>NC_134362.1:104417891-105106877 GCF_048569485.1 Anomaloglossus baeobatrachus
AACTCAGTATGCTAGCAGACAGGTTCAGCACTGGAATATCCTGGGAATTCTGGCAGGTTAGTTCCTCCAATATTTGCGCCCCCTGGAGCGTAGAGGATATCTCTCTTCCCTTATGGTTATGTTTCCTGCCCCCTCTCCGGGGCTTACGTTTTTTGATTGCAAGTTTTTTGAGGAGCGAGATGTATAACTTTCTCTACTGGATTCATATGATCCAATGCTTCCATCAGTAGAATCATTATCGGTGGATGAAAAATATACTGTTTTGCCACCTTGCATATGCTGATTACGTTTTTTGAGAATAGATCTAGTTCTCAAAGCCGTGTGCCAGGTATAGACCTGTTTGGACTCATAGTCTCTGATGTCCCTGCGGTATTTGTTTTGTTTCAGATCTGCAATGCTGGATTCCACCTTCTCAATGGTGTTTCTGAGTCTCATATTTTATTTTTCAAAGTCTGATGGATCATAAGTTCTTGTTAAGTATGTATGAACATCTTTGATTTTAGCATCCAAGTCCTGGATGCGTTTAAGTTCTTCTTTAATAATTAGATCCATTAGTTTTAAAGAGCATGTGGAAAGCACTGAATTCCACTCCTCCATGAACTGGTCAGAAAAAACGTGAGTGGGGATCTTTTTAATCCTAAGACCCCTAGGGATCATGTCCTTCTCCGTATATTTTTTGAGAGTCATTGAATCCCACCACGTTTTAAGGCGTTGTATGGACAATTTCTCTAAGTCCCAAAATGTATGAATATCCTCATTCGGGGCATTATTATCCTGTGTAGGACGTGGGGGTGGATGCTCTGAAAAGACATTATCAAGTCTCTTTATCCGTTCCTCACTATCCAGAAAAGCACAAGTTTCCATTCTTGTGAGTTCAAAAAATCTACGTAGTCCGTGAAGATAAATATACAAAAATATAGATCATCTGGGTCTCCACAAAATATATATAGGTCTGTGATCGTACAATTTCAAAGCAAGTTGCAACAATATGGATGCGTTACAACTAAATTGTGTGTAACGATATAAGCGATATATATGATCCTTTGTTTGGCAATAGGGAGCATGAAAATGGGATAATAATCTGGATAGAGAAAAAGAAATTTTCAGCTCACCTGTAGCCTGGGCTGTGGAATCCAGCAAGTGCACGGTATCCAACGGCAGGTTCCAGCCGGTAATGCAGAGGTAAGAAGTTGAAGGAAGGATCCGGCACAAAAAAACTCCTTATAGTAAAAACATCGTAGCCTTTATTTTAAACATTAAAAACCAACATGTAGTGGAGACCCAAGATTGTATCTATAACGGGGGAGCTTTACGTGTTTCGGACTTGAATAAAAACAAGCAGGAGCAGGCTCAGAAAGAGGGGCTACTCAGACCAAATATTGAACAGGGCTTCTTCCATTACTGCGAATAGAAGCCGTAGTAGGTTACTGGAAGATCATCCCAAATCCTTCAACTCCACTAACCGGGTCACTTTTTCCACCCCTTTCAGTATAGATTTTTTTAAAATAAAACAAATCATTCAACGTTTCATTCCTCTTTTGAGGCAAGACATGACACTTGACTCTATCCTTCAGCCAGGGGTGAATATAGTTGCTAGGAAAGCCTGCACGATAGGGAACCTTGTTGCACCCAGCATGTACACCTCGGAGAAAAACAACAAAAAATCCTGGCTCAGCGTTTCTGGCTCTTACAAGTGTGGATCCAGCCGATGTGGTCTTTGTAGGTTTATGTACAATACCAAATCCATTGTGAGAAATCAAGATGAGAATTTTACTATCAGTTCATTTATTAATTGTGCCACCACACATCTTATTTATGTGGCCACATGAACGATTTGCCACAAGGATTACGTCGGCTGTACTTCGAGAGCCCTTAGAGTTAGAATCTCAGAACATATCCAGGTACCTCTAACAGCTTCTGACCCTGCCTCATTAAGCTATGCCACACTAGTCAAAAAACGTTCACTTTCTGGGTTAACGAGGCATTTTATTGAAAATCATTCAACAGATTTTTCGTCATTGATAGTTACTGGTATTGAATACATAACTCGACCCCCCCCGGGGTGGGAACTGGTTCCAAGCTCTGTTTCTTGCTGAGGCAAAATGAATATTAAAACTCAATTCTAGATACCCTGATGGCCTAAACTACCGATCAGATCTACGGTACATTTTTTAGGAATATCCCTTGATATATGTGCATGTATGTATATATATATATGTGTATATATATGTGTGTATATATGTATATATATATATATGTGTGTGTGTACATTTACCTATTTTTTAAATTTTTTTTTTTTTCTTTCTCTGAAGTATAATGGATACCAAAACCCAATTCTAGATTAGATACCCTGGTGGCCCAAACGGTACATTTTTTAGGAATATCCCTGAATATATATACACACATTTACCTATTTTTGAAAAAAATATAAAAAAGGTTTTTTGTTTTTTTTTTCTTTGAGGCAAAATGGATATCAACACCCAATTCTAGATACCCTGATGGCCCAAACGACCTATCAGATCTACGGTACATCTTTTAGGAATATTCCTGAATATATATACACATTTACCTATTTTTGAATAACATAAAAAAGGGTTTTTGTTTTTTTTTTTCCCTCTGAGGCAAAATAGATATCAAAACCCAATTCTAGATATCATGGTGGCCCAAGCGGTACATTTTTTTTAGGAATATCCCTGAATATGTATGCACATTTACATATTTTTAAAAGATATAAAAAAAGGTTGTTGTTTTTTTTTTTTTTCTCCGTGAGTAATTTATTCCATTCTCTATGAACAGTCATCTATTCATATTGATCTATTTATTCTTATAATCATGTGCTATTAGCATAATATAATCTGGACTTATTTTTATTTCTGTTATTGTTCATATTCACATTATTTACATCCATGTGGATGGCCTTGCATCTTATAAAATCTAATGAGTCACTTGTGTGCATGTACGTGTGCATGTACGTGTGCATGCGTGCATGTGTATGCATGCATATTTATATGCATATGTGTATACTTATATATAATAATGTGATTCGATTTAATGTGAGCTTCTTTTTTTCACCTGTTTTTCCCATGCAATTATGTTGCTTCCGCCCCTCCCCAGTGTCCGACTGATGGGTTAGTCTATTTTAGTAGTCTTGTGTTGCAGACGGGGCACTTATGACTAAGGACTTTTTTGTTTTATTATTTTTTATTCCGAAACGCGTAAAGCTCCCCCGTTATAGATACAATCTTGGGTCTCCACTACATGTTGGTTTTTAACGATTAAAATAAAGGCTACGATGTTTTTACTATAAGGAGTTTTTTTGTGCAGGATCATTCCTTCAACTTCTTACCTCTGCATTACCGGCTGGGACCTGCCGGTGGATACCGTGCACTTGCTGGATTCCACAGCCCAGGCTACAGGTGAGCTGAAAATGTCTTTTTCTCTTTTGGTATTCTAATGGCTTAGTAACAATGAGCTTGAGTGTGCAATGCAGAGGTGCTGGAAATAGATTTGCACTAGTGGGACACTAATGGAAGTCCAACAGCCACTTTTAGGATGCCACTAAGTTTCCTCAGTGTTTGCTAGTATAATGGCTTAGTAACAATAAGCTTGAGTGTGCAAGGCAGAGGTGCTGCAAATAGATTTGCACTAGTGGGACACTAATGGAAGTCCAACAGCCAGTTTTAGGATGCCACTAAGTTTCCTCAGTGTTTGCTAGTATAATGGTGTAGTAATAATGAGTTTGAGTGTGCAATGCAGTGGTGCTACAAATAGCTTTGCATCAGTGGGACACTAATGGAAGTCCAACAGCCACTTTTAGGATGCCACTAAGTTTCCTCAGTGTTTGCTAGTATAATGGCTTAGTAACAAGGAGCTTGAGTGTGCAATGAAGAGGTGCTGCAAATAGCTTTGCACCAGTGGGACAATAATGAAGTCCAACAGCCACTTTTAGAATGCCACTAAGTTTCCTCAGTGTTTGCTAGTATAATAGCTTAGTAAAAATGTGTTTGAGTGTGCAATGCAGTGGTGCTGCAAATAGCTTTGCACGAGTGGGACACTGATGGAAGTCCAACAGCCACTTTTAGGATGCCACTAAGTTTACTCAGTGTTTACTAGTATAATGGCTTAGTAACAATGATCTTAAATGTGCAATGCAGAGGTGCTGAAAATAGATTTGCACTAGTGGGACAATAATAGAGGTCCAACAGCCACTTTTAGGATGCCACTAAGTTTCTTCAGTGTTTGGTATCCTAATGGCTTGGTAACAATGAGCTTGAGTGTACAATGCAGAGGTGCTGCATATAGATTTGCACTAGTGGGACACTAATGGAAGTCCAACAGCCACTTTTAGGATGCCACTAAGTTTCCTCAGTGTTTGCTAGTATAATGGCTTAGTAACAATGAGTATGAGTGTGCAATGAAGAGGTGCTGTAAATAGCTTTGCACCAGTGGGACAATAATGAAGTCCAACAGCCACTTTTAGAATGCCACTAAGTTTCCTCAGTGTTTGCTAGTATAATAGCTTAGTAAAAATGTGTTTGAGTGTGCAATGCAGTGGTGCTGCAAATAGCTTTGCACGAGTGGGACACTGATGGAAGTCCAACAGCCACTTTTAAGATGCCACTAAGTTTACTCAGTGATTGCTAGTATAATGGCTTAGTAACAAGGAGCTTGAGTGTGCAATGCAGAGGTGCTACAAAAAGCTTTACACCAGTGGGACACTGATGGAAGTCCAACAGCCACTTTTAGGATGCCACTAAGTTTCCTCAGTGTTTGCTAGTATAATGGCTTAGTAACAATGAGCTTGAGTGTGCAATGCAGAGGTGCTGCAAATAGATTTGCACTAGTGGGACAATAATGAAGTCCAAGAGCCACTTTTAGGATGCCACTAAGTTTACTCAGTTTTTGCTAGTATAATGGCTTAGTAACAATGAGCTTGAGTGTGCAATGCAGAGGTGCTGCAAATAGATTTACACTAGTGGGACACTAATGGAAGTCCAACAGCCACTTCTAGGATGCCACTAAGTTTCCTCAGTGTTTGGTATTCCAATGGCTTTGTAACAATGAGCTTGAGTGTGCAATGCAGAGGTGCTGCAAATAGATTTGCACTAGTGGGACACTAATGGAAGTCCAACAGCCACTTTTAGGATGCCACTAAGTTTCCTTAGTGTTTGCTAGTATAATGGCTTAGTAATAATGAGTTTGAGTGTGCAATGCAGTGGTGCTACAAATAGCTTTGCACCAGTGGGACACTGATGGAAGTCCAACAGCCACTTTTAGGATGCCACTAAGTTTACTCAGTACACACAAAGAGAAACAGGGGTAACGCAGTCATAGGTCAAATCAATAATCAATATACCAACCTTTGCAAAATTATCAAAAATATTTATTCACTTTAGTGCATAGCAAAGGAAGTAGTATAAAATACATTTAAAGAGAAATAGTAAACATTGATCAGGCTAAGGCAGAATCACAGATGATAACAGATCACCAGACCATATGGGAAGTGCAATATATCCATATCCTCATGGTTGGAGGACCTAACAGAGTTATTAGGAGGACCAATATAACCTATTAATGCCTTTACACAAATCATATACAACGTTCGAGGCATAGGAACACTATCTAAAGTGACAGGTATAATCACACTTGGTCACTCATCACTCCGAAGGGCCAAAAAACACCCAATGTAAGGGAGGAAGCCAGCCCAGAGGAGGGGTACACATAGGCTGAAAACAATCCCCTCAAAGCACTCACCCATAGGTAGCCGGGACCGAGGAAAACGTGCCCCGACGCGCACGTTTCGATAACTTCTTCGGGGGGCCGTGACGTGGTGTGGTTCAGGCACACTTCTGTCTTTAAATATCCCGCTGCCCGGGCCGCTAAGCAGCCATTGGACGCGCGTAGGGCGGGACTCCGGCCAGAGACCGCGTCATCGGGCACTCCCGGAAGTGACGCGCGCACTTCCCGTGTCGTCACACAGGATGCGCGCGTCACGCCGTGTGGAGGCCGGCCGACGCTGGCATGGTGGGAGTGACGCCGCACGCGCGTACCACTGCAGCGGCCATGGATATAAAGGGCAAGAAAGAGGGCAAATCTCCTTTCAAAGAGAGAAGGTCTGTGCCATACGTGGATTCAATAGGAATAAGCAGGGGAAGCATGCTCATAAGCAAACCGTCCATCCCTGTACATAGCGGATGTCCTTGTAATACAACACATGACATCTACTAGAAATATCCATATAGTTACCAATAGTATAGATAGAGTGGTCAAAAATGGAGAAAGACGGGACCATCATCCCTCCATACATAGAGCACCTGCATATGAGATAAAACATGTAACATCTAACATATAGCACGCATCATACAGCTGCCAACACTGCAGGTGATCAGCATAGTGGAGACAGAACCGACGTTTTAATAAACATGGCACACGCTCCCGATCCAACTCTTTATCCTCAGCATCCTCTTGTGAAGATATGCAGCCGGTTGGAAATAAATCCAATAAATTTCTCGAAAGATTTCAATTACCAGTGAGAACAGAGTTTCGGGGGGGAAAGGGCCCCAACCAGAAGCGGAAGCTGACCCCTCCACAGTCACTTGATAAAAAAAGCAAAAATGATCTGCAGGTGATTAACCTATCCAATATAGTATTGAGTAAAGAACAGGTGGAGGTGCTGGAATTGGGGCTTACTTTCTCTCCCGACTCTAATTATGATTTCTTTACAGTGATTAAAGATCTTCACTTGTTTTCGAGAAAATTAATCCTTCATAAGCTGCACGCACGAGGGAATGCTGATTCACAACAGTTTACATCACAAGAATTGGAAGCTATTGCTACCTTGAAAGAGTTGGAGGAGGAATCATTGGGCATTTCTACAGGTAAATTTCCACCTAAAACATACCCCAAATCAACCACGTTCCCTCCGTTCTCCCTTTGTCCTCAGGTCGAAATCTTCAATAAACTTGTGATGGAGGATTTAAAAAGGTTACAGAGAGTGGGTCACCATCACAATCTCTCCATCAAACAGAGAAATGCTCTGAAAGAATTAAAAGCTATGGAGGGGATTGAGATCAAACCTGCGGACAAAGGCGGGAACGTGGTTATCTGGCCAGTGCAAATGTATGAACGGGAGGCCTTCAAACAGCTGCGGGTCCGGGAGGCTTATACCCCCCTGTCCCATAACCCCACTGGTAACTTTTTGATTGAATTGGGCGGTATCTTGGACGCGGCTTTGTGCAAGGGAATTATAACCAAAAAGATCTACGATGGCCTATACACCAAATTTCCTGTCACACCCACCTTTTATCTGCTGCCCAAGATACATAAGAACCCCCGTTGTCCCCCAGGGCGTCCCATTGTCTCTGGCATAGGAGGGCTTTGCGATCCGATATGCAAATTCATTGAATATTATTTACATCCATTAGTCGAGACGCTCCCCTCCTATGTCAGAGACACTTCAGACGTCCTGAGGCGGATTGACGGATTGTATCTTGATCAGGGCTCTATCTTGGTGGCAGCAGATGTGGAGTCTTTATACTCCTGTATCCAACATAGTGATGGGTTAGTGGCAACGAAATTTTTCCTACGAATGGGCCGCTGGGAGATACATATCCAGGACCTGGTTTTGGAGCTCCTTGAGTTCATCCTGACACGTAATTTCTTTTTGTTCAAGGATCGGTTCTTCCTCCAGAAACGCGGCACTGCAATGGGCGCGGCGTGCGCGCCGTCGTACGCAAATCTCTTTCTTGGTTATTGGGAGAGGGAGATTTTCGTCGACGGCGCCTACGCCGCTTCCCATCTGCAGTGCTGGTTACGTTACATAGATGATGTTTTGTTGATCTGGGGGGGAACCGACCTTGAACTAAACTCCTTTTTTTCTGTTTTGAATTCTAATAATCGTAATGTCAGGATGACCTTTAGGAGCGACAAAGAGACCATGGATTTCTTGGACATCAAAATCGTTGTCCAACTGGATAGGTCTATTCACACGGATGTTTTTCGGAAGGAAACATCGGTGAATAGCCTATTACACGCATCCTCTTCACATCTATCCTCAACAATTAGGGCGATCCCCGTTGGACAATTCCTGAGGATTAAGAGGATATGTTCCTCCGACCAACTATTTGATGCACAGGCTAGAGATCTCTCCCAGCGTTTCAGGAATAGGGGGTATAGTGCACGTAGTATCAAACAGGGGTATTCCAGAGCCAAGGCCGCCTCCAGACATAAGTTGCTATCTACCTCGTATAAAACCAAATCAAGCTCTGGACCAATTCGGTTTATTTCTACCTTTAGTAACCAGTGGGGGGGGATAAGACAGGTTTTAGAGAAGCACTGGTCAATACTCAAAACCGAACCAACATTAGCCAAAGCCCTTCCTGATTATCCTCTCATGACAGCAAGAAGAGGCAAAAACTTGCGTGATATTCTGGTACATAGCCACTTTGTACATCGGGACACCCTACCCTTTAACATTGGGAAACCGAAATGGGGGTGTTTCCCGTGTGGCTCATGTATCTCATGCGATAATATTGAAAGGGCTTTCTCTTTCTCATCGGTGGATGGGACAAGGGAATTTACCATCAGACATTACATCTCTTGCAATACTGATCATGTTATCTACCTTGCCAGATGTGGCTGTAATCTACTATACGTGGGCTTAACCACTCGCCAATTCCGTGTACGCACACGTGAGCACGTTAGGGCCATTATTGCGGCAAGAGAAGTTGATGACTTGCAGTCTCTGAGGACTATTCCTCGACATTACAAGTTGCATCATGATTGCGATCCTGCATCCCTTAGAGTACGGGCCATAGATAGGCTTCAGCTGGGCTCAAGGGGCGGCAATTACCAAAAAGCATTGTCGCGCCTTGAGTGCAGATGGATTGTCACCCTTGGGACAATGGCACCTGGGGGACTGAACGAGAAATTATCATTTGCCCCTTTTTTATGATCTATGAGGTTTGTTTGATCTGGTCTTCTATTGAGCATGCTTCATCAGGATTTGGATTTTAGTGGTATGCCTCGGTGTCCTTTTTAAAACATTTTATTAATGTTGGTGTGTTGTCTTTTGTCTTTCTGTGTTGATTTATTCACAGGCTTTGATCTCGGCACTCTATATATTCTCCGCCCTATGGATATTTCTGTCCGGAGGTTCCACATGTATTTCTGTTCCTCCTGTCTTCTTGGGATCCCCCCTGGACATACCTCTTTGGAGTTACAAGTGACGGTTTCACACCCGTCGCCCTGTCCTTGCCTTAATGGTTAGGACTGTCCAAGATGGAGAAGATAGTCCCTATTTTAGAGAAAGTGATCGCGGCCGGACTTTTGATTCTGGCTGATGGAACTCCGGACATATGGAGGACTTTGCCAGTGTACGATTGGCATCTTAATATAGCATTACTTTGCTATGTTTTGGAGGGAAGAAATAACATCTTGTGCCTTTATTGCGGATCATGGACTTAATGGGGGTGGGGGGAGTTCTTTGCTCTTTGTTGTGTTTTAAAAAAAAGGTTTTTTTTCTCCCACTATGCTGGTCACCTGCAGTGTTGGCAGCTGTATGATGCGTGCTATATGTTAGATGTTACATGTTTTATCTCATATGCAGGTGCTCTATGTATGGAGGGATGATGGTCCCGTCTTTCTCCATTTTTGACCACTCTATCTATACTATTGGTAACTATATGGATATTTCTAGTAGATGTCATGTGTTGTATTACAAGGACATCCGCTATGTACAGGGATGGACGGTTTGCTTATGAGCATGCTTCCCCTGCTTATTCCTATTGAATCCACGTATGGCACAGACCTTCTCTCTTTGAAAGGAGATTTGCCCTCTTTCTTGCCCTTTATATCCATGGCCGCTGCAGTGGTACGCGCGTGCGGCGTCACTCCCACCATGCCAGCGTCGGCCGGCCTCCACACGGCGTGACGCGCGCATCCTGTGTGACGACACGGGAAGTGCGCGCGTCACTTCCGGGAGTGCCCGATGACGCGGTCTCTGGCCGGAGTCCCGCCCTACGCGCGTCCAATGGCTGCTTAGCGGCCCGGGCAGCGGGATATTTAAAGACAGAAGTGTGCCTGAACCACACCACGTCACGGCCCCCCGAAGAAGTTATCGAAACGTGCGCGTCGGGGCACGTTTTCCTCGGTCCCGGCTACCTATGGGTGAGTGCTTTGAGGGGATTGTTTTCAGCCTATGTGTACCCCTCCTCTGGGCTGGCTTCCTCCCTTACATTGGGTGTTTTTTGGCCCTTCGGAGTGATGAGTGACCAAGTGTGATTATACCTGTCACTTTAGATAGTGTTCCTATGCCTCGAACGTTGTATATGATTTGTGTAAAGGCATTAATAGGTTATATTGGTCCTCCTAATAACTCTGTTAGGTCCTCCAACCATGAGGATATGGATATATTGCACTTCCCATATGGTCTGGTGATCTGTTATCATCTGTGATTCTGCCTTAGCCTGATCAATGTTTACTATTTCTCTTTAAATGTATTTTATACTACTTCCTTTGCTATGCACTAAAGTGAATAAATATTTTTGATAATTTTGCAAAGGTTGGTATATTGATTATTGATTTGACCTATGACTGCGTTACCCCTGTTTCTCTTTGTGTGTGCTCATGTATTTTGGGTGCAGTCCTTATAATATGATAAGATTGGTCACACATCTTGTCCCTATCCGGTTGATTTAAGTTTACTCAGTGTTTGCTAGTATAATGGCTTAGTAACAATGATCTTGAGTGTGCAAAGCAGAGGTGCTGCAAATAGATTTGCACTAGTTAGACACTAATTGAAGTCCAACAGCCAGTTTTAGGATGCCACTAAGTTTACTCAGTGTTTGCTAGTTTAATGGTTTAGTAACAATGAGCTTGAGTGTGCAATGAAGTGGTGCTGCAAATAGCTTTGCACCAGTGGAACAATAATGAAGTCCAACAGTCACTTTTAGGATGCCACTAAGTTTCCTCAGTGTTTGCTAGTATAATGGCTTAGTAAAAATGAGTTTGAGTGTGCAATGCAGTGGTGCTGCAAATAGCTTTGCACCAGTGGGACACTGATGGAAGTCCAACAGCCACTTTTAGGATGCCACTAAGTTTACTCAGTGTTTGCTAGTATAATGGCTTGGTAAGAATGATCTTGAGTGTGCAATGCAGAGGTGCTGCAAATTGATTTGCACTAGTAGGACACTAATGGAGGTCCAACAGCCACTTTTATGATGCCATTAAGTTTCCTTAGTGTTTGGTATTCTAATGGCTTAGTAATAAGGAGCTTGAGTGTGCAATGCAGAGGTGCTGCATATAGATTTGCACTAGTGGGACACTAATGGAAGTCCAACAGCCACTTTTAGGATGCCACTAAGTTTCCTCAGTGTTTGCTAGTATAATGGCTTAGTAATATTGAGCTTGAGTGTGCAATGCAGAGGTGCTGCAAATAGATTTGCACTAGTTAGACACTAATGGAAGTCCAACAGCCAGTTTTAGGATGCCAACAAGTTTCCTCAGTGTTTGCTAGTATAATGGCTTAGTAACAATGAGCTTGAGTGTGCAATGCAGAGGTGCTGCAAATAGATTTGCACTAGTGGGATACTAATGGAAGTCCAACAGCCACTTTTAGGATGCCACTGTTTCCTCAGTGTTTGCTAGTATAATGGCTTAGTAAAAATGATTTTGAGTGTGCAATGCAGTGGTGCTCCAAATAGCTTTGCACCAGTGGGACACTAATGGAAGTCCAACAGCCACTTTTGGGATGCCTCTAAGCTTGCTCAATGTTTGCTAGTATAATGGCTTAGTAACAATGAGCTTGAGTGTGCAATGCAGAGGTGCTGCAAATAGATTTGCACTAGTGGGACACTAATGGAAGTCCAACAGCCACTTTTAGGATGCCACTAAGTTTACTCAGTGTTTGCTAGTATAATGGCTTAGTAACAATGATCTTGAGTGTGCAAAGCAGAGGTGCTGCAAATAGATTTGCACTAGTTAGACACTAATTGAAGTCCAACAGCCAGTTTTAGGATGCCACTAAGTTTACTCAGTGTTTGCTAGTTTAATGCTTTAGTAACAATGAGCTTGAGTGTGCAATGAAGTGGTGCTGCAAATAGCTTTGCACCAGTGGAACAATAATGAAGTCCAACAGTCACTTTTAGGATGCCACTAAGTTTCCTCAGTGTTTGCTAGTATAATGGTGTAGTAATAATGAGTTTGAGTGTGCAATGCAGTGGTGCTACAAATAGCTTTGCATCAGTGGGACACTAATGGAAGTCCAACAGCCACTTTTAGGATGCCACTAAGTTTCCTCAGTGTTTGCTAGTATAATGGCTTAGTAACAAGGAGCTTGAGTGTGCAATGAAGAGGTGCTGCAAATAGCTTTGCACCAGTGGGACAATAATGAAGTCCAACAGCCACTTTTAGAATGCCACTAAGTTTCCTCAGTGTTTGCTAGTATAATAGCTTAGTAAAAATGTGTTTGAGTGTGCAATGCAGTGGTGCTGCAAATAGCTTTGCACGAGTGGGACACTGATGGAAGTCCAACAGCCACTTTTAGGATGCCACTAAGTTTACTCAGTGTTTACTAGTATAATGGCTTAGTAACAATGATCTTAAATGTGCAATGCAGAGGTGCTGAAAATAGATTTGCACTAGTGGGACAATAATAGAGGTCCAACAGCCACTTTTAGGATGCCACTAAGTTTCTTCAGTGTTTGGTATCCTAATGGCTTGGTAACAATGAGCTTGAGTGTACAATGCAGAGGTGCTGCATATAGATTTGCACTAGTGGGACACTAATGGAAGTCCAACAGCCACTTTTAGGATGCCACTAAGTTTCCTCAGTGTTTGCTAGTATAATGGCTTAGTAACAATGAGTATGAGTGTGCAATGAAGAGGTGCTGTAAATAGCTTTGCACCAGTGGGACAATAATGAAGTCCAACAGCCACTTTTAGAATGCCACTAAGTTTCCTCAGTGTTTGCTAGTATAATAGCTTAGTAAAAATGTGTTTGAGTGTGCAATGCAGTGGTGCTGCAAATAGCTTTGCACGAGTGGGACACTGATGGAAGTCCAACAGCCACTTTTAAGATGCCACTAAGTTTACTCAGTGATTGCTAGTATAATGGCTTAGTAACAAGGAGCTTGAGTGTGCAATGCAGAGGTGCTACAAAAAGCTTTACACCAGTGGGACACTGATGGAAGTCCAACAGCCACTTTTAGGATGCCACTAAGTTTCCTCAGTGTTTGCTAGTATAATGGCTTAGTAACAATGAGCTTGAGTGTGCAATGCAGAGGTGCTGCAAATAGATTTGCACTAGTGGGACAATAATGAAGTCCAAGAGCCACTTTTAGGATGCCACTAAGTTTACTCAGTTTTTGCTAGTATAATGGCTTAGTAACAATGAGCTTGAGTGTGCATTGCAGAGGTGCTGCAAATAGATTTACACTAGTGGGACACTAATGGAAGTCCAACAGCCACTTTTAGGATGCCACTAAGTTTCCTCAGTGTTTGGTATTCCAATGGCTTTGTAACAATGAGCTTGAGTGTGCAATGCAGAGGTGCTGCAAATAGATTTGCACTAGTGGGACACTAATGGAAGTCCAACAGCCACTTTTAGGATGCCACTAAGTTTCCTTAGTGTTTGCTAGTATAATGGCTTAGTAATAATGAGTTTGAGTGTGCAATG
Organism: Anomaloglossus baeobatrachus; assembly: GCF_048569485.1. Taxonomy (NCBI): domain Eukaryota; kingdom Metazoa; phylum Chordata; class Amphibia; order Anura; family Aromobatidae; genus Anomaloglossus; species Anomaloglossus baeobatrachus. The sequence goes on from NC_134362.1 coordinate 104,431,567, forward strand.
CAGTGGTGCTACAAATAGCTTTGCACCAGTGGGACACTGATGGAAGTCCAACAGCCACTTTAAGGATGCCACTAAGTTTACTCAGTGTTTGCTAGTATAATGGCTTAGTAACAATGATCTTGAGTGTGCAAAGCAGAGGTGCTGCAAATAGATTTGCACTAGTTAGACACTAATTGAAGTCCAACAGCCAGTTTTAGGATGCCACTAAGTTTACTCAGTGTTTGCTAGTTTAATGGTTTAGTAACAATGAGCTTGAGTGTGCAATGAAGTGGTGCTGCAAATAGCTTTGCACCAGTGGAACAATAATGAAGTCCAACAGTCACTTTTAGGATGCCACTAAGTTTCCTCAGTGTTTGCTAGTATAATGGCTTAGTAAAAATGAGTTTGAGTGTGCAATGCAGTGGTGCTGCAAATAGCTTTGCACCAGTGGGACACTGATGGAAGTCCAACAGCCACTTTTAGGATGCCACTAAGTTTACTCAGTGTTTGCTAGTATAATGGCTTGGTAAGAATGATCTTGAGTGTGCAATGCAGAGGTGCTGCAAATTGATGTGCACTAGTAGGACACTAATGGAGGTCCAACAGCCACTTTTATGATGCCACTAAGTTTCCTTAGTGTTTGGTATTCTAATGGCTTAGTAATAAGGAGCTTGAGTGTGCAATGCAGAGGTGCTGCATATAGATTTGCACTAGTGGGACACTAATGGAAGTCCAACAGCCACTTTTAGGATGCCACTAAGTTTCCTCAGTGTTTGCTAGTATAATGGCTTAGTAATAATGAGCTTGAGTGTGCAATGCAGAGGTGCTGCAAATAGATTTGCACTAGTGGGACACTAATGGAAGTCCAACAGCCAGTTTTAGGATGCCAACAAGTTTCCTCAGTGTTTGCTAGTATAATGGCTTAGTAACAATGAGCTTGAGTGTGCAATGCAGAGGTGCTGCAAATAGATTTGCACTAGTGGGACACTAATGGAAGTCCAACAGCCACTTTTAGGATGCCACTAAGTTTACTCAGTGTTTGCTAGTATAATGGCTTAGTAACAATGATCTTGAGTGTGCAAAGCAGAGGTGCTGCAAATAGATTTGCACTAGTTAGACACTAATTGAAGTCCAACAGCCAGTTTTAGGATGCCACTAAGTTTACTCAGTGTTTGCTAGTTTAATGCTTTAGTAACAATGAGCTTGAGTGTGCAATGAAGTGGTGCTGCAAATAGCTTTGCACCAGTGGAACAATAATGAAGTCCAACAGTCACTTTTAGGATGCCACTAAGTTTCCTCAGTGTTTGCTAGTATAATGGCTTAGTAAAAATGAGTTTGAGTGTGCAATGCAGTGGTGCTGCAAATAGCTTTGCACCAGTGGGACACTGATGGAAGTCCAACAGCCACTTTTAGGATGCCACTAAGTTTACTCAGTGTTTGCTAGTATAATGGCTTGGTAAGAATGATCTTGAGTGTGCAATGCAGAGGTGCTGCAAATTGATTTGCACTAGTAGGACACTAATGGAGGTCCAACAGCCACTTTTATGATGCCACTAAGTTTCCTTAGTGTTTGGTATTCTAATGGCTTAGTAATAAGGAGCTTGAGTGTGCAATGCAGAGGTGCTGCATATAGATTTGCACTAGTGGGACACCAATGGAAGTCCAACAGCCACTTTTAGGATGCCACTAAGTTTCCTCAGTGTTTGCTAGTATAATGGCTTAGTAATAATGAGCTTGAGTGTGCAATGCAGAGGTGCTGCAAATAGATTTGCACTAGTTAGACACTAATGGAAGTCCAACAGCCAGTTTTAGGATGCCAACAAGTTTCCTCAGTGTTTGCTAGTATAATGGCTTAGTAACAATGAGCTTGAGTGTGCAATGCAGAGGTGCTGCAAATAGATTTGCACTAGTGGGATACTAATGGAAGTCCAACAGCCACTTTTAGGATGCCACTGTTTCCTCAGTGTTTGCTAGTATAATGGCTTAGTAAAAAAGATTTTGAGTGTGCAATGCAGTGGTGCTCCAAATAGCTTTGCACCAGTGGGACACTAATGGAAGTCCAACAGCCACTTTTGGGATGCCTCTAAGCTTGCTCAATGTTTGCTAGTATAATGGCTTAGTAACAATGAGCTTGAGTGTGCAATGCAGAGGTGCTGCAAATAGATTTGCACTAGTGGGACACTAATGGAAGTCCAACAGCCACTTTTAGGATGCCACTAAGTTTACTCAGTGTTTGCTAGTATAATGGCTTAGTAACAATGATCTTGAGTGTGCAAAGCAGAGGTGCTGCAAATAGATTTGCACTAGTTAGACACTAATTGAAGTCCAACAGCCAGTTTTAGGATGCCACTAAGTTTACTCAGTGTTTGCTAGTTTAATGCTTTAGTAACAATGAGCTTGAGTGTGCAATGAAGTGGTGCTGCAAATAGCTTTGCACCAGTGGAACAATAATGAAGTCCAACAGTCACTTTTAGGATGCCACTAAGTTTCCTCAGTGTTTGCTAGTATAATGGCTTAGTAAAAATGAGTTTGAGTGTGCAATGCAGTGGTGCTGCAAATAGCTTTGCACCAGTGGGACACTGATGGAAGTCCAACAGCCACTTTTAGGATGCCACTAAGTTTACTCAGTGTTTGCTAGTATAATGGCTTGGTAAGAATGATCTTGAGTGTGCAATGCAGAGGTGCTGCAAATTGATTTGCACTAGTAGGACACTAATGGAGGTCCAACAGCCACTTTTATGATGCCACTAAGTTTCCTTAGTGTTTGGTATTCTAATGGCTTAGTAATAAGGAGCTTGAGTGTGCAATGCAGAGGTGCTGCATATAGATTTGCACTAGTGGGACACTAATGGAAGTCCAACAGCCACTTTTAGGATGCCACTAAGTTTCCTCAGTGTTTGCTAGTATAATGGCTTAGTAATAATGAGCTTGAGTGTGCAATGCAGAGGTGCTGCAAATAGATTTGCACTAGTGGGACACTAATGGAAGTCCAACAGCCAGTTTTAGGATGCCAACAAGTTTCCTCAGTGTTTGCTAGTATAATGGCTTAGTAACAATGAGCTTGAGTGTGCAATGCAGAGGTGCTGCAAATAGATTTGCACTAGTGGGATACTAATGGAAGTCCAACAGCCACTTTTAGGATGCCACTGTTTCCTCAGTGTTTGCTAGTATAATGGCTTAGTAAAAATGATTTTGAGTGTGCAATGCAGTGGTGCTCCAAATAGCTTTGCACCAGTGGGACACTAATGGAAGTCCAACAGCCACTTTTGGGATGCCTCTAAGCTTGCTCAATGTTTGCTAGTATAATGGCTTAGTAACAATGAGCTTGAGTGTGCAATGCAGAGGTGCTGCAAATAGATTTGCACTAGTGGAACACTAATAGAAGTCCAACAGCCACTTCTAGGATGCCACTAAGTTTCCTCAGTGTTTGCTAGTATAATAGCTTAGTAAAAATGAGTTTGAGTGGGCAATGCAGTGGTACCGCAAATGGCTTTGCACCAGTGGGACAATAATAAAGTCCAACAGCCACTTTTAGGATGCCACTAAGTGTACTCAGTGTTTGCTAGTATAATGGCTTAGTAACAATGAGCTTGAGTGTGCAATGCAGAGGTGCTGCAAATAGATTTACACTAGTGGGACACTAATGGAAGTCCAACAGCCACTTTTAGGATGCCACTAAGTTTCCTCAGTGTTTGGTATTCCAATGGCTTTGTAACAATGAGCTTGAGTGTGCAATGCAGAAGTGCTGCAAATAGATTTGCACTAGTGGGACACTAATGTAAGTCCAACAGCCACTTTTAGGATGCCACTAAGTTTCTTCAGTGTTTGCTAGTATAATGGCTTAGTAACAAGGAGCTTGAGTGTGCAATGCAGAGGTGCTACAAATAGCTTTGCACCAGTGGGACACTGATGGAAGTCCAACAGCCACTTTAAGGATGCCACTGTTTCCTCAGTGTTTGCTAGTATAATGGCTTAGTAACAATGAGCTTGAGTGTGCAATGCAGAGGTGCTGAAAATAGATTTGCACTAGTGGGACACTAATGGAAGTCCAACAGCCACTTTAAGGATGCCACTGTTTCCTCAGTGTTTGCTAGTATAATGGCTTAGTAACAATGAGCTTGAGTGTGCAATGCCGAGGTGCTGAAAATAGATTTGCACTAGTGGGACACTAATGGAAGTCCAACAGCCACTTTTAGGATGCCACTAAGTTTCCTCAGTGTTTGCTAGTATAATGGCTTAGTAAAAATGAGTTTGAGTGTGCAATGCAGTGGTGCTGCAAATAGCTTTCCACCAGTGGGACACTGATGGAAGTCCAACAGCCACTTTTAGGATGCCACTAAGTTTACTCAGTGTTTGCTAGTATAATGGCTTAGTAAGAATGATCTTGAGTGTGCAATGTAGTGGTGCTGCAAATAGCTTTGCCCGAGTGGGACACTGATGGAAGTCCAACAGCCACTTTTAGGATGCCACTAAGTTTACTCAGTGTTTGCTAGTATAATGGCTTAGTAACAATGATCTTGAGTGTGCAAAGCAGAGGTGCTGCAAATAGATTTGCACTAGTTAGACACTAATTGAAGTCCAACAGCCACTTTTAGGATGCCACTAAGTGTCCTCAGTGTTTTTTCTAGTTTAATGGCTTAGTAACAATGAGCCTGAGTGTGCAATGAAGTGGTGCTGCAAATAGCTTTGCACCAGTGGGGCAAAAATGAAATCCAGCAGTCACTTTTAGGATGCCACTAAGTTTCCTCAGTGTTTGCTAGTATAATGGCTTAGTAAAAATGAGTTTGAGTGTGCAATGCAGTGGTGCTGCAAATAGCTTTGCACCAGTGGGACACTGATGGAAGTCCAACAGCCACTTTTAGGATGCCACTAAGATTATTCAGTGTTTGCTAGTATAATGGCTTAGTAAGAATGATCTTGAGTGTGCAATGCAGAGGTGCTGCAAATAGATTTGCACTAGTAGGACACTAATGGAGGTCCAACAGCCACTTTTAGGATGCCACTAAGTTTCCTTAGTGTTTGGTATTCTAATGGCTTAGTAATAATGAACTTGAGTGTGCAACGCAGAGGTTCTGCATATAGATTTGCACTAGTGGGACACTAATGGAAGTCAAACAGCCACTTTTAGGATGCCAACAAGTTTCCTCAGTGTTTGCTAGTATAATGGCTTAGTAACAATGAGCTTGAGTGTGCAATGCAGAGGTGCTGCAAATAGATTTGCACTAGTGGGATACTAATGGAAGTCCAACAGCCACTTTTAGGATGCCACTGTTTCCTCAGTGTTTGCTAGTATAATGGCTTAGTAAAAATGATTTTGAGTGTGCAATGCAGTGGTGCTCCAAATAGCTTTGCACCAGTGGGACACTAATGGAAGTCCAACAGCCACTTTTGGGATGCCTCTAAGCTTGCTCAATGTTTGCTAGTATAATGGCTTAGTAACAATGAGCTTGAGTGTGCAATGCAGAGGTGCTGCAAATAGATTTGCACTAGTGGGACACTAATGGAAGTCCAACAGCCACTTTTAGGATGCCACTAAGTTTACTCAGTGTTTGCTAGTATAATGGCTTAGTAACAATGATCTTGAGTGTGCAAAGCAGAGGTGCTGCAAATAGATTTGCACTAGTTAGACACTAATTGAAGTCCAACAGCCAGTTTTAGGATGCCACTAAGTTTACTCAGTGTTTGCTAGTTTAATGCTTTAGTAACAATGAGCTTGAGTGTGCAATGAAGTGGTGCTGCAAATAGCTTTGCACCAGTGGAACAATAATGAAGTCCAACAGTCACTTTTAGGATGCCACTAAGTTTCCTCAGTGTTTGCTAGTATAATGGTGTAGTAATAATGAGTTTGAGTGTGCAATGCAGTGGTGCTACAAATAGCTTTGCATCAGTGGGACACTAATGGAAGTCCAACAGCCACTTTTAGGATGCCACTAAGTTTCCTCAGTGTTTGCTAGTATAATGGCTTAGTAACAAGGAGCTTGAGTGTGCAATGAAGAGGTGCTGCAAATAGCTTTGCACCAGTGGGACAATAATGAAGTCCAACAGCCACTTTTAGAATGCCACTAAGTTTCCTCAGTGTTTGCTAGTATAATAGCTTAGTAAAAATGTGTTTGAGTGTGCAATGCAGTGGTGCTGCAAATAGCTTTGCACGAGTGGGACACTGATGGAAGTCCAACAGCCACTTTTAGGATGCCACTAAGTTTACTCAGTGTTTACTAGTATAATGGCTTAGTAACAATGATCTTAAATGTGCAATGCAGAGGTGCTGAAAATAGATTTGCACTAGTGGGACAATAATAGAGGTCCAACAGCCACTTTTAGGATGCCACTAAGTTTCTTCAGTGTTTGGTATCCTAATGGCTTGGTAACAATGAGCTTGAGTGTACAATGCAGAGGTGCTGCATATAGATTTGCACTAGTGGGACACTAATGGAAGTCCAACAGCCACTTTTAGGATGCCACTAAGTTTCCTCAGTGTTTGCTAGTATAATGGCTTAGTAACAATGAGTATGAGTGTGCAATGAAGAGGTGCTGTAAATAGCTTTGCACCAGTGGGACAATAATGAAGTCCAACAGCCACTTTTAGAATGCCACTAAGTTTCCTCAGTGTTTGCTAGTATAATAGCTTAGTAAAAATGTGTTTGAGTGTGCAATGCAGTGGTGCTGCAAATAGCTTTGCACGAGTGGGACACTGATGGAAGTCCAACAGCCACTTTTAAGATGCCACTAAGTTTACTCAGTGATTGCTAGTATAATGGCTTAGTAACAAGGAGCTTGAGTGTGCAATGCAGAGGTGCTACAAAAAGCTTTACACCAGTGGGACACTGATGGAAGTCCAACAGCCACTTTTAGGATGCCACTAAGTTTCCTCAGTGTTTGCTAGTATAATGGCTTAGTAACAATGAGCTTGAGTGTGCAATGCAGAGGTGCTGCAAATAGATTTGCACTAGTGGGACAATAATGAAGTCCAAGAGCCACTTTTAGGATGCCACTAAGTTTACTCAGTTTTTGCTAGTATAATGGCTTAGTAACAATGAGCTTGAGTGTGCATTGCAGAGGTGCTGCAAATAGATTTACACTAGTGGGACACTAATGGAAGTCCAACAGCCACTTTTAGGATGCCACTAAGTTTCCTCAGTGTTTGGTATTCCAATGGCTTTGTAACAATGAGCTTGAGTGTGCAATGCAGAGGTGCTGCAAATAGATTTGCACTAGTGGGACACTAATGGAAGTCCAACAGCCACTTTTAGGATGCCACTAAGTTTCCTTAGTGTTTGCTAGTATAATGGCTTAGTAATAATGAGTTTGAGTGTGCAATGCAGTGGTGCTACAAATAGCTTTGCACCAGTGGGACACTGATGGAAGTCCAACAGCCACTTTTAGGATGCCACTAAGTTTACTCAGTGTTTGCTAGTATAATGGCTTAGTAACAATGATCTTGAGTGTGCAAAGCAGAGGTGCTGCAAATAGATTTGCACTAGTTAGACACTAATTGAAGTCCAACAGCCAGTTTTAGGATGCCACTAAGTTTACTCAGTGTTTGCTAGTTTAATGGTTTAGTAACAATGAGCTTGAGTGTGCAATGAAGTGGTGCTGCAAATAGCTTTGCACCAGTGGAACAATAATGAAGTCCAACAGTCACTTTTAGGATGCCACTAAGTTTCCTCAGTGTTTGCTAGTATAATGGCTTAGTAAAAATGAGTTTGAGTGTGCAATGCAGTGGTGCTGCAAATAGCTTTGCACCAGTGGGACACTGATGGAAGTCCAACAGCCACTTTTAGGATGCCACTAAGTTTACTCAGTGTTTGCTAGTATAATGGCTTGGTAAGAATGATCTTGAGTGTGCAATGCAGAGGTGCTGCAAATTGATGTGCACTAGTAGGACACTAATGGAGGTCCAACAGCCACTTTTATGATGCCACTAAGTTTCCTTAGTGTTTGGTATTCTAATGGCTTAGTAATAAGGAGCTTGAGTGTGCAATGCAGAGGTGCTGCATATAGATTTGCACTAGTGGGACACTAATGGAAGTCCAACAGCCACTTTTAGGATGCCACTAAGTTTCCTCAGTGTTTGCTAGTATAATGGCTTAGTAATAATGAGCTTGAGTGTGCAATGCAGAGGTGCTGCAAATAGATTTGCACTAGTGGGACACTAATGGAAGTCCAACAGCCAGTTTTAGGATGCCAACAAGTTTCCTCAGTGTTTGCTAGTATAATGGCTTAGTAACAATGAGCTTGAGTGTGCAATGCAGAGGTGCTGCAAATAGATTTGCACTAGTGGGACACTAATGGAAGTCCAACAGCCACTTTTAGGATGCCACTAAGTTTACTCAGTGTTTGCTAGTATAATGGCTTAGTAACAATGATCTTGAGTGTGCAAAGCAGAGGTGCTGCAAATAGATTTGCACTAGTTAGACACTAATTGAAGTCCAACAGCCAGTTTTAGGATGCCACTAAGTTTACTCAGTGTTTGCTAGTTTAATGCTTTAGTAACAATGAGCTTGAGTGTGCAATGAAGTGGTGCTGCAAATAGCTTTGCACCAGTGGAACAATAATGAAGTCCAACAGTCACTTTTAGGATGCCACTAAGTTTCCTCAGTGTTTGCTAGTATAATGGCTTAGTAAAAATGAGTTTGAGTGTGCAATGCAGTGGTGCTGCAAATAGCTTTGCACCAGTGGGACACTGATGGAAGTCCAACAGCCACTTTTAGGATGCCACTAAGTTTACTCAGTGTTTGCTAGTATAATGGCTTGGTAAGAATGATCTTGAGTGTGCAATGCAGAGGTGCTGCAAATTGATTTGCACTAGTAGGACACTAATGGAGGTCCAACAGCCACTTTTATGATGCCACTAAGTTTCCTTAGTGTTTGGTATTCTAATGGCTTAGTAATAAGGAGCTTGAGTGTGCAATGCAGAGGTGCTGCATATAGATTTGCACTAGTGGGACACTAATGGAAGTCCAACAGCCACTTTTAGGATGCCACTAAGTTTCCTCAGTGTTTGCTAGTATAATGGCTTAGTAATAATGAGCTTGAGTGTGCAATGCAGAGGTGCTGCAAATAGATTTGCACTAGTTAGACACTAATGGAAGTCCAACAGCCAGTTTTAGGATGCCAACAAGTTTCCTCAGTGTTTGCTAGTATAATGGCTTAGTAACAATGAGCTTGAGTGTGCAATGCAGAGGTGCTGCAAATAGATTTGCACTAGTGGGATACTAATGGAAGTCCAACAGCCACTTTTAGGATGGCACTGTTTCCTCAGTGTTTGCTAGTATAATGGCTTAGTAAAAATGATTTTGAGTGTGCAATGCAGTGGTGCTCCAAATAGCTTTGCACCAGTGGGACACTAATGGAAGTCCAACAGCCACTTTTGGGATGCCTCTAAGCTTGCTCAATGTTTGCTAGTATAATGGCTTAGTAACAATGAGCTTGAGTGTGCAATGCAGAGGTGCTGCAAATAGATTTGCACTAGTGGGACACTAATGGAAGTCCAACAGCCACTTTTAGGATGCCACTAAGTTTACTCAGTGTTTGCTAGTATAATGGCTTAGTAACAATGATCTTGAGTGTGCAAAGCAGAGGTGCTGCAAATAGATTTGCACTAGTTAGACACTAATTGAAGTCCAACAGCCAGTTTTAGGATGCCACTAAGTTTACTCAGTGTTTGCTAGTTTAATGCTTTAGTAACAATGAGCTTGAGTGTGCAATGAAGTGGTGCTGCAAATAGCTTTGCACCAGTGGAACAATAATGAAGTCCAACAGTCACTTTTAGGATGCCACTAAGTTTCCTCAGTGTTTGCTAGTATAATGGCTTAGTAAAAATGAGTTTGAGTGTGCAATGCAGTGGTGCTGCAAATAGCTTTGCACCAGTGGGACACTGATGGAAGTCCAACAGCCACTTTTAGGATGCCACTAAGTTTACTCAGTGTTTGCTAGTATAATGGCTTGGTAAGAATGATCTTGAGTGTGCAATGCAGAGGTGCTGCAAATTGATTTGCACTAGTAGGACACTAATGGAGGTCCAACAGCCACTTTTATGATGCCACTAAGTTTCCTTAGTGTTTGGTATTCTAATGGCTTAGTAATAAGGAGCTTGAGTGTGCAATGCAGAGGTGCTGCATATAGACTTGCACTAGTGGGACACTAATGGAAGTCCAACAGCCACTTTTAGGATGCCACTAAGTTTCCTCAGTGTTTGCTAGTATAATGGCTTAGTAATAATGAGCTTGAGTGTGCAATGCAGAGGTGCTGCAAATAGATTTGCACTAGTGGGACACTAATGGAAGTCCAACAGCCAGTTTTAGGATGCCAACAAGTTTCCTCAGTGTTTGCTAGTATAATGGCTTAGTAACAATGAGCTTGAGTGTGCAATGCAGAGGTGCTGCAAATAGATTTGCACTAGTGGGATACTAATGGAAGTCCAACAGCCACTTTTAGGATGCCACTGTTTCCTCAGTGTTTGCTAGTATAATGGCTTAGTAAAAATGATTTTGAGTGTGCAATGCAGTGGTGCTCCAAATAGCTTTGCACCAGTGGGACACTAATGGAAGTCCAACAGCCACTTTTGGGATGCCTCTAAGCTTGCTCAATGTTTGCTAGTATAATGGCTTAGTAACAATGAGCTTGAGTGTGCAATGCAGAGGTGCTGCAAATAGATTTGCACTAGTGGAACACTAATAGAAGTCCAACAGCCACTTCTAGGATGCCACTAAGTTTCCTCAGTGTTTGCTAGTATAATAGCTTAGTAAAAATGAGTTTGAGTGGGCAATGCAGTGGTACCGCAAATGGCTTTGCACCAGTGGGACAATAATAAAGTCCAACAGCCACTTTTAGGATGCCACTAAGTGTACTCAGTGTTTGCTAGTATAATGGCTTAGTAACAATGAGCTTGAGTGTGCAATGCAGAGGTGCTGCAAATAGATTTACACTAGTGGGACACTAATGGAAGTCCAACAGCCACTTTTAGGATGCCACTAAGTTTCCTCAGTGTTTGGTATTCCAATGGCTTTGTAACAATGAGCTTGAGTGTGCAATGCAGAAGTGCTGCAAATAGATTTGCACTAGTGGGACACTAATGTAAGTCCAACAGCCACTTTTAGGATGCCACTAAGTTTCTTCAGTGTTTGCTAGTATAATGGCTTAGTAACAAGGAGCTTGAGTGTGCAATGCAGAGGTGCTACAAATAGCTTTGCACCAGTGGGACACTGATGGAAGTCCAACAGCCACTTTAAGGATGCCACTGTTTCCTCAGTGTTTGCTAGTATAATGGCTTAGTAACAATGAGCTTGAGTGTGCAATGCAGAGGTGCTGAAAATAGATTTGCACTAGTGGGACACTAATGGAAGTCCAACAGCCACTTTAAGGATGCCACTGTTTCCTCAGTGTTTGCTAGTATAATGGCTTAGTAACAATGAGCTTGAGTGTGCAATGCCGAGGTGCTGAAAATAGATTTGCACTAGTGGGACACTAATGGAAGTCCAACAGCCACTTTTAGGATGCCACTAAGTTTCCTCAGTGTTTGCTAGTATAATGGCTTAGTAAAAATGAGTTTGAGTGTGCAATGCAGTGGTGCTGCAAATAGCTTTGCACCAGTGGGACACTGATGGAAGTCCAACAGCCACTTTTAGGATGCCACTAAGTTTACTCAGTGTTTGCTAGTATAATGGCTTAGTAAGAATGATCTTGAGTGTGCAATGCAGTGTTGCTGCAAATAGCTTTGCCCGAGTGGGACACTGATGGAAGTCCAACAGCCACTTTTAGGATGCCACTAAGTTTACTCAGTGTTTGCTAGTATAATGGCTTAGTAACAATGATCTTGAGTGTGCAAAGCAGAGGTGCTGCAAATAGATTTGCACTAGTTAGACACTAATTGAAGTCCAACAGCCACTTTTAGGATGCCACTAAGTTTCCTCAGTGTTTTTTCTAGTTTAATGGCTTAGTAACAATGAGCCTGAGTGTGCAATGAAGTGGTGCTGCAAATAGCTTTGCACCAGTGGGGCAAAAATGAAATCCAACAGTCACTTTTAGGATGCCACTAAGTTTCCTCAGTGTTTGCTAGTATAATGGCTTAGTAAAAATGAGTTTGAGTGTGCAATGCAGTGGTGCTGCAAATAGCTTTGCACCAGTGGGACACTGATGGAAGTCCAACAGCCACTTTTAGGATGCCACTAAGATTATTCAGTGTTTGCTAGTATAATGGCTTAGTAAGAATGATCTTGAGTGTGCAATGCAGAGGTGCTGCAAATAGATTTGCACTAGTAGGACACTAATGGAGGTCCAACAGCCACTTTTAGGATGCCACTAAGTTTCCTTAGTGTTTGGTATTCTAATGGCTTAGTAATAATGAACTTGAGTGTGCAACGCAGAGGTTCTGCATATAGATTTGCACTAGTGGGACACTAATGGAAGTCAAACAGCCACTTTTAGGATGCCAGTAAGTTTCCTCAGGGTTTGCTAGTATAATGGCTTAGTAAAAATGAGCTTCAGTGTGCAATGTAGAGGTGCTGCAAATAGATTTGCACTAGTGGGACACTGTGACGGGGGGCTGTCTGATAATAAAACCTAAAGGAATGTCAGACAGTCAGGGTCCACCGTGCAAAGACTCTGCTGCAGACTATGGCAGAGGATAAGGGGTATATAAGTGTGCCACTGTAAAAAATAATAGCACAAGTGCAGAGTGCAATACCTCTGTTAAACTCACAGAGGAATATAATTAAGAAATAAAGCAATTCCTCCCTTACTTGGAGGGTGTGTGGTATGGTCTCTGTTAAAGATGACAGAGACAAAAGCAGTGAGTGTGAAATGGCACCTACCTAGGTCCGTTCCTCTAGTGTTACGGGGGGGCTGTCTGATAATAAAACCTAAAGGAATGTCAGACAGTCAGGGTCCACCATGCAAAGACTCTGCTGCAGACTATGGCAGAGGATAAGGGGTATATAAGTGTGCCACTGTAAAAAATAATAGCACAAGTGCAGAGTGCAATACCTCTGTTAAACTCACAGAGGAATATAATTAGGAAATAAAGCAATTCCTCCCTTACTTGGAGGGTGTGTGGTATGGTCTCTGTTAAAGATGACAGAGACAAAAGCAGTGAGTGTGAAATGGCACCTACCTAGGTCCGTTCCTCTAGTGGTGCCAGGAGACGGACAGCAGCATAAGCCGCACAAAGCTCCTACATGCGTTCGCTCCACTAGTGTGCGAGGACACGAACCACTAGATATGGCACCTGCCTAGGTCCGCTCTTCTAGTGGTGCAAAAGAGACGGACAGCAGCGTAAGCCGCAAAAAGATCCTACCTGCGTTTGCTCCACTAGTGTGCGAGGACACGAACCACTAGATATGGCACCTGCCTAGGTCCGCTCCTCTAGTGGTGCAAAAGAGACGGACAGCAGCGTAAGCCGCACAACGCTCCTACCTGCGTTTGCTCCACTAGTGTGTGAGGACACGAACCACTAGATATGGCACCTGCCTAGGTCCGCTCTTCTAGTGGTGCAAAAGAGACGGACAGCAGCATAAGCTGCACATAGCTCCTACCTCTGTTCGCTCCCCTTGTGTCCGAGGATACGAACAACTGCCAGACGCAGTATAAGGAACGTTACCCTAGCGGCAACGTCCACCTACGAGTAGAATCACAAGGCCCGGCCGGACCATGTGCCTCAGGCACTTGCCTATGTCCGCTTCACTAAGAGGTAAGGATACGGACTGCAGCTGAAGCTGTAAGGTATAAGAACGCTACCCTGCCGGTAGCGCTCACCTAACATAGACAGAGAGATGCCTAGAGGGACGTGCACAGGGCGTCTACCCTCATGCATGAACCAAGAGGACTGAGCGCCGGGCGGCGTGCGTCAGGGTCTTATATAGACTCTGTGCCTCATCCAACATGGAGGACACCAGAGCCAATCCGCTGCAGAATGACAGCAATGACATCACGCTGGCCTATCACCGAGCAAAGCGTCAAAAGCACATGACCAGCGACCAATCGGCATAGAAGGTGTCAGAGACATGTGACCACGTGTCACAAGCACATGACCAGTGGCCAATCAGCTTAGAAGGTGTCAGAGACATGTGACCTCGTGTCAGCGATGATGTCACCCGCACATGTGCAATGGCTCCAAGATAGGACTTAGTCTCCAGCGCTTGCACATGTGCAGTAGCAAGATATCCGGACATAGTCACCAGAGCCACAGCAACCGTAACAGTACCTCCCTTTCAAGGGCACCCCTCCCGGCGACGCAGGTAATCAGCAACTAAGTCGGGAGCATGGACAGCCTGCTCAGGCTCCCAAGAGCGATGTTCCGGGCCATAGCCCTCCCAATCTATCAAGAAGAACTTGCGCCCTCTAACCATCTTAGAACCAACTATGGCTCGTACCTCATAGCTAGAGCGAGAGGAATCAGAGGCAGGAGAGCGCACTTCACGAGCGTGAGGTAAAATAGCCGGCTTTAGCAGTGAAAGATGGAATTTGTCATGGATCCTAAGATGGACGGGTAACTGCAATTGGTAGACTACAGGATTTACCTGTCGAAGAACCTCATAAGGACCCAGGGAGCGAGGAGCAAATTTGACAGAGCTCACTCTAAGTTTCACGTGTTTTGCAGAGAGCCACACAAAATCCCCTGGAGAAAAGACAGGAGCCGGGCGACGAAACCGATCGAACACCGTCTTCATACGGTCTTTAGTTGCTTGGATCGACTCTTGAGTCCGATCCCAAACCTTTCTGGCATTAGTTGCCCAATCGGCCACAAGAGGAGAAGGTGCAGCAGCGGGAAATGGTACCGGTACCCTAGGGTGTTGCCCATTATTGAGTACGAATGGCGTCTGTCCAGTGGCCTCAGCCAGCGAATTGTTAAGGGCAAATTCTGCCCAGGGTAGGAGGGAGGACCAGTTATCGTGGTTCTCAGCAACAAAGTGTCGAAGGTATATAATCATGGATTGATTGGTATGCTCAACCAAACCATTGGTCTCCGGATGGTATGCCGAAGAGAGATTCAACTCAATTTGCAGAAGGCTACAAAGATCTCGCCAGAAACGGGAAGCAAATTGCGGACCTCTATCACAAATGATACGATCTGGCATCCCGTGAAGCCTAAAGACATGCTTGAGGAATAGTTTGGCTAGTACCCTGGAAGACGGGATTCTCGATAACGGTACGAGATGAACCATACGGGAGAAATGGTCCGTAATGACCCACACAAATCTATGTCCCTGTGAACACGGAAGATCACCCACAAAGTCCATGCCTACCACATCCCTAGGTCTATCTGGCACTGGTAAAGGATGCAAGAGCCCAGCCGGTCTCTGCCGTAATGGACGGTTGCGAGCACACGAGTAGCAGGAACCGACATATCTCTTGACGTGGCTGGCTAAGTGTGGCCACCAATACTACCTCTCCAGTAACTCTCGTGTTCGCCTAATACCAAAATGCCCACCCACCTTTGTGGTGTGGGCCCACGACAGTATATCATTCTGTCGATCAGGCGGCACAAAGTTCTTGCCCGGTGGGATTTGGTCTAACGTCACAGGGGAGAGCGTATGAAAAACCCTGGAGGGAAGGATAAGACGAGGTTCGTCAATCTCTTCCTGGGTAGAAACCATAGAGTGAGACAGGGCGTCTACCTTGTTATTCTTACTCCCAGACAGATAGTTGATGGAGAAGTGAAAGCGGGAGAAAAACAAGGACCAGCGGGCTTGGCGAGGATTCAGACGCTGAGCGGTTTGTAAGTACGTCAGATTCTTATGGTCTGTATAGACCTGGAAAGGGTGTTTCGCTCCTTCCAGCAAGTGACGCCACTCCTCCAAGGCTAATCTCAGGGCGAGCAGTTCCCTATCCCCAATGGTATAGTTTCTCTCTGCCGGTGAAAAGGTTTTAGCAAAGAAGAAACACGGCCTTTTTCTACCTGTACCGTTCTTTTGATACAAGACCGCACCAGCACCCACTGAAGAGGCATCAACCTCCAAGAGGAAGGGCTTATTCTCATCGGGTCTTTGAAGAACGGGAGCAGTTGAAAAGTGTCTTTTTACTGCCTCAAAAGCCTGGGATGTCTCAGTAGACCAGACTTTTGGATTAGCACCTTTCTTAGTCAAGGCCACCAAAGGGGCCACCAAAGTAGAGAAATGGGGTATGAACTGCCTGTAATAATTTATGAATCCTAAGAAGCGTTGCACCGCCTTCAAGGAATGAGGTTCGGACCATTCCAGGACAGCAGAGAGCTTCGCAGGATCCATAGCCAGACCCTCTTGTGAGATAATGTAGCCCAAAAAAGGCAAGGATGACTGCTCGAATACATATTTTTCGAGTTTAGCAAACAAAGAGTGCTCCCTTAAACGGGAAAGGACACAAACGACATCCTGACGATGAGTCTCCAGATCAGGAGAAAAAATCAGGATGTCGTCCAGATACACCATAACGGAGGATAACAGTAAATCCCTGAACACATCGTTTACAAAGTCCTGAAATACTGCGGGTGCATTACATAAACCAAAAGGCATGATGAGGTATTCATAGTGACCGTCTCGGGTGTTAACCCCTTCACGACCTTGGACGGATCTAGCCGTCATGGTGCCCTGGTACTTAAAGACCCATGACGGCTAGATCCGTCATGGCGGAATCGCGGCACTGTGGTCCCGGTAATAGCAATCGGTGGAATTTTCCACCATATTCTAGAAGGAGGGGACCTCTACTTGACCTCCCGAGGCGTGGTTTCTCCACCCCGGACCTACGGTGCCTGTGATTGGCTGATTTGTGACAATGAGCCAATCACAGGCATTGTAATGTTTCAGCTAATAAACATAGCTGAAACATTGCAATCCAGCCCTGATCGGTGCTTCTCTAGCACTGCTCATTGGCTGACCTTTGTTTCAACCCCCCCAGCTCTGATTGGAGGGATCGTCCTCGTGCTTGAACCCTCCAATCACAGTGAATCGGCTTCCGGTGAACTGCCGGTGACCGCTCACCTCAGGTTCATTCCATCCGTGGAAGCTGAGGAGAGCGATCCTGCCGACGTGATCCTCGCCGTGCCTGCCGCCGTGATCCTCGCCGTGCCTGCCGCCGTGATCCTCGCCGTGCCTGCCGCGCCTGCCGCCGTGATCCTCGCCGTGCCTGCCGCGCCTGCCGCCGTGATCCTCGCCGTGCCTGCCGCCGTGATCCTCGCCGAGCCAGCCTGCGATTCTCTGTAAGTATTGCTACCCCGCCCCCCATCTGCTGCCCAACTCATCCACTGCTGTTCCCCCCACCCCCGCACCGCCCCTGTCCACGCTCCATCACTGACCCCGCACCACCTCGCCGCTGCCTCCGCTGCTCCATCGCTGCTCCTCCGCTGCCCACGCTCCATCGCTGCCCCTCCGCTGCCCACGCTCCATCGCTGCCCCTCCGCTGCCCACGCTCCATCGCTGCCCCTCCGCTGCCCACGCTCCATCGCTGCCCAGGCTCGATCGCCGCTCAGCCGCTGCCCGCGCTCCATCGAGGCCCCCGCACCGCTCAGCCGCTGCCCGTGCTCCATCAAGGCCCCCGCACCGCTCAGCCGCTGCCCGCGCTCCATCGAGGCCCCCGCACCGCTCAGCCGCTGCCCGCGCTCCATCGAGGCCCCCGCACCGCTCAGCCGCTGCCCGCGCTCCATCGAGGCCCCCGCACCGCTCAGCCGCTGCCCGCGCTCCATCGAGGCCCCCGCACCGCTCAGCCGCTGCCCGCGCTCCATCGAGGCCCCCGCACCGCTCAGCCGCTGCCCGCGCTCCATCGAGGCCCCCGCACCGCTCAGCCGCTGCCCGCGCTCCATCGAGGCCCCCGCACCGCTCAGCCGCTGCCCGCGCTCCATCGAGGCCCCCGCACCGCTCAGCCGCTGCCCGCGCTCCATCGCTGCCCCTCCGCTGCCCACGCTCCATCGCTGCCCAGGCTCGATCGCCGCTCAGCCGCTGCCCGCGCTCCATCGAGGCCCCCGCACCGCTCAGCCGCTGCCCGCGCTCCATCGCTGCCCCTCCGCTGCCCACGCTCCATCGCTGCCCAGGCTCGATCGCCGCTCAGCCGCTGCCCGCGCTCCATCGAGGCCCCCGCACCGCTCAGCCGCTGCCCGCGCTCCATCGAGGCCCCCGCACCGCTCAGCCGCTGCCCGCGCTCCATCGCTGCCCCTCCGCTGCCCACGCTCCATCGCTGCCCGCGCTCCATCGAGGCCCCCGCACCGCTCAGCCGCTGCCCGCGCTCCATCGCTGCCCCTCCGCTGCCCACGCTCCATCGCTGCCCAGGCTCCATCGCCGCTCAGCCGCTGCCCGCGCTCCATCGAGGCCCCCGCACCGCTCAGCCGCTGCCCGCGCTCCATCGAGGCCCCCGCATCGCTCAGCCGCTGCCCGCGCTCCATCGAGGCCCCCGCACCGCTCAGCCGCTGCCCGCGCTCCATCGCTGCCCCTCCGCTGCCCGCGCTCCATCGCTGCCCCTCCGCTGCCCCTGCTCCATCGCTGCCCCTCCGCTGCCCCTGCTCCATCGCTGCCCCTCCGCTGCCCCTGCTCCATCGCTGCCCCTCCGCTGCCCCTGCTCCATCGCTGCCCCTCCGCTGCCCCTGCTCCATCGCTGCCCCTCCGCTGCCCCTGCTCCATCGCTGCCCCTCCGCTGCCCCTGCTCCATCGCTGCCCCTCCGCTGCCCCTGCTCCATCGCTGCCCCTCCGCTGCCCCTGCTCCATCGCTGCCCCTCCGCTGCCCCTGCTCCATCGCTGCCCCTCCGCTGCCCCTGCTCCATCGCTGCCCCTCCGCTGCCCCTGCTCCATCGCTGCCCCTCCGCTGCCCCTGCTCCATCGCTGCCCCTGCTCCATCGCTGCCCCTGCTCCATCGCTGCCCCTGCTCCATCGCTGCCCCTGCTCCATCGCTGCCCCTGCTCCATCGCTGCCCCTCCGCTGCCCCTGCTCCATCGCTGCCCCTCCGCTGCCCCTGCTCCATCGCTGCCCCTCCGCTGCCCCTGCTCCATCGCTGCCCCTCCGCTGCCCCTGCTCCATCGCTGCCCCTGCTTCATCGCTGCCCCTCCGCTGCCCCTGCTCCATCGCTGCCCCTCCGCTGCCCCTGCTCCATCGCTGCCCTGCCGCTGCCCCGCTGCTGCCACCGGTCCATCGCTGCCCTGCCGCTGCCCCGCTGCTGCCCCCGCTCCATCGCCGCTCCGCCGCTGCCCCGCTGCTGCCCCCGCTCCATCGCCGCTCCGCCGCTGCCCCGCTGCTGCCCCCGCTCCATCGCCGCTCCATCGCTGCTCTGCCGCTGCCCATGCTCCGCCGCTGCCCCCGCTCCATCACTGCCACCGCTCCGCTGCCCCACTCCGCAGACTGCCTGTAATCGCAGGCCAGTGCCTGCTTCCCCTCCCCCATCCATCTCTGCTGCCGACCCCCTTGCTCCCTCCACCCGCCCCCAATCCACCGCTGCCCCATGTTCTTGCTCAGAGTCTCGCATCGCATCACCTTGCACGGCCGCCCGCTTCCCGGGCAGGAGCGTGCAGCCGTGTACAAATACATGCTGCTGCACGCTTCTTACCAAGGAGCCGGCGGCTGTGCAAGGTGATGCGATGTGAAACTCTCACACGTGTGACGCTGGGCTTAGTGTCAGTTGCAGGTGCTCGTGTAAACTTTTTTTTTTTTTTTTTGCAAAATTCTAATTTTTTTTTTTTTTTTTTTTATAGGTCTTTTCCTGTTCATAGACACACACTTCTACATTTGAATAAAGTTTTTTTTGCACACATACACACACCACACATAAGATGTCCCAGTCTTCCAAATCTCGGAGGCTGTATTCAGCCGAGGAGGCATATGCCATTGTTGCCTCCGAGACTGATAGCGAAGGAGATGACCCCACATTCCTTTGTTCGTCCCAGTCCTCTTCCTCCTCCAGTGCCGAGGAACCACCAAGAAAACGTCGTAGAAAGAATCGTCCGGCGCCCAGTGGAGAAGACCCGGCGCCCAGTGGAGAAGACCCGGCGCCCAGTGGAGAAGACCCGGCGCCCAGTGGAGAAGACCCGGCGCCCAGTGGAGAAGACCCGGCGCCCAGTGGAGAAGACCCGGCGCCCAGTGTGAGTGATGCCCAGCCCAGCACTAGTGCTAGTGACCCCCAACCTAGCACTAGTGATCGGGAGTGGACCCCAGTCCCTGAAAATTTTGCACCTCGGATTCCTGATTTTACTCCCCAATCAGGAATCCAGTTTGATACTAACAACCTTAGAGAAATAGAATTTTTCAAAGTCTATTTCTCTGAAGAGTTCGTTAGTCTCATGGTGGTGCAAACAAATCTTTATGCCCAACAATTTTTGGCCGAAAAACCTCGCTCATCATATTCTAGCTGGACCCCAACGGATTCAGTAGAAATGATGAAGTACTGGGGTCTGGCTCTTCACATGGGGTTAGTGAAGAAGCCTGAACTTCGCCAATATTGGAGTGTTGATGTTTTATACAACACTCCAGTGTTTGGTATGATTATGACCCGCAAACGGTTTGAGGCTATCCACAGATTTTTGCATTTTAGGGACAATTTGGAGTGTCTTCCCCGAGATGACCCGAATTTTGACAGACTGTTCAAAATTCGTCCGGTCATCGAACACTTTAGCAAAAAGTTTGCTGAAGTGTACGTTCCGCAGAGGGAAATTTGTGTGGATGAGTCCCTCATCCACTTCAAGGGGAGACTGAAGTTCCGCCAGTACTTGCCCAGTAAAAGGGCAAGGTACGGCATTAAACTCTACAAGCTGTGCGAGAGTACCTCAGGGTACACTCACAGCTTTAGTGTTTACGAAGGCAAGGACACGCGGATCCAACCCCCAGAATGCCCACCTACTCTGGGGGTGAGTGGGAAAATTGTGTGGAGTTTGATCCACCCACTGCTTGATAAAGGTTATCATCTGTACGTTGATAACTTCTATTCAAGCATCCCACTTTTCCAATCCCTCTCTTCCAGAGGTACCGCAGCTTGCGGTACGATCCGGAAAAACCAGAAGGGCCTCCCTGTTACGCTAATTGGGCAGCTGCTCCAAAAAGGTGAGAGCAGAGCCCAATGTAGCGACAACATGGTTGTAGTTAAGTTCAAGGACAAAAGGGATGTCCTTTTCTTAACCACAATACATGGTCCCGGCACCTCTGCAACCAATGTTCGAGGTACGTCAGCACAGGTTCGCAAACCGGACTGTGGCTTGGCGTACAACAAACATATGGGAGGAGTTGATCTTTCTGATCAAGTCCTCCAACCCTATAGTGCCATGCGGAAGGCTAAGGTGTGGTACAAAAAGCTGGCTGTGCACATCGTGCAGATGGCACTATACAATGCTTTCGTGCTCTCACGATGTGCAGGCCAGACCAACACCTTCCTTCAGTTTCAGGAGGTAGTAATCAAGACCATGATCTTTGGAAGAGGAGGAGAAGAAGCAGCAGCAGTTCCTACTACCTCTAGAACTGAAGGTTCCCGTGTGGTACCAGGGCAACATTTTCCTGGTGAGGTACCACAAACCACCGCAAGAGGAACAACGCAGAAAAGGTGCCGGGTGTGCTATAAAAAAGGACTGAGGCGGGAAAGCAAGTATCTATGCGATACTTGTCACGACAAACCCGGACTTTGTATGAGTGACTGCTTCAAAGTCTATCATTCGTCCGGGTACTAAATTGATATAGCCCACCTAAAAATCCTGAGGCACAATACACGACAAAAGGCTGCTTTACACGCTGCGACATCGTTAGCAATGTAACACGCCAGATCGCACATGCGATCTTGGCAGATTGCATGCGCGATCTGGCGTGTTACAAAGCCAATGAGATTGCTAGCGATGTCGCAGCGTGTAAAGCACCCTAAGGCTATGTGCCCACGGGAGCACGTACCTTTGGATATATTAGCAGGTACGGCCGGATATTTCCCGCAGCTGCCCGCCGGCATTCGCAGCTATTTTTTAGCTGCAAGATTCCAGCGAAATAGCTGCGGGAAACATGCGGCTATACCTGCGGATCTCCCGGCCTATATCTCCATAGCGGAGGGCCGGGGATTCCACAGGTAATTCCGCAGGAAGAATTGCCATTCAATTACGTGCGGCTGCGGGACATCCGCAGCATGTTCCGCAGCCACATAGTGGACACAGACATTCCCCATGTCCCATAGGATAACATGGAAAGTGTCTGTACATGGTAAAACCTGCGGAATTATCTAGAAAATCCAGATAAATCTGCAGGTTTTCCACTGCAAATTCCACAGAAGCAAGCTCCCGTGGGCACATAGCCTCAAGACTGTGACCTGTCACACAATATACAACAAAGACTGTGACCTGATTCACACTACACGACAAAGACGGTGACCTGACACACACTACACAACAAAGACTGTGACCTGACACACACTACACGACAAAGACTGTGACCTGATTCACACTACACGACAAAGACGGTGACCTGACACACACTACACAACAAAGACTGTGACCTGACACACACTACACGACAAAGACTGTGACCTGATTCACACTACACGACAAAGACGGTGACCTGACACACACTACACGACAAAGACGGTGACCTGACACACACTACACGACAAAGACGGTGACCTGACACACTACACAACAAAGACGGTGACCTGACACACACTACACGACAAAGACGGTGACCTGACACACACTACACAACAAAGACTGTGACCTGACACACACTACACGACAAAGACTGTGACCTGATTCACACTACACGACAAAGACGGTGACCTGACACACACTACACGACAAAGACGGTGACCTGACACACACTACACGACAAAGACGGTGACCTGACACACTACACAACAAAGACGGTGACCTGACACACACTACACAACAGACTGTGACCTGACACACACTACACAACAAAGACGGTGACCTGACACACTACACGACAAAGACGGTGACCTGACACACACTACACGACAAAGACGGTGACCTGACACACTACACAACAAAGACGGTGACCTGACACACACTACACAACAGACTGTGACCTGACACACACTACACAACAAAGACGGTGACCTGACACACTACACGACAAAGACGGTGACCTGACACACACTACACGACAAAGACGGTGACCTGACACACACTACACGACAAAGACTGTGACCTGACACACACTACACGACAAAGACGGTGACCTGACACACTACACGACAAAGACGGTGACCTGACACATACTACACGACAAAGACGGTGACCTGACACACACTACACAACAAAGACGGTGACCTGACACACACTACACAACAAAGACGGTGACCTGACACACTACACAACAAAGACGGTAACCTGACACACACTACACAACAAAGACGGTGACCTGACACACTACACAACAAAGACGGTGACCTGACACACACTACACAACAAAGACGGTGACCTGACACACACTACACGACAAAGACTGTGACCTGACACACACTACACAACAAAGACTGACCTGATTCACACTACACAACAGACTGTGACCTGACACACACTACACAACAAAGACGGTAACCTGACACACACTACACAACAAAGACGGTGACTTGAGGCACACTACATGACAAAGACGGCGACTTGACAAAACCTACACAACACAAATATAAAATTGACATACCAGGTCCCTGATAAAATACATTGCTCATTCCATTCGAAGCCCTGCTGTGCGCCCAAACAGTGTTTTTTCGCCATATATGAAGTATCGGCTTACTCAGGACAAATTTCCCAACAAATTTTAGGGTCTATTTTATCCTGTTCCCCATGTAAAAATTAAAAAATTGAGCCCAAAATAACATTTTTGTGGAAAAAAAAGTACTTTTTTGTTTTTTCGGCTCAATGTATGAAGCACATGAGGGTTATAAGTGCTCATTGCCCATCTATAATTATGCCTTGGGGGGTCTAGTTTCCAAAATGGGGTCACATGTGGGGATTGTCCACTGTTTCGGCACATCAGAGGCTCTCCAAACGCAACATGGTGCGGCAACAATTTCATCTAATTTTCCGTTCAAAAAGTCAAATGACGTGCCTTCCCTTCGTAGCCTTGCCGTGCGCCCAAACAGTGGTTTTCCGCCACATATGAGGTATCGGTATGCTCGGATGAAATTGCACAACAAATGTTAAGGTCCATTTAATCCTGCTACCGTTGTGAAAATTCAATATTTGAGGCTAAATTTGCATTTTTGTAGCAAAAAGTAAAATGTTCATTTTTTCCTTCCACATTGCTTTAGGTCCTGTGAAACACCTGAAGGGTTAATAACCTTATTGAATGTGTTTTTGAGTAGCCTGAGGGGTGCCGTTTTTGGAATGGTGTCACTTTTGGGTGTTTTCTTTCATGTAGGCCCCTCAAAATCAATTCAAATGTGATGTGGTCCCTAAAAAAAGTGGCTTTGAAAATTTTATTGTAAAAATGAGAAATTGCTTATAAACTTTGAACCCCTATAACTTCCTTATAAAATTTTTTTTTTTTTCCAAAATTGTGCTGATGTAAAGTAGACATGTGGGAAATGTAATTTATTAATTATTTTGTGTCATATGTCTCGCTGGTTTACGAGCATAAAAATTAAAAGTTTGAAAATTACAAAATTTTCAAAATTTTCGCAAAATTTCCATTTTTTTCACAAAGAAACACAAAAAATATTGGCATAAATTTACCATTAACATGAAGCCCAATATGTCACGAGAAAACAATCTCAGAATCACCAGGATCCGTTGAAGCGTTCCAGAGTTATAACCTCATAAAGTGACACTGGTCAAAATTGCAAAAAATGGCCTGGTCTTTAGGGTCAAAATAGGCTGGGGGCTGAAGGGGTTAAAAGCGTTCTTCCATTCGTCACCCTCTCGAATTCGTACCAAGTTATACGCACCCCGCAGATCCAACTTCGTAAAAACCTGAGCTCCCCTCAGTCTGTCAAAGAGCTCCGAAATTAAAGGTAATGGGTATTTGTTCTTTATTGTGATTGCGTTGAGACCCCTGTAATCTATGCAGGGATGCAAATCACCCTCTTTCTTCCGAACAAAGAAAAACCCAGCTCACGCGGGAGAGACAGACTTACGAATGAACCCCTTCTCTAAACTCTCTCTTATATAGGTCGACATGGCCTCCGACTCAGGTATCAACAGGTGGTAAACCCTGCCCTTAGGTGGAACCGAACCTGGGATAAGGTCTATGGGACAGTCATACGGCCTATTGTGTGGAAGAACCTCAGCACCCTGTTTGGAGAACACGTCAGCGAAATCCAAATAGGGTGTAGGTATGGGAGAGAGATCAGTTGATGCAACCAACCGCAACGACCTCAGGTGGTAAGGGAAGACATCGGGACTGACATTTCGAACCCCAACTAATAATGCTGTTGGACTCCCAGTCAATGTGAGGAGCATGAGTCCAAAGCCATGGGAGACCCAGAAGGAAGTCGTCTATACCCTCAGGCAAAACAAGAAAATAAATCTCCTCTATGTGACCCTGAGGCAGGGAAAGGCGCAAGGGAACTGTCCTCAATGTAATGGAGTCAGACAACATAGTCCCATTAACAACACGGACAGGAATAGGCGCCTCTAACATGATAGAGGGAATATTGTGTCCCTTTACAAATCCTGAGGACACAAAAGTCCCATCAGCTCCGGAATCCACAAAAGCCATAAAAGGCCATGTATTCTCAGAGAATGAGAGCTGACCTGGGATACTACACTTAGAGGGTGCAGAAGACGTCTCTAGTAACCCCCCTCCAATGGTTACTAGTCCTGGGAGTTTCCCTGACGACTAGAACACTTGTTGGCGTAGTGCCCAGCCTGACGACATACGTAACATATAGGAGGACCAGACTTGCGTAGTCTGGAGAACGTATGACCTAACTCCATAGGAGTGGGAGATGTTTCAGATGCTGAGGAAGATGGTAGTGGACCCTCAACAACTGGAATAGCCCGATGCTTAGGGCGTGAGGAAGAGACATCGAGTCTACGTTCCCTATGGCGTACGTCGATCCTCGTTGCTACTGTGATCAAGTCCTCCAGAGAAGCAGGGACCTCACAAATAGCAAGGGCATCCTTGACTTAGCCTGCCAACCCTCTCCAGAAGATAGGAATCAACACCTTCTCTGGCCAATCTAGTTCTGCCACCAGAGTTCTAAAAGCAATGGCATAAGAACTAGTGGATAACGAACCCTGAGATAGATCTAAGAGTCTCAGGGCCGCATCATGGGTAACCTGCGGACCCATGAATACTGCTTTAAGATCATCAAGAAAGTCTTGATGTCTCAGAGTAACCACATCAGAGCGCTCCCATAGGGGAGTCGCCCATTCTAAGGCTTTGTCCTGAAGTAAGGAGATGATAAAGCCTACTCTGGACCTCTCCATAGAGAAGCGAAAAGAGTTGACCTCTAGGTGTATCTGACACTGACTAATGAAACCACGACATGATCTGGCATCGCCAGAATATCTGTTTGGCAGAGCAAGTCGAGGATCATGCGCAGATGTCACCATGGTCTGAGGTTTATCCTCTATACTCTTGAGCCGCGACTCAAGTACTTGTATGTAACGGTGTAACTGCTGATATTCTGCCATAACTGCCAGACCCTTGGCTCAGTCCTAATGTTACGGGGGGCTGTCTGATAATAAAACCTAAAGGAATGTCAGACAGTCAGGGTCCACCATGCAAAGACTCTGCTGCAGACTATGGCAGAGGATAAGGGGTATATAAGTGTTCCACTGTAAAAAATAATAGCACAAGTGCAGAGTGCAATACCTCTGTTAAACTCACAGAGAAATATAATTAGGAAATAAAGCAATTCCTCCCTTACTTGGAGGGTGTGTGGTATGGTCTCTGTTAAAGATGACAGAGACAAAAGCAGTGAGTGTGAAATGGCACCTACCTAGGTCCGTTCCTCTAGTGGTGCCAGGAGACGGACAGCAGCGTAAGCCGCACAAAGCTCCTACCTGCGTTCGCTCCACTAGTGTGCGAGGACACGAACCACTAGATATAGCACCTGCCTAGGTCCGCTCTTCTAGTGGTGCAAAAGAGACGGACAGCAGCGTAAGCCGCACAAAGCTCCTACCTGCGTTCGCTCCACTAGTGTGCGAGGACACGAACCACTAGATATGGCACCTGCCTAGGTCCGCTCTTCTAGTGGTGCAAAAGAGATGGACAGCAGCGTAAGCCGCACAAAGCTCCTACCTGCGTTCGCTCCACTAGTATGCGAGGACACGAACCACTAGATATGGCACCTGCCTAGGTCCGCTCTTCTAGTGGTGCAAAAGAGACGGACAGCAGCATAAGCCGCACAAAGCTCCTACCTCTGTTCGCTCCCCTGGTGTGCAAAGATATGAACAACTGCCAGACGCAGTATAAGGAACGTTACCCTAGCGGCAACGTCCACCTACGAGTAGAATCACAAGGCCCAGCCGAACCATGTGCCTCAGGCACCTGCCTATGTCCGCTCCACTAAGAGGTAAGGATACGGACTGCAGCCAAAGCTGTAAGGTATAAGAACACTACCCTGCCGGTAGCGCTCACCTAACATAGACAGAGAGATGCCTAGAGGGACGTGCACAGGGCGTCTACCCTCATGCATGAACCAAGAGGACTGAGCGCCGGGCGGCGTGCGTCAGGGTCTTATATAGACTCTGTGCCTCATCCAAGAGGGAGGACACCAGAGCCAATCCGCTGCCACAATGACAGCAATGACGTCACGCTGGCCTATCACCGAGCAAAGCGTCACAAGCACATGACCAGCGACCAATCGGCATAGAAGGTGTCAGAGACATGTGACCACGTGTCACAAGCACATGACCAGCGGCCAATCAGCTTAGAAGGTGTCAGAGACATGTGACCTCGTGTCAGCGATGATGTCACCCGCACATGTACAATGGCTCCAAGATAGGACTTAGTCTCCAGCGATTGCACATGTGCAGTAGCAAGAAATCCGGACATACTCTCCAGAGCCACAGCAACCATAACAGACACTAATGGAAGTCCAACAGCAACTTTTAGGATGCCACTAAGTTTCCTCAGTGTTTGCTAGTATAATAGCATAGTAAAAATGAGTTTGAGTGGGCAATGCAGTGGTACCGCAAATGGCTTTGCACCAGTGGGACAATAATGAAGTTCTACAGCCACTTTTAGGATGCCACTAAGTTTACTCAGTGTTTGCTAGTATAATGGCTTAGTAACAATGAGCTTGAGTGTGCAATGCAGAGGTGCTGCAAATAGATTTACACTAGTGGGACACTAATGGAAGTCCAACAGCCACTTTTAGGATGCCACCAAGTTTCCTCAGTGTTTGGTATTCTAATCGCTTTGTAACAATGAGCTTGAGTGTGCAATGCAGAGGTGATGCAAATAGATTTGCACTAGTGGGACACTAATAGAAGTCCAACAGCCACTTTTAGGATGCCACCAAGTTTCCTCAGTGTTTGGTATTCTAATCGCTTTGTAACAATGAGCTTGAGTGTGCAATGCAGAGGTGATGCAAATAGATTTGCACTAGTGGGACACTAATAGAAGTCCAACAGCCACTTTTAGGATGCCACTAAGTTTCCTTAGTGTTTGGTAGTATAATGGCTTAGTAATAATGAGTTTGAGTGTGCAATGCAGTGGTGCTACAAATAACTTTACACCAGTGGGACACTGATCAAAGTCCAACAGCCACTTTTATGATGCCACTAAGTTTCCTCAGTGTTTGCTAGTATAATGGCTTAGTAACAAGGAGCTTGAGTGTGCAATGCAGAGGTACTACAAATAGCTTTGCACCAGTGGGACACTGATGGAAGTCCAACAGCCACTTTTAGAATGCCACTAAGTTTCCTCAGTGTTTGCTAGTATAATGGCTTAGTAACAATGAGCTTGAGTGTGCAATGCAGAGGTGCTGCAAATAGATTTTCACTAGTGGGACACTAATGGAAGTCCAACAGCCAGATTTAGGTTGCCACTAAGTTTCCTCAGTGTTTTCTAGTATAATGGCTTAGTAAAAGTGAGTTTGAGTGTGCAATGCAGTGGTGCTGCAAATAGATTTGCACTAGTGGGACACTAATGGAAGTCCAACAGCCACTTTTAGGATGCCACTAAGTTTCCTCAGTGTTTGCTAGTATAATGGCTTAGTAACAATGAGCTTGAGTGTGCAATGCAGAGGTGCTGCAAATAGATTTGCTCTAGTGGGACACTAATGGAAGTCCAACAGCCACTTTTAGGATGCCAGTAAGTTTCCTCAGTGTTTGCTAGTATAATGGCTTAGTGACAATGAGTTTAAGTGTGCAATGCAGTGGTGCTGCAAATAGCTTTGCACCAGTGGGACACTAATGGAAGTCCAACAGCCACTTTTAGGATGCCAGTAAGTTTCCTCAGTGTTTGCTAGTATAATGGCTTAGTGACAATGAGTTTAAGTGTGCAATGCAGTGGTGCTGCAAATAGCTTTGCACCAGTGGGACAATAATGAAGTCCAACATCCACTTTTAGGATGCCACTAAGTTTCCTCAGTGTTTGGTATTCTAATGGCTTTGTAACAATGAGCTTGAGTGTGCAATGCAGTGGTGCTACAAATAGCTTTGCACCAGTGGGACACTGATGGAAGTCCAACAGCCACTTTTAGAATGCCACTAAGTTTCCTCAGTGTTTGCTAGTATAATGGCTTAGTAACAATATGCTTGAGTGTGCAATGCAGAGGTGCTGCAAATAGATTTGCACTAGTGGGACACTAATGGAAGATCAACAGCCACTTTTAGGATGCCACTAAGTTTCCTCAGTGTTTGCTAGTATAAAGGCTTAGTAACAATGAGCTTGAGTGTGCAATGCAGAGGTGCTGCAAATAGATTTGCACCAGTGGTACACTAATCGAAGTCCAACAGCCATTTTTAGGATGCCACTAAGTTTCCTCAGTGTTTGCTAGTATAATGGCTTAGTAACAATGAGCTTGAGTGTGCAATGCAGAGGTGCTGCAAATAGATTTGCACCAGTGGTACACTAATCGAAGTCCAACAGCCACTTTTAGGATGCCACTAAGTTTCCTCAGTGTTTGCTAGTATAACGGCTTAGTAAAAAGGAGCTTGAGTGTGCAATGCAGTGGTGCTGCAAATAGCTTTGCACCAGTGGGACAATAATGAACTCCAACAGCCACTTTTAGGATGCCACTAAGTTTACTCAGTGTTTGCTAGTATAATGGCTTAGTAACAATGAGCATGAGTGTGCAATGCAGAGGTGCTGCAAATAGATTTACACTAGTGGGACACTAATGGAAGTCCAACAGCCACTTTTAGGATGCCACTAAGTTTCCTCAGTGTTTGCTAGTATAATGGCTTAGTGACAATGAGTTTAAGTGTGCAATGCAGTGGTGCTGCAAATAGCTTTGCACCAGTGGGACAATAATGAAGTCCAACAGCCACTTTTAGGATGCCACTAAGTTTCCTCAGTGATTGCTAGTATAATAGCTTAGTGACAATGTGTTTGAGTGTGCAGTGCAGTGGTGCTGCAAATAGCTTTGCACCAGTGGGACAATAATGAAGTCCAACATCCACTTTTAGGATGCCACTAAGTTTCCTCAGTGTTTGGTATTCTAATGGCTTTGTAACAATGAGCTTGAGTGTGCAATGCAGCGGAGCTACAAATAGCTTTGATGGAAGTCCAACAGCCACTTTTAGGATGCCACTAAGTTTCCTCAGTGTTTGCTAGTATAATGGCTTAGTAACAATATGCTTGAGTGTGCAATGCAGAGGTGCTGCAAATAGATTTGCACTAGTGGGACACTAATGGAAGTCCAACAGCCACTTTTAGGATGCCACTAAGTTTCCTTAGTGTTTGCTAGTATAATGGCTTAGTGACAATGAGCTTGAGTGTGCAATGCAGAGGTGCTGAAAATAGATTTGCACCAGTGGTACACTAATCGAAGTCCAACAGCCACTTTTAGGATGCCACTAAGTTTCCTCAGTGTTTGCTAGTATAATTGGCTTAGTAACAATGAGCTTGAGTGTGCAATGCAGTGGTGCTGCAAATAGCTTTGCACCAGTGGGACAAAAATGAAGTCCAACAGCCACTTTTAGGATGCCACTAAGTTTCCTCAGTGTTTGGTATTCTAATGGCTTTGTAACATTGAGGTTGAGTGTGCAATGCAGAGGTGGTGCAAATAGATTTGCACTAGTGAGACACTAATAGAAGTCCAACAGCCACTTTTAGGATGCCATCAAGTTTCCTCAGTGTTTGCTAGTATAATGGCTTAGTAACAATGAGTTTGAGTGTGCAATGTAGTGGTGCTACAAATAGCTTTGCACCAGTGGGGCAATAATGAAGTTCAACAGCCACTTTTAGGATGCCACTAAGTTTCCTCAGTGTTTGGTATTCTAATGGCTTTGTAACATTGAGGTTGAGTGTGCAATGCAGAGGTGGTGCAAATAGATTTGCACTAGTGAGACACTAATAGAAGTCCAACAGCCACTTTTAGGATGCCATCAAGTTTCCTCAGTGTTTGCTAGTATAATGGCTTAGTAACAATGAGTTTGAGTGTGCAAAGTAGTGGTGCTACAAATAGCTTTGCACCAGTGGGGCAATAATAGAGGTCCAACAGCCACTTTTAGGATGCCATCAAGTTTCCTCAGTGTTTGCTAGTATAATGGCTTAGTAACAATGAGTTTGAGTGTGCAATGTAGTGGTACCGCAAATGGCTTTGCACCAGTGGGACAAAAATGAAATCCAACAGCCACTTTTAGGATGCCACTAAGTTTCCTCAGTGTTTGCTAATATAATGGCTTAGTAACAATGAGCTTGAGTGTGTAATGCAGAGGTGCTGCAAATAGATTTGCACTAGTGGGACACTAATGGAAGTCCAACAGGCACTTTTAGGATGCCACTAAGTTTCCTCAGTGTTTGCTAGTATAATGGCTTAGTAACAATGGGATTGAGTGTGCAATGCAGTGGTGCTGCAAATAGCTTTGCACCAGTGGGACAATAATGGAAGTCCAACAGCCACTTTTAGGATGTCTCTAAGTTTACTCAGTGTTTGCTAGTATAATCGCTTAGTAACAATGAGCTTGAGTGTGTAATGCAGAGGTGCTGCAAATAGATTTGCACTAGTGGGACACTAATGGAAGTCCAACAGCCACTTTTTCGATGTCTCTAAGTTTACTCAGTGTTTGCTAGTATAATGGCTTGGTAACAATGAGCTTGAGTGTGTAATGCAGAGGTGCTGCAAATAGATTTGCACTAGTGGGTCACTAATGGAAGTCCAACAGCCACTTTTAGGATGCCACTAAGTTTCCTCAGTGTTTGCTAGTATAATGGCTTAGTAAAAATGAGTTTGAGTGTGCAATGCAGTGGTGCTGCAAATAGCCTTGCACTAGTCGGGCACTAATGGAAGTCCAACAGCCACTTTTAGGATGTCTCTAAGTTTACTCAGTGTTTGCTAGTACAATCGCTTAGTAACAGTAAGCTTCAGTGTGCAATGCATAGGTGCTGGAAATAGATTTGCACTAGTGAGACACCAATGGAAGTCCAACAGCCACTTTTAGGATGCCACTAAATTTCCTCAGTGTTTGCTAGTATACTGCCTTAGTAACAATGAGCTTGAGTTTGCAATGCAGATGTGCTGCAAATAGATTTGCACTAGTGGGACACTAATGGAAGTCCAACAGCCACTTTTAGGATGCCACTAAGTTTCCTCAGTGTTTGCTAGTATAATGGCTTAGTAACAATGAGCTTGAGTGTGCAATGCAGAGGTGCTGCAAATAGATTTGAACCAGTGGTACACTAATCGAAGTCCAACAGCCACTTTTAGGATGCCACTAAGTTTCCTCAGTGTTTGCTAGTATAATGGCTTAGTAACAAGGAGCTTGAGTGTGCAATGCAGTGGTGCTGCAAATAGCTTTGCACCAGTGGGACAATAATGAACTCCAACAGCCACTTTTAGGATGCCACTAAGTTCACTCAGTGTAAGCTAGTATAATGGCTTAGTAACAATGAGCATGAGTGTGCAATGCAGAGGTGCTGCAAATAGATTTACACTAGTGGGACACTAATGGAAGTCCAACAGCCACTTTTAGGATGCCACTAAGTTTCCTCAGTGTTTGCTAGTATAATGGCTTAGTGACAATGAGTTTAAGTGTGCAATGCAGTGGTGCTGCAAATAGCTTTGCACCAGTGGGACAATAATGAAGTCCAACAGCCACTTTTAGGATGGCACTAAGTTTCATCAGTGTTTGCTAGTATAATAGCTTAGTGACAATGAGTTTGAGTGTGCAGTGCAGTGGTGCTGGAAATAGCTTTGCACCAGTGGGACAATATTGAAGTCCAACATCCACTTTTAGGATGCCACTAAGTTTCCTCAGTGTTTGGTATTCTAATGGCTTTGTAACAATGAGCTTGAGTGTGCAATGCAGCGGAGCTACAAATAGCTTTGAACCAGTGGGACACTGATGGAAGTCCAACAGCCACTTTTAGGATGCCACTAAGTTTCCTCAGTGTTTGCTAGTATAATGGCTTAGTAACAATATGCTTGAGTGTGCAATGCAGAGGTGCTGCAAATAGATTTGCACTAGTGGGACACTAATGAAAGTCCAACAGCCACTTTTAGGATGCCACTAAGTTTCCTTAGTGTTTGCTAGTATAATGGCTTAGTAACAATGAGCTTGAGTGTGCAATGCAGAGGTGCTGAAAATAGATTTGCACCAGTGGTACACTAATCGAAGTCCAACAGCCACTTTTAGGATGCCACTAAGTTTCCTCAGTGTTTGCTAGTATAATGGCTTATTAACAATGAGCTTGAGTGTGTAATGCCGAGGTGCTGCAAATAGATTTGCACCAGTGGTACATTAATCGAAGTCCAACAGCCACTTTTAGGATGCCACTAAGTTTCCTCAGTGTTTGCTAGTATAATTGGCTTAGTAACAATGAGCTTGAGTGTGCAATGCAGTGGTGCTGCAAATAGCTTTGCACCAGTGGGACAAAAATGAAGTCCAACAGCCACTTTTAGGATGCCACTAAGTTTCCTCAGTGTTTGGTATTCTAATGGCTTTGTAACATTGAGGTTGAGTGTGCAATGCAGAGGTGGTGCAAATAGATTTGCACTAGTGAGACACTAATAGAAGTCCAACAGCCACTTTTAGGATGCCATCAAGTTTCCTCAGTGTTTGCTAGTATAATGGCTTAGTAACAATGAGTTTGAGTGTGCAATGTAGTGGTGCTACAAATAGTTTTGCACCAGTGGGGCAATAATGAAGTTCAACAGCCACTTTTAGGATGCTACTAAGTTTCCTCAGTGTTTGCTAGTATAATAGCTTAGTAAAAATGAGTTTGAGTGTGCAATGCAGTGGTACCGCAAATGGCTTTGCACCAGTGGGACAAAAATGAAATCCAACAGCCACTTTTAGGATGCCACTAAGTTTCCTCAGTGTTTGCTAATATAATGGCTTAGTAACAATGAGCTTGAGTGTGTAATGCAGAGGTGCTGCAAATAGATTTGCACTAGTGGGACACTAATGGAAGTCCAACAGGCACTTTTAGGATGCCACTAAGTTTCCTCAGTGTTTGCTAGTATAATGGCTTAGTAACAATGGGATTGAGTGTGCAATGCAGTGGTGCTGCAAATAGCTTTGCACCAGTGGGACAATAATGGAAGTCCAACAGCCACTTTTAGGATGTCTCTAAGTTTACTCAGTGTTTGCTAGTATAATCGCTTAGTAACAATGAGCTTGAGTGTGTAATGCAGAGGTGCTGCAAATAGATTTGCACTAGTGGGACACTAATGGAAGTCCAACAGCCACTTTTTCGATGTCTCTAAGTTTACTCAGTGTTTGCTAGTATAATGGCTTGGTAACAATGAGCTTGAGTGTGTAATGCAGAGGTGCTGCAAATAGATTTGCACTAGTGGGTCACTAATGGAAGTCCAACAGCCACTTTTAGGATGCCACTAAGTTTCCTCAGTGTTTGCTAGTATAATGGCTTAGTAAAAATGAGTTTGAGTGTGCAATGCAGTGGTGCTGCAAATAGCCTTGCACTAGTCGGGCACTAATGGAAGTCCAACAACCACTTTTAGGATGTCTCTAAGTTTACTCAGTGTTTGCTAGTACAATCGCTTAGTAACAGTAAGCTTCAGTGTGCAATGCAGAGGTGCTGGAAATAGATTTGCACTAGTGAGACACCAATGGAAGTCCAACAGCCACTTTTAGGATGCCACTAAATTTCCTCAGTGTTTGCTAGTATACTGCCTTAGTAACAATGAGCTTGAGTTTGCAATGCAGATGTGCTGCAAATAGATTTGCACTAGTGGGACACTAATGGAAGTCCAACAGCCACTTTTAGGATGCCACTAAGTTTCCTCAGTGTTTGCTAGTATAATGGCTTAGTAACAATGAGCTTGAGTGTGCAATGCAGAGGTGCTGCAAATAGATTTGAACCAGTGGTACACTAATCGAAGTCCAACAGCCACTTTTAGGATGCCACTAAGTTTCCTCAGTGTTTGCTAGTATAATGGCTTAGTAACAAGGAGCTTGAGTGTGCAATGCAGTGGTGCTGCAAATAGCTTTGCACCAGTGGGACAATAATGAACTCCAACAGCCACTTTTAGGATGCCACTAAGTTCACTCAGTGTAAGCTAGTATAATGGCTTAGTAACAATGAGCATGAGTGTGCAATGCAGAGGTGCTGCAAATAGATTTACACTAGTGGGACACTAATGGAAGTCCAACAGCCACTTTTAGGATGCCACTAAGTTTCCTCAGTGTTTGCTAGTATAATGGCTTAGTGACAATGAGTTTAAGTGTGCAATGCAGTGGTGCTGCAAATAGCTTTGCACCAGTGGGACAATAATGAAGTCCAACAGCCACTTTTAGGATGGCACTAAGTTTCCTCAGTGTTTGCTAGTATAATAGCTTAGTGACAATGAGTTTGAGTGTGCAGTGCAGTGGTGCTGGGAATAGCTTTGCACCAGTGGGACAATATTGAAGTCCAACATCCACTTTTAGGATGCCACTAAGTTTCCTCAGTGTTTGGTATTCTAATGGCTTTGTAACAATGAGCTTGAGTGTGCAATGCAGCGGAGCTACAAATAGCTTTGAACCAGTGGGACACTGATGGAAGTCCAACAGCCACTTTTAGGATGCCACTAAGTTTCCTCAGTGTTTGCTAGTATAATGGCTTAGTAACAATATGCTTGAGTGTGCAATGCAGAGGTGCTGCAAATAGATTTGCACTAGTGGGACACTAATGAAAGTCCAACAGCCACTTTTAGGATGCCACTAAGTTTCCTTAGTGTTTGCTAGTATAATGGCTTAGTAACAATGAGCTTGAGTGTGCAATGCAGAGGTGCTGAAAATAGATTTGCACCAGTGGTACACTAATCGAAGTCCAACAGCCACTTTTAGGATGCCACTAAGTTTCCTCAGTGTTTGCTAGTATAATGGCTTACTAACAATGAGCTTGAGTGTGTAATGCCGAGGTGCTGCAAATAGATTTGCACCAGTGGTACATTAATCGAAGTCCAACAGCCACTTTTAGGATGCCACTAAGTTTCCTCAGTGTTTGCTAGTATAATTGGCTTAGTAACAATGAGCTTGAGTGTGCAATGCAGTGGTGCTGCAAATAGCTTTGCACCAGTGGGACAAAAATGAAGTCCAACAGCCACTTTTAGGATGCCACTAAGTTTCCTCAGTGTTTGGTATTCTAATGGCTTTGTAACATTGAGGTTGAGTGTGCAATGCAGAGGTGGTGCAAATAGATTTGCACTAGTGAGACACTAATAGAAGTCCAACAGCCACTTTTAGGATGCCATCAAGTTTCCTCAGTGTTTGCTAGTATAATGGCTTAGTAACAATGAGTTTGAGTGTGCAATGTAGTGGTGCTACAAATAGTTTTGCACCAGTGGGGCAATAATGAAGTTCAACAGCCACTTTTAGGATGCTACTAAGTTTCCTCAGTGTTTGCTAGTATAATAGCTTAGTAAAAATGAGTTTGAGTGTGCAATGCAGTGGTACCGCAAATGGCTTTGCACCAGTGGGACAAAAATGAAATCCAACAGCCACTTTTAGGATGCCACTAAGTTTCCTCAGTGTTTGCTAATATAATGGCTTAGTAACAATGAGCTTGAGTGTGTAATGCAGAGGTGCTGCAAATAGATTTGCACTAGTGGGACACTAATGGAAGTCCAACAGGCACTTTTAGGATGCCACTAAGTTTCCTCAGTGTTTGCTAGTATAATGGCTTAGTAACAATGGGATTGAGTGTGCAATGCAGTGGTGCTGCAAATAGCTTTGCACCAGTGGGACAATAATGGAAGTCCAACAGCCACTTTTAGGATGTCTCTAAGTTTACTCAGTGTTTGCTAGTATAATCGCTTAGTAACAATGAGCTTGAGTGTGTAATGCAGAGGTGCTGCAAATAGATTTGCACTAGTGGGACACTAATGGAAGTCCAACAGCCACTTTTTCGATGTCTCTAAGTTTACTCAGTGTTTGCTAGTATAATGGCTTGGTAACAATGAGCTTGAGTGTGTAATGCAGAGGTGCTGCAAATAGATTTGCACTAGTGGGTCACTAATGGAAGTCCAACAGCCACTTTTAGGATGCCACTAAGTTTCCTCAGTGTTTGCTAGTATAATGGCTTAGTAAAAATGAGTTTGAGTGTGCAATGCAGTGGTGCTGCAAATAGCCTTGCACTAGTCGGGCACTAATGGAAGTCCAACAACCACTTTTAGGATGTCTCTAAGTTTACTCAGTGTTTGCTAGTACAATCGCTTAGTAACAGTAAGCTTCAGTGTGCAATGCAGAGGTGCTGGAAATAGATTTGCACTAGTGAGACACCAATGGAAGTCCAACAGCCACTTTTAGGATGCCACTAAATTTCCTCAGTGTTTGCTAGTATACTGCCTTAGTAACAATGAGCTTGAGTTTGCAATGCAGATGTGCTGCAAATAGATTTGCACTAGTGGGACACTAATGGAAGTCCAACAGCCACTTTTAGGATGCCACTAAGTTTCCTCAGTGTTTGCTAGTATAATGGCTTAGTAACAATGAGCTTGAGTGTGCAATGCAGAGGTGCTGCAAATAGATTTGAACCAGTGGTACACTAATCGAAGTCCAACAGCCACTTTTAGGATGCCACTAAGTTTCCTCAGTGTTTGCTAGTATAATGGCTTAGTAACAAGGAGCTTGAGTGTGCAATGCAGTGGTGCTGCAAATAGCTTTGCACCAGTGGGACAATAATGAACTCCAACAGCCACTTTTAGGATGCCACTAAGTTCACTCAGTGTAAGCTAGTATAATGGCTTAGTAACAATGAGCATGAGTGTGCAATGCAGAGGTGCTGCAAATAGATTTACACTAGTGGGACACTAATGGAAGTCCAACAGCCACTTTTAGGATGCCACTAAGTTTCCTCAGTGTTTGCTAGTATAATGGCTTAGTGACAATGAGTTTAAGTGTGCAATGCAGTGGTGCTGCAAATAGCTTTGCACCAGTGGGACAATAATGAAGTCCAACAGCCACTTTTAGGATGGCACTAAGTTTCCTCAGTGTTTGCTAGTATAATAGCTTAGTGACAATGAGTTTGAGTGTGCAGTGCAGTGGTGCTGGGAATAGCTTTGCACCAGTGGGACAATATTGAAGTCCAACATCCACTTTTAGGATGCCACTAAGTTTCCTCAGTGTTTGGTATTCTAATGGCTTTGTAACAATGAGCTTGAGTGTGCAATGCAGCGGAGCTACAAATAGCTTTGAACCAGTGGGACACTGATGGAAGTCCAACAGCCACTTTTAGGATGCCACTAAGTTTCCTCAGTGTTTGCTAGTATAATGGCTTAGTAACAATATGCTTGAGTGTGCAATGCAGAGGTGCTGCAAATAGATTTGCACTAGTGGGACACTAATGAAAGTCCAACAGCCACTTTTAGGATGCCACTAAGTTTCCTTAGTGTTTGCTAGTATAATGGCTTAGTAACAATGAGCTTGAGTGTGCAATGCAGAGGTGCTGAAAATAGATTTGCACCAGTGGTACACTAATCGAAGTCCAACAGCCACTTTTAGGATGCCACTAAGTTTCCTCAGTGTTTGCTAGTATAATGGCTTACTAACAATGAGCTTGAGTGTGTAATGCCGAGGTGCTGCAAATAGATTTGCACCAGTGGTACATTAATCGAAGTCCAACAGCCACTTTTAGGATGCCACTAAGTTTCCTCAGTGTTTGCTAGTATAATTGGCTTAGTAACAATGAGCTTGAGTGTGCAATGCAGTGGTGCTGCAAATAGCTTTGCACCAGTGGGACAAAAATGAAGTCCAACAGCCACTTTTAGGATGCCACTAAGTTTCCTCAGTGTTTGGTATTCTAATGGCTTTGTAACATTGAGGTTGAGTGTGCAATGCAGAGGTGGTGCAAATAGATTTGCACTAGTGAGACACTAATAGAAGTCCAACAGCCACTTTTAGGATGCCATCAAGTTTCCTCAGTGTTTGCTAGTATAATGGCTTAGTAACAATGAGTTTGAGTGTGCAATGTAGTGGTGCTACAAATAGTTTTGCACCAGTGGGGCAATAATGAAGTTCAACAGCCACTTTTAGGATGCTACTAAGTTTCCTCAGTGTTTGCTAGTATAATAGCTTAGTAAAAATGAGTTTGAGTGTGCAATGCAGTGGTACCGCAAATGGCTTTGCACCAGTGGGACAAAAATGAAATCCAACAGCCACTTTTAGGATGCCACTAAGTTTCCTCAGTGTTTGCTAATATAATGGCTTAGTAACAATGAGCTTGAGTGTGTAATGCAGAGGTGCTGCAAATAGATTTGCACTAGTGGGACACTAATGGAAGTCCAACAGGCACTTT
The DNA here is from genome assembly GCF_048569485.1 of Anomaloglossus baeobatrachus. NCBI lineage: Eukaryota > Metazoa > Chordata > Amphibia > Anura > Aromobatidae > Anomaloglossus > Anomaloglossus baeobatrachus. Next base: position 104,471,277 of record NC_134362.1, read on the forward strand.
TAGGATGCCACTAAGTTTCCTCAGTGTTTGCTAGTATAATGGCTTAGTAACAATGGGATTGAGTGTGCAATGCAGTGGTGCTGCAAATAGCTTTGCACCAGTGGGACAATAATGGAAGTCCAACAGCCACTTTTAGGATGTCTCTAAGTTTACTCAGTGTTTGCTAGTATAATCGCTTAGTAACAATGAGCTTGAGTGTGTAATGCAGAGGTGCTGCAAATAGATTTGCACTAGTGGGACACTAATGGAAGTCCAACAGCCACTTTTTCGATGTCTCTAAGTTTACTCAGTGTTTGCTAGTATAATGGCTTGGTAACAATGAGCTTGAGTGTGTAATGCAGAGGTGCTGCAAATAGATTTGCACTAGTGGGTCACTAATGGAAGTCCAACAGCCACTTTTAGGATGCCACTAAGTTTCCTCAGTGTTTGCTAGTATAATGGCTTAGTAAAAATGAGTTTGAGTGTGCAATGCAGTGGTGCTGCAAATAGCCTTGCACTAGTCGGGCACTAATGGAAGTCCAACAGCCACTTTTAGGATGTCTCTAAGTTTACTCAGTGTTTGCTAGTACAATCGCTTAGTAACAGTAAGCTTCAGTGTGCAATGCAGAGGTGCTGGAAATAGATTTGCACTAGTGAGACACCAATGGAAGTCCAACAGCCACTTTTAGGATGCCACTAAATTTCCTCAGTGTTTGCTAGTATACTGCCTTAGTAACAATGAGCTTGAGTTTGCAATGCAGATGTGCTGCAAATAGATTTGAACCAGTGGTACACTAATCGAAGTCCAACAGCCACTTTTAGGATGCCACTAAGTTTCCTCAGTGTTTGCTAGTATAATGGCTTAGTAACAAGGAGCTTGAGTGTGCAATGCAGTGGTGCTGCAAATAGCTTTGCACCAGTGGGACAATAATGAACTCCAACAGCCACTTTTAGGATGCCACTAAGTTCACTCAGTGTAAGCTAGTATAATGGCTTAGTAACAATGAGCATGAGTGTGCAATGCAGAGGTGCTGCAAATAGATTTACACTAGTGGGACACTAATGGAAGTCCAACAGCCACTTTTAGGATGCCACTAAGTTTCCTCAGTGTTTGCTAGTATAATGGCTTAGTAACAATATGCTTGAGTGTGCAATGCAGAGGTGCTGCAAATAGATTTGCACTAGTGGGACACTAATGAAAGTCCAACAGCCACTTTTAGGATGCCACTAAGTTTCCTTAGTGTTTGCTAGTATAATGGCTTAGTAACAATGAGCTTGAGTGTGCAATGCAGAGGTGCTGAAAATAGATTTGCACCAGTGGTACACTAATCGAAGTCCAACAGCCACTTTTAGGATGCCACTAAGTTTCCTCAGTGTTTGCTAGTATAATGGCTTATTAACAATGAGCTTGAGTGTGTAATGCCGAGGTGCTGCAAATAGATTTGCACCAGTGGTACATTAATCGAAGTCCAACAGCCACTTTTAGGATGCCACTAAGTTTCCTCAGTGTTTGCTAGTATAATTGGCTTAGTAACAATGAGCTTGAGTGTGCAATGCAGTGGTGCTGCAAATAGCTTTGCACCAGTGGGACAAAAATGAAGTCCAACAGCCACTTTTAGGATGCCACTAAGTTTCCTCAGTGTTTGGTATTCTAATGGCTTTGTAACATTGAGGTTGAGTGTGCAATGCAGAGGTGGTCTTAATAGATTTGCACTAGTGAGACACTAATAGAAGTCCAACAGCCACTTTTAGGATGCCATCAAGTTTCCTCAGTGTTTGCTAGTATAATGGCTTAGTAACAATGAGTTTGAGTGTGCAATGTAGTAGTGCTACAAATAGCTTTGCACCAGTGGGGCAATAATGAAGTTCAACAGCCACTTTTAGGATGCCACTAAGTTTCCTCAGTGTTTGCTAGTATAATAGCTTAGTAAAAATGAGTTTGAGTGTGCAATGCAGTGGTACCGCAAATGGCTTTGCACCAGTGGGACAAAAATGAAATCCAACAGCCACTTTTAGGATGCCACTAAGTTTCCTCAGTGTTTGCTAATATAATGGCTTAGTAACAATGAGCTTAAGTGTGTAATGCAGAGGTGCTGCAAATAGATTTGCACTAGTGGGACACTAATGGAAGTCCAACAGCCACTTTTAGGATGCCACTAAGTTTCCTCAGTGTTTGCTAGTATAATGGCTTAGTAACAATGGGATTGAGTGTGCAATGCAGTGGTGCTGCAAATAGCTTTGCACCAGTGGGACAATAATGGAAGTCCAACAGCCACTTTTAGGATGTCTCTAAGTTTACTCAGTGTTTGCTAGTATAATCGCTTAGTAACAATGAGCTTGAGTGTGTAATGCAGAGGTGCTGCAAATAGATTTGCACTAGTGGGTCACTAATGGAAGTCCAACAGCCACTTTTTCGATGTCTCTAAGTTTACTCAGTGTTTGCTAGTATAATGGCTTGGTAACAATGAGCTTGAGTGTGTAATGCAGAGGTGCTGCAAATAGATTTGCACTAGTGGGTCACTAATGGAAGTCCAACAGCCACTTTTAGGATGCCACTAAGTTTCCTCAGTGTTTGCTAGTATAATGGCTTAGTAAAAATGAGTTTGAGTGTGCAATGCAGTGGTGCTGCAAATAGCCTTGCACTAGTGGGGCACTAATGGAAGTCCAACAGCCACTTTTAGGATGTCTCTAAGTTTACTCAGTGTTTGCTAGTATAATCGCTTAGTAACAGTAAGCTTCAGTGTGCAATGCAGAGGTGCTGGAAATAGATTTGCACTAGTGAGACACTAATGGAAGTCCAACAGCCACTTTTAGGATGGCACTAAGTTTCCTCAGTGTTTGCTAGTATAATGGCTTAGTAACAATGAGTTTGAGTGCAATGCAGTGGTGCTGCAAATAGCTTTGCACCAGTGGTACAATAATGAAGTCCAACAGCCACTTTTAGGATGCCACTAAGTTTCCTCAGTGTTTGCTAGTATAATGGCTTAGTAACAATGAGCTTGAGTGTGCAATGCAGAAGTGCTGCAAATAGATTTGCACTAGTGGGACAATAATGGAAATCCAACAGCCACTTTTAGGATGCCACTAAGTTTACTCAGTGTTTGCTATTATAATGGCTTGGTAACAATGAGCTTGAGTGTGTAATGCAGAGGTGCTGCAAATAGATTTGCACTAGTGGGACACTAATGGAAGTCCAACAGCCACTTTTAGGATGCCACTAAGTTTCCTCAGTGTTTGCTAGTATAATGGCTTAGTAAAAATGAGTTTGAGTGTGCAATGCAGTGGTGCTACAAATAGCTTTGCACCAGTGGGACAATATTGAAGTCCAACAGCCACTTTTAGGATGCCACTAAGTTTACTCAGTGTTTGCTAGTATAATGGATTAGTAACAATGAGCTTGAGTGTGCACTGCAGAGGTGCTGGAAATATATTTGCACTAGTGGGACACTAATGGAAGTACAACAGCCACTTTTAGGATGCCACTAAGTTTCCTCAGTGTTTGCTAGTATAATGGCTTAGTAACAATGAGCTTGAGTGTGCAATGCAGAGGTGCTGCAAATAGATTTGCACTAGTAGGACACTAATGGAAGTCCAACAGCCACTTTTAGGATGCCACTAAGTTTCCTCAGTGCTTGCTAGTATAATGGCTTAGTAAAAATGAATTTGAGTGTGCAATGCAGTGGTGCTGCAAATAGCTTTGCACCAGTGGGACACTAATCGATGTCCAGCAGCCACTTTTAGGATGCCACTAAGTTTACTCAGTGTTTGCTAGTATAATGGATTAGTAAAAAGGGCTGGATGATTTCCTCAGTACACAAAACATTGTTGGTTATAAATGACTTAGTGACTAAATGTAGAACTGGTGGAGGAAGGTTGAACTAGATGGACCTAGGTCTTTTTTCAACCTAAGTAACTATGTAACTATGTAACTATGTAACAAGTGTGCAATGGAGAGGTGCTGAAAATAGATTTGCACTAGTGGGACACTAATGGAAGTCCAACAGCACTTTTCGGATGCCACTAAGTTTACTCAGTGTTTGCTAGTATAATGGCTTAATAACAATGAGCTTGAGTGTGCAATGCAGAGGTGCTGTAAATAGATTTGCACTAGTGGGACACTAATGGAAGTCCAACAGCCACTTTTAGGATGCCACTAAGTTTCCTCAGTGTTTGCTAGTATAATGGCTTAGTGACAATGAGTTTGAGTGTGCAATGCAGTGGTGCTGCAAATAGCTTTGCACCAGTGGGACAATAATGAAGTCCAACAGCCACTTTTAGGATGCCACTAAGTTTCCTCAGTGTTTGCTAGTGTAATAGCTTAGTAGGAATGAGTTTGAGTGTGCAATGCAGTGGTACCGCAAATAGCTTTGCACTAGTGGGACAATAATGAAGTCCAACAGCCACTTTTAGGATGCCACTAAGTTTACTCAGTGTTTGCTAGTATAATGGCTTAGTAACAATGAGCTTGAGTGTGCAATGCAGAGGTGCTGCAAATAGATTTGCACTAGTAGGACACTAATGGAAGTCCAACAGCCACTTTTAGGATGCCACTAAGTTTCCTCAGCGTTTGGTATTCTAATGGCTTTGTAACAATGAGATTGAGTGTGCAATGCAGAGGTGCTGCAAATAGATTTGCACCAGTCGGACACTAATGGATGTCCAACAGCCACTTTTAGGATGCCACTAAGTTTCCTCAGTGTTTGCTAGTATAATAGCTTAGTAACAATGAGTTTGAGTGTGCAATGCAGTGGTACCGCAAATAGCTTTGCACCAGTGGGACAATAATGAAGTACAACAGCCACTTTTAGGATGCCACTAAGTTTACTCAGTGTTTGCTAATATAATGGCTTAGTAAAAATGAGCTTGAGTGTGCAATGCAGAGGTGCTGCAAATAGATTTGCACTAGTTAGATACTAATGGAAGTCCAACAGCCACTTTTAGGATGCCACTAAGTTTCCTCAGTGTTTGCTAGTATAATAGCTTAGTAAAAATGAGCTTGAGTGTGCAAAGGGCTGGAGGGTACAGTGGCAGGGTTGTGGGTCTGTTTAGAGGAAAGGAAGCCTCACTTTATATCCCTCCTAATGGTGAAATGCAGCGAGGAAGTCCCTGACCTTAGCTACACAGGCGCTCTTATCTGAAGCTGTTAAAATCTCTTTCCACGGACCTGACTGTCACCTATGGCTCTGAGCCTGCTGTTATTAGCCCTTACAGGGGCTAAAAGAAACTTCTATCCCTATTCTGTATAGCATTGTGTGTAGAGCGTACACAGCAGTATCGGAGACAGGAGCTTCGCCAGAGGTGACTTGCACCCTGACACAGAAGGCAGATAATGGCGTCCTGACGGGCAGATACCTGTTTTTATAATGCAGGGACATGTGACATGGACATCCTATCACACATGCCGTTGCTTCTCTGGCTAAAAGTCCACTTAGCTGTGTGTGTGTGTCTGGGATTGGCTGACATGCTGGCCCGCCCCACTACACGCGCGTGCTTAGGGAAGGAAGACAAGGAAAAAAAATCCCAGCAGCAGTGATCTGAATGCGCTGTTCCCGCACACTATACGCTGAAATTTCATAATAGTGTGAGTCACAGAGTGACTTACACTATTACAGCGGAAAGCCAGCTAGTAATTAGCTTGGCTTTTTGCTGCTAGAACCGTTTTCGAACGTAACTAGAACTATCGAGCTTTAGCAAAATGCTCGAGTTCTAGTTCGATCTAGAACAGCCCCCAAAATCACTCGAACCGTGAACTGGAGAACCACGAACCACGAACCGCGCTCAACTCTACTTATTACTGCTCTGCTTTATCTAATTCATGTTTTTTTGTGTATTTCCACAGTGGTTTTTCTTAGCAGTATGGATTGTAAAACCTGTGAATCCACATGGCAGACCCAACTTAGCGAGGTTTTTGACATTAAGGGTGATGTGGACAACTTAGTTGACTCTAGATCAAACAGAGATCTGCAATCAAACCAAATTATTACTCAACCGAAGGATAAGACTGTGGTGGAACAATGCCTTTATGCAACGTTATGTTGAACGGGGCCTAATACCTAGAGGTCTGAGGATACAGGTGTTCCCTTCTTTCAAAGTCACGGATGAAGTTTTCAAAAGGGACTGGGAGGACGTAGCCACTATGTGCTCCAGGACCTTTATAAGTAATCTGTTTTTATTGAATTTTTCAAAAAATAAACAAACAGCATTTTGAGAGTAAGTGAGAGAGCCTTAGTGGCTAATAGGAAAGAGTAGAATGAAAAGTACAAGTGAGGTCCCTCTCCGGGTCCAACGAACATACATACTTCCTTACATGTCATGACTAAAATACAAATCAAAGTCTTATCATATACTCTGCAGTAATATTGTATTCTATATGGCCAATTCCAAAGTCCTTCTATTCCCGAGTCTCTTTCCTTCCTGATGTGTCTCAGATGAATTGACTCACATAAAACAAACGATCCTATCTTGGGCATAGCCCTCTCATTATCTATAAGTCTATCCCCTAATTGGGTTCAGGAGTATGGACCTCAAAGTGTCATTTATCGGAGTGTCGGGTTTATTTTGCACCCAAGGGGCCAAATACCAAAGTCACAGAGGGGGGTGAATTACAGAAAGTGTGAATGAAGCGAGCAGTGTGGGAATATTGTGCCCTAGTGTAAAAAGGGGAAGAGCAGAGAGAGAAAAGGTAGGGGCGAGAGAGGTAACAGAGGAGAGATCTAGTGGGGAAGAGAGGGTGAGAAAGAGAGAGAAAAAAAAAAGGGGGGGGGAAGGTGGGGGTGGGAAGGAGTGGGGGCTGTGGTATAATTGGTTAACTGAGGGGGGAGGTCAGGGCGAGGGCAGCGGTAGTGGAGTCAGAAGTGGAGGTGACGCCTCTGCACCTTTGACCTCCCTTTTACTGAGTCAATAACCTCGATAATTCCTGGGTTTCTTTAAATATAATCCAAGGTTGCCATGTGCGGATGTAGGTATCTGTGGTGTCATTGGCTAATGCAGACAGTTCTTCCATTAGAGCTATATTTGAGAATTCCGTGAACCACTCCCCCGCAGGCGGCGTCTCCCTCCTCCGCCAGTATCTGGGAATTACTGACCTAGCTGCAATCAGGCAAAACCTGAGGAGGTCTCTCTTTTGTGCCCCTATGGAGCCTGGCAACATGGAGAGGATCGCCACCTGGGGGGTAGGTCTGACCTGGGTTCCTGTGATCCTCGTGTAAGCTCCGAACACCACGTCCCAGAAGGGTCTAATTTTGTCACATTCCCACCATATGTGGGTCATTGTCCCCTTTTCAGTTTCACATCGCCAGCACCTGTCTGGTGCCGTAGGGAATAGTTTATGAATTTTGGTAGGGTAGAGGTACCACCGAGCCAGTATCTTGTAATTCTTTTCCTGAGCAAACCCCGCCACCGACATTTTATGTGTAAAAAGGAAAGATTTTTTTTTGTATATCCCCCTTTGAGAACGTGGTTCCCAATTCTTTTTCCCAAGCCTGGACATAGTCCGGACCCGGGTGATTAGATTGTCCATTAAGATGCTTATAAATCATTGAAATCAGGTGTGGTGAATTCCCCAGGAACAAACCCTCGAAGGGAGTAGGTAGCACCGGGCGGGAGCGCTAACTCTCCGACCTCCATCTCCCCAAGAAGGATCGCAACTGTCCATACTGTAACCAAGATAGTTTCATGGGGGGGTCCCTTGCCTCCAGCTGCTCCCGCGTGGGGATGTGGGCTCCCTGTAAAAAGTGAGCCACTCGGAGATCAGAGTTTTGGTGCCAGCGAAGGAACCTCTCCCTCCCCATCGCTGGAGGGAACTCCGGGATGTTAAATATGGGAGTCATTGGGCTAAGGGGCGTAGTCAGTCCGCTGTTTACTCTCAGCTTGTCCCACAGCGTCAGTGTTGTCCTGACCAATACCCCATCAGGAGCAATGTGTACCTTATCTCGTTGTCCCACCCTTGGAAGGTTCTTCAGAGGTGTCTGTGTGCAGTTTTGCTCCAACTCCACCCACTGTTTTGTATCTGTCTGGAAGTGCCAGTCAAATAGCCTGACCAACACCGATGCTTGATGATATAGTCGTAGATTTGGTAATCCCGCTTCCCCCCTCCTGCTTGTGTCTGGTGAGGGTTGAGTATTTTATTCTGGGTTTTGCTTGTTTCCATATAAATTTTATAAGAGCGGACTTCATGGTTTTGAAAAAGCTTATTGGAGGGTTTATAGGGACAGCCTGAAACACATATAAGAATCTTGGAAGAATGTCCATCTTAAAGGTGATAATCCTTCCAAACCAAGATAGAGGTTTTTGTTATATGTATTAAGATCCCTGAGAGTCTTATCTAATAGGGTTTGGTAGTTAAGTGAATATAGTTTACTAAAGCTGGTGTCACACATAACGACGACGACAACGACGTCGCTGCTACGTCACCATTTTCTGTGACGTTGCAGCGACGTCCCGTCGCTGTCGCTGTGTGTGACATCCAGCAACGACCTGGCCCCTGCTGTGAGGTCGCCGGTCGTTGCTGAATGTCCAGCTTCATTTTTTGGTCGTCACTCTCCCGCTGTGACACACACATCGCTGTGTGTGACAGCGAGAGAGCGACGAAATGAAGCGATCAGGAGCCGGCACTGGCAGCTGCGGTAAGCTGTAACCAGCGTAAACATCGGGTAACCAAGGGAAGACCTTTCCCTGGTTACCCGATGTTTACGCTGGTTACCAGCCTCCGCTCTTGCTGCCAGTGCCGGCTCCTGCACTGTGACATGTGGCTGCAGTATGCACCGGGTAATTAACCCGATGTATACTGTAGCAAGGAGAGCAAGGAGCCAGCGCTAAGCAGTGCGCGCGGCTCCTTGCTCTCTGCACTGTGACATGTAGCTGCAGCACACATCGGGTTAATTAACCCGATGTGTACTGCACCTAGGAGAGCAAGGAGCCAGCGCTAAGAGCGGCTCCCTGCTCTCTGCACATGTAGCACAGCGACGTTATGATCGCTGCTTCTGGTGTTTGACAGCTAAGCAGCGATCATAACAGCGACTTACAAGGTCGCTGTTACGTCACCGAAAATGGTGACGTAACAGCGACGTCGTTGTCGCTGTCGCTTAGTGTGACACCAGCTTAAGGTCGGTAGGTATCTGGATTCCCAGGTACTTTAGTGAATGTGGAAGGAAGGGGGAGAGGGAGTCATATGTTTTTAAGATGTTCAAATAAAGACTCGAATGTTTTAAACTAAGGAGGACTTGTGCTGGATCACTCCCTCTCCCCCTTTTTTCCACATCTCTGCTACCGGTCAGGATAGACCGTGGGATCCCAGGCACCCGCAAGGCTGAGCAGTCCGGGCAGCAGGTGAGCTGAAGACTTTTTTGTTCATTCATTACCACTTGACTTTAGTGAATGTGCCTGCCATTTGAAAGGGAAGTTGTTCTGGGATCTTTGAACTTCGACCGCCGGCAGTGAGATATTTAGGGCTTCTGTTTTTTTATAGTTAACCTTAAAATTGCTAAGATCCCCATAACGTTCAAATTTCATCATAAGTCAGGGAAAGGTGATATGGGGTTCTGAGATATATAACAGTAGGTAATCTGCGTAGAGGGCTGTTTTGTATTGTCTCCCACCCACGCACAGACCTCGCACACTGGGGTTCCTTCTGATAGCCACCGCCAAATGTTCCATAAAAATGGCGTAAATCAGTGGGGAGAGTGGACATCCCTGTCTAGTCCCATTGTGGATATGGAATGGGGCTGAGAGGGATCCATTTGCTTTAATCCGTGCTGTAGGGCCGGTGTAAAGGGCCATTATTTTGGCTAAAAAACCTCCCCTCAGGCCGATCTGTTTTAGGGCCGCCTCCATAAAACCCCAGTGTACGCGGTCAAAAGCCTTCTCGGCATCTATTGATAACAGGGCCAACCCCCCGGACAAGCCCCCTCCCCAGCAATGAGCAATATGGTCTTGCACACGTTGTCCCTTGCCTCCCGTCCCTGTACAAATCCCACCTGGTCCGAGTGTATTATGTCCGGAAGTAATGGTGTCAGCCTGTTGGCTAGAAGTTTTGCAAAAATGTTGATGTCTACGTTAATCAACGAGATGGGACGGTAGTTTGATACTATCGTGGGGTCTTTCTCTGGTTTGGGTATTACAACTATGTGGGCCTCTAATGATTGTGTGAGATGAAATCCAGCGCAGGAAAGAAGGCACTGTTCAATATAAATTTCCATATGGTTTATTCCATGTGCATACGTATGAAGGTAGGTACAGACAGCCCCTGAGCAGGGGAAAAATGACTAGCGACGCGTTTCGACCGTATTACACGGTCTTAGTCAAGTCTGTACCTACCTTCATACGTGTGCACATGGAATAAACCATATGGAAATTTATATTGAATAGTGCCTTCTTTCCTGCGCTGGATTTCATCTCACATGCTTGCAGCTGCCTGGCCGATTGTCCGTGCTGCAGAGAGAGGGCCTGGAGACTTGGAGTGGGTGAGCTGAATTCCTTTGTCATTCTCTAATGATTGTGGGACAAACCCGTTGGTATATGTGATTGAGTTAAATACCTTTGTCATAAAGGGCGTCAGTTTGTTTCTAAAAGTCTTAAAAAATAATGGGGAGAACCCACCCGGGCCCGGGCTCTTCCCGCTGGGAGTATTATTAATGGCTTCCTCTACCTCCGCCACAGTAAAATTTTCCTCAAGTTGTGCTGACACATCCTCCCCCAATACCGGGAGGGCTGTGTCTGCTATATAATCTTCTACTCGTCTTTGAAATTCCTGGGGATCCAGGTCCGAGAATTTTCCTTTGATATTGTATAAGTTGGAGTAAAATGCTTTCATTATGTCCAGGATTTCTACAGGGTTGTGTTATTCTGTCCCATTTGGGTGCCGTATTCGGGGGATGTATTGGGTCTGTGTCCGGGGATGAAGGAGGCGTGACAATGGGCGGCTGCATTTATCCGAGTGGTTGTATAGGGTCTTTTTTAGTTGATTTTTAAATCTAAGATAGCTAAGATTTAGAATGGACTTTAGATCGTCTCTACATTTAGTGAGTTCTATCAGTGTTTCTGAGGATGGTGAGCTCTTGTGTTGAGTTTCTAGTGCTTGAATTTGGGCAAGGAGCTCTGTCACCCTAGCCTCCTTAGTTTTTTTGATGCGTGATCCCTGCTTTATAAAAATGCCCCTCAGAACGCACTTCAGGGCCTCCCACTTCATGTGGTATGGTGAGTCGTCTGATGCATGTACTGAGATAAATGAGTCGATTGAGTCTCCAATATCCGCCACACACACTGGATCCCTGAGTAATGTATCGTTAAGTCTCCAACTCCAAGTCCGCTCAGGTCTATCCGGAGGGGACGATTTCAGAAAGATTGGTGTATGGTCTGACCACAGAAAGTTGCCAATGGAGGGACAGGGTTGCCACTTTAGAGCGTGGTGGCTTATTAGGAAGAAGTCAATTCTGCTGTATGAGTTGTGGGGGTTTGAGAAAAATGTGTAGTCTTTTCCCTGGGGGTTCATTATCCTCCAAATATCCACCAACTGCAGTCTGTGTATTTCTTTTTTCAACTCCCGTAGGGACCCCTCTGGGACAGCGCTCCTCCCCGACGTAGTGTCCTCTCTCGGGTTCAATGTCAGATTAAAGTCCCCACCCACCACCACCACCCCCTCCACAAACCCGGATAAGGTCTTCAGAAAAGAACTGCACGCTTTTGCTTGACTCTGGCTCGGCGAGTACCATCCCGCTATCGTATAAAGGGTGGAGTTGATTCTGATTTTTAACAAAATGAATCTTCCATTGGGATCTACTAGTGAGACAACCACCGAGTGACCAAGGTTTTTATGGATCGCTATGTAAACCCCCCTGGAACGCGATTCTGAGTTGGAGCTATGGAACCATTCAGTGAAGTACCTATCTTTAATCTTGGGGACGTGCCCCGTTTTAAAGTGTGTTTCCTCCAGGATCAGAACGTGGATCTTTTGTTTATGCATGCCATCAAGTACCTGTGATCGCTTCTGCGGGGTGTTGAAGCCTCAGATGTTAATGGAACCAAAGTTTAGAGACGTCATGTTTTTCAGTTTTTGTCGTGTATAGAATGTATGGGGCCTGTGTGTCTTCTAGCATGTTCTGGCAACTACGGGAAGGGGGGAGGAAGGGAAGATGGGAAGGCAGAGCTCCACAGGTAAGTATAAAAGAGGTAAAAGGGGAGGGAGAGACAGAGAGAGAGAGAGAGAGAGAGAGGAAAAAATAAAAAGGGGGAAGGGGGGAAGAGAGGGGGAGATGGTATAGAGAGTGTAGGGGGGTTGTTAGAGAGGTAACAGAGTAAAGCACAAAGAGAGCTTAAGAAGTCAGGAAGAGTAAAGTATTGAGGTAAAAGATTGTGGGGTCCCTTCTAGAGGAGGGAAACCCCTAGTGTCAAAGGGTGGGGGGAAAGTAGTTTTTCCTACTATACCATGTCCAGCGAGTTACCACTTCCCTTTTGGGTAGTGAGCTTTCCACCGAGGAGATCTCCCCCCAGACCGACAGAACCACAATCTGTAACTCAAAACACATATCAGAAACATATCAAAGAAAACTTTTTAACCAGTGTTAGTGAGCACCCCGCATAAGGAAACGATCGCCCCCCATTTTTCCTGCTCCCCCCACCTCCCCCCCCTCGACTTTTTCAGTTGTCATCCGACTGTCCTCAAGGTGGTGGGCTTGGTTGCCCCCTGTGGTGTTCTTCTCATCTTTGATCATGTGGTTAGCATCTCTACCGCAATCCCCTGCCTCCAGCTTGACAGTCTCATTGTATGTTTTTGGGGGAGGTATGGGGGATGTCCCTGTGACGAAAGCTGGTAGTTACTTGGGCAGTGAAGGCTCCTCAGTACGTGTTTCCGAACTCAATACTCATCTCCCCTCCTTCTGGGACCCTGCCTTCTCTGAGGAAGCGGAGGTGCAGGTTGTGGTTGACCCTCTCTCAAGAGGCCCGAGGGCAGCTGGGGCCAGTCCGTGACCTCCACCGGTGGCAAGCGTAAGGCAGCAGTAAAGGCGTTGATTCCTCTGGGGTGGCTGAGGGTGTGGACTCTCCCTTCCTGGTGGACCCTCAGGCGAAACGGAAATCCCCACGTATATTGTATGTTATGTCGTCTGAGAACATCTAAGAGGGGTCTCAATGCCTTTCTTTTTTGCAAAGTCCATCTTGATAGGTCTGGGAGTATCTGGAGTTGTTTATCTTGGTGGCGGATGGTTCCAGCTACCCGGGCCCGTGCCATTATGGCATCTTTTAACTGGTAACGGTGGACTCTGCAAATCACGTCTCTGGGGTAGGCTGGATCCAGAGATTTGGGTCCTAAGGCCCTGTGAACTCGGTCCAGCTCAAGGCTGGAATCCAGTGGGACCTGTAGGAGTGAGTTGAAAAGTGACGTGTTATTTTGTCCAGCTCACCCGGTTCGATAGACTCTGGGAGGCCTCGTATCCTTATATTATTTCACTGTCCTCTGTTTTCTGCATCGTCCATTTGGTCGGCCAGATAGTGCAGTTGGAAAGAATGAATTGATAGGTCAGAGGAGTGGGCATTCATTGTGTGAGTCATAGCTGTCGTGGTTGCCTCCACCGTGGTCACTCTTTCCCCCAAGTGCTGTACATCATCTTTCAGAGCCACCAGTTCAGCTTTATATGCATTTTCCAATCTGGTGACATAGTGCTCCATTTCCTCCCTTGATGGCATGTTTTTGATTCTGTTGCTCAAGTCCAGGAGATCTGTCAGGACTGTCTTTCTCAGAACCTGGAGACCTTCATTCCCCTGCTGCTTCATCTGTTCCTGAGCTCCCTGCGGTGTGTCCCCATCTTCCCTGGGAGAGCCCGTGTACTGAGATCGGGCGTCATTCCTCTGCTCCAGGGAACCCGACCCCTGAGGCCTGGCCATCTGGTGAGAGTCATGGGCCTGAGTTGCCACCGTGTATGAAAGGCTAGGGGTTTGGTAGTCCTCTGTCTGCTCCATTATGCGGGGTGATTTCTGTCTCAGCCTTTCAGTGCCTGTGCAGTTTTGTCGGTCTTGCCTGGGCCCTCCCTCCTGACCGTTTGGAGAGGTGTCTGGGGTTGTTATTTTCATTTGTGACCCTGCTGGTATTTTATCCTGAGCGTCTCTTATCTCCCCCCAGCGCACCAGAGATCCTCCCTCCGCCTCTGCCTGTGCTGCAGGCTCTGGTGTTTGTTTTTCTATCACCGCGGCGCCATCTTGGCCTCGTGGTTCAGGCCCTGAACTACCCCCTCCTCCTCTGACCTGTATGCTGATCGGTGCCTGCTCGCATCCCTCTGTCTCGATCGCTCCTCCGCTGCCTTCTGCAGGGGTAAGTGTGACTGTCGGCGGTTCCCTCTGATTAGTAGCACTGCTTGCCTGCGGCGCCATTGCAGACCCCGCTCCACGCTGCACTGACTGACCCGCTCCCGACATGAAGCGGGATATGTCCTGGGACAGGGGTTTTACAGTGCTCGTCACACTGGAGGGTGCTCCTTTCTTTTTTCTGGCACCCATGGGGTTGTTTCTGGGTGCGATGGTATGCTGATTATCAGTGATTCTGCCGGCCTGGGCTGGGAGCTGAAGAGACCAGCGTCTTTACTCCTCCATAGCCAGGCCAAGCCCCCTGCTCCAGGACCTTTATGCAAATGCTTATCAAAAACAATGAAACCTCACTCCATGACATTGATCTAGAAATCACTACACTTCAGGGACGCCTGGCCAATGAATTAACCCGCGTGGGACTTAGCAAGTTCAACGACACCATGAATAAAGTATTTGTTAAATGAGAGAAGGAGTTAGTCACTAGCAAGACTAAAAAATACCATCGTGATGTTACAGATTATAAAAACCAGCATGTCTACTGCTGGAAGGGAATACCACGTCGTAAGAGACATGTGGTCGGCCTCTCTGCTTCTCTTTCAGCCTCCTCTATCTCATCAGTACAAGATGAAAACTTGTCAGCGTCTGAGTTCACATCCAGACCTATTACTAGAGGTTTTGTCGGTAAGGCCAGACCCGGTAAGGCATCCTCTGGCGGTGCTAAATCTGGATCAGCTCCAACAGTATCTGCGAAGAAGGACAATACTAATGAGTTGGAGGTGATTAATCTATCAAAACTTGTGTTAACAAATGATCAGATTGAAGTGTTCAAATTAGGTTTAACCTTTGTACCTGACACTAACCTTGATCTATTTACAGTTTCAAAGGATTTGAACCTCTTCCTCAGGAAGCTTGTCCTTCACAAACTACATTACAAAAATTCCAAATCAAATTTTCGTCCTTATGAGACCGAGGAGGAAGCCTTACGTACTTTTGAGGAATTTGAGGAGGGTCAAGCATCTGGTGAGATTTCTGGCATTTTCCACACACATCTTTATCCGCGCTCCACCAGGTTCCCTCCTTTTTCACTATGTCCACAGGTTCAGATCTTCCATGACTTAGTCATGGGAGACCTCAGGGTGCTTTCAAAAAGATATCTGAGTAATAATCTTTCTTTGAGACATCAAAAGGCCCTTGAGGAATTGAGGACCTTGGAAGGGATAGTAATCAAGCCACCAGACAAGGGAGGTAACGTTGTGTTGTGGCCTACTGCCATGTATGAGCGCGAAGCATATAAACAACTGAAGAATGCCAACTTCTACCAGGCACTCCCGTCCAATCCAACTAACACCTTTTTGATACAATTAACATCTATACTTGAGAGTGCCTTTTCATCCGGCATCATTTCCAAGAAGATTTATGATGATCTCCTTCCAAGGTTCCCAGTGACACCCACCTTCTACCTATTGCCAAAGATACACACGAACCCTCGGGTTCCCCCGGGGCGTCCAATTGTCTCTGGCATGGGAGGGCTATGTGATGCAACATACAAATTTATTGATTATTATCTCCAACCTTTGGTTGAGACACTGCCCTCCCATGTTAAAGATACTTCGGACCTCCTTAGAAGGCTTAATGGCATAACGGTGAATGGTGCTGTGTCACTGGCCACATTGAACGTTGAGACATTGTATGCTAATATCTGTCATGAACACTGCCTTTGAGCGTTGAGTACTTCTTGGGTATGAGTAATTGTGAGCCCCCCTTGCAGTCTCTCATTCTTGAACTATTGGAGTTCATACTGACGCACAATGTCTTCATCTTTGGTGAGCGGTTCTCCCTCCAGCGGCGCGGCACTGCGATGTGGGCGGCTTGCGTGCCGTCATAAGCTAACCTCTTACTGGGTTTCTGGGAGAGGGAGGTGTTTGGTGGTGGTGCACCCACTAGCTTCCATGCGCAGTGCTGGCTCCGCTACATTTTCGTCATTTGGGGGGGAACTGCCCCAGAGCTTGAGGACTTTGTGCGCCACTTGAATTCAAACTCTTACCACATTTTTCTTACCCACCGGGTTGATCCAGTAAAAATTGACTTTTTGGACCTTGCGATATCTATTGGTGATGGTCTTAACCATTGACATCTACCGTAAACCCTCTTCAGTGAATGCACTGTTACACGCATCCTCTGGCCACCCTAAATCCACTATCAACGCTGTGCCAATAGGACAATTCATTCGATTGAAGCAAATTTGTTCTGATGGGCAAGTATTTGAGGATCGAGCCAGTGAGATGTGAGACAGATTCACTGAGAGAGGATGTAACTCCCCCGTGTCAGTGGCTGAGCCGCTCGGATCCGGAACCGCGGTGGCTCAAGTGGTCTGCGGACACGGGTGGGGGGGTCGCGCGGACACTCGAAGTGAAAAGGGGGGAATTATGTACAGGCGAGTTGGAAGTTCGTGATGCTACCCACGGTGCGTGGTAAGATGGAGTACCACCGCTGCTGTTGGGAGCGCCCGGTGGCGGTGGTATGGCAGCAAGGTGTTTAACCCCTCCGTGGGTAGGGGTTGTGCCTCGGGGCTCGGTGATGGCAGTGAAGGGGTGCCGTTGGGGAGGAAAGGGTTTTCTGCGTACTAACTCAGTCCAAGAATACTGACACCGACAGCTTGTAAACCAGAATTCTCAGCACCGCTGCAGCAAGGAGGGAGCACGCTTGGATTCGTGCCCTTGGTGTTGCTTGTTAGCCTCTGACCTTTTCCGTGGCACGTTCTTCACTGTTTGGACCCTATAGTGTGGAACTAGTCGGGTCCCGCTCACCCATATGGCTAACGGAGTGAGCTTGCTCTCAGGGTTCATGCTTGGGATTTGATGGACTGTGTTTTGGGAAAGTCCTATCCTAGTACTCCGATTTTGGAGCGAGTGAGGGATGAATCTTGAAGACTTCACCCCCGTCGGGTAAATTAGATGGCTCAAGGCCGCCGGCTGCCCTCCTCGGCAGATCCGTGCCCCTTGACACGATCCCCTGCGACCGGGGTTCCAGCTCCTACCAGGCCCAGATCAACGTCTGCCACCTAATATTCTACAAAGAGCCCAGATCCTGACCTCCTCTCTATTCTCCTCTCTAACGCTTGTCCTTACTAACACTTCTGACTTTTCCCTACCAACCCCCCAAGTAGGTGGCCCTATTTCCTTCAGGCCCCCCAATGCTGTGTCTGGTGGGTGAGATGCAAAATTAGCTTTGATCTTAGCAACACTAAAGAACAGGGATCCATAACCAAGAAGGATGCGCATACTGTGCAGAAGGGCAAGTTGCACAATACCCTGTGACGACCTGATAGGCCAGGGCGTCACAGAGGATATAGTGTGAGATCTATTAAAAAGGCGTACAGACGTGCCAAACTGGCACCACGAAATCAACTTTTGCTGATATTCAACCCGGAAAAGATGCGGTTTGACAAACCTAGGGTTAGATTTATTTTGTCCTTTAACCACCAATGGGACCACATCAGACGAATTCTCACTAAACATTGGTCAGTTTTACAAACCGAGCTAGTATTGAAAGAGATGCTGCCTGAGCGACCCCTCATGATGGCACATTGTGCTAGGAGCCTGCGTGACATATTGGTCCACAGCCACTATGTCACACGAATTGGGTTACCATTTCATACAGGGCACCCTAAATGGGGGTGCTACCCCTGTGGCTTGTGCCTCGCGTGCCGCCATGCTAATATCGACAGGGCCAAATCCTTTGCCTCCTCAGACGGATCCAAGATGTTTGAAATCCATGATTTTATATCTTGTAGTAGCACGGGCGTAATTTTTTATACCACATGTGGATGTGGCCTAATATATGTTGGGCTCACTAGTCGGGAACTTAGGGTCCGGACAAGGGAGCATATTAGGGACATAGTTGCTGTGAAACAAATCAAGCCTGAGAATATGGGAACTCTCAAAACAATCCTGTGCCATTTCAGGGTGAACCATGAGTCAGACCCCTCTGGCTTAAAGGTCAGAGGGATTGACCGTGTGCATCTCGGGCTAAGAGGAGGAGATATCCACAAGGCTTTGTCACGTGTTGCATGCCATTTGTTGGATTTTTCTCCTCGGGACGGTGGTGCCTGATGGATTAAAAGAAATACAAACTTTTGTGTCTTTCCTTTGATCGGTCCATCCCTCGCATACTCCGGTGTGGGTTCTTTTGAAAGTGTTCTTCCTCTCCTCTCCCATTATTTCCTTGTCTTAGCTCTGACTCTCCGGTTGCATTCCCTCCGGATGTTAGAGAGGGGTGTTTTGCTTTTGAGTTTGTGTGACGCCCTGGACTAGCCAGGTAGTCACAGTTACATAGTTACATAGTTACATAGTTACTTAGGTTGAAAAAAGACCTAGGTCCATCTAGTTCAACCTTCCTCCACCAGTTCTACATTTAGTCACTAAGTCATTTATAACCAACAATGTTTTGTGTACTGAGGAAATCATCCAGCCCTTTTTTAAAAGCTGTTATAGTATCTGCCATTACTACCTCTTGTGGTAGGGCATGAGGTAGTAATGGCAGATACTATAACAGCTTTTAAAAAGTTAGCACCCCGCACAACACCTGTCCCTTAAAAAGGTGTCATCAGCCAACCATTAAACTCTAGTCACCCCTCTCTGAGCTTGATGGACACACCAGGGGGTGGGGCCAGGTGGTTAGCCACGCCCACCGAGGAGTTCAGAGAACCTGAGGCAGGAAAAACACAGTCAGTTTTACTGTGAGGAGTCCGTTAGTGGAGAGAGCAGTAGAGGAGTCAGGTCTGCAACTAACTGACAGGTGTCGGGGTAGGAGCCCTGGTACCTCGGGCTAGGAGGTAAGCAATGGCCTCATCCTGCAGGAGCCGGGAAGATGGCTCAGTGGAACCGTGGTGGACTGGGACAGGGTAGTGGCCCGCCGGTACCGACCCGGGGAACCGACTCGGAAACCGGAGCACAAAGGGGGGTACTCAGACCCTGAAACGAGGTCCAGAAGCCACTGGACCGAGTTAATTAACTGATTGTGGTCTAGACTATAGGTCCTTTCCCACCCAAAGTCCCAACTGAAGACCACAGCCCAACGAGGGGGATAGAAAGCCACCACACAGGAAGAGAGATCCCACGGGCCAGCATCTGCGGGCAAAAGGGCTCTCCCGACATACACAAAGCCGGGGAGCAGACTCCCATCATTGAAGCGCAGGCAGTCCACAGCTACACTACACGGTGCAGGAGAAAGGCAGAGACCACCAACCGGGTGGGGGACCAGATGCAGCCGGCTGCGGGCACCGACCACCATCAACTCAGTTTACCAGAAACTTGTGTGTGTTCCTAATCGTGAGTACAACAGTGCCCTCCGGCTGCGCACCTCCCTGCACCGCCCAACCAAACTACAACTCCCAACTGGTCCCGGGTCCACCATCCCTACCCACGGAGGGGTTAACAACTTGCTGCATAACATCTCCCCCGGGTGTCCCGCAATAGGAGTGGTGGTGTCCACCTTCACCACAACCCGTGTGTGGCGTCACAAACTCAAACATGGCTCCGGCCGTACACCTACGTCCCCTAAACTGCCAGCCTCCTTTCAGATCGAAGTGGACCACGGGGCCCCCGGGTCCGGAGACGCTCGAGCCGCCCACCAGCGAGCCCGGATCCGAGCGGCTCGGTTGCAGCCGAGCCCGGGGCGGTACACGTCGACTCTTCTGGTGTCGAGGTGTACCGCCCCGGGCGGATCAGGATACCTACCCATTCACTCACCTGGTGAAGTGCGCCTTGTACGGACAGTCAGCGGTGATCCGTTGTGGAATTTCTGAAATCCGCCATCTTGCCGCCATCTTTGGTGCGAAAATTCCCGCCAGAGTCTTCTTCCCTGCAGAAAGGGTGCGAAAGCTGAAGCCCCGCCCCCTGGGAACACGGCCATAAAGCAAGGCCGGAGGTCGAAAAACGAAACTTACCGGCCGGAGAAGCGAAAAGACCAAGGGGAGGGCGGGAGCAACATGTGACCGAGCTGATAAAGGGCAGGGACTCCAGGACCCTGCCACACTTCTGGTTCCTGGACCCTGCAAGAGTGACATGGCTGACCCATCCCGCAAGCCTGCAGCATCGGAGCCCGCGCCCGGAACAGCGACGTGGGTGGAAGCCCGGACCACCCAGATGTGTCGCCGGGTACAAGCCCAGGCGCGGTTCCTAATGGAACGGTGGATGGCCGAGATGGAGGAGCTGGCTGCGGCCGTGCGGGCACGTGAAGTGGAGGCGACCTTAGTGGAGCAGGTGAGCGACCCACGCCCCTATGTCCTTGAGGGACCGGCCAATATGGCT
The DNA here is from genome assembly GCF_048569485.1 of Anomaloglossus baeobatrachus. NCBI lineage: Eukaryota > Metazoa > Chordata > Amphibia > Anura > Aromobatidae > Anomaloglossus > Anomaloglossus baeobatrachus. The sequence continues at coordinate 104,491,859 of NC_134362.1, forward strand.
AAGGGACCCGGTCTGCCCCTGCTCTCTATATCGCCTCCGTCGCTGCCCGTACCGATTGCCGCTGACCCCCTGCTCGGTCCGCTGCCCCCAACACCAGCAGCGGAGCCCATCCTATCCGCCCGTGAGGACCCGCCTGTGGAAGCAGCCCGCGGACGGCCAGTCACCCGACCAACGCCCATCCCGCTCCTGTGGAAGTTCGACCGCTGGCAGGTGTCCGGCCCCGGAGCGAGCCCGTTGGTCCCGGAAGCAGCCGCGTCCCAGCTAATCCAGGCCCCGGCAGTCCGCCTGGCAAAGATGGAAGTACCCGTTGACCGGAAGGAGGTCCAGCGGGCAAAGCTGGCCGCTCCCACAAACCAGGCCTCGGCTGAGGCATCGCAGGGTTGCCGCTGCAAACCAGCACAGCAGGCCACGTCACAGCAGAGTCCCCCAGTGCAGAAGATGCCGGTCGTAGCTGGCATGGGGGAGCTTTCGCTGGGCCCGACTCCCACGCAAAGGGAGCAGGCAGACGCTCCGAATTGGGAGCGGCAGCAGCACCAGCTGGGCCGGGAGATTGCGGCCCGTGAGAAGCAGAAGGCGGAGGTGCTGGCCCGGACGATCCAGGAGAAGGACAATCTCCGCAACACCACCTATCGGGTACGGGGCCCGACGTATGAAGGCCAGGTCTGGCAGTTTGACCCCCGGCGTGGATGGGGGTTCATCTTCGAGCCGGGCCTGGAGGCAGAAATCTTCGTGTTCCAAAGGGACGTCTACCCGCATCTGCCCACTGTTACGCTCACCAAGGAGCGGCGAGCGGCCGGAGGTGGACTCACTGGACCATGCTCCAGACTCCCCTGAGAAGGCGACCAGCAGCGAACCCCTATACAGGGACTGTGCGGTGCCTCCCCAAAAGGCCTAGAAGCACGGCAGCCAGGAACCGGTAGTAATAGTCTCTTTACGGCCAGGCATGGCTCGGGTATGACGTCCGTGGCAGGCAGAATACAGTTGTGTCACCGGAGATGTTCACAGTAGGTGGGGTGCGGTGACGTCCACTGCCGGTATGGTACGGTGACATCCACAGCCAGAAAGGTATAGCAGGCACTACAGCGAGACAGAAGGTTAGTAACAGGAAGATAATACTTAGATACAAACAGTAGAACACAGGGGTCTGGACACTAGTAATACGCCAGTAGGAGCATTGCTCGGGTGCCTGCTGCCAGGGGAGGTGAACCTAAATAGTCTTTAGGTAACAGGTGGCCTCTGAGGTCACTTCCAGATAATGAGGCAGTACTGCTTTAAGAAAGGGAGCGTTGCCTCGCGCGCAGTCTAGAGTTGCTCACTGCAGAATTGTGTGTGGAAGGGAGACAGGAAGAGACTGCAGCAGCTCTAGGAACAGGACGCCTGACCCGGAAGTGAGCAGAGCCTGCAGAGCCATGGGACTGGTAAGAGGAAGCACGTTGCTGCCAGGGGCTGGGACCGGGAGTGCACGTGGGGACCATGCTGGGGCTGGGCAGATGTGAGGGAGAGCGCCCTCCTCGGGATCTGGTGGAACCAGGCGCTACACCCATTGGCCATCCCGACCGGGATCTGGAGCCCGGAGAGCTGGTGAGCTACACCCGGCATTGATTTGCCCTCGATGTCAGGAGGAGGGTGAGCCATGGTGCTCAGAGGCACACCCAGTCCCCTCCCCCACCATAGAGTCCTGAGCAGTACGAAGAGGAATGTTAAAAGGTAGCAGTTCCCGGCTACCATGCAGCCCGTCCCCGTTGGGACTTTGTTGACTCTCCCGTTGTTTACCCCCATTTTATAGAGACAAGGCTGAGAACTAGCAGGCCACCCAAAAACATTATTGGGCCTTATAAATAATCCCTGGACCACCCTTTCATGTCTTACAGTCTCCGGAGAGGCTGGTTGGAGGAAGGGCCTGCGGCAGAGTAGGCCAAGGTCCCGTCACCATGCAAACCGGTAACAACCCTCCGGGCCAGGGGTCCCCTGGATGCGGGGCCTCTGAGAGACTGCCGGGTATGGAACTTTGTACCCGGCCCGTTGGGCAACACCCGGACCTGAACCCGATTCCTGGACTGGGGAAAAGTGGTGCTGACCTGTTTTTAGAGGCAGCATCAAGGTTTAGATTTACTTGGGTGGGCAAATGAAAAGGACCTGGTCCCATCCCGTTCCCGGTTAATAAAAATGTTGGTAACATTTAAGCAAAATTCCTCCCGTAAGTGATGAACCCAAAGGCATTCATAAATGTAAATATGTTGGTATACTTGTATACCTGTTCTCTTTTATCTTTTTCAGTTACAACAAAAATAAACGGTGGTGGTCGGACAGCCCACGGACGGTCTGTAGTTAACCAAGGGGGAGTGTGACGCCATGGACTAGCCAGGTAGTCACAGTTAGCGCCCCGCACAACACCTGTCCCTTAAAAAGGTGTCATCAGCCAACCATTAAACTCTAGTCACCCCTCTCTGAGCTTGATGGACACACCAGGGGGCGGAGTCAGGCGGTTGGCCACGCCCACCGAGGAGTTCAGAGAGCCTAAGGCAAAAAACACAGTCAATTTTAGTGTGAGGAGTCCGTTAGTGCAGAGAGCAGTAAAGGAGGCAGGCCTATGTGTAAGGTCTGCAACTAAATGACAGGTGCCGGGGTAGGAGCCCTGGTACCTCTGGCTAGGAGGCAAGCGGTGGCCTCAGCCTGCAGGAGTCAGGAAGACGGCTCGGTGGAACCGTTATGGACCGAGACAGGGTAGTGGCCCGCCGGTACCGACCCGGGGAACCGACTCGGAAACCGGAGCACAAAGGAGGTACTCAGACACTGAAACAATGTCCAGAAGCCACTCGACCGAGTTAATTAACTGATTGCGGTCTGGACTATAGGTCCTTTCCCACCCAAAAGTCCCGACTGAAGACAACAGCCCAACGAGGGGGATAGAAAACCACCGCACAGGAAGAGAGATCCCACAGGCCAGCGTCTGCAGGCAAAAGGGCTCTCCCGACATACACAAAGCCGGGGAGCGGACTCACGTCACTGAAGCGCAGCCAGTCCACAGCTACACTACACGGTGCAGGAGAAAGGCAGAAACCACCAACCGGGTGGGGGACCAGATGCAGCCGGCTGCGGGCACCGACCACCATCAACTTGGTTTATTAGAGACTTGTGTGTGTTCTTAATCATGAGTACAACAGTGCCCTCCGGCCGCGCACCTCCCTGCACCGCCCAACCAAACTACAACTCCCAACGGGTTCCGGGGCCACCATCCCTGTCCACGCAGGGGTTAACAACTTGCTGCATAACATCTCCCCCGGGTGTCCCGCAATAGCAGCGGTGGTGTCCACCTTCACCACAACCTACACCTACGTCCCCTAAACTGCCAGCCCCCCTTTCAGATCGAAGTGGACCATGGGGCCCCCGGCTCCGGAGACGCTCGAGCCACCCACCAGCGAGCCCGGTTCCGAGCGGCTCAGTCGCAGCCAAGCCCGGGGCGGTACATTTGCAGAGCTCTTATGTGGTTTGTTATTTGAGTCCCTCTTTTTAATCTTATTTTAATTTTTCTTTGTTTTTCTACAATTCACTTTGTCCTATTTCTTCATATGCTTCTGCTGGATCACCTCATGTCAAATGCACCCATATATAAATTTGATGTCTCACTGCGCAGAAATACACCATCGTGTGATGATAATATGATGTCTTTTGCCATATCACCATATAATGAATGTCGTTACGTTCCTTATGGCTTTGTATTATTGCATTCAATGTATTTCAGATTTATTGTATTATATTTAATTAATGATATCAGGCTTTTTTAATGGTGACTTTAATGATTCAATCTGTATTGTACTTAAGTGATTTAAGCTGTTTTGTGGGACTCTTTTATCACCTCTGGTCTGCCCTTACAGCTGCCAACACCTATCATGGCATTCTGTGGTCTCACTTCCGGGTTCGCGGTCTGCACTTGCGCGGTAAGCGCGGCTCTCCATCTAGCATCTTCTGGGTAATATGATGTCACTGGGGGTATCCTCAGCTAAGTGGACGCTGGAGCAGCTCTCCCTTCCGGTGCAATGCACCTGGGAATCCCTAAATTGTGACAGGTGCTGCAGATTCCATGAGGTCATGGCACGCATATATACTCACATCATATGTCTGTTGTCCACGGTCCCCTGAGTAAGTATACGAAACACGTGTTTGGACTTGTCCCCATGTACATCCACAGGCGGCTATAACACCACTGGTAAGCTCTCTTATACAATTGCTGTTGGGTTTTTGACACCCTTTGTATACTGGATGTTTTCATCCAGGTCTCTGACCTTGTTCAGATTTACTCTTTTTGGGGTGTTTTTCCTTTGTTATTAAAATAATTTTTTACCTCCCGTTACTTGTGGGATTACTATAGATCGATTTTTTAGTATTTGAGCAGCCTTATGTGCCGTGCATGTGGTCCTATGTGGGGATTTTTACACCCTTTTTGTCAATGTCCTGTCTACTTACATTTTTGTACATCACATCCCTTGCACTTTTTATACGACTAATACATTATATTCTGTATTACTCTAGTGCTTATTTGTGTCATTTTTGTCTTAGGGATGTATTTATGTATGCAGGCAAATATAAAGACTTTCTGGTCCTATGTTTTTCACATGTCTTCCGATTACATAACAAAAACTTGCTATTCCTTTTAATTAAAGCAGTACTTAGAGATGTATTCTCCAAAAGTGGTGGAAAACTACTGTTTGGGCACACGGCACGGCCTTGTCACATTTCAAGATCCCTTGACATGCCAAAAAAGTAGAAAACCCCTACAAGTGAATTCATTCTAAAAACTACACCTCTTGAGGAATTCATCTAGGCATGAAGTGAGCAAATTTAACTCTCAGGTCAGTTAGACTGTAAAAATAAAAAAATACATTTTTTTTCCACTAAAATGTTGCTTTGGCCCCAAAGTTTTAATTTTTAAAAGGTTAATAGGAGAAAATAGAGTGTACAATTTGTTACTCAATTTCTTTTGTGTTCCCCAATACTCCACATGTGTTTGAAAACTACTTTTAAGATATAGTGCAAAGCTCAGAACGGAAAAAGCACCATATTGGAATTCTAATTTTGCTTGAATGGTTTGGGGGTGCCATGTCACATAGGCAGAGCCTCAGAGGTGCCAGAAAAGCAGACTTCCCCACAAGTAACCCCATTTTACAAACTATAACCCTCAATGAATTCATCTAGGTTTACATATTGATACCACAGATGAATTTTATACCATTGTGTGGTGAAGAGAAAATAATTACATTTTTTTTACTAAAGTGTTGTTTTTCCCCAAAGTTTTTAATGTTAATAATGGCTGATAATGAAAAAAATGGACCACACAGTTTGCTGTGCAAATTTTCATGAGTGCGCCAATACCCTCTACGTTATAGGTAACTACTTTTGAGCGAGGTACAGTGCAAAGCTGAGAAGGGAAACCATGTCATAATGGACTTCAAAATTTGCTGGAATGATTTGCAGATGCCATGTCCCATTGGCAAAGCCCCTGAGGTGTCGGAACAGAAAAAAGTCCCTGACAAGTGACCCCATTTTACAAATTACATACCTTACTTAATTCATCCAGGGATGCAGTGAGCATATTGACACCACAGGTGTATCACTAAAATGTATATACTGTTGGGCAGTGAAGAAAAAATAATTACATTTTTAGCAAAATGTTGTTTCCAGATTTTCAGTTTGGTGAATAGATAAAGCAGGCCCCATAATATGTTACACAATTTCACCTGAATGCAGCAATACCCCACATGTGACAGAACAGGACTGTTTATCCACATGGCATGGCTCCGAAAAAAAAAATTAGCGCCATCTTACTTTTGGAACACATATTTTCTTACAATTGTTAGCGGATGTCATTTGCAGAGCCCCTAACTGCCAGAAAAGCATAAACTCCCTCCCTCCCTCAAAAAAGTGACCACATTTCGAAAAATACACCCCTCTGGAAATTCATCCATGGGTGTAGTGACGATTTTATCTCTGGAAAATTTCATGAAGTCAAATGCAGTGAATGTTGCATAATCTAAAATTGCAAATAAGCCTTGGTAGTGCCCTGAATATTGCAATGCTGAACATTGTGCCCAGCTCGTGTTTCTAGGACCCTGTAAATTAAGTGGGCTTCCTAACCAGAAATAAGCGAACCTGTTCGATAAAGGTTCGCTAATTTCAAATTTAGTATGAGCCTTAGCGTGTTCGTGCGGGCTTGGTAAACCCCAGCAATTTCCCCAAAAGTCGATAATGTTCGTTTTTGTTCGTCTTCTGCCCCCAAACACTGGCCGCATTTCCAAAAAAAAATTTAATAGCTTTTTTCTGGTTTAGGATAGGATTATGGTGCTGTTTTATGTGGGGATGTGTAAAATCAGTTAAATAGGTGGGGACTTTGGCCCTGGAGAAGCCAGATGTGTGTGGTGACATGTTTTTTTTTTTTCTTTTTTTCCATAACTTTATTTGTAGATATTCGTGCAGCAAACATCCACAAGGTTCAGATATAAGGGATTCTGTGATTGGCTGCCTAAGTCACATGTCCGTGTGTATATAAATTGCGGACATGTTACCTCGGCACTATTTAGTGAATGTGAAACATTAGGGAAGGTTCCCCGTTGGTACTGCTAGACAGTGAGCTTAGCTACGGACAATATGCTAGGTAGTTCAGATAGATAAGAGAGCGATAGTTTACAATAGGGACATGCAGTGTAGGGAAAGGTGTGTGCCACAAATCGGAATTTCATGATTGAAATAGGGATTGGTACTTGTAGTTGTAATGCCTGATAGGAGCCACAGACTCAGACTGGCTGTAAGGGGAATCTAGTGAAAAGCCGCTCACAAAGCAGGACCCCAAGAACTCTGCAACCCTTTAACCCTGTACAGGGATTTGGAATTACACAGAGCCTCAGAGCTCGCTACCTGTTGTAGACTGTAGTCCGTGGTCGTCAGGCAGGGTCAAAATCCAGGAGATTCAAAACAGGAACAGAATCGGCAGGCAAGGGCGTAGTAAGTAGACAAAGCAGGGGGTCAAATCCGGAACTGGCAGCAAGGTTTAAAAACGACAGGCAGGAGGGTAGTCAAACACAAGCAAGGTCAGCGCACAGGAATCACAATACAAACAGCACATGAGCCAGGAGAACAGAACTATCACTGGCAGTGATCATGTGACAGGAGAGGGAATAAGAAGGGTGTGGTGTTTTCCCATAAGCTGCAGGTGAATGTTGGCCCCTTCAGCCGGGAGACACATGCCACCTACAGTCAGCCAGTGGTACTGCAGGTTCCAGGGAAACCCAGCCTAGTGGATGAGCGGAGCCTGTGCTCCGCAGAGCCACGGGCACCGACTCCTCTCCCATCACTACCACTATCCATGGTGGGAACATGGCGTCGTCTGGCGATCGGAGCAGAAGTCACAGGAGCGGACTCCGGTGGGGACGTGACACTGTGCTCCGCAGAACCACAGGCACCGACTCCTCTCCCATCACCAGCACTATCCATGGTGGGAACATGGCGTCGTCTGGCAATCGGAGCAGAAGTCGCAGGAGCGGACTCCGATGGGGACGTGACAGTATCCCCCCCTCCACGAGAGGCCACCGGACCCTCAAAACCCGGCTTGTCAGGGAACTGGAGGTGAAATCGCTTGACAAGACCTTTAGCGTGGACCTCACTTGCTGGGACCCATGATCGCTCCTCAGGGCCATACCCCTTCCAATGTACAAGATACTGCACCGCCCCTCTAACAATACGGGAGTCAAGGATCCTCTGTACTTCATACTCCAGGTTACCCTTGACCAAATCAGGAGGAGGAGGGGGCTCGACTGGGTGAATGGGAACACGATACAACTTGAGGAGGGATTTATGGAACACGTTCGATATTTTGAAGCACTGAGGGAGGTTCAGGTGGAAAGCTGTGGGATTGATGACCTCGACTATCTCGTAAGGTCCAATAAATCTGGGACCCAGCTTAGCAGAAGGGACCTTGAGTTTAATATGACGGGTGGACAACCATACCTTATCCCCATCTCCAAGGCTTGGGCCCTTGGAACGCCTCTTATTAGCAGCTGAGGCTTGACCACCCTGTGCCCTCTTCAAGTTTTCTTTCACCTCAGACCAGATAGCCTTCAGTTTGTTCACAGTGCTTTCAGCCTCAGGAGTATCCACCATAGCGGAAGAAAAGGAGCCAAAACGTGGATGCAACCCAAAATTGCAGAAAAAAGGGGTAGTCTGGATAGACTCCTGATACTGTTTATTAATGGCAAACTTAGCTAGTGGTAGATATTCCACCCAGTTAGACTGATGATCAGACACATAACACCGGAAATATTGTTCTAAGATTTGATTAGAACATTCAGTCTGACCATTGGTCTCTGGGTGATAGGCGGAAGAAAAAGATAACTCTATATTAATCTTTTTACAAAAAGCCCTCCAGAATTTCGAGATGAACTGTGTTCCTCTGTCAGAAACAATATTTTCAGGAACTCCGTGTAACCGCACAATATGCCTAATGAACAATCTGCTAAGCGTTTCAGAATTAGGTAAACCGGACAACGGAACAAAATGGCACTGTTTACTAAATCTATCCACTACTACCCAGATACAAGTCTTCCCTTCTGAGGGTGGAAGGTCAGTGATGAAGTCCATGGAGAGGTGGGTCCAAGGACTTTCCGGAATAGGTAGGGACTGGAGAAATCCAGTGGGACGGGTACGGGGTGTCTTGGCTCGAGCACAAGTTTCACAGGCCAGGACGTATTCCTTACAGTCCTTTGCTATGGTTGGCCACCAAAAGCTCCTAGTTACAAGTCAGAGGGTATTGCCTATACCAGGGTGACCTGCAAGGACAGAATTATGGGACTCCTGAAGTACCCGTAGACGAAGTGGGGGAGCGCTAAACAGTTTACGGTCAGGAGTGGTTTCAGGGGCCTGGTCTTGGGCATCACGGATTTGTGCTATAAAATCTATGGATACCGATGATACCACAATGCCCTTACCTAAAATAGGGACTGGTTCGATGTTGTCTGACTGAGAGGGACAGAAGCTATGGGAAAGTGCATCAGCTCTTGTGTTCTTGGTACCGGGCCGAAACGTCACCACGAAATCAAATCTGGAGAAGAACAATGCCCACCTAGCTTGCCTAGGATTGAGTCTCTTAGCAGATTCCAGATAGGTGAGGTTCTTGTGGTCTGTGAGACCTGTGACCTTATGTTTGGCACCCTCAGGGAAGTGGCGCCATTCCTCGAAGGCCCATTTAATGGCCAACAGCTCACAATTACCAATACAATAGTTTGTCTCGGTGAGGGAAAATTTGCGGGAAAAGAAGGCACAAGGACGAATTTGAGTGAGAGACGGAGTACCTTGTGATAGCACCGCTCCCACTCCAACTTCGGATGCATCAACTTCTACAATAAACGGACGCATGAGGTCAGGCTGAACCAGAATCGGGTCTGAGGAAAAAAATTCTTTTAATGTAGAGAAGGAATGGATCGCCTCTGGCTTCCAATTTACCACATCAGCCCCCTTTTTAGTCAAATCAGTGAGGGGTTTGGCAATCTCGGAAAAATCCCTAATAAATTTGCGATAGTAATTTGCAAACCCAAGGAAACGCTGCAAGGCTGTCAGAGACTTGGGTTGCACCCACTCCCTAATCGGCTGTAGCTTAGAGGGATCCATGCGGAAGCCTCCTGCAGACAATATATAACCCAGGAAATTAACCTTATCAACAAAAAAAACACATTTTTCGTACTTAGCAAATAGGGAGTTCTCCCTGAGTCTCTGGAGTACAGTGCGGACATGTTTGACATGGGACTTAGCATCAGGAGAATAAATCAGGATGTCATCCAAATAGACCACCACATATTGACCACAGATATCACTGAAAATGTTATTGACAAAGGCCTGAAAGACCGCCGGCGCATTACTTAACCCAAAAGGCATTACCAAGTATTCATAGTGTCCCTCTGGAGTGTTAAATGCCGTTTTCCATTCATCCCCTTCTCTGATGCGGATTAGGTTATATGCACCCCTGAGATCCAGTTTAGTGAAGTATCGGGCTCCTGTGAGCTGGTTAAAGAGATCGGGTATCAGTGGCAGAGGGTACTGATTCTTTACGGTAATGGCATTAAGTTCACGGTAGTCAATACACGGTCTGAGGCCACCATCTTTTTTCTCCACAAAAAAGAATCCAGCGCCGACTGGTGACCTGGATGGTCTAATAAACCCTCTCTGCAGACTGTCTGCTATATAATCTTTCATGGCCTGACGTTCTGGACCAGAAAGATTATAAATCCTACCCTTGGGGAGTCGGGAATTGGGGACCAAATCTATGGGGCAGTCATATTCTCTGCGTGGAGGTAATTTTCCAGAGTCAGAAACAGAGAACACGTCAGCAAAATCCCTGAATGCATGAGGTATAAGGATAGGTTCAGCTTTAGTCAGGTTAACCGATAAAGACATACATGTCTCTTGACAGTCAGGGCTCCAGCGCACAATCTCACCCTGGTGCCAGTCTATGACAGGGTTATGCTTGCGCAGCCATGGCATACCCAATACCAATGCTGCTGTCAGGTTCTCAAGAACAAAAATGACACTGATTCTACATGCAGAGCCTCCACAAGCATGGAGATCTCTGGAGTTACAAAAGTAACCACACCCTGAGTGAGAGGGGTATTATCAATTGCAGAGATTTTAATGGGAGAGTTCAGTCTCAGCAAAGGCAAACCCAGGTCTCTTACTACATCAGAGTTTATGAAATTAGCCAATTAGCCGCAGACCCACAATCAATAAAAGCCTGTAGCCACACAGCTTTTCCCTGGTGAGACAATGAGACAGGTAACATTAACTTCATAGGGTCTGCAGGGAGTACCTGGGCACCTGAGTGAGTATCCTGGGGCTCAATCAGGTGCGGTTGCTGCTCTGGAGGCGATTGTCTCTGAGATCCAGGCTCTCCATGATGGTCTCCCCAACGTGATCTGCTCTCTTGATGTTGACGGGACTCTGGACATGATGAGGAAGGTGCTGCAGAAGCTTGGACCCGGGCAGACTGGAGCTCTTGCACCTGCTGTGCAAGTCCTTGCACCAAGCCAGACAGGGTCAGCACCTGGTCCATCACAGCTTGGAGAGGTTCCATTTTTTTTTTGTTTGTGTTAGTGGCCAGTGATAATGTAATGCCTGATAGGAGCCACAGACTGAGACTGGCTGTAAGGGGAATCTAGTGAAAAGCCGCTCACAAAGCAGGACCCCAAGAACTCTGCAACCCTTTAACCCCTGTACAGGGATTTGGAATTACACAGAGCCTCAGAGATCGCTACCTGTGGTAGACTGTAGTCCGTGGTTGTCAGGCAGGGTCAAAATCCAGGAGATGCAAAACAGGAACAGAATCGGCAGGCAATGGCGTAGTAAGGAGACAAAGCAGGGGGTCAAATCCGGAACTGGCAGCAAGGTACAAAAACGACAGGCAGGAGGGTAGTCAAACACAAGCAAGGTCAGCGCACAGGAATCAAAATACAAACAGCACATGAGCCAGGAGAACAGAACTATCACTGGCAGTGATCATGTGACAGGAGAGGGAATAAGAAGGGTGTGGTGTCTTTCCATAGGCTGCAGGTGAATGTTGGCCACTTCAGCCGGGAGACACACGCCACCTACAGTCAGCCAGTGGTACTGCAGGTTCCAGGGAAACCCAGCCTAGTGGATGAGCGGAGCCTGTGCTCCGCAGAGCCACGGGCACCGACTCCTCTCCCATCACCACCACTATCCATGGTGGGAACATGGCGTCGTCTGGAGATCGGAGCAGAAGTCGCAGGAGCGGACTCCGGTGGGGACGTGACACTGTGCTCCGCAGAACCACGGGCACTGACTCCTCTCCCATCACCAGCACTATCCATGGTGGGAACATGGCGTCAACTGGCGATCGGAGCAGAAGTCACAGGAGCGGACTCCGATGGGGACGTGACAGTAGTGCATGCTAAAGAGTTGCCAGTGTAAATAAGTATTGCCACATATTACTGGCTCACGAGCCCTTAAAGTTCTATGTTATAAAACTACCCTTTAATCACATTATCCCTGAGGAAGCCACAAGTTTGGTGTAACGCATGGAGTTTTTAACCTCCTCACTCCTTCTGACTGCTTACATTTTTAGGGTTATTTCTTGGTCATTTGACTTAATAACCATCATAGTAAACATCCATGGTTATATGATGTGTTTCTCATACACTGTTTGTGCAATTTAGTACTGAGTACCCTGTATGGATCTTACATCTAGTCAGCCTCCTTGTGATATTGTATAGGGATTGTGGGAGAGGATCCTCTATTTATTGTAAAGGGAAATTGATTTTTAATGGTTTTATACTTGCAATGTGTTTAATAAAATATGTATCACTTTGGATATACAGGAGTAGCACATCTCATTTTTTAGCGTTCCGGTGCTTATATGTGTACTTCTCTTCTTTCCTTGTTCTCACGTGTTATTGGCTGCTGAAAAGTATGCAAACACAGTCATAGGTCTTGTTACTTGTTAGTGCCTGGCCTAAAAAAATAGAAAGTGAAGTATTTAAAAAGTGTTTTTTAGCAATTTTAATTGCCTGGTGAAAAATCTGCAAACAGTTATAGATATTGTTACTTGTTAATGCCTGGCCTAAAAACGTTTTTAGTGATGTAAAAAGTGGTTATTGGCAATTTTAATTGCCTGGTCAAATTTCTGCAAACACACTTATAAGTATTTCTACTTATTAGTGCCTGGTCTAAAAAAATTGCTAGGGCAGTATCTTAAAAGTGGTTCTTGGCAATTTTAATTGCTTGCTGAAAATCATGCAAACACATTTATAGGTATTGATAGTTAGCCGTGCTTGGCCAAAAAAGTTGCTAGGGAAGTATCTAAAAAGTGGTTCTTGCCAATTTTAATTGCCTGGTCAAAATTCTGCAAACACAGTTATATATAGTTACTTGTTAGTGCCTGGCCTAAAAAATTCTTAGCAAAGTATCTAAAAAGTGGTTATTGGCAATTTTAATTGCCTGCTAAAAATTAGGCAATCACATTTATAGGCATTGGTAGTTAGGATTTTCAATGTCGAGACTGTGAAGGCCTAGGCTATGAATCGTTTGTCCAGTGTAATATAATAAGATATTCTGACCTTTGAATGCTTTATGTATTGTTTCTCCACATATACCTAATTAAAATATTAGCAGAATGTATAACCGTAACAAATTATGCTTAGGGATAAGTAGAATAAGTTTTAGTTCATGAATAAGTAACTGACATTCATGAATAGAAGAGATACTTATCTGTAGTTTCAAATGGGTAACTAACATTCTTGAATAGAAGAGATGCTTATCTGTAGTTTCAAATAAGTAACTGACATTCATGAATAGAAAATATACTCATTTGTAGTTTCAAATAAGTAACTGACATTGTTCCATTCATAGACTCTCATCTATGTCTAGACACATTTGAATGTTTTGCTAACGAATGTTGCTAAGACTGTTCAAACAAGGAATGAACTATGCCCAAGCTAGCTGGTTGGTTAATAGATAACGTGGATGTACTGAGTAAGCTGTATATATATGCTATGTTTTGAATACAAGGGTCAGAAGAGCATTGAGCTTCTCCCGGATAGAGACATGTCTCTGTGTTGTCATTACTCCTGATTCATCTGCGCAGTTCTGATTTGGAATCCTCCTCCGAGACCCTGAGAGAGACCCCCTGGAGGTCTCCCCCAACAAGACTACTAGATAGGTCTCAAAGTTCTCTCTTATCTGTACTGGAAGGGGTTTGGGAGCATCCACCCTACACCTGTCTTTTATCCACCTCTATATTTCTTCTGTCAGTAGTCTAGAAAGCTAATGTCTGTGCTAAAACAGTGGTGCTGCACTGTAAAACGTAGTTTTGCTGTTTTGGAAGCTTTTCCACCACCCTAAAGGTGTTTTCTCTGCCTTATGCTTGGCCTCCCCGTTTAATCCAATGGGGTTCGGAAAGGTTCGAAGTTTGGTTCGATAAAGGTTCAACAAACGTGCCCTTTGTTCAGTTTGGTGAACCAAACCGCGGGGGTTCACTCATCTCAATTCCTTACTACATCAAAGACAAATATGTGCACACTAACTGTGGTTTAAGCATACTGTGTGGCTCAGAGGGGAGGGGGCATTTTAATTTGAGTGCAGATTTTGCTGGATATCTTTTGGGAAGCCTTTGTACTACAAGTAATGTGGAAGCCCCCTATATATCTGTTGACAAATGATGGGCCCGAATGGGCAGTATCTTTTTGTGGGTTGGGTTCAATGCTATTTGTGGCAATTTGGGGTACAGAGCATCTTGGATCAGTTCACATTTATCTTGTGCTCTATGTTGAGCACTTACATTGGAGTTCCATCTACATCTCCGATATACCTGATTTAGGTGAAACCTTTGATGGATCCATTCACTAATGAGGCAACAGAGTTATTCTGAACTCCATTTGGCCTCTGTGCAATGGTGTCCTTCTGTTCAAATGTGCACAAAACTGTGGTTGATTGCACTTTTGTGCAGTCTTAACACATGCTAAATAAGATAGACACCGCCGGATCACAGGCCAGATGGGAGTTCAAAGTGACTCCTTCTGTCTCATTACAACAAATTTTATGTTGGGTGTTTTGTCTGAATCATGTTTTTCAGAAATTTACATGTAAACCCTGATGTAAGAGCTCAGCATAGAGCACAGTATAAATGTGAGCTGACCAATGTTTGGGAGACAGAATAAACAAATAACCAGCAGTTTAAGAATTGGAATTATTTTTTACGCCGTTCACTTTGCAGTATAAGTGATTAGGCGCCTTTGTTCCTCAGGTCAGTATTATTATAGTAGTTATAGTGTTGTACATAGAAGCAGTATTATAATACACCATGTGCAGAATTATTAGGCAAGTTGTATTTTAGAAGATTTTTTTTAATTGATCAACAACTATGTTCTCAATCAACCCAAAAGACTCATAAATATCAAACCTAGGTGGATAGCTTAGGAGGATATCTGTCTGTGCAGGTAACTATTACTGTGCAGAATTATTAGGCAACGTAATAAAAAACAAATATATTCCCATCTCACTCACTTGTTTATTTTCACAAGGTAAACCAATATAACTGCACAAACTTTAAAAATAAACATTTCAGACATGCAAAAACAAAACGCAAAATAATTAATTAGTGACCGATATAGCAAAATTTCTTTATGATGACATTCAACAGCCTACCATCCATAGATTCTGTCAGTTGCTTGATCTGTTTACAATCAACATTCCATGCAGCAGCCACCACAGCCTCCCAGACACTATGATATGGATGTACTGTTTTCCCTCCCTGTAGATCCTACATTTTATGAGGGACCACAGGTTCTCCATGGGATTCAGATCAGGTGTCATTATTTTTTTCATCTTTTAGACCTTTAGTGGCCAGCCACGCTGTGGAGTAGTTGGATACATGTGATGGAGCATTGTCCTGCATGAAAATCATGTTTTTTTTTAACGATACCGACTTCTTCCTATACCACTGCTTGAAGAAGTTGTCTTCCAGAAACTGGCAGTAGGTCTGGGAGTTGAAATTCACTCCATCCTCAACCCGAAAAGGTCCCACAAGTTCTTCTTTGATGATACCAGCCCATACCAGTACCCCACCTCCATCCTGCTGGCATCTCAGTTGGAGTGGCGCTCTTTGCCCTTTACTGATCCAGCCTCTAGCCCATCCATCTGTCCCATCAAGAGTCACTCTCATTTCATCAGTCCATAAAACCTTTGAAAAATCAGTCTTAAGATATTTCTTGGCCCAATCTTGAGATAGCTTTGAAAAGATAAGGCGCAAATAGGGTCTTACCCGGTAAAACACGTGGGAGTGAATGCTGGCAGGAACACTCACCTGGTGCGGTTGTGCCAGTCACAACCCCTTTTGAGCATGTAAATCACGAGGAGATGGTGTGGGAGGCAGCGGTCCCGCGGTGAAGAGACGATTCAAAGAGCAATAGAAAGCAGGTTGATATACCGCGCCAAACCACAGGAGTCCAGATGTTGTTAGTAAATCCCTTTTTCTTTATTTTCACAGGTCTACGTGTTTCAGGGAAATATCCGTCCCCTTCCTCAGGACAATGTACAGAGAATACTATAGCAAGAGACAGGTTGTGAGCTCATATATATACATCTGAAAAAAAGCCACGTAGTCACTCCTTACGTCATGATCTTGTGACTCATAGGTGCACGAGGTAATGGATAAAGCTGTGAACATTGACAAGGGGGAAAAAAAAAAGGAAGAAAGAAAAAAAGAGAAAAAAAGAGAAAAAAAGGGAGAAGAAAAAAGAGGAACAAAAAGAAAAAAGAAAAAGAAAAAAGAGGAGGAAGAAAAGAGCAAAGAAAAGGGGAGAAAGGAGAGAAAGAGAAAAAGTAAAAGAAGGGGAGAAAGGGGAGAAAAGAGGGGTTGGGAAAAAACGCTGTAAAAAAATTTGTTTTAGTAGAAATTAAAAGATTTTTTGGACATCAAGTTATTTGAAAATGAAAAAAATTGTTGTGAAAAACAATAAAAATAATGATTGTTGATGAAATGGACCTAAAATGTGAACAATGAATAATGAGAAATAAAAATTAAAAATTTAAAGAATAAAAATAAAAAAATTAAAAATGAAAAAATGTGGAGAATGAAATTTTTTTTGAAATAAAGTAAAAAAACATATTGCCATTTTGATCTATAAGGTTGTTAATTCTACCTACATATGAAGAAGGGAAAAAAATAAATGTGGATAGATCCGCAATGTAAATGCGGGGAAATAAATAACTAAATGCAACTGTGAGAATGATCATGCCGGCAATGGATTTGCAACCAAAAATATAAAGAGCAGGAGCAAGAAGAAACCCGCAAAGAGGATTATTGGAAGGTGACAGCGTGGGAAAAAACATGAACGCGCTTGCGCGAAAGGTGAGATGAGGTACAACTGTGAAGAAAGGAGACAGTAAAAAGCGCCTACGCAAGGGGTAACCTAAGGTTAATGCCGTGAGAAAATGCTATTGTGCGCTTGCGTGCAGGGATGATACTAAATCCCGGCCGCATGAATGATAGCAGTATCAGCGGCTAGGTAATCATGTCAGGATAGTGTAAGAAAGATCAAAATATGATGTGAAAAAAATGTTTTCATTAGAAAAATGAGGTGATATTAAAGTTGAGTTAGATGTTAAGAGCAGGAGCAGGAAGAAACCGGCATAGAGAATTACTGGAGGGTGACAGCGTGAGAAAAAAATGAATGAAGTGAACGCGCTTGCGCAAAGGGTGAGATGAGGTGAAGACTATGAGAAAGAAAAAAGTGAAAAGCGCCTGCGCAAGGGGTAACCTAAGTTTAATACTGTGGGAAAAATGCTATGTGCGCCTGCGTGCAGGGATAATACTAAATCCAAGCCGCATGAATGATAGCGTTATCAGCGGCTAGATAATGAATAACAAGATGGTGCAAAAAAGGTTAAAAGTATAATGTGAAAAAAATGTGTTTTAATTAGAAAGAAGAAGTGATGTCACTAGAAAAATACTTTAGGAAAATACTGGGTGTAGTAGTGAGTAAATGAAATCATACTTAGCGGACTCTCCAAAAAGGGGAGGAAAAGAAAATCAGGAAAAAAAGGGGAACAAATGCATGGAAAGAAGGGAACAGGGCTCCTAATGGAGCTAAATGTGTTATCTGGGGACCGGAACAATAATAGACCCGAAAATCTGAAAATCCGAAAAAAAGGGGAAAAGAAGAGAGGAAATGGGCAAATATTTATAAACTAAAGGACATATTTAATTTATTACCAACATTTTTATGAAAAGGGGAAGCATGATGATTCCTATTTAAAATGTATAAAAATCTACATGATATAAATAAATAATATGATATAATAAACCATATTTTGTACAATCCAACAACGAAACAGCCATATTGGGATGTATATTCATAATCACAAAAGAGAAATATAGGATGTTATGGATAAAAAGATTGTTGGAGGGATGTCATAAAAACATATAAAAATATAAATATAAATCATGTATGTATATATATATATATATATATATATATATATAAAATGTAAATATATATATATATATATATATATATATATATATATAAAAAATACGAGCATAAAATTAATATGATACCACAATATAATGGATGCACGCAAAATAATTATGATAAATATATGCGATAAAAAATATATATAATATAAGACCTCATAAGATATATAGGAAAATCCCAAAAATACAAAAAATAGATTAATTCAATTAAAAAAAATGAAAATTAAAAGATTAAAAGGAAAAATCAGTTACCAAATTCAGTCCCATGGGTTTCAGAGTGCCCAGTCTATGTATCCAAAATGATTCTTTTTTATTAAGACTGTCTATTCTCTTGGGCCAATTGGGAGGTATTTGCTCTATAGGAGTAATAGTAAAGGCCATAGTTCTATTGTGGAACAGTATACAATGCTTGGATAATCCGTGTAGCATATAACCGATTTTTATGTTATGCCTATGCGAGTTTAATCGGTTATGCAGGGCTTGGCAAGTCTTACCTACATATTGTTTACCACAATTACAGTCAATAAGATAAATAACAAATTTGGACAGACAGTTTAGATGATTCTTAATAGTGAATTCCTCTGTTCCCTTAGAGGAACTGAAAGTTGTCCGCTTATGGCTAATGATTCTGCAACAAAGGCAATTTCTAGAACCACACCGGTAAGATCCTGGGGGGGCAGTAGAGATAATATTATTGATATTGTTCTTCAGAGGGGCAGGTTTAAGTCAACTGGGAGCTAAAACATTCTTAATGCTAGGAGCCTTCCTGAATGTAATGCCAGGAAGGGGGGGAAGGATAGTTTTTAAAAAGGGGTCATTTAACAGGACTCCCCAATGCTTTGAAAAAATATTCCTAATTTTATCATTATCGCTGCTGTAGGTGGTGAGAAAATTCAAAGTAAAAGTACTCTCAGTGTTGCTGGAGGTGGAAGCAGTGGAAACTTTGGGTAAAATCAGGTCTTTTTGTTGCAGGATAGCAGTATCTTGGTATGCTCGTTGGACAAGAGCTTTAGGGTATTCCTTTTCTAAAAAGCGTTTCCTAAGTATTTTTACCTGATCATTAAAATCATTAAAACGAGAGCAGTTTCTCCTGATACGCTTGTACTGATTAATTGGAATGTTCCTCAGCCATTTGGTATAGTGCTCACTGTTATACTGGATATATCCATTAGAATCTACTTGTTTAAAATATGTTTTGGTTAAAATTCTACTGTCACAATGGAAAATAGTGACGTCCAAAAAATTAATTTCAGATTTATGAAAAGTAGAGGTGAAACTGAGCCCCCAGTCGTTTAAGTCCAGATGTCTCAAGAAAGAATCAATAACATTGTGTTTGTTGTCCCAGATAATGAACAGATCGTCAATAAAACGCTTATACAGAACAATATTACTTTCATATATACTATTTTGGATAAATAGGTACTCGAATATCCCCATAAAGAGGTTAGCATATGCGCATGCAGCTCTAGAGCCCATCGCTGTGCCGAGCTTCTGATTGTACGGCTTGTCTTCAAAAGTAAAAATATTATTATTCAAGATGAATTCCATACTCTCTAGTATAAATTTCTTTTGAATGGGTGGAAATCTACTATCCTTTTCCAGAAAAAGGGATAAACAAAGTAAACCAAGATGATGCGCTATATTAGAATACAAAGCCGACACATCAATGGTAAGAAAAAGAAAAGAATCTTCCCATTTAATATCATATAATGAAGTGATGAGGTGAGAGGAATCCCTCAGATAACTGTCTAATTCACGCACATATGGCTGCATTAATTGGTCTAGGTAAGCAGCTAGATTTGCAGTTAAAGAGTTGATACCTGAGATAATGGGTCTCCAAGGCGGATTTGTAAGGTCCTTATGGATTTTTGGTAGGTGATAAAAAAAAGCCATGTTGGGATTTTTTACTAGTAAAATTTTTTTCTCGTGAGTATTAAGGATTTTATGTGCCACAGCAGCTTGTATTAGCCCCTGATAAGCAAGGATAGCTGCATCATATGTACTAATATTGACTACTTCATAGTAGATAGGATCTGAAAGAATCCTCAAAGCTTCCTTTAAGTAATCCCCCCTATTCAGGATGACAATACCTCCCCCTTTGTCTGCTGCCCGAATTATGATGGCACAATTATTTTTAAGGTTGTCCAGTGCTAATTTCTCATCTTTAGTAAGATTATGTTTTAGGTTCCTTTTGGTGCTCATGTTCCCCTCTACTTTTCATAAATCTGAAATTAATTTTTTGGACCTCACTATTTTCCATTGTGACAGTAGAATTTTAACCAAGACATATTTTAAACAAGTAGATTCTAATGGATATATCCAGTATAACAGTGAGCACTATACCAAATGGCTGAGGAACATTCCAATTAATCAGTACAAGCGTATCAGGAGAAACTGCTCTCGTTTTAATGATTTTAATGATCAGGTAAAAATACTTAGGAAACGCTTTTTAGAAAAGGAATACCCTAAAGCTCTTGTCCAACGAGCATACCAAGATACTGCTATCCTGCAACAAAAAGACCTGATTTTACCCAAAGTTTCCACTGCTTCCACCTCCAGCAACACTGAGAGTACTTTTACTTTGAATTTTCTCACTACCTACAGCAGCGATAATGATAAAATTAGGAAAATTTTTTCAAAGCATTGGGGAGTCCTGTTAAATGACCCCTTTTTAAAAACTATCCTTCCCCCCCTTCCTGGCATTACATTCAGGAAGGCTCCTAGCATTAAGAATGTTTTAGCCCCCAGTCGACTTAAACCTGCCCCTCTGAAGAACAATATCAATAATATTATCTCTACTGCCCCCCCAGGATCTTACCGGTGTGGTTCTAGAAATTGCCTTTGTTGCAGAATCATTAGCCATAAGCGGACAACTTTCAGTTTTTCTAAGGGAACAGAGGAATTCACTATTAAGAATCATCTAAACTGTCTGTCCAAATTTGTTATTTATCTTATTGACTGTAATTGTGGTAAACAATATGTAGGTAGGACTTGTCAAGCCCTGCATAACCGATTAAACTCGCATAGGCATAACATAACATAAAAATCGGTTATATGCTACACGGATTATCCAAGCATTGTACACTGTTCCACAATAGAACTATGGCCTTTACTATTACTCCTATAGAGCAAATACCTCCCAATTGCCCCAATAGAATAGACAGTCTTAATAAAAAAGAATCATTTTGGATACATAGACTGGGCACTCTGAAACCCATGGGACTGAATTTGGTAACTGATTTGTCCTTTTAATCTTTCAATTTTCAATTTTTTTAATTTAATTAATCTATTTTTTGTATTTTTGGGATTTTCCTATATATCTTATGAGGTCTTACATTATATATATTTTTATCGCATATATTTATCATAATTATTTTGCGTGCATCCATTATATTGTGGTATCATATTAATTTTATGCTCGTATTTTTTATATATATATATATATATATATATATATATATACATTTTATATATATATATATATATATATATAAATATATATATATATATATATATATATAAATATATATATATATATATATATATATATATATATATATATATATACACATGATTTATATTTATATTTTTATATGTTTTCATGACATCCCTCCAACAATCTTTTTCTCCATAACATCCTATATTTCTCTTTTGTGATTGTGAATATACATCCCAATATGACTGTTTCATTGTTGGATTGTACAAAATATGGTTTATTATATCATATTATTTATTTATATCATGTAGATTTTTATACATTTTAAATAGGAATCATCATGCTTCCCCTTTTCATAAAAATGTTGGTAATAAATTAAATATGTCCTTTAGTTTTTAAATATTTGCCCATTTCCTCTCTTCTTTTCCCCTTTTTTTCGGATTTTCAGATTTTCGGGTCTATTATTGTTCCGGTCCCCAGATAACACATTTAGCTCCATTAGGAGCCCTGTTCCCTTCTTTCCATGCATTTGTTCCCCTTTTTTTTCTGATTTTCTTTTCCTCCCCTTTTTGTAGAGTCCACTAAGTATGATTTCATTTACTCACTACTATACCCAGTATTTTCCTAAAGTATTTTTCTAGTGACATCACTTCTTCTTTCTAATTAAAACACATTTTTTTCACATTATACTTTTAACCTTTTTTGCACTATCTTGTTATTCATTATCTAGCCGCTGATAACGCTATCATTCATGCGGCTTGGATTTAGTATTATCCCTGCATGCAGGCGCACATAGCATTTTTCCCACGGTATTAAACTTAGGTTACCCCTTGCGCAGGCGCTTTTCACTTTTTTCTTTCTCATAGTCTTCACCTCATCTCACCCTTTGCGCAAGCGCGTTCACTTCATTCATTTTTTTCTCACACTGTCACCCTCCAGTAATTCTCTATGCCGGTTTTTTCCTGCTCCTGCTCTTAACATCTAACTCAACTTTAATATCACCTCGTTTTTCTAATGAAAACATTTTTTTCACATCATATTTTGATCTTTCTTACACTATTCTGACATGATTACCTAGCCGCTGATACTGCTATCATTCATGCGGCCGGGATTTAGTATCCTGCACGCAAGCGCACAATAGCATTTTCTCACGGCATTATCCTTAGGTTACCTTTTGCGCAGGCGCTTTTTACTGTCTCCTTTCTTCACAGTTTTACCTCATCTCACCTTTTGCGCAAGCGCGTTCATGTTTTTTCCCACGCTGTCACCTTCCAATAATCCTCTTTGCGGGTTTCTTCTTGCTCCTGCTCTTTATATTTTTGGTTGCAAATCCATCGCCGGCATGATCATTCTCACAGTCGCATTTAGTTATCTATTTCCCCGCATTTACATTGCGGATCTATCCACATTTATTTTTTTCCCTTCACCATATGTAGGTAGAATTAACAACCTTACAGATCAAAATGGCAATATGTTTTTTTACTTTATTTCAAAATTTTTTTCATTCTCCACATTTTTTCATTTTTCATTTTTTATTTTTTCATTTTTATTCTTTAAATTTTTAATTTTTATTTCTCATTATTCATTGTTCACATTTTAGGTCCATTTCTTCAACAATCATTATTTTTATTGTTTTTCACAACAATTTTTTTCATTTTCAAATAACTTGATGTCCAAAAAATCTTTTCATTTCTACTAAAACACATTTTTTACAGCGTTTTTTCCCAACCCCTCTTTTCGCCCCTTTCTCCCCTTCTTTTACTTTTTCTCTTTCTCTCCTTTCTCCCCTTTTCTTTGCTCTTTTCTTCCTCCTCTTTTTTCTTTTTCGTTTTTCTTTTTGTTCCTCTTTTTTCTTCTTCTCCCTTTTTTTCTCTTTTTTTCTTTTTTTCTTTCTTCCTTTTTTTCCCCTTGTCAATGTTCACAGCTTTATCCATTACCTCGTGCACCTATGAGTCACAAGATCATGACGTAAGGAGTGACTACGTGGCTCTTTTTCAGATGTATATATAAGAGCTCACAACCTGTCTCTTGCTATAGTATTCTCTGTACATTGTCCTGAGGAAGGGGACAGATATGTCCCTGAAATGCGTAGACCTGTGAAAATAAAGAAAAAGGGATTTACTAACAACATCTGGACTCCTGTGGTTTGGCGCGGTATATCAACCTGCTTTCTATTGCTCTTTGAATTGGCCCAATCTTGACGTTTTCTCTTATGTTTCTTGTTCAAAGATGGTCGTTTTTCAGCCTTCCTTACCTTGGTCATGTCTCTGAGTATGGCACACCTTGTGCTTTTTGATACTCCAGTAACGTCGCAGCTCTGAAATATGGCCAAACTGGTGGCAAATGGCATCTTGGCAGCTTCACGCTTGATTTTCCCCAATTCATGTGCAGTTATTTTGCGCCATTTTTGCCCAACACGCTTCTTGCGACCCTGTTGGCTATTTGCCATGAAACGCTTGATTGTTTGGTAATCACGCTTCAGTTTGGCAATTTTAAGACGGCTGCATCCCTCTGCAAGACATCTCACAATTTTGGACTTTTCAGAGCTTGTCAAATCTCTCTTCTGACCCATTTTGCCAAAGAAAAGGAAGTTGCCTAATAATTAAGCACACCTTATATAGGGTGTTGATGTCATTACACCACACCTCTCCTCACTACAGAGATGCACATCAACTAATTTACTTAATTGGTAGTTGGCTCTCAAGCCTATACAGCTTGGAGTAGGACAACATGTATAAAAAGTATCATGTGCTCAAAATTCTCATTTGCCTAATAATTCTGCACACAGTGTAGTTATATTCTTGCACATGGGAGCAGTAATATAGTAATTATATTCTTGTACATGGGGCAGTATTATAGTAGTTGGATTCTTATATATAGGGCCAGAATTATAGTAGTTATATTCTTTTACATAGGGGCAGTAATATAGTAGTGATATTCTTGTATGGTTACAGCAGTATCTGATTTATATATTTTTTTAGGTTTGCCTACTATCACACTAAAAAATGTTTTTTTTTACAAAATAAAGGTTATTCGCTTCACCTAATTTTGAAGACTAGAGCTTTTTATTTTTCTGGTGACAGAGTCATGTAAAGATTTGTTCTTTGTGGGAAGAGGCAGAGTTTTTATTGCCACCATTTTGGCCCACATAATATTTTTTTTATCACTTTCTATTCAGCTTTTGTGAGACATTTTTCATTGCTGTATTCTGAGAGCAATTGCTTTTTTATTTTTTCGCTGATGAAGCTGTATTGCTGCTGTGCCTGCATGATCATCATGATGTAACCATGATGTAATCATTTGATCGCTTATAATATAAACTGGCACAAACCAGACTATTGTAGTACACAGCAAAATTGTGTTTGTCATATTATGCTCAGCTAGTGGCTAAACTTCACAGGAAGACTAATTTGATGCTAAAATCTTTGCACCAGAGTTTAGCACCAAATTTGCACCTCCTCGAAGAAAACTGCACCAAAACGGCATCAAAACCGTTTTTGTGCATTTTTTTGCCAGGAGATGCAGATTTGGTGCTTAAATTTTTACACCATATTGCTGCACCCAATCTACATCTCCTGGCAAAAGAAAATCACATCACTACTGCATCACACCACAAGCGGTAGTCATATGTTTTTTTGCCAGGAGGTGTAGATTAGATGCAGGAATATGGTGTTAAACTTTTACATCACTTGGCAAAAAAAACCTCAGTTTTCTGCCAGAAGATGTAGGTCTGTGAACTCAGAGGGAGTTCATTGAGGTCCCCTGAGGTCAGACTACCTGCAGTCATAGGTGGAGGGCTGTTGAAACCTCCAGCTGTGACCGTAAATAACTGGAGTAATGTCACCGCTGATCGCTTCAGCCCAGTCTCTGCCTGAAATTACAGCATGTAGATATGTTTTATTGACAGCGCGCTGTTAGCTTACATGTAGCAGAGCTGGAATCATCATGGGACCTCTTGTTGATTACGTCGGACCTGGGTTTTTGGGGGTTAAGAAAGTAGTGTAAGAAGCTGGGGTTTTTTGTATTTTATTTCAAATAAAGGATTTTTCTGTGTGTTTGTGTTTATTTCTTTTTACTTATAGAATTAGTGGTGGGAAGATCTCATAGACTCCCTACCTATCACTAATCCAGCGCTTTGTGACAGCTGTGAGCTGAGATTAACCCCTTATTACCCCAATTGCTACCACACCAGGGAAATTGAGAAAAGTCGGGTAAAGTGCCGGGATTGTTGCATCTAATGGATGCGACAATCCTGGGCAGCTGCAGGCTCCGATTTTTAAGCTGGGGGGCTCAATAACCATGGGTCTCTCTAGCCTGAGAACAGCTGTTGGGCTTTATCATGGCTTGGTATCAACATTGGGGGGTCTGCATACTGCTTTTAAAAATCATTCAGTTAAATATTTTTTTTTTAAAAAAAGCCGCATACTTTCTTCATATTTTGATACACCGCCAAAATAAGTGCATGACTGGGGGCTGCAGCCTGTAGCCATGGCTTTATCTGTGCTGGTATCAATAGAAGGGGGGTCCCTAAGGCAATTGTTTTATGTATTTATTTTATACCACGATAGAGACCCACAGGCAACGTCTGTGATTCCAACCAATCACAGATGCTGTCTGGGGGCGGGGTCTGATTGCAGGCAATCAGAGATGCCGGTGGTCAGAGAAAGCAGTGAATATGCATAAGGGACAATTATCGGCCCCGGAAGTAGCGCTGCAGCCGAGGGGAGACTCTGTAAGTATGTACTGCTTTAACCCTTTTTTATTTTCTTTGTTTTATAGCCCCTACACCATTTTACAACATATTACTTTTGCATCCCATTGAATTTTATGGGTTTGGCTAGAATCGATGATCGTATTAGCTAGGATCACCGATCCGATCGATGATCTCATGAGGGATTTGCAATCGTAAACCGATCCGATCCTTAGCAGGATCGCTCATCTCTACTCTTTATACCTTAAACATTTCAGCCTGACAATCAGAGTACTGGGGGCTATATATTTGGTACATCTGTAGCCTCTCCTTGTTAGGGCATCCTATGTCATATAAAATAGTAGTGCCCAAATAGAAAAAAGCCTTTTGTACAATAATGTCTATCTAGTAATACTGTCTATATAGTAATACAGTATATCAGTGCTACATACCGTTATTTGGACACATAATCCACAATACTTATTCCAAAATTGCTTCTTGAGTTAGCTAATAGTAAGCGCCATCATTATCCAGCTCTCATTATTATGCACTCAGAGGTAGCCACATAAAAGTACAATGATTTTACAGCGCAATAATATCTACTACGTACAACCCCTGCATCTAGCATGGACCATGCAGCAAGGCTAATGTATGTGAACCAATAAGCTTACAATCAGTTTGCCTGTACAGAGGGTGAGTGAGGCAATCACACATTAGTTATGATTCAGCGGCTTGGTGCCCATTTGCTTCATCGCTCCCTCCTTTGTTTTTGTCACTTTAATAACTCAATCTAAAATCTGTAAAAGGAAAATTGGCTGTTCCTCTGTGACTGCTCCTATTACACATTCACCAGCACCTGTGCATGTTTTCATGACAATATCATAGCTCCGAGATGTCTACAAACAAACATAAAAGAGGTCAAAATTCAATTTCCATGTCTTATTTTAGGAATTCCTCGTTTATGTGTGGGCTAGCTATTAGAAACTTATAGCGCCATCTAATGGAGAACCGGGGCATGATGTTTCTTGCTGACATATATTTATTCATGTTTTGTCTTTTTAAGGTAAAAAGAATAAAACTTTAGTTGCAGGATCCTGTAGAAATGTGGAGCTCCAAGAGATTTATCTGGTGATTTATAGCTCTTTTACTATTATTTTTTTGGGCATTTCCTACTTTTGGGCAAATCTCTAGCAATTCTGGGTTTTTCCATTCTTATGATATTGATAAGCTCTGTTCAGTTTATAATGGCCATTCCTGGTCACTGCACTTTGCAGTCTGGAGTTTAGCTGCAGCCGCTGAAAACGGCTGTTACACTCACCGCCGAGGGATGGTACAGTGGTGAGCAGAAGTGGACCCACTGAACCACAGGAAGGCCCCGGGCCTACCCTAACGTGGGGAAGAGGACCGGGACTGTGACAGCTGACCCCCAGAACAGGGGCAGACACAAAGTTTCAAGGTAGACAGCACAGACAGGACGGACAGGCAGAGTCTCTAGCACCAGCAGGGCGGACAGGCAGAGTCACTAGCAAGGCAGATGGCACGGCCAGGGCGGGCAAGCATAGTCTCTGGTGTGGCGAGGGGCACCAGGAAAGCTGAGGCAGGAGGCACATCTGGGCTGAATAGGCACAGTATATAGTACCAACAAGTAAGGACGGACAAGCAGCAAATATGGGCAGGACAGAACTGAAACCAGGTGCCAACAGGCAGGACAGGCTGATAGCCAGGTACAGGCATGACAGTACTGGATCCAGGTGTCAACAGCCAGAACAGGCTGGTAACCAGGTAAGGGAAGGACAGTTCTGGAATCAGGTGCCAATTGTCAGGACGGGCTGGTAGCCAGGTAAGGGCAGGACAGGAACAAGCCAGATAGGACCAGATGGGTTGGGACAGGACGGACAGGCAGGGTGACCTGACATCTGACTAGACAGAACACACTGACTAAACTGATGGTGGTGAACAGGCAACTCCCCTACTGGGAGCTTGCCCCAAATACCCAGTGCCTCTGAGCAAAAGACTGGGAGGCACTTCCTGGGAGTGGCGCGTTGGCCCTTTAAGAGAAGGACAGCAACATGCGTGCATGCCCTAGTAGCGCTACCGCAGGTTCTGTGACATGCACACAGACTCCGGGAGGTGAGGGGATTAAGAACCATATGGAGAAGCAAGCGGATGCAGGGCAGCGTAGAAGGTGCCGGCCGCGGTGGTGAGTCAGAGCGTGTCCCTGCAGGAGGGGAGATCAGGGATGCGAAGTTACAGAACCCCCCTTTACGCCCCCTCTTCCTAAAAGCAGAAGAAGGATTTCTCTCCTCGACAATGATGGTAGCAGGCAGACAGGCGGAAATCAGGACAGGCTGGCAAGAAGAAATCACATCATAGTCAATGGTAGCTGGCAGGCAGAAATCTGGACAGGCTGGCAAGACAAAATCACACGGATTCAAGGCAAACCTTGAAAAAACAGACAAGACAAAACAAAGAAGAAAATCTTCTCCAAATGGGTATCTCTCACAGGACCAGGAACAAGGAATCCAGGTTCAGACTGGAGCATTCTACTTACACAAGGCACCGACCAAGGCTTTAGAAGGCATCGGATAAGAATTTGGAGTTGCACCACAGGTTCAGGAACGAAGTGACAAAGTTCGTATTAGAGCATTCCACCTATGCATTATACCGACAAAGGCTTCCCAGGGCATCAGATAGGAGTTTGGAGATGCACCACGGGTTCAGGAGCAGGAACAAGTTCAGATTGGAGCATTCCATCCACGCACAACACCAATGAAGGCTTCTTAAGGCATCGGATGGGGTTTCCACGCACAATACCGACAAAGGCTTCAGAAGGCATGAGAAGGGAGTTTGGTGATGCACCACGGGTTCAGGAACAGGAACAGGTTCAGAAGCAGAATTCCAGAAAGCAAAAGGCCTCTGGAAAGATGGAGCCAAGCAGACAGGTTTCTTCAATTGGTGAACTTCCATCACAGGGCAAAGTTCAGGCCGAGGCAAAAAAACGGAGTCAGCAGAGTCCATGACCTGTTCAAACTGTCATGCTCATTGCCGAGGGCTGGTACAACGGCAAGCAGAAGTGGACCCACTGGACCACAGGGAGACCCCAAGACTTCACTAATGTGGGCTAAAATACTGGGACTGTGGCAGCTGACTCCCAGGACAGGGGCGGACACACGAGCAGGTAGGATAGAGTCTCAAGGCAAACAGCACAGGCAGAGTCTATAGCACCAGCAGGACAGGGTGGACAGGCAGTCACTAGCAAGGCAGATGGCATGGCCAGGGCAAGCAGGCATAGTGTCTGGTGTGGCGAGGGCCACCAGAAAAGCTGAGGGAGGAGGCACAACCAAGCTGGACATGCACAGTCTACAGTACCAACAAGGCAGGATGTACAGGCAACAGGTACGGGCAGGACAGGCCTGGGACCAGGTGCCAACAGGCCGGATGGGCTAGTAGCCAGGTATGGGCATGACAGGCCTGGTTCCAGGTGCCAAGAGACAAGATGGGCTGGTAGCAAGGTACGAGCAGGACAGGACTGGAACAAAGTGCCAACAGGCAGGATGGGCTGATAGCCAGGTATGGGCAAGACAGGACTGTAACCAGGTGAAAAAATGTAGGACGGCTAGCCAAGTATGGACAGAACAGGTACAAGCGGGAAGAGACCAGATGGGAAAGGACAGGATGGACAGGCAGGGTGACCTGATAACTGACTAGACAGAACACACTGTCTAAACTGATGATGGTGAACAGGCAACTTCCCTAGTGGGAGCTTTCCCTAAATACCCAGTGCCTCTCAGCCAAAGGCTGGGAGACCCTACCTGGGAGTGGCACGCTGGCCCTTTAAGATTAGAGCAGCGGTGCACATTCACACCCTAGGAGTGCTCCCGAAGATCCTGTGACGCGCACAGATTCCGGGAGGTGGGGGAGGAGGAACCATGCAGAGGAGTGAGCAGGAATGCCGGGCAGTGTAGTCGGCAGCGGCAATGAGTCAGACCACGTCTCCACAGTAGGGGAGAGCAGGGACGCGGTGTTACAGCGGCCACTACACATTGAATGGAGCTGTGCAGTTCTGGCTTGTTCATTGCAAATCCAATCCATTCAATCTGGACGCTGAACTTAAAAACAGCTGCTCGACGGATGTGCAGAATGTTATACCCACACTGATTGGAATATATTCAGTGCCCAGCATAAATGAGCACACCCCCTTTGGAAACTAAGATTTTAATAAACATCTCACTGAATCCAAGAACACAAGAACAATTTCCAACATTTTCACAAGACTGAGTTTCATAGAACATTTTTTTAAACCCATAACATGAAAGTAAAGCTAATAATATATAACTTTAATTACAAAATCTTCATTTTTACTCAAAATAGTTGATGCAAAAATGAATACCCCCACATCAAAAACGTCTACATTTAGCACTGATATAACCTCCATTATTTTTAAGGACTGCACAAAGGCTTCTAGGCAAGGAAAACATAAGTTGGTGAAATGTTGAAATGTCTATCTTTTTCCATTCTTCATGAACGAGCTCTTTTAGAGTCTGGATGCTGAATGAAGAATGCTGACAACTTGTCTCTTCAGATTCCCCATGGGTGTTCTATAGAGTTCAGATCAGGAGACCCTTGACCATCGAATGACTCAGCAGATTGTCCCATACACAGGGGCATTAACTCAGCTAAGCACTGATATGTTTTCTTAGACTGAGAAGGGTGCTAACAGACATATCTGCATGAGGCTTATGTCGGGGAGAGACAGAGAGAAAGCCAATAGTTGACATTTCTCTCTGGAAGAACATTGCGATAAGCATTCTGATATCAAACATGTGCCGCCAACTTCTCTCCCGACTATCAGTCGGTCGGTACCCCTATTCTCATTAGACTGTTGGCCTGTTAACGGATCCTGATTATTTTGAGACTGTTTTTTCATGACATGTTGTACTTCATGATAGTGATAAATTTAGGATAATATGTTTTGCTTTTATTTGTGAAAATATAGGAAATTTGGCAAAAATTTAGAAAATTTCACAATTTTCAAATTTTTAATTTTTATGCACTTAAATCTGAGTTATGTCACATAAAATAGTTAACGAATAACATTTCTCACATATCTACTTCCCATCAGTGCAATTTTGAAACTTTTTGTTAGGAAGTTAGAAGGGTTCAAAGTTTATCAGCAATTTCTCATTTTTCCAACAAAATTTACAGACTCATTTTTTTTATTGACTACATCACATTTGAAGTGACTTTGAGACTGAAGCCTAGGTGACAGAAAATAACCAAAAGGTACACCATTCTAAAAACTACACAAATCAAAACCACTTCCAATTAGTTTATTAACCCTTTAGGTGCGTCACAGGAACTAAATCAATGTGGAAGGAAAAAATGAAAATGTTACTTTTTCCCACAAAAATTTTTTACTTTAGCCATAGAAATTTGTATTTTCACAACGGTAACAAGACAAAATGCAACATACAATTTTGTTGTGCAATTTCAACATGGGGTGGAAATCTACAGTTTTGGCACATGGCAGGGTACTGAAGGGAAGGAGCGCCATTTGAATTTTGTAAAGCAAAATTAGTTGGAATCATTAGGGGATGCCGTATCGCATTTGGAGAGCCCCTGATGTGTTTAAACAGTGGAACTACGCAACAAGTAACCAAATTTTGGAAACTAGACCCCTCAAGGAATTTATCTAAATGTTTGTTGAACACCTTGAACCCCCAGGTGCTTCAAAAAATGTTATAACGTTGAGCCATGAAAATAAAAAAATATATTACCACAAAATTGTTACTTCAACCAGATAGCTTTTTTTCAGAAGGGTAACAGAAGAAAATGCACCAGCAATTTATTGTGCAATTTCTCATGAGTAAGCTGATACCTCATATGTGGTGGGATCAACTGTTTGGGCATATGGCAGTGCTCGTAAGGGAAGGAGCGCCACTTGACTGCAAAACTTGCTAGAATCATTAGCTGACACCATGTTGCGTTTGAAGAGTCCCTGTTGTACCTAAACAGTGGAGCCTCCCACACAAGTGACCCCATTTTTGAACCTAGAACCCTCAATAAATTTATCTAGATAGTTGGGGAGCCCCTTGAAACCCTAGGTGATTCACGGAATTCTGTAACGTTGAGCCACAATAATGTAAAAATACATTTTTACAACAAAAATGTTCTTCAACCACCAAAGCTTTCAATTTCACAAGGGTCACAGGACATAATAAATTATACATTTTATTGTGTTATTTCTTCTGACTACACCAATACCCGATATGTGGTCAAAAACTACTTTTGAGGCACACTGCAAAGTGAAAAAGGGAAGGCGTGCCATATTTAAGATCAAATTTAGTTGGAATGGTTTGCGAGTGTGATGTCACATTGTCAGTGCTCCTGAGGTGCCCAAACAGTAGAGCTCCCCCACAAGTAACCCTATTTTTGAAATTAGACACCTCAAGAAATGTATCTAGTTGTTGGTGAGCAACAGGTACCACCAGATGGTTCTCAGAATTTTACAACATTGAGCTGTGAAAATAAAAAATGAATTTTTAACCTCAAAAATGTTGCATTAACCCCAAATTTCCAATTTTCACAAGGGGAATAGGTAAAAAAAAGCCACATAATATGTTACACAATTTCTCCTCAACATGGCAATACCCCACATGTGACTGTACAGTACTGTTTGGCCACACCACAGGACTCAGGTGGAAAGAGCACCATTTCATTTTTGGAGCACAGATTTTCCTATAATAGTTTGTGAACTTTATTTGCAGAGCCCCTAAGGGCCAGAACAAAAGAAATCTCATCATGTTATCAAATTTGGAAAATTACACCCGTTTGGAAATTCATCTATGGGTGTAGTGACGATTAAGTCACTAGAAAACACCCATGGTGTGTATATATCAAATGCAGTGAATATTACAGAATTCAAAATTGCAAATAAGTCTTTGTTGACCTCATTATATTGTAGTGCCTGAACATTGTGACTAGCTCGTGTTTCTGGAAACCTGCAATCTGTACATTTAGGTGGGCTCTCCTCGCTACAATAATGCCAAACGTGTAGATGCTATTTGTGGTTTAAGCACATTGTGGGGCTCAGAAAAGAGGAGGAATATGGATTTGCGAGCGCAGATTTTGCGTGATTTTTTTTTTGCAGTTGGAGAGCCATAGCGTATTTCCAGCGGTTTTGTGCTACCAGTAACGTGGAAAACCCCTATATTTCTTTTAACAGATGACGGACCTGAGTGGGGACTTGTGTTTTCGTGGGTTGAGTTAAATGCTATTTGGTGGCGATTTGGAACGCAAACATTTTAGATCAGTCCATACTTATCTTGTGCTGTGTCCAGTGCTGACCTGATAATGTATCATAGTATCATAGTATCATAGTATCATAGTTTTTAAGGTTGAAGGGAGACTCTAAGTCCATCTAGTTCAACCCGTAGCCTAACATGTTGATCCAGAGGAAGGCAAAAAAAACCCCAATGTGGCAAACAAGTTCCAATGGGGAAAAAATTCCTTCCTGACTCCACATCTGGCAATCAGACTAGTTCCCTGGATCAATACCCTGTTATAAAATCTAATATACATAACTGGTAATATTAAATTTTTCAAGAAAGGCATCCAGTCTCTGCTTAAATGTTAGTAGTGAATCATTCATTACAATATCATGCGGCAGAGAGTTCCATAGTCTCACTGCTCGTACAGTAAAGAATCCTCGTATGTGATTATGATTAAACCTTCTTTCCTCAAGACGTAGCGGATGCCCCCGTGTTCCAGTCGCAGGCCTAGGTGTAAAAAGATCTTTGGAAAGGTCTCTGTACTGTCCCCTCATATATTTACACATTGTGATTAGATCCCCCCTAAGCCTTCGTTTTTCCAAACTAAATAACCCCAAGTTTAATAACCTGTCTTGGTATTGCAGCCCACCCATTCCTCTAATAATCTTGGTCGCTCTTCTCTGCACCCTCTCCAGTTCAGCTATGTCCTTCTTATATATCGGTGACCAGAATTGTACACAGTATTCTAAGTGCGGTCGCACTAGTGACTTGTACAGAGGTAGAACTATATTTTTTTCATGAACACTTATACCTCTTTTAATACATCCCATTATTTTATTAGCCCTGGCAGCAGCTGCCTGACACTGTCCACTAAAGTGAAGTTTACCATCCACCCATACACCCAAGTCTTTTTCTGTGTCTGTTTTACCCAGTGTTCTACAATTAAGTACATAATGATACATTTTATTTCCTCTACCCAAGTGCATGACCTTACATTTATCTACATTAAACTTCAATTGCCACTTCTCAGCCCAATCCTCCAATTTACATAAATCTCCCTGTAATATAAAATTATCCTCCTCTGTATTGATTACCCTGCCGAGTTTAGTATCATCTGCAAATATTGAAATTCTACTCCGCATGCCCCCAACAAGGTCATTTATAAATATGTTGAAAAGAAGCGGGCCCAATACTGACCCCTGTGGTACCCCACTATGAACTGAGACCCAGTCCGAGTACGTACCATTAATAACCACCCTTTGTTTCCTATCATTTGTTTAGTATCATTTGTTTAGTATCATGTCTGTTACTTAACCCCTTCACTTATTTATCCATCTACTGTTCCCTTAATATTGGCACTTTATTGACATTACAATGTACCCTTTAGCACCTTATTATTTTTTGTGCCTCATCTAGGGTCATTATATGGTAACTTTTGATACACATATACCAACTTTATTGCAATTGTGTGTATACCTTTTTCCATCTTTGTTAATCTATTTATGCGTATGGGTTTTATTTATTACTGTTTTTTCACCCGGTCACATTTCCTTACATGCTGTTTTTAAAACCATGGTTTTATCGCATGTTGTTTTTTACCTGTCCTTATGTAATTAAATAAAGTGTATCTATTTTTGCACATTATACTCTTGTTCTCATGTGTTTATTACATAGAGTTTGAGTAGCAGCCACTCCTGACTCATGCTGCGCTCTGCAAGATCTGTCGACACTGATGAGCGGTGTTGTCATGAACGTCATCACTTATCCCAGTGATAAGCAGCAACATTCCTGATCACAAACTACTCATCACAGCCGCTGTGTGTCGCAGGGAGCAGTGTAAGCCAGGACTGGCTGCTGCTCACAGCCTATGGAGCCTTGTTCTGAGCCTTGTTCTGATGCCTCACAGCCTTTAATTCTACGTGAAAACACTGTGGATAGAGAGCGCAATAGGGTCTTACCCCACAAACAAATAGGGTATGATTCACGGAGGTTACTCACCAAGTATAGTTGTGAAAGTCACAACCACTATGCAGGCATATATACTCGGTCAACGGCAGCAGTCATCCCTGTAGTAAGCAATTTTAGGTAAGGAGATGGATGTTTAAACACCGCGCCAAAGACCACTAATGCAGGAGGTGAATTTAACGTGACTTTATTCCATGTTCAGGTCTACGCGTTTCAGGAGCGTCCGCTCCCTTCCTCAGGACAATACAGGCACAAGCAACATCAAAAACCATTTTTGATGTTGCTTGTGCCTGTATTGTCCTGAGGAAGGGAGCGGACGCTCCTGAAACGCGTAGACCTGAACATGGAATAAAGTCACGTTAAATTCACCTCCTGCATTAGTGGTCTTTGGCGCGGTGTTTAAACATCCATCTCCTTACCTAAAAAAGCCTTTAATTCTAGGTAATCGAGGGACACTGTGTGAACTGCTGGACTACGTCAGAACCAAGAACGTTGCTTTCTAATAAATTAGTGATCGAGTAATAGTCTCTTGACTTTGTCTCTCTCTTTTCATGTTTTTAAGGTTTCATGGAGTAGCAGCCTTTAGTGTAGGAATGGTCAATAAGTTACTTCTAAAGGTACAGAGTTTGTAGTTCAC
Source organism: Anomaloglossus baeobatrachus (assembly GCF_048569485.1). Lineage (NCBI taxonomy): Eukaryota > Metazoa > Chordata > Amphibia > Anura > Aromobatidae > Anomaloglossus > Anomaloglossus baeobatrachus. The sequence goes on from NC_134362.1 coordinate 104,527,886, forward strand.
CTGAGGTGATGGTGACATTAACAGCATTCAGTACCTGAGTGTGATACATGTTGTTTGTGTGGTACCCAGGGATATGGGGTACTCGGTTCCGGGCAGTGTACGTCTTGGGAATGTCCCAGTGGTGGCCGTTACCTGGGTTCCATGCCCTTTTTGTAATGGGGATACAGTCCCTGACATAACTTCTGTCGCTTATCCATGTTATGTAAATAAAAGCTTATAACCTAACTTTAAATTTATCCATTGATTTCATAAATTACTCTTTTGAAAGCCGAAACCCTCCCAAATTTGGTTTTGGGTATGAAAATAAAGTTGCTGCGCAGCTGAAATATTGATCATTTATTAAACACAGAAAAGTCAGATTTTGACAAGACAAAAGTTTTGTCGCCTTGTCATATAATGCACCCAATCCTAGTTTACATCCTCACCTGTGCTTACTAAATGATAGCTTAATTAGTAGGTGTGTATAAAAAGAAACCCAGCACCCCAGACCTTCACTTGAACTGCAACTTGACCTCTGACAACATGCCAAAAATCCACCCTGTGACCAAAGCCTTGATTATCAAGAGGCTGAAGACCAGATCCTCTGCAGAGGTGGCTTGCACTTTTAATGTGTTTCAGCATCAAGTACAAAGAATTAAAAAAAATATGAGGAGACTGGAGATGTTTTTGACAAGCCCAGGTCCGGAAGACCCCGCAAGACAACTGCTCAGGAGGAACGTTTGTTGGTTAGAAAATCCAAAGCCAGACCCTTTTCCACTGCAGCAGAGCTCCAAAAGGCCTGGTCACTTCAAGTCCCTGTGTCAACTAGAACAGTTTGTAGCATTCTGTCACGAAATGGCCTCCATGGTCGAATCAGTGCCCAGAAGCCAGCACTAAAAAAAGGAAATTAAAAATCCGTGTGGCATTTGCCAAGTCCCACAGCCTGCTAAACAGATGGACGCTGGAAAAGTGGCAGAAGGTGGATTTTTCTGATGAATCTTCAGTTGAATTACACCACAGCTGCCGCATATACTGCAGGAGACCTACTGGAGCAGGAATGGATGCAGAAAACAGTTACGTTTGGTGGTGGAAAGATCATGATCTGGGGTTACATTCACTTTGGGGGTGTGTGAAACATTTGCAAGGTGGAAGGCAATATCAATGGCCTAAAATATCAAGAAGTATTAACTACCTCTTACATTCCCAATCGTAAAAGGGGTCAAATTCTGCAGCATGATGGTGCTCCATCTCATACATCCATCTCTACAACAAAGTTCCTCCTGGCACAGAAGATCAAGGTGCTCAAGGACTGGCCAGCCCAGTCACCAGACATGAACTTCATTGAGTATGTTTGGGGTAGGATAAAAGAGGAAGCTTGGAAGACAAAACCAAAGAATCTAGATGAACTCTGAGAGGTATGTAAGACTGCATTCTTTGCTATTCCTGATGACTTCATCAATAAATTGTATGAATCATTGTTGAACCGCATGGATGCAGTCCTTTAAGCTCATGGAAGTCACACAAAATATTAAATATGGCTCTAATAGCACCAAAAGTTCATTCACCAATGGTATGCAACATATCTTTGTATTAGAGGTTAATTATTTGTTTGAATTTCACATTAATTTCTGTGGGCAACAAAACTTTTGTCCAAAATCTGACCTTTCTGTGTTCATTGAATGATCAATATTTCAGCTTTGCAGCAACTTTATTTTCATAACCTAAACCAAATTTGGAAGGGTTTCAGCTTTCAAAAGAGTAATTTACGAAACCAATGGATGAATTTAAAGTCAGGTTATAAGCTTTTATTTACATAACATGGAAAGGCGACAGAACTTCTGTCAGGGACTGTATTTACAGGTGATTGTTGAATAAAGTTTACACGTGACGCCACTTGCTGGTGTTGCGGCTAAATGTAGGGAGCCGCTGCTGCAGAATGTCTCTACTGGGGCTGGTGGTATTGGAAGCTAGTATGGTAGTCCCTCCGCAAGTAGGGTTTTTCCCCAGCGGGTGTATGGTGCAGTGGGCATCGGAAGAAGGGAGTCCACGCAGGTAGTCAGTGCAACTGGTTTACTCACTTGTTTTGAGTTGGTAACTGGGGGCCCGAGGCCGGCTGGTTTCGCCTCCAGGTTCCCTTCGTCCCAATTCCAGTCTGGTTTCTCTGGTACCTTCTTCCCCTGCACCTGTCTCTGGTAAGTGGGCCCCGTGGTATGGAACACTGGGGTTTGTCCATTTCTGTCCGCCTGACGGTAGCATGAACCCTGTGGGCTTGGAGTCTCTGGTCCTGTCCCTGGTTCTCCCTTTGCTACTGAGTCTTTGGATTCTTTAGGGTCAGCAAGGTCCTTGATGGTCCCCTTTGCTGTGCAGGTGTTAACAGGTCGGCTTGAAGTTCTTTCCCGTCCTAGGGTCCTGTACCCCGTCGGTAGTTCCGGGAGTACTCCACCGTACTCCACTGGCAACCACCTCTCCTGGGTACCAGGTCACCTTTAACCCAAGTCAGGACGTCTCCTCTATCAACTCTCTATCCTAGACTACTACTGACTTCCTCTGTCCACAGTCTGCCCCTCCCACCTGGTCAATTAGAGTACTAGATTGGCTCCACCCCTAGGCGGCCATTTATTGGTCCCACCCTAGCTAAGTACCATTGTATGGGGGATTATAGGGGAAAACTAGGATTGCCTGGGTTTTTGGTGTTACCGGTACTGGGGTTCTAGGTCCCTAAGGGGGTAGTCCCTGCATTCTTGTGGGGATGCAGACCCTTGTAGCACCCTGATGGTCTCAGGGGCACTACATTCCCCCTTGGTTAATTCCAGCACATTCTCGTAAACATCAACATTTCTTTCCACAAAGGGGAGGTTCATTACTTTAACGTTACAACCTGGGGTATTCCTCCCTGCACCCACTACCCAAAAGTCCTGGTCCCAGAACCCTTCTAAGGGGTCAGGTCACTGGTTCCACTGGTGACCAGGTCTGGACCATCTCTGTCCCGGACCTTTCCTGCACCCGGCCTCTCCTGGTAGCAGTGCTTACAGCAATGTCCGCTGGATGAGTGTACCCTGGTGTGGCACAACTGGTGCAACTATTTACAAGGACACATGTTTGTGTTGGCTGCTGACAGTCCTGCAGCCTGGGTCTATTTTTATCAACACATAAAACTAGTAACTTGGCAATCTGGAACAGTCCAATTTTCAAAAAATAAAACAATTTTCAGTAAACAGTGAACAATTTAACTGGTAGCATTCAGGTCATAGCTACCATGGTGCTGGGTAGGGGCCATCAGGATCACTGGGCCTCCTGGGGTCAGCACTTAGAGTCTGCGTGCACTGGCCTCGTGCACCTGCACTGCCTCCTGGTGGAAACTGAAGGACTGGTGCTGAAGTGGGTGCTGAAGTGGGAGTGGGTTCCTTTGTAACGATCTCTGCTGGCACACACATAGGGTTGCAACTGGGAACCGACCTCAGTCTCAGGGGTCTGAGAATCCGCTGGACACACACAAGCAGAGTGTCCCAGTTTGCTGCATCGATGGTAAGTCGGTAGTGGGACATCGCTTGGGGGGTAACAGGCTCCTCATCTGGCACCAGCTCCAGGACCTCAGGCAAGGACCACATCATGAGGACAGCATGGAAGCCATTACTCCCCGTGCATGGAATCCATGCAGCCTCCGAAGTGCTAGATGCCGAATCCGACTCCACCGGTTCCACGGCGGTGGGGATGGGTACGACATGCTCAACCTTGTCCCTCCACGCGCGCTTAGGCTTAACCAGCTCCATGGCGCAGTCCCTTGGGTTTCTTTTTCTTTGCCACTTTCTTACAGGACTCAAGCACCTCTCGAAACTTCCGGGTCAGGTTACTGCCTCCTTCCGCCCGCGCTTACAGGAGTCGTGGGCGAGGTTTCTTTTCGCGCCTTTTAGTCTGCTGTAGCGCAGTTATTTTTCACAGCAAAATGGCGGCTATTTTTCAAACAATAAAGTACAGTCCATATAACACAGTTTTTAAGGCACACATCACCCGATTTGAATGGGTCGCGCCAGGAAAAAGGGTTGTCGCACCCAGGGATATGGGGTACTTGGTTCTGGGCAGTGTAACTCTTGGGAATGTCACAGTGGTGGCCGTTACTCGGTTCCGTGCCCTGGGCCCTTTTTGTAATGGGAATATTTACAGGGGATTGTTGAATAAAGTTTATACGTGACGCCACTTGCGGTGTTGCAGCTAAATATGGGGAGCAACCACTGCAGAATGTCTCTAGTGGGGCTGGTGGTATTGGCAGCTAGTATGGTAGTCCCTCTGCAAGTAGGGTTTTTCCCCAGCGGGTGTATGGTGCAGTGGGTGTTGGAAGAAGGGAGTCCACACAGGAATTCAGTGCAACTGGTTTACTCACTTGTTTTGAGTTGGTAACTGGGAGCCCGAGGCCGGCTGGTTTCGCCTCCAAGTTCCCTTCATCCCAGTGTCAGTCTGGTTTCTCTGGTACCTTCTTCCCCTGCACCTGTCTCTGGTAAGTGGGTCCCCGTGGTATGGAACACTGGGGGTCCCCTTTCTGTGGTTTGTCCACTTCAGTCCGCCTGACGGTAGCGTGAACCCTGAGGGGTTGCAGTCTCTGGTCCTGTCCCCGCTTCTCCCTTTGCTACTGAGTCTTCAGATTCTTTAGGGTCAGCAAGGTCCTTGCTGGTCTCCTTTGCTGTGCAGGTGTTAACAGGTCGGCTTGAAGTTCTTTCCTGTCCTAGGGTCCTGTACCCCGTCGGTGCATAGTTCCAGGAGTACTCCACCATACTCCACTGGCAACCACCTCTCCTGGGTACCAGGTCACCGTTAACCTGAGTCAGGACGTCTCCTTTGCCAACTCTCTCTCCTAGACTACTACTGACTTCCTCTGTCCACATTCTGCCCCTCCCACCTGGTCAACTAGTGGACTGGATTGACTCCACCTCTAGGTGGCCATCCATTGGTCCCACCCTAGCTAAGTACCATTGTATGGGGGATTGTTAGGAAAACTAGGATTACCTGGGTTTTTGGTGTTGCCGTCACTGAGGTTCTGGGTCCCAAAGGGGGCAGGCCCTGCATTCTTGTGGGGATGCAGAACCTTGTAGCACCCTGATAGTCTCAGGAGAGCTACATTTGTCTTATATGTTTTGTATTTTAGGTCACAGGATTTTTGACCATTTTAACTTGAGTTCATTAAAAGGTAAATTTTAGGCGGTATTTATTTATTCCTCACCTAGCTATCTAGACAGACTACAAATAGTCCAACAAATCAACATAGCTGCATGGGACCAGCCCTGTAACAAGGCCTGAACCAGAGTTTCTACCAACACCAGACACAGCAAGATGAGAGAGGCATAGGGCTCTTACTCCCAGAACCCTAGCATTATAGACAAAAGACCATTTGGGGACCCTGCTTGGAGTCTACACATTTCCAAAAATTAAGGTCATGCAACAGGAAAAGTGGCAACAATTGGCACAGACTACAAATAGTCCAACAAAGCAACATGGATGCTTGTGACCGGCCCTGTAACAAGATGTGAATCAATATTTATACCTTCACCAGAAACAGCAAGATAAAAGACGGATGTAGGGCATGGGCTCCCATACCCCTGGCAGTACACATCACCTAGTCTGCACAGTGTGTGCCTGACATTGCAAAGTCATTGAACATTCAAGACTTGTTCATCTTTATGAAAGTTAGGAGGTCTACACTTTCTTAGGGCATCTGGATGCGTTTATCCATCAATACACTGTCAGCAGCGCTGTAGATGCATTCTGAAAGAACACTGGTTTCCGGGCAGGCCAAAACTTCCAAGATTTGACTGGTGATCTTAGGCCATTCTTCCATTTTTGAAGACCAAAATGCAAAAGGGTCCAATCCCAACCTTATGGTATCAATATTGAGCTCTACATACTTCTGCACTATCCTAACCAATCGTTCACTTTGTTTCAGACTTCTACTCTGTTCTGCTGGTGCATGCGATGATCTAAAAAATTTGTGCCAAACCTCACAAAAATTGCTTCTGTCACTTGAACTGCTGCTGCTAATGTTTCTGCGTTGATGACGCAGTGTTCCCGTGGTTGTAATTCTAGAATGCAAGCTGTGTGCCTCACTGCTGTCTTATGGAAAACTACTGTTAAGATGTTCTACAAGTTTGTTTCCATACTCCAGCATCCTCACATTCCTTTCCAGGGAGGAAGCATCTTGCTAAATTTGTTCTTGTACAGTGGATCTAACAGAGTGGCAACGCAGTAGTCAGCACTATTTATAATAATAACAATACATGTAGATATTGCAGCAAGAAGGCGCTGATGTGTCGGTCGATTCCATGATGTGGGTTGGCATTTTCATTTTAAAAAAAATCAAGAGATGTATGAGTGACAGGCATAGGCCTCTTGTTCACAGAGCCCTGCCACTACAGACAAGACAACTTGGAGACGCAGATTGGAGTCTTCATATTTAAAAACCTTACCTGCAGACAGCAAAACAACAAGACAGCAGTATCAATTGCCTCCCCGTCCCCCATTTCCCCATAGTCTGTTTGTATACCAGGGAAGTATGGTTCATGCAACACAAAGGATGTGGTCTGGCATTGTCATTTTAAAAAGTGAGCACACAGTAACCAAGCCTTCTGCAACAGCGCATCCAGACTGGAATAGTGGCCTAGAAATTGCTGTACAACCAGGGTGATACATGTGTGATGTCGCATATGTGATGTCGCCCAGGCATAGTGCCGGCCCCAGGTTTGCATGTTATTGCACACGGCCTTTCCCAACTACAGGTTGAGTGGAGACAGTCATTAATCAAACTGGGCCTGGATAGTAGTCCACACCTGTGCAGCTGTGTGATTGCGTTCTCTAATGCATATACGTTTAAACACTGTATGATTGCATTGACTTACACACAGCATGTGGGCTGGCATTTTCATTTAAAAAATCAAGACATGAATGAGTGACAGGTGAATGCCTTTTGCTCATAGGACCGTGCCACTACAGACAAGACACAACTTGGAGACCCAGATTGGAGTTTTCATATTTAAAAACCTTTGTGGCAGAGCGCTGGACAGCAAGACAGCAGTATCAATTTCCCCCCATTTCCCCATAGTCTGTTTGCAACACACAGGATGTGGCCTCGGTGTGTCACATGGGTCTGAAGAATTAGGCATGGTCATGTGATGCCCTGGCCTATCATGTTGCTAAGATCAAAGCCAGTCAAAACCCTAGGAACACTTTGCACCAAACCCACCAGGCACACCATTGGGGGGTTGGTTGGGGAAAGTGAAAAAGTGACAGGAGAAGTGAAAAGGAGTGGAAGGAGTAGGAGGTAGGGTGTGACTCTCTGAGAGGGAAAGGTCACCGGTAAGGAGCAGGGCTCCTGAAGTCTACTAGGTGGTTTGGGCCTGGTAGGAGCTAGAACCCCGGTCGCAGGGGATTGTGTCAGGGGGCATGGATTGCCGAGGAGGGCATCACTATGTGTTTGTATGAGAATTGCCAAGGTAACCTCCTCGGTTTTCTCCAACTTCTTATCTGCTGAGCTACACAGCTGCATGCTCTGGGTTCACACCAAGTGGGATCTACAACTTCATCATCAGGATCTGTGTTGTCCCACTCCTCCTCTTCCTCCTCACCTGACATCACATATCAGTACATGTTCGCCTCAGGTATCTGAGTCTCATCATCATCACCTCCACTCCCAGAGGTTAACATTAGTTGACGAAGGTGGGGATACTGCTCGGACCCTACTTTGTCAGGGCCAGGATTCAGCTGACAAAGATTTTGGGCATTGGTGCAGATGCTTTCCTCTTCTTGAGTCTGTGAATCTTTGGAGCAGAACTCTGATGCCCATGGGATAATATGTGTGAATAGCTCTGTAAACTCGCTCATGTGTGGTTCACCGCAGTCAGTTTGCCGGTTGGAGATTTGTAACGCAAGGGAAATTAGTGTAATTGGGGTGGCACCTCTGTTTGTGATGTTGAGGTGCAGGAAGAGGAGAGGCCACTTGATGCATCGCTTGCCATTCACTCTAGCACATGATGTTTATCAGCCTCATTTGGACATTGAAATGATGTGCGGTTGCCAAAGAAATCTAGTGGAGTAGGCTGTCCAGTAACAGAAGTTGTTCTCATTTCTCTTCGGGAGGTGTTTGCTCACTAGAACTTTGACTAACAGAACTTCCCATATGTACACCTACATCACCCCGCCTATTCATGCTTCCACCACAACCTTATCGTGATTTACCACTCATGGTTGATGTACCCTTCCCCTTTCAAATAGATGTTTCACAACCCTACAGCCTCACCTGTCAGACAAGATAAATTATTTATTTCATGCCTGAGTTTGCAATATTGTGAAAGCACTGAAAAGTACCAATAGCTCCTCTAATGTGGTTCACTGTGTAATTTTCAGTAGACACTGAAAAGTGCCTAGACCTTTTTAGCTACTTCACTAGGAAATTAAGAGCAGGCAGTACTAACTAACAATATGTAAACTATGCAGAGGCGGTTTCTGCACCAAACCGTGCAATACCTTATAGCTGAGTTTATAGGTCAGCTTCAGTCCTCCTCATGGAAACAATAGTCATAGGTGCACATAGACAGAGGAAAGAAGACCCAAGCCAATGTCCAGGAAGCAGGAATCTACGCCAGACACCATCCAATTTTTAAAAGTGCTGGGGACCCGTAGAAGCACAAGGACGTGCGAAATGGCCGTCGTCCATTAGGGGGCCTGCACTCGGCTTTCTCCCAGCTACTTTTAACTGCACATGATATTGGAATAAAGCACTTTGGAAAATTGGATGGTGTCTGCCATAGATCCCTGCTTCCTGGACACTAAGGGGTACTTTGCACACTGCGACATCGCAGGCCGATGCTGCGATGCCGAGCGCGCTAGTCCCCGCCCCTGTCGCAGCTGCGATATCCTTGTGATAACTGCCGTAGCAAACATTATCGCTATGGCAGCTTCACATGGACTCACCCGTCCTGCGACCGTCGCTCTGGCCGGCGGCCCGCCTCCTTATTAAGGGGGCGGGTCGTATGGCGTCACTGCGACGTCACACGGCAGGCGGCCAATAGGAGCGGAGGGGCGGAGATGAGCGGGATGTAAACATCCCGCCCACCTCCTTCCTTCCGCATATCCTACGGAAGCCGCAGTGACGCCGCTAGGAGATGTTCCTCGCTCCTGCGGCTTCACACACAGTGATGTGTGCTGCCGCAGGAGCGAGGAACAACATCGGACCGTCGCGTCAGCGTAATCATGGACTACGCCGACGCTGCACCGATGATACGATTACGACGCTTTTGCGCTCGTTAATCGTATCATCGAGCCTTTACACACTACGATGTCGCATGCGATGCCGGAAGTACGTAATTTTCAATTTGACCCCACCGACATCGCACCTGCGATGTCGCAGTGTGCAAAGCCCGCCTAACTAACAATATGTACCAATGCAATTGACTGTGTAATTTTCTGCAGGCAATGAAAAGTGCTAACACCTTTTTACCTAGTTCACTAGCAAATTCACAGCAGGCACTACTAAATAATAATACTTAGAACCCCTTTTACTTAGGAGTTAGGCATCATGGATCCTGAAGTTGGAAAATAGACATCCACGTGGATGAAATTTGAAAACACATTTGTTCTTTCTCAATTGAGATTTTCCATGTCTTCCAAATTTTAGATTTTTGCTTTGCATGTTTTTTTGGGGGGTGGGGGGGTGCATTTTATTTTATGCGTCATTATTTAGTAACTTCCAGGAGAACACTATTTACTATGTACATCATAACAGTGATAATGGACCTGTTTTTTTGATCCACTATCTGTGAGTAAAGGCATCGTTACACCCGTCGATTTAACTGGCGATCGTCTGGGTCACGGATTCTGTGACGCACATCCGGCATCATTTGCGACGTCGTTGCGTGTGACACCTACGAGCGTCTCTGAACGATCGCAAATAGGAGGAAAATCGTGGATCGTTGACACGTCGTTCATTTTTTAAAAAAAATGTTTGTTTTGGGGAAGCAGCCGACATATTGCTCCGTTTGACACTCTGCCAACATAGAACAACATTCAAATGACCGCCTGGGTCCAACAATATATCGTTGATCGCTGATGCGTAGATTTTGAGATCGTTACGTGTGACAGCAAATAAACGACCTATAAGCGATACTGTGAACTCGTAAATACGATCTGGGCGTGTCACGTCGCACATGCGATCGCACTATAAATCGATGCGTGTAAAGCGGTCTTTAGTCTGTCAAGTTTCCTGCATCTAATTGTTCATTCTATATTACAATGGTTTCCTTCATTCAGGTAACATTTGCCTGTTGGTATGTAGTTTAGATTCCGCTAAACACTCAGTATGAGATGTTTCAATTTACAATTTCATCATTATTTCCATTCCATTTCTGGATGCTTTATATGTTTGTTTAAGTTTGTTGATTTATTTATTTATTTATTGATTCTAATATTAATAAAAACTTCATATCCAGTGGACTATTTATGATAACCCCTGGGTTTATGGTAATGATTTTTTAATTTTTTTTTATATTTGTTTGCCTTGTTTGGATCGTCTATGACCTTAGACATACGTAGATGAATTTTGGCTGCTGATCCATCCTATGTGATGGTATTGAAGACACCTTATTTGAATGTGCATTTGCTTTCCTGGACAAACTCTGCCTGCTGGTCCTTTTACTTGGATTTTTGAAGATATTGTGGCGCCCCTGAATATATCAGCGTGCCACAGGGAACTGCATCCTGTCACCCAGGGTGCAGGACCTACCCCCCCCATGGCTCCAGGTTCCCAGAAACCGGTGTCACCTCCATCAGCACTACAAATTCCAATCAACACCTCACATCATGACCTGTCAGACACACCAGTGGGTTGGTCTAGCTGGAAAAGGGCCACCCACCTAGGGGTCAGGCAGACTGGTTGGAGGGAGAGAAGGGAGTCGAGTGAGAGCCCTCAAAGAGAGAGGAGCTGGGGAGAGTGAGCTCCTGGGGAGCTAGACCGAGGTTGGGTCGCAGACGGTGGTCCGGGACCAGAGGAGTCGCGGACCGGTGGTGGTGACATTGGAAAAGGGTGCAACGGGCATAGTCTAGGAGGACTGTCAGCATCAGAAGACCCAAAAGAACTGGCCGGTACCAAGCACGACGGGGTACAGGACCTTAGGACAGGAACTGATTCAACGTCCTGATAAATAACCTGGGAGAGGGAGTATCTTCACGAACGTCCCTAAGTGCTCAGAGATTGAAGGCATCAGCACACCGTGGGGGATAGGGTTTTCCAGTAAAGCATACCACTTAAATCCCAAGTGACAGCCATCGAGAGCACAGCTACACTACACATAGTAAGCGGAGCCCCAACAGCTTCAAGCCAAGGGACCATAAACAGACAACTAAATTGTTGCCGGATGTGGGCTCCGGATTACCAAGTGACACCGGTGGGAACTGATACCTGGACGGGCTCCCCGCAATGACTGTGGTACACAGAGGATTTGGTTTACCTTCAGTGTGAGTGTCTACTTTATAATCCTCATTCAGCACCACGACTACCCACAGTGAGTACCCTGGTCCCATGCACCCTGCGCTCCCAAATAACCACCAAACACCTTGAGCTTTCCCTACCTGGTTAGTACCTGGTTAGTACCCTACCTGGTTAGGGCTTTCCCTACCTGTGGAGGGACTAACATCAGGCTGCTTAACTCCATCTGCCCTGGTACTCCTAACAGCAGCGGCGGTACTCCCAGTACCGAAACCCACAGGTGATGTCACAAACTTCTCCCCTGTAAATGCCCCCCTTTTACGGATCGAAGTGTCCGCAGACCCTGGTCCGGGCCCCTCGAGCCACCACGATCCCGGATCCGAGCAGCTCGACTTACATCGGGGCGGCACAATATCATACCTTGAATGTCTATGAGATTTTCTGCAAAAATTTTGCCTGCTGACTTACCTACCTAATTATACTGAAGATACTTTGTTTGAATGCCTATGAGCTATCTCCGACTAAATTTGGCTGCTGATTTATTATCTCCTATTATTGAAGATTGTTGCTCAATGTTTTGTCCATGGCTTTCAATGCATCCCGGGTGGTTTTATCCACTATTATAAACTATTCATGGACTTTTTGATTATTATTAATTTGTGCTTTGTGGATTTTTGGATTTATTATTATTATTATTATTTATTATTATAGCGCCATTTATTCCATGGCGCTTTACAAGTGAAAGAGGGTATACGTACAACAATCATTAACAGTACAAGACAGACTGGTATAGGAGGAGAGAGGACCCTGCCCGCGAGGGCTCACAGTCTACATTTATTGAATTAGATGCGCTTTTTATATTTGGGAGATTGTACTGCATTTATATTTTTCTGTATTTTTCTATGCGAATTTATTATTGATATGAATATATAATGTGGAGGTGTGCCACCCCTGCAGTGGTCGAACCACTCGGATCTGGGGGTGATTATTCGTGGCTCGAGGGTCTCTGGACCCGGAGGCTAGGGGCAACACTCAAATGAAGAAGGGGCTATTTACAGGGGAGTTATAGTTCGTGATGCCACACGTGGTGTGTGATAATTAGGAGTACCACCGCTGCTGTTGGGAGTACCCAGGAATGGTGGAACGGGGCAGCAAGGTGTTTGAACCCTCCACAGGTAGGGGGATGCCCCGGGACTCCGGTGAAAGGTGGGAAGTGCCGTGGGGATGAAGGGGTCACTGTCGTACTCACTCAGTCCATAATCAGACATGACAACCGGGTAAACCAAGTCTCTGGGTATCGCTGCCGCTGAGGGGAGCTCGTCCGGGTCCCGTCCTCAAATGGTGCTGCCTGGTGGTTTGTGACCTGCCTCCTGGCACTTAATTTAGACTTCAACTTGATGGCCCAGTAGCTTGGAACTTGTTGGGCCCCGCTCCCCACTATGGCTAAGTGAGGGAGCTTGCTCTCAGGGCTCACGCTTGGCATTTTCTGGACTGTTTTTGGTTGGAAAGTCCTAGTCCCCTCGTTGCACTAATGCCCCAATTTTGGAGCGGGTGGGAATTGATCGTGAAGGCTCCAGTCTCCTCAGGTGAATTGTCGGGTTGCCTGAAGCTACTCCCCGACCTAGGGTCCATGTACCCTGTCGTGCCTTCGGTCACGGACCGGTGATAGGGCCAGGCTGCCGGCCATCTTCCTCGACAAGCCTGAACACCTTGCCACAATCCCCTGCAACCGGGGGGTCTGACTCCTTCTACTGCCAGACCACCGTCTGCAACCTAGGCCGTTACTTTGGGAGTCCCACTCCCTCAACTCAACTCCACTCAACTCAACTGAACTCAACTAACTACACTTCTCCACCTCCCCTCCTTAATCCCCCAGGTGAGCGACTCTATTCTTCCCAAGCCGTCCAGTGGTGTGCTAGGTGGGTGTGGTGCAGGGTGTCTCTAGGGTTTTGATTCGCTGATGGAGGCAACACCACTTAAGTAGGAACCCAGAACCAAGAGGGAGGCGGAATACCTCACTGGAGGGCATTTTGTGCAGTATCCTGTGACGACCTGATAGTCCAGGGGCGTCACAGACAAACGTTGTGGAGATACACAGGTACATGAATTCATGTCTACATATACTTTTTTGGAAAGAGGTTTTGTTTTATATGCAAATAATTTTTTGGTGGGAAACCTTCTTTCTGCCAAGGGCCATTTGGATATTTCTACCATCATTCGGGGGCCGCACAAAATTATCAACTTGAAAATTACTCTGTTATGTTTGGTCAAATAAGTATTGATACACCCCTATAGTGGTGGCTGCAGCTGCTTCTCTTTGGTGCGGCTGTGATATTCGGTGATATTAATCATGTTGCTTCTCACAACTACTTTTCCAGGTTTGCATCAGTCTGGAGCGCAGTCAACTCTTTGTGATAATAAGTTTTGTAAATCATATACATCACATAGGAGATGCTAGGACTGCGGTACATCACTGTAGAAGGTGGGTCTGCAGTATACATCACAGGGCATCACTGAGGCATATACATCGAGGAGGGACTGGGGGCATATGCATCACAAGAAAAGCTGGGTGCACATACTTCAGAGGAGACTCTGGGGACATACATCACTGGGAAGGGCTGGCAAACGATTGACATTTTCTTACATAATAAAAAAAATCTATATGGCTATGATTCCCCTATTAGCAAAAACATGTAATGCAGTCTTATTAAATTTGCCTTCTTTTCATTACATGTACATATCTCAAATGTAAATAGAAGCATGAGCGCATTCTACATAGGCGCTGGGGGCATACACATCACTGAAAAGGGATGGGGTCAAATACAGCACTGGGGACAAAGGGGCATACAGCACAGGGTAAAGTTGATATCATATACAGCACTAGGGACAGTGGGGGCACATGCAGCACTGGGATCAATAGGGGCACATACAGCACTGGGGAGGGTGGTCCTGGTGCTGCTCTCTTCATCTGTGGGACGGGAGCGCTTCACGTGCTAGCTATGCCCACAGTGTACATCGTCACGCTGGCACTGGCCAGCGTGAGGACGTACTCTTTCAGTGCATGTGTGCACGCGCATACAGTGTCCAGTAGTGAACACTGTATGCACGTGCTCACTGTACAAGTCTGGGTTTAAATGAGCAGCAGACTGAAAAATGTGGGTGTCAGTCCAAGCACTACTATCCTCAGGAATCTGCCTAGGGGCTGCAGAAAAGGTCATTGAGTGCTGCATGAGGCCCTAGGGCCTCAGGTTTCCCACCCCTGCATTAGGCAATGAATCCAACTACTGTTTGTTCATGTAAAATTTGTTCCCTGGTGATGTCATGGTTAATGTTGGTTGTGAGCATTACCTCCCCTTTTGTGTAGTTGTCTAATTAAGCATTTAATATTTAATGCCTTCTAACATGTAGAAATATGTCAGGATTAAGAGCAGTTTTTCACTTGAAACGCGTAGACCTCAGTCTACACTGCTGTTTTAACATTTTTTTTCTTTTTATGGATTTAGAATGAAGTTTGGCTTTTTATGCAGATGCTGCTAAGACTCTCTTCTTTTTATCAGCTACTAACAATACGTACAAATGTGATTGACTTTGTAATTTTGAGCAGGCTATGAAAACTGACAAGACCTTTTTACCTACTTTATACTTCACTACCAAGTTGACAGCAGGCAGTCCTAACAAAACCTAGAAATGTGATTGACTGGCTAATTGGGAGCAGCAAGTAATAAGGAGCAATAGCTATTTAGATTCTTCACTGGCAACTCTTTACCAGGTACTGACAAGTAGCTATCTCTATTTCTATCATTATATGTTTAATTGTGGCACACAGCTTTCCCTACACTGCACGACCTTATTCTACACTATCGCTCTCCTAGCTATCTCAACCACCTATCATTAAACCCCTAGCTAAGCTAACTGTCTAGCTGCCCCACTGGGAGCCCCGGTGGCAGCACCTTTCTTAGTGTTTCACATTCATAAAATGGCACTGATGCCACTTTCCCGCAATTCACAGTATAGCTTACTAGTCCCCTCGCCTAAAAAGAATGAGACAATGGAGGGCAAATTTCGTTTTATTTCCACTTTCACCAATGGGTCCACGGAGATACGTAAGATCTTGGAACGGCATTGGCCAATCCTGAGAATGGACGTGGACATTGGTGATGTAGTAGGAAGCCATCCAAAGTGCACTTATAGGAGGGGCCGCTCTATCGGTGATAGGGTAGTCCACAGCCACTTCATTCGCCCGAAAGAGAATACCTGGCTACGTTCTGAGCTTAGAGGTTGTTTTAGATGTAGGGGGTGCGTTGCGTGCCCGCACATTGAGACTGGAAGAACCTTTTCAAGCTCAGTTACGGGCCATTCTTTTGACATCAGAGATTTCATTAATTGTCGCTCGAGGGGCGTAATTTATAAAGCAAGATGTGGCTGTGGACTCGAATATGTAGGCAAGACGAGGAGGGAGTTCAGAAGACGTGTGGGGGAGCACCTCAGAGACATAGCTAACAAGAGGGATACTCCCCTGGCAAAACATATGGAAATAATGCATAATGGAGACATTTCAGGTTTGACCTTTATGGGGATTGATCTCATTAATTATCCGGCTCGAGGTGGGGATTGGGATCGTTTGATCCTCCAACGTGAGTGTAAATGGATTTACACATTGAGGACCCAGACACCGCTGGGCCTTAATGAGACGCTCACCTTTGGGTGCTTCCTGTAGAGCTCAGGGCCCTATAGGGATTTTAGGGATAGCCACCGTGGAGCGGGGGCACCCGGTACTTTAAGGTGTTGTTACACTCCATTGGTAGGTAGGGGACAGATAGGGCGGTGTAGGGATAGCTGCAGGAGGCCCTCATAAGAACATCCCACCTTCTTGACTATTTTGTCCCCCCTCCAACCCCCCAGTTTAGCTGTTGTATTGGCATTTTTATTGCCACTTTTTCCCGTGTCCGTGTCGTCTGTACTTTTGTGGGTGCCTGCCCTAATCCAATTTGTGTGTCCTTTATATGAGCTTGCATTTTTTAGGACAACCTTAGCGCATTGTATATTTAATTTTCCTTTAACAAAAAGTATAATTTTGAGTCCCGCCTACCTCTCCACCTTTTCCTTGTCGCCCCCTCAACACCTCCCCCCCCCTTCCCCACCCCCTGTTTTGGTTTTATGATTTATACTAAAAGTTCATTGTCAATATATTACCAAAAGCTGCCAACAAGTTCATCCTCCCACTTCATGCCCTAATGTAAATACCCATTAATATTAGCGATTCTTATATGGCATGTACCTATGGGCGTTTCTTTAGCCATTACAATGCATAGGTGGGCGTAACCTACACCCATGGCTCCAGGTTCTATTGTAGCTAGGGGCGTCCCATCTGCATTATGACAGCGGTCCATGTGACCTGTCACGTGACGCGGGCATGGGCGGCGTCTAAATGACGTCTTTAGCCTGGGCACTGTATCACGTGCCCGGATGTGCGTCAGGTGAATACGCGCGGCTCGGGTCACGTAGCCAAAAAGGTGATGGTAGGATGGGTGGCGCCGGCATGACGTTTATCACCCATAGACGGGTCACCTGTTCGTCACGTACGGGGGCGTCACTTAGTGACGGTTCCCCGTTTATGGCGCTTTTGGATTCTAAGGGTGGGGTTTTGGATGACGTCCACCACTTATTGTGGATGGACGCTCTGGTGGGCGGCACACCCTCCGACCCTCCGCTTATGGTTGGTTGGGTCCGGTGGGGGGGTGTCACCTTTCCAGCATGGGGGCGGTCAGTATGATAAGTGGGGCGGTCCGCCCACAGGATATTTAAGGGCGGCAACTTTGAAAGCCCAGTGCTTTATGCCAGCCCGGACACAGTATGCTGGATGTCTGCTTCCCAAATGAAGGTAGGAATGGGATTTCTTTGGAAAATACTTTGCGAATTCTTTAGTAGTTCCTTGCATTGTTTAGTCTGATCATACTGTTTATTTTTGCAGCTGTAATTTCTTGACCACAGTCCCCTGAGGATTAAGCTAAATTAAGAAACGCGTCGGGAGGTCTAAGAAAGTATCAGGTTAGATTGTTGCCAGCTAAGGGGTATTGTGAGGCTGTTTGGTGCCCCCCCTACTACTGGACAACCATTTTTTGCTTCATTTATCACAGTGAGACCTGTGTTATGGTCATCTACTGCTGTGGATTACTAATTGTAAACATTACATATGAGACAGTTTCATATTCTTGTCTCAACTACTGTTACTTCGGTGGGGTGACTCCTACCGGATGTATAGTGTCCTAAACTGGGTAATAAGAGGAGCCTAACATTAGCTCCATTTTTTGGTTGGCTTTACAACCATTTATGTTGTGTGGTATTTAGGTATTTTTAACTTGGATATTAAAAGTTACATTTTAATTGTGACCACATTTGCATAGTACCAATTTTGCTTTGCTGTTCTTTTTCAAAAGAAGAATGGGCAAGAATTTCAGTCTCGCGATGTGCAAAACTGATAGAGACATACCCCAAGCGACGTGCAGCTGTAATCACAGCAAAAGTTGGCGCTACAAAGTTTTAACTTAAAGGGGACGAATAATATTGCCCGCCCCACTTTTGTTATTTTTTTTTTAAATTTAAAATAAGCAATACATTTTGTTCAACTTCACAATTGTGTCCCACTTGTTGAAAATTTGCATCTATATGTTTGAAGCCTGAAATGTGGGAAAAGGTTGAAAAATTCAAGGGAGCTGAATACTTTCGCAAGGCACTGTAGATTATATAGATTCATACATAGATTTTGGCAGCACATACAATGTTTCTATTGTGCGTAGATATCACTAAGTAACTTTTTCCAGAAGAGCTACCAAACCAGAAATCTAAATTCTGCATGTAATGAACAGCTTTGCATTGTAAATTCTAGAAATGCAAAAATCTGATTTGACAGATAATTTGCATACATGTTTTGAAATTAAAAAAAATATTTTTTTTGCAAAAATTAAGAATGACATCATGTCCTTTTTAGAAGTCAATCTTGAGTGTTTTTTTAGTACACTCACCATAGGCGTCCTGCAAGTTCAAGTGTTTTTGTACCCAGGAAATGACTTTGTTTCTAATAGCTGTTTCTGACGCCATGCTCTTACTCAAGTGATAAATATCTATCCAGCCATGATTAATGCTAGTGTCAGTTCTGCTGTAGTGTTTTACACAGGTATCGGGCACCAGGGCAGTTAAGTGGAAGATAACTGTTCTCATTAATCACATTTTATAATTCTCAATCCCAAAAGAACAGTGATGATCTTGGGTGGCAGGATCATTCTCATATTTGAAAAAAGAAACACCATGTCTCTTGACCTATTTTTTTGGGAATAAAATAACTGATTGCAGAAATCATTAATTAAATAATTTATATCTGAGTAAACTCAGTATAAAAAAACAACCAGATAATCTAAAAGTCAATTGTAAACAGATAGTGTAGAAAGATGTTCCCAAAAGATAGATAAAAAGATCATGAGATATTTATTTGACCCATTTATAGTTAAGTCTAGAAATCTTTGGTCAGTGACACAAATTTTGGCATTTTACCTATTTGCCAAAACATATTCAATATACAGTTTTGTAACTAATATGCATTTTTAAGTGCATATTCTTACTGATTTTGTAAGTTTGCCCACTGACAAAGACATGAACAGTCTATAATTTTAAGGGTAGGTTAATATTAATAGTGAGGGATAGAATCTACATGTATAATCGCCAGTTTCTGTAACCCTATTCCAGCATGCACTACCTCACTGTCAGTTGCGCAGCCGCAGTTTGCGCCCACATCATAGCCATGGTAACCAGGGACAACAGGAAGAAACATCACTCCCACCGTGCCCCCAGACCCCCGCTATTATTATAATCAATTCTATGCCCACATGGACTTAGAGAAAGAATGTTATTACCTCTGGAAAGGTCCGGCTGAAAACATCAGGCTTCATTTTGACCACACCCCATCACATGACAAGTTATATCATACCTGACAGCAACCTGAACACACTAGCATCTATCATGGCAATGTCAGGGAAGCACAGACATACCTGGCCACGCCTCCTTACTGCTCTGTGTGCGATGTCACAGGAAAGAGAGAGAGAGAGCTGTGTGTGTGTTAGAGCTGAGTGTATAGCAGAGCTATGTGTGTTACAGCTGAGTGTATATCAGAGCTGTGTGTGTTAGAGCTGTGCATAGCAGAACTGTGTGCGTGTGAGACCTGAGTTTGTAGGAGAGCTCTGTGTGTTAAAGCTGAGTGTATAGCAGAGCTCTGTGTGTTAGAGCTGAATGTATAGCAGAGCTGTGTGTGTGTATTAGAGCTGATTTTATAGCAGAGCTGTATGTATGTGCGTATATTAGAGCTGAGTGTATAGTAGAGCTGTGTGTGTGTTAGAGCTGAGTATATAGCAGAGCTGTGTGTGTTAGAGCTGAGTGTATAGCAAAGCTGTGTGTGTATTAGAGCTGAGTGTATAGCAGAGCTGTGTGTATTAGAGCTGAGTAAATAGCAGAGCTGTGTGTGTGTGTGTTATAGTTGAGTGTATAGCAGAGCTGTGTGTGTGTTAGAGCTGAGTATATAGCAGAGCTGTGTGTGTGTTAGAGCTGAGTATATAGCAGAGCTTTGTGTGTTAGAGCTGAGTATATAGCAGAGCTGTGTGTTAGAGCTGAGTGTATAGCAAAGCTGTGTGTGTGTATTAGAGCTGAGTGTATAGCAGAGCTGTGTGTATTAGAGCTGAGTATATAGCAGAGCTCTGTGTGTATTTTAGAGCTGAGTGTATAGCAGAGCTGTGTGTGTATTAGAGCTGAGTGTATAGCAGAGCTGTGTGTGTGTTAGAGCTGAGTATATAGCAGAGCTGTGTGTGTGTTAGAGCTGAGTACATAGCAGAGCTGTGTGTGTTAGAGCTGAGTGTATAGCAGAACTGTGTCTGTGTGTTAGAGCTGAGTGTAGAGCAGTGCTGTGTGGGTGTGTGTGTGTAAGAGCTGAGTGTATAGCAGAGCTGTGTGTGTTAGAGCTGAGTGTATATTAGAGCTGTGTTTGTGTGTTTTAGAGCTGAGTATATAGCAGAGCTGTGTGTGTGTTAGAGCTGAGTGTACAGCAGAGCTGTGTGTATTAGAGATGAGTGTATATTAGAGCTGTGTTTGTGTGTTTTAGAGCTGAGTATATAGCAGAGCTGTGTGTGTGTTAGAGCTGAGTGTACAGCAGAGCTGTGTGTATTGGAGCTAAATGTATAGCAGATCTGTGTGTGTTAGAGCTGAGTATATATCAGAGCTGTGTGTGTTAGAGCTGAGTGTATAGCAGAGCTGCGTGTGTGGAAGAGATGAGTGTATAGCAGAGCTGTGTGTGTATTTGAGCTGAGTATATGGCAGAGCTGTGTGTGTGTGTTAGAGCTGAGAATATAGCAGATCTGTGTGTGTATGTGTGTGTTAGAGCTGAGTATATAGCAGAGCTGTTTGTATGTGTTAGAGCTGATTGTATAGCAGAGCTGTGTGTGTATTGGAGCTGAGTGTATAGCAGGGGTGTGTGTGTTAGAGCTGAGTATACAGCAAAGCTGTGTGTGTTAGAGCTGAGTGTATAGCAGAGCTGTGTGTGTGTATTAGAGCAGAGTGTATAGCAGAGCTGTGTGTGTGTGTTATAGCTAAGTATATAGCAGAGCTGTGTGTGTTAGAGCTGAGTGTATACCAGAACCTTGTGTATAAGAGATGAGTGTATAGCAGAGCTGTATGTGTATTAGAACTGAGTATATGGCAGAGCTGTGTGTGTGTCTTTGTGTTAGAGCTGAGTATATAGCAGAGCTGTGTGTGTGTGTGTGTTTTAGAGCTGAGTATATAGCAGAGCTGTTTGTGTGTGTGTTAGAGCTGAGTGTAAAGCAGAGCTGTGTCTGTGTGTTAGAGCTGAGGGTATAGCAGACCTGTGTGTGTTAAAGCTCAGTGTATAGCAAAGCTATGTTTGTGTGTAAAAGATGAGTCTATAGTAGAGCTGTGTGTGTATTAGAGCTGAGTATATGGCAGACCTGTGTGTGTGTGTGTGTGCATGTTAGAGCTGAGTATATAGCAGAGCTGTGTGTGTGTATGTGTGTGTGTGTGTGTTAGTGCTGAGTACATAGCAGAGCTGTTTGTGTGTGTGTGTTATAGCTGAATGTATAGCAGAACTGTGTGTGTTAGAACTGAGTGTATAGCAGAGCTGTGTGTGTAAGAGATTAGTGTATAGCAGAGCTGTGTGTGTATTAGAGCTGAGTATATGGCAGAGCTGTGTGTGTGTGTGTTTGTGTTGGAGCTGAGTATATAGGAAAGCTGTTTGTGTGTGTGTGTGTGTGTTAGAGCTGAGTGTAAAGTAGAGCTGTGTCTGTGTTAGAGCTGATCGTATTGCAGTGCTGTGTATTAGAACTGAGGGTATAGCAGAGCTGTGTGTGTTAGAGCTCAGTGTAGAGCAGAGCTGTGTGTGTTAGAGCTGAGTGCATAGCAGAGCTGTTTGTGTGTGTTTGTTAGAGCTGAATGTATAGCAGAATTGTATGTGTATCGGAGCTGAGTGTATAGCAGAGCTTTGTGTGTCTGTGTGTGTGTGTGTGTGTTAGAGCTGAGTATATTGCAGAGCTGTGTGTGTGTGTGTGTGTGTGTGTGTGTTAGAGCTGAGTATATAGCAAAGCTTGTGTGTGTGTATGTGTGTGTGTGTGTGTGATAGAGCTGAGTACATAGCAGAGCTGTTTGTGTGTGTTAGAGCTGAATGTATAGCAGAACTATGTGTGTATTGGAGCTGAGTTTATAGCAGAGCTTTGTGTGTCTGTGTGTGTGTGTGTGAGCTGAGTATATTGCAGAGCTTTGTGTGTGTGTGTTAGAGCTGAGTATATAGCAGAGGTGTGTGTGTCTGTGTGTATGTGTGTGTGTGTGTGTTAGAGCTGAGTACATAGCAGAGCTGTTTGTGTGTGTGTGTTAGAGCTGAATGTATAGCAGAACTATGTGTGTATTGGAGCTGAGTGTATAGAAGAGCTTTGTGTGTCTGTGTGTGTGTTAGAGCTGAGTATATAGCAGAGCTGTGTGTTAGAGCTGAGTATATAGCAGAGCTGTGTGTGTTAGAGCTGAGTACATAGCAGAGCTGTTTGTTTGTGTGTGTGTGTTAGAGCTGAATGTATAGCAGAACTGCGTGTGTATTGGAGCTGAGTGTATAGCAGAGCTTTGTGTGTCTGTGCGTGTGTGTGTGTGTGAGCTGAGTATATTGCAGAGCTTTGTGTGTGTGTGTGTTAGAGCTGAGTATATAGCAGAGGTGTGTGTGTGTATGTGTGTGTGTGTTAGAGCTGAGTACATAGCAGAGCTGTTTGTGTGTGTGTGTGTGTGTGTGTTAGAGCTGAATGTATAGCAGAACTGTGTGTATTGGAGCTGAGTGTATAGCAGAGCTTTGTGTGTCTGTGTGTGTGTTAGAGCTGAGTATATAGCAGAGCTGTGTGTTAGAGCTGAGTATATAGCAGAGCCGTGTGTGTGTGTGTGTGTGTGTATGTGTGTGTGTTAGAGAGAGAAAGAAAAAATAAATACATGAAAAAATAATAATAATATATATATATATATATATATATATAAAAACACACACACATTATATTTATTTACAATAAAAATACACACAGCCTTTAACACATCTAATTAGCCACCCAAAAATTTCCGTTGACAATCAGCTTAAGGGCGGTTTACACGCTACAATATATCTTACGATGTGTGGCCGGGTTCACGTCGTAAGTGACGCACATCCGGCATCGTAAGTTACATTATAGCATGTAAGAGCTACGTGCGATTGCGATTGAACAGTTAAAACGTTCATCGCATGCACGTCGTTCAATTCCTAAAAATTGAACGTCAGGTTGTTCATCGTCGCCGGGGTAGCACACATCGCAGTGTGTGACACCCCGGGAACGATGAACAGATCCTACCTACGTCCTGCGGCTCCCGCCGGCAATGCGGAAGGAAGGAGGTGGGCGGGATGTTTACGTACCACTCATCTCCGCCCCTCCGCTTCTATTGGCCGGCTGCCGCGTTACGTCAATGTGATGCCGAACGTCCCTCCCACTCCAGGAAGTGGATGTTTGCTGCCCACATCGAGGTCGTATGGACGGGTAAGTACGTGTGACGTATTCGTTTGTGCGACACGTTCAACAAATTGAACGTGCCGCACTTACGATGGGGGCGGGTACGATCGCATACGATATCGTATGCTGGATCGTATGGTGTAAAGCAGGCTTTACAAGAGACCACATAGTGTAAACACACAGACAGCACACAGGGGAGACACCACATAGTGAACACAGCTCAAGTAACACAACACCACATACAATACACAAATGCGGAGGGATGACATACAACAGATATGTTGGAAAGCGCAAACAGTGTGACACATGTCCACTGCTCCTGTCAGCACCACTAAGCATAGACAGATGTTCATTTCACCGCACTCCCGATGTGATAGCTTCGGGCCTATTTCTAGAATCAAAAATATCTGAAAAAAGACTTGGTGGCAAAACCCTTGTTGGCAAGCACAGCAGTCAGACTTTTTTGTAGTTGATAATGAGGTTTGTGCACATAACAGGGGAATTTTGGTCCAGTCCTCTTTGCAGATCATCTCTAAATGATTTTGAGGCTGTCGCTTGGCAACTCGGAGATTCAGCTCCCTACATAAGTTTTCTATGGGATTAAAGTCTGGAGACTGGCTAGGCCACTCCATGACCTTAATGTGCTTCTTTTGAGCCACTCCTTTGTTGCCTTAGCTGTATGTTTTGGGTGATTGTCATGATGGAAGACCCAGCCTTAACCATTAATTATGTCCTGGTGGAGGGAAAGACGTTTTCACTCAGGATTTTATGGTGCATTGCTCAATCCATTGTCCCATTGATGCGGTGAAGTAGTCCTGTGCCCTTAGCAGAGAAACACCCCCAAAAAATAATGTTTCCACCTCCATGCTTGACAATGGGGTTGGAGTTCCTTGGCTCATAGGAAGCATTTCTCTTCCTACAAACATGGCATGAGTTAAGGCCACAGAACTCAATTTTTGTCTCACCTGACCACATCACCTTCTCCCAATCACTCTCAGAATCATCTAGGTGTTCATTGACAAACTTCACACAGGCCTGCACGTGTGCCTTCTTGAGCAGTGGGACTTTGCAGGCACTGCAGGATTTTAATCCATTACTGTGTAATGTGTTACCAATGTTTTTTTTGGTGACAGTGGTCCCAGCTGCCTTGAGATCCCCCTATGTAGTTTTAGCTGCTCTCTCACCTTCCTTATGATCCTGGATACCCCATGAGGTGATATTTTGCATGGAGCCCAAGATCGATGTCGATTGACACTCATTTTGTATTTCTTCCATTCTCTTACTATTGTACCAACAGTTGTCTCCTCATCCAGCGTCTTACTTATGGTTTTGCAGCCCATTCCAGCCTTGTGCAGGTCTATGATCTTGTCCCAGACATCCTTAGAAAGCTCTTTAGTCTTGCCCATGTTGTAGAGGTTGTAGTCTGGCTGATAAATTGATTCTGTGAACAGGAGTCTTTTATACAGGTGACAATTTAAGACAGCTGTCTTTAATGCAGGTAACGAGTCGATTAGGAGCGTCTAAGTGGCCTGTAGTAGCCAGAACTCTTAATGGTTGGTAGGGGGTCAAATATATAATTATGATTTATACAATGGGATTTTCTCGACTTTATTTTTGATTTTCTATCTCTCACTGTTAAAAACCTTTAAAATTATAGACTGTTCATGTCAGTGGGCAAGCTTACAAAATCAGCAAGGATTCAAATAATTATTTCCTTCACTGTAGGAATTACAGCTCTTTAAAATGTAGCTGCCTCTTTTTGAAGGGACCAAAAGTAATTGGACAGTTATCTCTAAAGCTCTTTAATGGGTTGCATAGGCTATTCCCTCAATAATCCATCATAAATTAAGCAGTTAAAAGTTCTGGACCTGATTCCAGGTGTAACATTTGCATTTGGAAGCTGTTGTTGTGAACCCACAAATGCGGTCAAAGGAGCTCTCAATGGAGGGAAAACAGACCAATTATTGTCCTGAAAAAAAAAAGAAAAAATGCATCAGGCCCATTTCACACGTCAGTGAAAAACACTGACGTTTTTCACTGGCGTGTAAAACACGCACATGTCTCTCCGTGTGCCGTGAATCATGGCACACGTGGGTTGTCTAAGTGCAATCCGGGCTCCGTTCTCCGTGGCCCGTGATTGCACTTAGAGATTAACTCACCTGTGCACGCTCCCGCTCTCCATGGTGCTGATCGCTCCCGCGGTGCAGCATCCGGCCGGCGCTGACCCCCGCAGCAGCTGCTTCCGGGTCGGCTGTGTCGTGCATCATGAATATGCGCGACAGTAATGAGCCGGCTCAGAAGCAGCAAGCTGCACGGGCTGCAGAGGACATCACTGGAGCCGGGTGAGTAAAAATGATTTTTATTTTAAAAGCATGTTTTTTTCTGGCACGTGTTTCACGGACCACACCACTGCGTGGTCCGTGGGACATCAGTGATGCCAGAAAAAAAATGGACATGTCTCCGTGCGGCAATCACGGACACGCGGGTACGCCGCACGGAGACACGTGCAGTGGCAAATCACTGATGTGTGAGCAGACCCATTCATTATAATGGGTCTGCATATGTCAGTGATTGTGGTACGTTTAAAAAAAAGCACAAACGTACCAGAATCACTGACATGTGAAAGAGGCCTCAGAGAGATAGCAGTATTGTTAGGGCTGACCAACTCATCAGTTTGGTATATTTTGGACAAAAATAAGCACACTGGAGTTGTCATGCCTTCAAAGAAATGCATATAATTATTTTATTATGCCATGTAATAAGATAAAGTTTAGTAATTGACCTTGATACTGTCCAGTGATAACTAGAGAAGAGCCACCCCCCTAGAGTTCGAGTTCAGTTCGTCGAACGGTGCCCCGTTCGACGAGCCGTTCGACGAACCTCTCGAACGCCATTGAAAACAATGGGAGGCAATCACAAACACATAAAACACATTATAAATGTACATATACAGTTAATAAACATTGTAATAACACTTACCGGTGCCCGCGTTGCGTACTGCACTCTACCGGTGTCTAGGCACAGGAGTCAAAATACTTACACAGAGGTGCAGAAGGAAGGTGGAGACCGCCAACCTAGTCTGGAAGAAGCTGCAGCTGTTTGTGAGCCCCATTCATCACTCTGTTTGGTTTACCAGCGACTCCAGTGTCCTGTGTCAGAGTGAGTACACCAGTGCCATCAGGCACCGCACCGCACCACACCGCGACACTTCACCCTGCACCCCGGCCCTCTCCTATCGGGCCCCGGGACCAACAACCCCTAACCACGGAGTGGTCAACACCTAGCTGCACCATTACACCACTCCCGAGATCCGCGCACTTTATCCGCAGCAATGGTGTCCACAATCACCACAACCCATGGGTGGCGTCACAAACTGTCATTCCAAACCAAACACCCAAATTCCCGCATGTAGCGCCAAAAGTGACGTGACCCCTGGGTCCGTGAGAGGCTCGAACCACCACCCGCAGTATGAGCACGGATCCGAGCGGCTCAACGGTCGCAGGTACAATCTCCATGTACCGGCGACATGCTTTGGCACACAGATGACTCCCTGTTCCTGCATGGGGCGCTCTTTACAGACTCAGCCCACATGCAAGTACTGGCTGTCACAGCCGGTGAATAGCGGCACCGGGAATCACGTGATCGGAGCACCATTGCTATGGTAACCCGGCTGTGAGCGGTGAAGTCACCGCTAACAGCCGGCAGCCTGTGGTCACTCTCACTGAGTGATTTCTGCACGGGGCAGCAGCGTCTTTCTCCCATGCAGTGAAGCCTGATGCAGCAGAGCTGCATGGGTTGAAGGAGAAAGAAGACAGAAGACCATGGATCGTGGTGGGGTGACAGGGAGTAATAAACATGGAGTCTCTAAGTGTGTCTAGGTGTATTTATTTCTATTAAAGTATTTTTCTCTGTGTGTTGTCTTTTTTTAACCCTTTATTGGAGATTCTTAATGGCCGGATCAAACTTGAAGATCTTGAACATTAAGAATCTCTGGCTTAATACTAGCTAGTAAAACAAAGCTACTATTAACTCATAATTACCCAGCGAGCCACCGTCACCAGGGCAGCTGGAGAGTTGGATACAGCGCCAGATGATGGCGATTCTATGAGAGCACCATTTTATGGGGCAGCGGCGGACTGCAATTCGCAGCAGAGGCGCCCAAGAACCTCGGGCTAACCTGTGCTGCGGATTCCAATCCCCAGCTGCCTAGTTGTACCCGGCTGGACACAAAAATAGGGCGAAGCCTACATCGCGAAATTCATGAAATAATTAAAAAAAGGGCTTCCCTATATTTTTAGTTCCCAGTCGGGTACAAATAGGCAGCTGGGGGTTGATGGCAGCCCTTACCTGCCTGCTGTACCTGGCTAGGATACAAAAATATGGCAAAGCTCACGTCATTTTTTTTTTTTTTTTTTTTTAGTTTTTTGGGGAAAAAAAATAAACAATGCTTCCCTGGATTTTCCATTGACAGTAAAGGTAACACCAAACAGTGGGGGTTAACAGCCAGTAGCTGCTTGGATTACCCTTGTCTAGCAATAAAAAAATGCAGCGGGAGCCTATATATTTTTTTTTATTATTTATTTAAATAACTAAAAAAAATGGGTTTCCCTGTATTTTGATTGCCTGACATGACAGTGCTGTAAAAATAAATCATTAAAAAAAACTATGTTCCTTACCTCATGACCAGGGCATTGCAGTTGCTTACAGATGCATGGTTACCGCCACTCACTGTGTCTGAACACAGGAAGCTGAGCTGACAGCCGCTCTGTGCATGCGGCATCTATTGTGAAGGAGGGGGCCACGGGGGATCAACTCTGCACAGGTACCGTGGGACATCGGGGAACACCGGTGGGGTTATAGGGGGTGACCTGGCAGGGCCTGGGGAGGAGTTTTCTGTCGCATGTGTCATGGCACATACGACAGAAATCAGAGGAATAGCCTGAATGCGGCCGGCACGCTGCTGTGCGCGCGACCATCTTGGATTTCCGGGAGGGGGTCGGGGGGGGGCACTTTGGCGACACCGGGGGACCAGAGGGCACCGGGGAGGAGATTTATCTCCCATCTGACATGTTTGTTCATGCCAGATGTGAGATAAATAATTTTTTACCGGTGCTGTCATTTACTGTAACGTGATCATCGGTATACAGTGTATACCTGTGATCACGTGAGCGGGGAGCAGAAAAACCGGCTTGAATCATGATCTCCAGGGTCTCAGCTACCCCTGAAACCCCGGAGATTTTCTGATGCTGGGGGGCTGTGAGGCAAATCCCGGGATATGAAGATGAATTATGACTCCAGTCATAATCCCTCATCACTCCCTGGCAGTGCCCCCTCCCTTCTTGTTCTCAGTGTTCCACTTACACCTCCATGGCCATGTCCTGTGATATGGAAATTAGGTGGCTTGGGGACAATGGACACAGGATGACTCCCTGCCGTGACCCTGTAGTGGGGGCTGCTAGCTAGTTAGCAAGGCTATGGAAATAGCCAGACAGAACGACTCCAGTAAAAAATGGTTCATATCTCGCAAGCCATATTTCCGATAAATATGGCAACCATAAAAATGGTGTCTCCGCATGCGGACGATGCCGGCACACCCTTTTTATGGGAGCAGGACATTGGGAAATGCCCCAGGCGTGATATCAGCCAATGGGGAACTGGCAGACAGGTCATGAGTCCCCTCGTTCTGTAGCTAAATTCATAACTGTCACAATGAGAGCATTGGCGTCCGCCTACGACGCTCCCAGGCAAAGTTATGGCCCATATTCCATGTTGTGGATTGTCCATAACTCAAGCCAGGGGTGGAGCAGTGCTCCCTCTGAGGTCACTAAGGTAGGAGGGGACCTGGATTTGCCCAGGTTGATAACCCTACTTCGGCCATTTTCCAGTGTTCTTTTCGCTGGGGGCACGTGTAGGAAACATCTGTGGGAAGGATCCTAGAAACCTGGGTACAGCGCCCCCCTGTGGCCAGACGCAACAAGGTAACTGCTGGAACTGTGTAGGCCTGTTTGTAACCCATGCTTTGATTGTAACTGTACTCTGACATATGTATATTCTGTAGATTCCCTATTGTATATATTGTAGTTTCTAGGGTGCTTTAGGCTGATTAAATTATATAATTAATCTTGGGCTGTTCTGTTATCTCGATCTTGAATCCCACGTCTGTGTGTTCGGCTAATAGTTACCGTGAAGCGGTTGGTGGCAGCGAGTTGTGCCAAGGATTATTGTGGGGAGGCCAGTGAGATTCTGGGAGGTTTAGATATATTCCGCCCGCGGAGGTCGGGGGAATATATACCCTACTCTCACCGGGGACCCTTCAATAATCGGCATAAGTAGTATAGCGGCCTCCTTGCTTATTGTCGGGCAATTCCATAATTGGCCTGACTATAAGAGGGGCGCTAGAGAGCGCGTCACGTGCTCTGTCTGTCAGTCGGGAGGTATAAAGGAGGGGTGACCCCCACTTGTTACCCCCCGATTGTGACGTACTGGTAGCCAGCGCGGGGGATTTCTGAGTGACCCCCCCGGTGGTTTGTGACAGGGGCCCTATTCACTTATTTCTGCCTGCTGTTTATAAAGGGAAGGTCAGAATAAGGCTACATTCACGTGACCGATCCGTTTTTGCGGTCTGCAAAAAACGGTCCGTTTTTTTCACGGGTGCATCCGTGTGGCATCTGTTTCCGTTCCGTATATGGTCCGTATGTCATCTGTTTGTCATCCGTGTGCCTTCCGTTTTTTTTGCGTACTGCAAAAGAACTGAAGGAGGGAAAATACATAAATTTACCCAGGATCCATAGCTTCAACCTACATGAGGCGGTCACATGTTCACTCCAGTGCCATTTTCTACTGCTTTTCACAGCGTAGAGTGCTCTGGTGATTTTCCTGTGCTTGTACACTTCATATTTGTCTTTTCTGTCATTATAATGGCAGAAAGACACATCATGTCCCACTCTCCTGCATTTTGTAATTTTGCACCCTTTGGTGCCTTTCATGTGGCACTAAGGATTGCCTAGCCTTGTATTTAGCCAAAAAAACAAAATAAATTTAACAAAAAATGACATAGGGTTCCCCCTATTTTTGATAGCCAGCTATGGTAAAGCAGACAGCTGCAGCCTGCAGACCACAGCTGGCAGCTTCACCTTGGCTGGTAATCCAAAACTGAGGGCACCCCACGCTGTTATTTTAAATTAAATAAATAATTTAAAAAAAAAAAAACACGTGGGGGTCCCCCCAAAATTGGATCACCAGCCAAGGTAAAGTGGACAGCTGAGGTCTGATATTGTCAGACTAAGGAGGTCCATGGTTATTGGACTCTCCCCAGCCTAAAAATAGCAGGCCGCAGCCGCCCCAGAAGTGGCGCATCCATTAGATGCGCCAATCCTGGTGCTTTGCTCCAGCTCATCCCGTTGCCCTGGTGCGGTGGCAAACAGGGTAATATATGGGGTTAATACCAGATGTGTAATGTCACCGGGCATCAAGCCCTGGGGTTCGTGAGGTCAGGCGACTATCAGATCAAGGACCAGTGGGCCAAATACCTGACCCCCCGTTTAAGGGGTAAGGCCCTGGATATCCTTGGGGACTTGCCTGCTGAGGCAGATCAGGGCTACGACACCATCAAGCGGGCCCTGATCCAACAGTACAACCTCACTCCAGAGTCCTACCGCAAGAAGTTCCGGAGCCTACAGAAGGGACCAAAGGACTCCTGGGCTGACCACCGGCGGGCACTTGCCCGAGCTGCCGACCACTGGACCCAAGGCCTGCAGCTTTCCACCGGACCGGAGATCCTGGACTTGTTCATCACGGAGCAACTCTTGTGGAACTGCCCTGAGGATCTCCGCCAGTTCATCCGAGACCAGAAGCCAAAGGGGTCCACGGCTACAGCTGCCCTGGCCGATGACTACACCAACAATCGGGCTCCTGAGGCCAGGAGAGCAGCCACCAGCAGCACCTGGAGAGGGGGTAAGATGAACTCTGCGACTGCCCCACCTGCCCCTAGACTGCAGGGGGTGTCCCCCTCAACTCCCCTCTCCAGGCCCGTGGCAGAGCCAAGACGGTGCCACCAGTGCAACCTACCTGGACACTTCAAGGCCATGTGCCCTCAGCGTCCCAAGGCCCCGGCTCCGTCCCCGTCCCAAGGGCCGCCCAAGGTGTATTGTGTGGGTGGGGGTGGTGGTAGGTCCCTGGACAGCTTCCAACCTGTCACCGTCGGCCGGTCTGTGACCATAGGACTGCGAGACAGCGCCTCGGAGGTGACTCTGGTGCGGCCTGAGATGGTGTCCCCCCAAGACTTGATCCCTGGAAAAACCCTCGCTGTCTCCGGGATTGGAGGCACTGACCCGGCGCTGCCTGTTGCTGACATTTATGTGGACTGGGGCGCAGGGCGGGGGGTGAGGGAGGTGGGGGTAACTGATCGGATCCCTGCAAACGTGCTACTTGGGACAGATTTGGGGCAGATAACCTCCCAGTTTGGGCCCCCCCCAAGGGCTGAACCTTCAGCCCGTACTGACATGACTCCTAACAATGTTAATGTGTTATCTATGAATGATGTAAGGGAGGAGGGAGTGAACTCTGATATTTCTGCTTGCATAGACACCATAGACACACACTCAGCTGCAGCTGTGACAGGGGAGGGGGTCAGAGAAAGGTGTGACAATGCCTCTACAAGTAACCAGCCTGTGAGCTGGGATCTGTTGCCCTCTGCAGGGATAAGCAGAGAGCAGGGTGCTGCAGGGGGAGGACCAGTGTGTGGGGTGGGGGCTACCACAGCAAGTGTGGGGTCCCCAGAGATTTCACAGTGGGGTTCTGTTGCTGCAGGAGGGGAACAGGCAGGTGAGATTGGGGCCGGTCCAGGAGCGGAAGTGCTCCCAGGTAAGATCTCGGTGCATGGTTCCCCCACAACCGGGGTGTCAGGAAGCCAGGTAGGTCTGCCTGAACCGGCGACTTGGTCAGGAACGGAGGAGGAGCAGGCACGACCCACGGTCGCAGCGGCTGTGGCCGCTGTCACCCGCAGTGGGAGTGCTGGAAGCCAAGGGGCCTCCCGGAGGTCCGATAGCTCTTCCCCTTCTGACCAAGTGGCAGCCGAGTCAGGTGGAGGCCAGGACACAGGTCCCGGGGTACTGACTGAAGATGTGACAGTCTCGTCGATTCTGGCCACATCTAGTCAGGGGTTTCAGGCAGCGTTAGAAGCTGACGACAGCCTGAAAGCTCTTAAGGAGCAGGCGGCACAGCCTCCCTCGGACTCGGACCCGGAGCGAGTGGTCTGGGACCAAGGACGGCTGTACCGGGCCACGGTCCAGCAGGGTTCACCGGAGGCGTGGCCCAGGGACCGACAGTTGGTGGTACCCTATCCGTTCCGGACGGAGTTGTTGCGGATCGCACATGAGATTCCGATGGCCGGACACCTAGGGATCGCTAAGACCAAGGCCAGGTTAAACCAGCATTTCTACTGGCCAAAAATGGGGGCCGATGTGGCTGCCTACTGCCGTTCGTGTGAAACCTGTCAGAGAGTGGGGAAGGCGGGGCCACGCCCCAAAGCCCCACTAGTATCTCTGCCAATCATCGATGAGCCTTTCAGGAGGGTGGCTGTGGATCTGGTCGGCCCGCTGGCCATCCCCAGCAGCTCCGGGAAACGCTTCCTACTGACGGTAGTGGACTATGCCACCCGGTACCCAGAAGCAGTGGCCTTGTCGTCCATTCGGGCTGACAAGGTGGCCACCGCATTGCTGGAGATTTTCTCCCGAGTGGGTTTTCCCCAGGAAATGCTCACTGACCGGGGGACCCAATTCATGTCCCAGCTGATGGAGGCCCTCTGTAAGCAAGTCCAGGTGCGACATCTGGTGGCCAGCCCGTACCATCCACAGACTAATGGCCTGTGCGAGCGGTTCAATGGCACCTTAAAGCAGATGCTTAAGATGTTGGTCGACTCCCATGGGCGTGACTGGGAGCGGTATCTCCCACACCTGTTATTTGCTTACCGGGAGGTTCCACAGGCCTCAACAGGATTCTCACCGTTTGAGCTCCTGTACGGGCGACGTGTGCGGGGCCCCCTGGCTCTGGTGAAAGAGGCTTGGGAAGGGGATTTGGCCACCCCTGGAGTGTCGGTTATCGAGTATGTCATGCGCTTCCGGGACAAAATGCAGGCCTTGACGCAACTGGTACACGACAATATGGCTCAAGCCCAGGCCGATCAGAAGCGTTGGTACGACCAGAACGCTTGTGAGAGGACCTACCAAGTGGGTCAAAAGGTGTGGGTACTGGTCCCCGTACCACAGGACAAGCTTCAGGCAGCCTGGGAAGGCCCATACCTCGTGTACCAGCAGCTCAACCCTGTAACGTACCTGGTCACCCTGGACCCTGCCCGTGGAAGGCGGAAGCCCTTCCATGTGAACATGATGAAGGCACATCATGAGCGGGAGGCATGTGCGCTCCCAGTGTGCAACCTGCCCGAGGAGGGAGAAGCGGAAACCCTCTTGGATATGCTAGCCCAGGTTAGGGCAGGCGGATCCATTGAGGATGTGGAGGTTGGCCACCAGCTCTTGGAAGACCAACGGTCCCAGCTGTGGGCCACCCTCCTCCCCTTCCGGGGGTTGTTTACCAACCAGCCCGGAAGGACTGACTTGGCTGTCCATCACGTGGACACTGGGGATCATCCCCCGATCCGGCGTTCAGCATATCGGGTCTCCCTGGAGGTGCAGCAACACATGCGCCAGGAGATTGACGAGATGCTGAAGCTGGGGCTGATCCAGGCATCCAACAGCGCTTGGGCCTCGCCTGTAGTCCTCGTCCCTAAGAAGGACCGAACCACTCGGTTCTGCGTGGACTACAGGGGGCTCAATGCGGTCACGGTCGCCGATGCGTACCCAATGCCACGCATCGATGACCTGCTCGATCAGTTGGCCGGGGCTCAGTACCTGACCATCATGGATCTGAGCCGGGGATATTGGCAGATCCCCCTGACTCGCAAGGCCAGGGAACGCTCTGCCTTTATTACCCCATTTGGACTGTACGAGTCCACGGTGATGCCATTCGGGATGAGGAATGCCCCTGCCACTTTCCAGCGGATGGTCAACACCCTGCTCAAGGGACTTGAAGGGTACGCGGCCGCGTACCTGGATGACATTGCCGTCTTCAGTCCCACCTGGGAGGACCACCTAGAGCATCTAGCACAGGTGCTCAGGCGGATCCACCGGGCAGGTTTGACCATCAAGCCGGGAAAGTGTCAGCTGGCCATGAGCGAGGTCCAGTACCTCGGTCACCGGGTAGGTGGGAGAACACTGAAGCCCGAGCCTGAGAAAGTGGAAGCCATCGCATCCTGGCCCACCCCCAGGACCAAGAAGCAGGTGATGTCCTTCTTGGGGACCGCTGGGTACTATAGGAGGTTTGTTCCATGCTATAGTAGCCTGGCAAAGCCCTTGACGGACCTCACCAAGAAGAAGCTGCCCTCTGCAGTCGATTGGACAATGGACTGCGAGACAGCCTTCCGGGCCCTAAAGGACGCCCTGTCCAGCCCGCCCGTGCTACAGGCAGCCGACTTCACGCGGCCGTTTGTAGTACAGACCGACGCCAGTGACTTCGGCCTCGGTGCGGTGCTCAGCCAGGTGGACTCTGCGAGCCAAGAGCACCCAGTCTTGTACCTCAGCAGGAAGCTGTTACCAAGGGAAGTTGCCTATTCCACGATGGAGAAGGAGTGCCTGGCCATAGTGTGGGCCCTGCAGCGTCTGCAACCCTATCTATACGAGCGCCACTTCATCGTGGAGACGGACCACAATCCCCTCAGCTGGTTGCACACCGTCTCTGGGACGAATGGGCGATTGTTGCGATGGAGCCTTGCGCTCCAGCAATACAACTTCACCATTCGCCACAAACGGGGCCGTGACCACGGTAACGCAGACGGGCTGTCCCGACAAGGAGAGGTCGCGGACGGGCGCACGGGGGAACACCGGAGTGTGCTGCCCCCTAGCGCCCTCAAAAGGGGGGAGGTGTGAGGCAAATCCCGGGATATGAAGATGAATTATGACTCCAGTCATAATCCCTCATCACTCCCTGGCAGTGCCCCCTCCCTTCTTGTTCTCAGTGTTCCACTTACACCTCCATGGCCATGTCCTGTGATATGGAAATTAGGTGGCTTGGGGACAATGGACACAGGATGACTCCCTGCCGTGACCCTGTAGTGGGGGCTGCTAGCTAGTTAGCAAGGCTATGGAAATAGCCAGACAGAACGACTCCAGTAAAAAATGGTTCATATCTCGCAAGCCATATTTCCGATAAATATGGCAACCATAAAAATGGTGTCTCCGCATGCGGACGATGCCGGCACACCCTTTTTATGGGAGCAGGACATTGGGAAATGCCCCAGGCGTGATATCAGCCAATGGGGAACTGGCAGACAGGTCATGAGTCCCCTCGTTCTGTAGCTAAATTCATAACTGTCACAATGAGAGCATTGGCGTCCGCCTACGACGCTCCCAGGCAAAGTTATGGCCCATATTCCATGTTGTGGATTGTCCATAACTCAAGCCAGGGGTGGAGCAGTGCTCCCTCTGAGGTCACTAAGGTAGGAGGGGACCTGGATTTGCCCAGGTTGATAACCCTACTTCGGCCATTTTCCAGTGTTCTTTTCGCTGGGGGCACGTGTAGGAAACATCTGTGGGAAGGATCCTAGAAACCTGGGTACAGCGCCCCCCTGTGGCCAGACGCAACAAGGTAACTGCTGGAACTGTGTAGGCCTGTTTGTAACCCATGCTTTGATTGTAACTGTACTCTGACATATGTATATTCTGTAGATTCCCTATTGTATATATTGTAGTTTCTAGGGTGCTTTAGGCTGATTAAATTATATAATTAATCTTGGGCTGTTCTGTTATCTCGATCTTGAATCCCACGTCTGTGTGTTCGGCTAATAGTTACCGTGAAGCGGTTGGTGGCAGCGAGTTGTGCCAAGGATTATTGTGGGGAGGCCAGTGAGATTCTGGGAGGTTTAGATATATTCCGCCCGCGGAGGTCGGGGGAATATATACCCTACTCTCACCGGGGACCCTTCAATAATCGGCATAAGTAGTATAGCGGCCTCCTTGCTTATTGTCGGGCAATTCCATAATTGGCCTGACTATAAGAGGGGCGCTAGAGAGCGCGTCACGTGCTCTGTCTGTCAGTCGGGAGGTATAAAGGAGGGGTGACCCCCACTTGTTACCCCCCGATTGTGACGTACTGGTAGCCAGCGCGGGGGATTTCTGAGTGACCCCCCCGGTGGTTTGTGACAGGGGCCCTATTCACTTATTTCTGCCTGCTGTTTATAAAGGGAAGGTCAGAATAAGGCTACATTCACGTGACCGATCCGTTTTTGCGGTCTGCAAAAAACGGTCCGTTTTTTTCACGGGTGCATCCGTGTGGCATCTGTTTCCGTTCCGTATATGGTCCGTATGTCATCTGTTTGTCATCCGTGTGCCTTCCGTTTTTTTTGCGTACTGCAAAAGAACTGAAGGAGGGAAAATACATAAATTTACCCAGGATCCATAGCTTCAACCTACATGAGGCGGTCACATGTTCACTCCAGTGCCATTTTCTACTGCTTTTCACAGCGTAGAGTGCTCTGGTGATTTTCCTGTGCTTGTACACTTCATATTTGTCTTTTCTGTCATTATAATGGCAGAAAGACACATCATGTCCCACTCTCCTGCATTTTGTAATTTTGCACCCTTTGGTGCCTTTCATGTGGCACTAAGGATTGCCTAGCCTTGTATTTAGCCAAAAAAACAAAATAAATTTAACAAAAAATGACATAGGGTTCCCCCTATTTTTGATAGCCAGCTATGGTAAAGCAGACAGCTGCAGCCTGCAGACCACAGCTGGCAGCTTCACCTTGGCTGGTAATCCAAAACTGAGGGCACCCCACGCTGTTATTTTAAATTAAATAAATAATTTAAAAAAAAAAAAACACGTGGGGGTCCCCCCAAAATTGGATCACCAGCCAAGGTAAAGTGGACAGCTGAGGTCTGATATTGTCAGACTAAGGAGGTCCATGGTTATTGGACTCTCCCCAGCCTAAAAATAGCAGGCCGCAGCCGCCCCAGAAGTGGCGCATCCATTAGATGCGCCAATCCTGGTGCTTTGCTCCAGCTCATCCCGTTGCCCTGGTGCGGTGGCAAACAGGGTAATATATGGGGTTAATACCAGATGTGTAATGTCACCTGGCATCAAGCCCTGGGGTTCGTGAGGTCAGGCGACTATCAGATACCCGACATCACCAACCCAGTCAGTAATAAAAAAAAATAGACGACAAACACATTTTTATTTGAGAAAACACTCCCCAAACCATTCCCTCTGTCACCAATTTATTAGAAAGAAAAACAAATCTAGGTCTGCTGTAATCCAAGGGGTTCCCATGATGATCCATACCATAGTCACTGTCCCAGTCAATGAAGAACAGAATGTGCCCCATTGGCTGGGAGAGCAATGCAGTGACCTGAGCTAACATCAATAGGTCAGCCCAGGCCACTGCAGGGCATGACAAGTGCTGCTGTCAGGAGCGAGGTACATTACCTGCAGTGACAATCTCCTGCACTGCTGATAGCAGAGCTGTCACTGACTTCAATGACCGCCGCCTTCACAGCCAAGTATCGCGGGAACCTGTGACATCACAGCTAGTCACAGTCTCGGGTCGGCGGCGAGAGGATGGGATGTGACAAGCGGCGGCCATGGAGGACAGTGACAGCGCTGAGGTCAGGAGGGCAGGACTTCATCACCGCAGGTAAGCCGAGCGGGGTAATGTGTGCATAGTGCGAGATGGGTGGAGCCAAGCAGGGTAATGTGTGCGGAGTGCGAGATGCGTGGAGCCAAGCGGGGAATGTGTGCGGAGTGGAAGGTGGGTGGAGCCAAGCAGGGTAATATGTGCGGAGTGCGAGGTGGGTGGAGCCGAGCGGGGCCATGTGTGCAGAGTGCAAGGTGGGTGGAGCCAATCAGGGTAATGTGTGCGTAGTGCGAGGTGGGTGGAGCTAAGCAGGGTAATGTGTGCGGAGTGCAAGGTGGGTGGAGCAAGCGGGGCCATGTGTGCAGGCGGCGAAGTGCGAAGTGGGTGGAGCCTAGCGAGGCCATGTGTGCAGGCAGCGGAGTGCGAGGTGAGTGGAGCCTAGCGGGGCCATGTGGCGCTGAGGACGTCAGTGCCGGGCCTGCATGGCTAGGGACAGGTGAGTGTGGGTGAGTGTGTGTGTGTGTGTGTACATGCCGAGTGCAGGAGGGGGCGGAGCCAAGCGGGGAAGTGTCGGCTCCCTGCACACGTAACCAGGGTAAATATCGGGTTACCAAGCAAAGCACTTTGCTTGGATACCCGATATATACATTGGTTACCAGCTTTCATAGACGTCAGCGATAGCTCCCTGCACACTGTAGCTGTAAAAAGCCCTGCTTTTGGTGATCGAACCGTTCTCGAACGTAACTCGAACTGTCGAGCTTTTAGCAAAAAACTCGAGTTCGAGTTCGATCTCGAGCACCCCCCAAAATCACTTGAACATGAAATTGGCGAACCTCGAACATTGCTCAACTCTAGTGATAACCAACAGCACCATCTGTTGACAATGTTTTCTTGCTGTAGCTTGTTTATGTAATGTTTCACTGGTTACTGTGCAATGAAAATTGTCCCTCCAAGGCCTTTGTAGTTACCCATTAGACCTTGCATGGGCTCTGCCCCCTCCTCTTGTTCTTCTGCAGCCATTTTAGTTACATGGACACAAACATTCTGCATGCTGATCATCTCTCCAGATCTCTGCTCCTTTTGTTTGCCTCTACATAGCCCAGTCGGTGAGTTATGATCCCCTGGCTAGGGCTCATCAAATTATAATGTAGTTGCTCTGTTCTGCAAGTATTATCCTGACATTATAGCTAATATGTATTCGCCAAGTAGTGCATTTACCCTGCATGTACTGTATCAAATGGAATGCTATGTAACTCAGATACATTGTATGTTGTACTTAGTATTTTCATTTATTTCTTGTAGTTTTACACTGATCTCATTAATATAAGTTGTAAAGGACCCCCAGTGTCCGAGTCAATGCATTGATGGGAAAGAGTATAGCTGTCTGTCAACTCGTTCTTCCAAAGCACAGATTGAGGGTGCCAGAACAGGAGTGTTTGAGAATCAAAGAGGTCTGGATGTCCAAGGAAGATAATAGTGGTGGATGATCACAGAATCCTTTTTTTAGTCAATGAAAACCCCTTCACAACATCTACCGAAGTGAAGA
This sequence comes from Anomaloglossus baeobatrachus, assembly GCF_048569485.1. Classification (NCBI taxonomy): domain Eukaryota; kingdom Metazoa; phylum Chordata; class Amphibia; order Anura; family Aromobatidae; genus Anomaloglossus; species Anomaloglossus baeobatrachus. The sequence goes on from NC_134362.1 coordinate 104,567,611, forward strand.
ACACTCTCCAGGAAGTGCATTTTTCAGTATCTAAGTCTACCATAAAGGAAGACTTCATGAGAGCAAATACAGAGGGTTCACCACAAGGTGCAAAAAATTAATCAGCCTTAAAAATAGAAAGGCCAGATTAGAATATGTCAGCATCTAAAGAAACTGCCAAGTTCTGGAAAAGCATTGTTTGGACAGATGAAACTAAAATCAACCTGTACCATAATGATGGGAAGAAGAAAGTATGCAGAAGGCTTGGAGCGGCTCATGATCCAAAGTCCAGCACATCCTCTGTAAAACATGGTGGAGACAGTTTGATGGCCAGGCATGCATGGCTTCCAATGGTCCTGGGCCACTAGTGTTTATTGATGATGTGACTGAAGACAGAAGCAGCTGGATGAATTCTGAAGTGCATAGGGCTTTACTTTCTGCTCAGATTGAACGAAATGCAAAAATGTTGATTGGACAGCGCTTCACAATACAGATGGACAATGACCCAAAACATACCATGAAAGCAATCCGGTAGTTTTTAAAGGGAACCTGTCACCAGTTTTTTGACTATTATACCAAAAGTGTCACCTTCTGCCGCTCCTGTGCTGCATTCTATGAAGGTGCACCTTGGTGCTGACCCCTCTTGCAGACCCCAAAAAGAACTTTATAAAATCCCACTGTCTTGTATGCTAATGAGCTGTGTTGGCCACATGGGCGGGCTCTATTTCGGCCAGCAAAGCATTGCAAAGGAGGAATTCCAACGTTTACTGACGTCCATGGCTTTCACACTTCAGGCATCATTGCCTGCAAATAATTATCTACAAAGAATTAAAAATGAACATTTTATTTATGGTAAAGTAAATTTGTACAATTACTTTTGAGTCCCTGAAATGAGGAGCCTTTGTAGAAAAATGAAAAAACCAAAGTGTGATATGCCCCCAGGGTAAATCAATACAAGGAAAATATGAATATGTGTAAATAATCCCTGGATATTTACGAAATAACTTATTAGTTTGGTAAAAAAGGGATAGAGCAAACTTATACCCCCAAGACAAACAAAGCAAATGGTACAATATCAAAATTGAAAAAAATCTTACATATGGTGAGGATACCAGGACCACTTGTCACCCATACAGGAGGCACTAAATTGTCCTCTACCTGTCAACGAAGGTATGACACCCTAAAGGTTAGTGGTGCCTCCGTTACTTGACGGCTGGCCCTAATTGACCCTATACCTCCCTGACCCAAATAAATTGATTAAATAGGGAGACTAGGATCCTCAATATGTAACCAAAAAGGATAAAGTTCTATCAGGGAATAGCATAGAAAGGTAAGTGGATGCACAATGGATTACCATATGCAAAGTTGAAAAAATCCGCCTAACGGCACTATTGGACACTGGGACTGCAATAATCATAAAACGGACAATGCCAAATCCAATGATATATAGCAGGGGTTATTAGTCACATACTTATAATCCCAGTCCAAACAGGCGTAAGGCCTCCCTATATGGAAACTTAACACATGATAGTAGCAGTGTATAATAACATTCAATATCTGACCATCACCCAAATGAACATGACACTTCAAGGATTATCGGTCATGAACAAAAGATCTGCTCAGTATACAGTATCCAAAATGTGTAGGGTTCATATGCAATGCGTTTTAACCTCCCCCCCCTCCCCGATACATCAGGGTCATCAGGAGGCATCAGTGTTGGATATCAGAGAGGAATGATGATATCCTTGTGAGTAACTTAAATAAGACCCAATGTAAATGGCTACTAGAAAGTTCAGGCAGCATCCTAGCAGTGATGATCTCTCCTTATAAGTTGAGGGGGCATTCCACCAATTAGTGCCTGCCCCACAGATTAGAGGGTCCATAGGTCAGAGCTGTCTCACCCAGCAAGCACGGCCGAGACTTAATGATGGGAGTCATGATGGCGTAGTTTTTCAACTTTGCATATGGTAATCCATTTGTGCATCCATTTACCGGTCTATCCTGTTCAGTTATATATTGAGGATCCTAATCTCCCTGTCTTATCAATTTATTTTGGTTAAGGAGGTGTAGAGTCAATTAGGACCTGCCGTCGAGGAACAGAGGCACCACTAACCTTTAGGGTATCATACCTTCGCTGACAGGTAGAGGACAGTTTAGGGCCCCCCGTATGGGTGACAAGTGGTCCTGGGATCCTCACTATATGCAAGATTTTTTTCGATTTTGATATTGTACCATGTTTTTTGTTTTGTTTGTCTTTGGGATATATTTTTCTTGTATCCCTTATTACCAAAATTATAAAAGTTATATTTTGTTAAAAAAATGGTTGCAATTCCTAAACGTTTCCTATGATATTTTTATTTAACCCCTTTAATTAAACCTGAAAGTCTACACTTCAATTGTATCTAAGATGTTTCATTTTAAATAAAAAATAGCGGCCTGCAGAACTCAAATCACAAAGATCAAGTCACTGTTCCAAATATATCTAGACCTAACTGTATATAGAATCAATATATTCTGCAGCCCTGTAAATCAGTTTATGTCCCCATTGGAGCGAAAAAGCTCTAAATTTCAAGCGAACCTAATTGTCAGGTTTCCAGGTTTTCCAGTTCTCTTTTGAATGAGCTTGCCCTCGGTTAACATGGAGTTTACTGTTCTGTTGCCCTACTTCCTGTCCAGCTGCTTAAAAGGCCGCCTCTAAGCCTAGTCCAGTGCCTGAGTATACTGCTTGCTGTGTGCTCCTGCTTTGCTGCTGCTAATCCTGTTTGCCTTTGGATCCTCCTAAAGACTACCGACCGACCGACTCTGGACCTTACCCGGTTTCTCAAGCTGTGCCCGGATTCCGTCTGCCATCTTCGGTCAGCACTCTGCCCGGTTCTCTCTGGTTCGTAACCACTCTGGACATTCATCCCGTACGGACACTCCTGGACTTTTACCGCTTGCCCCTTGTGTCCCGGCTGCTGCGCATTTAGGCCTTCCGGGGTGATTGCCGGACAGTCCCTGTATAGGGGTTCGCTCTGGTGGTCTCCCTGGGGGAGTCCGGTGCGTGGCCCCGGGAATTCCCTTCGCTCCGTTTCGGGAAGGTATTGTGTGTATTTGTACCGCTGTGTTTTCCGTTGTGTATCTACCGTGGTTACATATTATAAAATATCTTGTACCAAGAACTCGTCTCTGATTGTCATTGCCCTACGCTATCGAACTCCTCAGAACATATATAAGTATTACATTATACTCAGGCCATAAGAGGATTTCGCTGGGGCAATGACTGAGACACGAGTAGATCAGCTCTTCTCCATGATTAACTCCCTGCAGCAGGAGATGGAGGCGGTGCAGAATAAACTTAGAGATGTGGAGGCACAGCTGGGCCATGATCACCAGGTACTGGGGCCGGCTATACAGGATTTGCAAGTCAGAGTGGAGGCTCAGGAAGCCGTCCCCACTACGTCCGTATCAACTGCCGGTATGCCTAGGTTACCCCCATTCCGTTTCAATGGTGATCGTAGTCAGTTCCGTGGATTTGTTAACCAATGTATACTGTTTTTCGATGTACATTCTGATTATTACCGTTCTGATCGGTCAAAGGTGTTATGTATCATCATGTTATTAACCTCACGAGCACTGGCTTGGGCTAATCCCATGATAGAGAATCGGGACATCCGTTTGAATCACCTGGATGACTTTCTGAATGCAATGGCGCAAATGTTTGATGATCCGAATCGCCGTGCTACCGCTGAAGCGGCTCTCCTTTCCTTACGTCAGGGAAAGCGTTCTGTCGTTGAATATGCCACTGAGTTCAAGAGGTTAGTGGTAGACACCGATTGGGGAAACAATGCCTTATTGTCTGTTTTCAGAAAGGGTTTGTCCGGTACCATCAAGGACGAGTTAGCCCGTTCCGAATCTCCAGGGGATTTTGAACTGTTTCTCCAGCACTGTGTGCGCATTGATACCCGTTTGATGGAACGTAGACAGGAAAAATGGGCAGCTGTAAACCGTGTAAACAATATTGCGTTTCCTTCCAGAGAACCCGCTCTCAGGACGCCACGGGAGGCCGAGGACGTACCTATGCAAGTGGACTCTCTGCAAAAACGAGAGACCAATGAACGTCGTGAACACCGGCTCCGTGAGCGTTTATGTTTCTATTGCGGTCAATCGGACCATTTCTTGATCGACTGCCCGAAACGTCCAAATCGCCCAAATAAAGTATTGGCAGCCATGGCAGAGTGTGACAACACGGACGCAGAGTCCGATATCTCTGAGGCAAGTGGACACTTGGATGCGGTGTTTCCCTTGACGGTAATGTCTACCTCACCGAAGGACTCAGAGGGGAAATATACCCATTGCTCACTCCCCATTCAGATCCATTGGGAGGGACAGCTAATTCCTACCTCTGCAATGATAGACTCTGGGGCAGGGGGAAATTTCATGGACTCTTCCTTTGCTAGGAAACACGGTATCCGGACTCAGCAAAGATCCTCACCGGTTACCATGGAGACGGTAGACGGATCTCCGTTAATCTCTGGACCTGTGGATCGGGAAACCGTACCGCTCGAATGCGTGATGAAGCCAGGTCAGCAGGGGACCCTTGTTTTCATGATAATTTCTTCTCCTCATTTTCCGATTATTTTAGGTATTCCGTGGCTACGGTCTACAAATCCCGTCATCGATTGGGAGACTAAAGAAATATCCTTCCCACCGCAGAGTGGTCCGACCATTTGTCCAACTGTTCCGGTTCCAGTAACATCAAATACGGAGGGCACTGTACAGGTACCTGTTTTACCCCCGGTTTACCGTGACTTCGCTGATATATGCGACAAAAGAAAAGCTGATCGGCTTCCCCCGCATAGACCGTATGATTGCCCCATAGACTTACTCCCAGGGGCGGAGATTCCATTTGGTCATGTCTACCCGTTGGCGGCACCTGAGCTAGAAGCACTAAAAGAGTATATTGATGAAAGCCTAGCCAAGGGATTTATTCGTCCGTCTACCTCACCCGCAGGGGCACCCATCTTTTTCGTGAAAAAGAAGGAGGGGACTCTGAGACCCTGTATTGACTACCGGGAACTGAATAAGATAACCATCCGGAACCGGTATCCGTTACCGTTGATTCCTGAGCTATTGGAGAGGGTCCAACAGGCAAAAATATTCACCAAATTAGATCTCCGTGGGGCATATAATCTGCTTCGTATACGTCCCGGAGACGAGTGGAAGACCGCGTTCCGATGTCGGTACGGACATTTTGAGTACCTAGTGATGCCTTTCGGACTTTGTAACGCTCCCGCGGCATTTCAACATCTAGTTAACGATATTTTTAGGGATATCATGGACCAATTCATGGTGATCTATCTGGACGATATCCTAATCTTTTCTGATTCTTTACAGGAACACCAGGAGCACGTTAAGACCGTACTTACCCGGCTGAGGGAAAACCACCTGTACATTAAACTGGAGAAATGCGAGTTCCACTGCTCACAAATACAATTCTTAGGTTATGTCATCTCTCCTCAGGGACTGAACATGGAATCTAGCAAGATACAAGCCATTCTCGACTGGCCGGAACCGGGAAACATCAAAGAGGTACAACGCTTTGTCGGTTTTGCCAACTTTTACCGACGCTTTATCCGTAACTTTTCAGAGATTGTTCGTCCCATCACTCTGTTAACCAAAAAAGGACAGAAGTTTGTGTGGTCCGCCCAGGCCCAGGAAGCATTCCATCGTCTCAAGGTATGTTTTACCTCAGCGCCAATATTAGTACATCCGAATCCCGCACTTCCCTTTATCGTGGAGGTTGACGCTTCCGACTATGCATTAGGGGCCATTCTTTCTCAAAGGACCGGGGACAAGAGTCTCTTGCATCCGTGTGCCTTCTTTTCCCGCCGGTTGTCCCCTGCAGAAAGGAACTATGACATTGCGGACAAGGAATTATTGGCGATTATTTCCGCTTTCAAGGAATGGAGACACCACTTACAGGGAGCCGCGCAACAAGTGATAGTACTCACAGATCATCGTAATCTGGAATTTCTTAAGTCTGCCAGGTGCCTGTCTCCACGGCAAGCCCGTTGGAGCCTATTTCTTAACCAATTCAATTTTATCGTTACATACCGTCCAGGTTCACGTAATGGGAAAGCCGATGCCTTGTCCCGAATCCACGCCGTGGACTCCGTGCCTGGAACCCCGTCTCAGACCGTGTTATCGGATGCCAATTTCGTTGGAGTAATCCAGGACCAGGACTTGTGGAAGGACATCAAGCTGGCCTATGATGGTGACGTATTTCTTGCTGCCCCCCCGAATGATGTAACTCTTGTTCTTCGGAATGGTGTGTGGTTGAGAGAGCGACGCATTTATGTCCCGGAGGCCGTAAGACTTCGGGTTCTCAAATTGGTCCATGACTCCGTATTGGCTGGTCATAGGTGGGTACTGAAGACGCAGGAATTTCTGAGCCGTTTTTTCTGGTGGCCTACCTGTTTAAAGGATGTGAAGGACTATGTCCACTCATGTGTGGTTTGTGACCGGTGCAAGGTCCCTCGTGTGGCTCCTACGGGACTCCTCCAACCGTTACCCGTGCCATCTCGCCCTTGGGGGTCTATCTCCATGGATTTTATTGTGGAGTTGCCAGTCTCAGGCGGGCACAATACCATTTTAGTGGTGGTGGATCGATTGACTAAAGCTGCTCACTTCATTCCGTGTACCGGTCTTCCCTCAGCCGCAGAGACAGTGGATTTGGTTATCCAGAACGTATTCCGATTGCATGGGGTACCAGACGAGATCATCTCTGACCGGGGCGTGCAGTTCACGTCTAGATTCTGGAAGGGGTTTTGTACGGCACTCCAGATTGATGTCTGTTTGTCTTCTGCATACCATCCTCAGACAAATGGGCAAACCGAACGGACAAATCAAACCCTGGAACAATACCTTCGATGTTATGTCAGCCATCTCCAAGACGATTGGTTGAAGATGCTTCCGTTGGCGGAGTTCTCATACAACAACACTCAGAGCAGCTCCACTAAGGTAACGCCCTTTTTCGCTAACCTGGGTTACCATCCGACTGTTTTGCCTAGGTCACCGGTTGCGGTTTCGGTGCCAGCGGTGGAGGACAGATTGACAGAACTACGACAAAATCTGGAGGTTCTAAAGGACACTGTGGCTACGGCCCAGGAGCGTTACAAGAGGTCGGCAGACACTCACCGGAAACCGGCACCCATGTACAAGGTAGGGGACTCTGTATGGTTATCCACCAAAAACCTGAGATTGGGTGTTCCTTCGCAGAAGCTGGGACAAAAATTCATCGGTCCGTTTAAGATCACCGGGATCGTGAGCCCTGTGGCCTGTCGGCTACGGTTACCGCACCATCTAAAGGTACACCCGGTTTTTCATGTGTCTCTCCTCAAACCCGTTTCCCCTAATACGTTTCATGGTCGTGTTGTGCCTCCTCCTCCGCCTGTGATGGTCGACGGCGAGGAGCAGTTCGTGGTTGAGGACATTATTGACTCCCGGCTCCATCGTCGTCGGCTTCAGTATCTGGTACGTTGGCAGGGGTATGCCCCCGAGGACGATTCCTGGGAACCGGTGGGTAACATTCGGGCACCCCGGAAGATTGCTCAGTTTCATCGACGTTTCCCGGACAAGCCAGGCCCTGATCCGTCCTGAGGCCGTCTCTGGGGGGGGGAGTAATGTCAGGTTTCCAGGTTTTCCAGTTCTCTTTTGAATGAGCTTGCCCTCGGTTAACATGGAGTTTACTGTTCTGTTGCCCTACTTCCTGTCCAGCTGCTTAAAAGGCCGCCTCTAAGCCTAGTCCAGTGCCTGAGTATACTGCTTGCTGTGTGCTCCTGCTTTGCTGCTGCTAATCCTGTTTGCCTTTGGATCCTCCTAAAGACGACCGACCGACTCTGGACCTTACCCGGTTTCTCAAGCTGTGCCCGGATTCCGTCTGCCATCTTCGGTCAGCACTCTGCCCGGTTCTCTCTGGTTCGTAACCACTCTGGACATTCATCCCGTACGGACACTCCTGGACTTTTACCGCTTGCCCCTTGTGTCCCGGCTGCTGCGCATTTAGGCCTTCCGGGGTGATTGCCGGACAGTCCCTGTATAGGGGTTCGCTCTGGTAGTCTCCCTGGGGGAGTCCGGTGCGTGGCCCCGGGAATTCCCTTCGCTCCGTTTCGGGAAGGTATTGTGTGTATTTGTACCGCTGTGTTTTCCGTTGTGTATCTACCGTGGTTACATATTATAAAATATCTTGTACCAAGAACTCGTCTCTGATTGTCATTGCCCTACGCTATCGAAATCCTCAGAACATATATAAGTATTACACTAATTCTCTGAACAATGGGGTAATTGTGGCGTGCATCCACATTGTTCTTTAGCAGTGCTGCTTTAAGTCTTGTGTAGATAGAGTGACCCATCTCAAACGAGATAATTTGGCTTCAGAAAAAAACAGTGTTGAGCCTTTCTTAGCTGTACTGTACTGCAATCACAGTCACTAAAGTTGCAGTCCCGGATCATGGCCGATGCTGCTTGGGAATATTTTTTTAATAAATTGGTGAACGAGGGAAAGTGTGGATGAGTCTTTATTCAAATAAACAATTTTTTTCCTGTGTGTGCGTATTTTTTTTACTTTACACTTACAAGGTATGGGATGTCTGATAGACTGCTCTCCATTACAGTGTTTAGATTGGTTTAAAAAAATAATTCAATACATTAAAAAAAATGGCGTGGGTTTCCCACTATTTTTGATAACCAGTCATGGTAAAGCAGACAGCTTTGGGCTGGTATTACAGGCTGGGAAGGCCCATGGTTATTAGACCCTTCCCAGCCTGCAGCTGCCCTAGAATTGACACATCGCATTAGATGCACCAAACCTGGCTCTTTACCCCAGGTCTTCCTGATTGCCCTAGTTTGGTGGCAATCAGGGTAATGTTTTTTTGCGGCTGATGTCAGCTGTAAATTGTCACCTGACTTAAAGTCAAGGAATTAGTTATGGAAAGGCATCTATCAAATACCCTCATTACTAACCTAGTAAATGAAGAGTTAAAAAAATACACACACAGGAAAAAAATAATTTATTCAAATAAAGACTTCCCAACACTATCCCTCTTTCACCAATTTATTTAAAAAAAACATGAAGATTCGACATAATCAATTTGGTAGTGGTTCAATGATGTCCCCCCCGGATCTGGACACCAACCTATGAAGCTTCATTCAGAGAACGAGGCTCCATAGGTCACTTCTAATCAGCAGTAGACCCAGACTTTCTCACATGCGGTGAGGTCAGTAACTCAATGACATCACTCCTCGTGAGAAACGTGGGTCTGCTGCTGACCTGGAGTGACCTATGGAGTTTTGTTCAGATAACGAGGCTCCATAGGTTGGAGTACAGATTCAGAGGAGATAGTGGTACCTCTACACATTGAATCATATCGGATCTTTATGTTTTCTTTAAATAAATTGGTGAATGAGGGATAATGTAAGAAAGTTTTTATTCAAAAAAACTCTCTTTTCCTGTGTGCGTTTTTAACTTTACACTTACTAAATTTGTAATGGGGGTGTATCTGATAGATACCTCTCCATTACTAATCCCTGGGCTTGATGTCAGCTTACAATTCACAGCTGAGATCAACCCCATAAACCATTATCCCGATATCTACCGCACCAGGGCAATTGGAAAGCGTTGGGGCAAAGAGACAGAATTGGCACATCTAATATGATGTGCTAATACTGGGGCGGCTGCAGGCTGCTATTTTTTTGGGCTAGGAAGGGCCAAATAATCATGGGCCTTCCCAGCCCATAATACCAGCCCACAGTTTTCTGCTTTACAGTAGCTGGTTATCAAAAATATGGGGAACTCCATGCTATTTTTTTAGTTATTATATTAAACCAGCCTAAAAAAAACCATTAGTACCACATGGAAGATACTAAAGGGTACAAGTGTAAAACCCTGCTATATGCCTGCTCTAATCTAAGACATTCCTCCTACATCAACTCTCCCTAAACTACACTGTGAAGAGCACTGCAACCCTGGGGCACATATAAGACCCGATGATGCAATTCAGCCTGTCAATCATAGTAAAGCCAGTAGCCAAGATTAGTAAATGAAAAACACCTGCAAAACATGTGGATGAGGACTAAAGCACAGCGCAAGACAACCACCAATACTCAACCATGTACTGAGCATGCCCAAGCGCCTCAATGCTCGATCGAGTAATGAGCAGTGCCGACAATGTATATATACGTATGTATATAGTCAGGTGTTAAGAAATGTTAGGAGTGTGCAAATCAAGTTTGGTAAATTCTTAAAAATTACTTTGGTCAAGTAAATCACTAAATCAGAACCCAATTGAGCTGCTTTTCACATGCTTAAGAAAAAACTTAAGTCAGAAAGAACCACAAACAAGCAACAACTGGTCAGCTACAGTAAAGAGCTAACAAAGCATCACAAAGAAGGAAACCTGGATTTGTTGCTATGAACAACATATGAAATCTCCGGAGCCTTGGATGCTGCATGTGGAGGTATACCTTTGCACGAACTTTCCCCTTGCAAAGTAACCTTCCTTCGTGGTTACTCGAGGAGAACGTTGTTTTTTTTTTCTTTTTCTGGTTAATTGTTTATTTATTTGTTAACCCTATTTCAGTGACAACAAAGATGACTCAATTAGTTCCAATACACTTTGGAACACGCATAAGGCAATAATGAGGGGTGAGCTGATTAAGCTTTCCTCCTGAGATTGTACAGATACAGGGGAAAATTAGAGATAAGGAGAGAATATTACAGAGCATACCCAACCCATCAAGTACCATAGAGAAAGACCTGTTGAATCTAAGGGTACAATTGAAAGCCCTGTTGGTGGACGAGTTTGATAAATACATTAGGCAATCGAAAATTAATTACTTATTAATTGATAAACCAACTAAATTCATGGCAAGTAGGATCAGATCAGCAAGAATCAGACAGAGAATCAACGCCATGAGGAGAATTGATGGAATTCTAGTTCATCATCCAAAAGATATAGTTGATATTTTTGCTGATTACTATTCAGAATTATATAATTTGAAGGATGGCCCAAATATACCCCAACCAGATCCTGACTCAATTAATAGATTTTTACCTGAGGTCGAGTTGCCAAAAATATCGGAAGATGATCTTCATAAACTAAAAGCCCCATTTACTGAGTCTAAAATAATTAGTGCTATCTCGACATTAAAACCCAAAAAGTCACCAGGACCTGACAGTTTTGGAAACGACTATTATAAGTCCTTTCCACACCTTCTAGCCCCGTATCTAGTCAAATCCTTCGAGTCCTCGTCTGCAGGTAAATTTCCCAAAGAGATGCTCCGGGCGACTATCACACTAATTCATAAACTGGGAGGTGTTGGGGAAGCTGTGGGTAATTAAAGACCTATATCACTTATCAACTCTGATGTAAAACTATATGCAAAGATAATCGCTAATAGACTAAAAGCATTACTCCCAACTATGATTCAGAAAGATCAACTAGGTTTTGTTGAAGGACGTCAAACATCAGATGGCACAAGAAGAACAATTAATTTAATCCATCATATAGAGGGCAAGGGTTTACCAGCAATTCTCTTCTCTCTAGATGCAGAAAAGGCATTTGATCGTGTAAATTGGTCTTATCTGAAACCAGTTCTAAGAAAATTTGGTTTTGATGATGAGTTCATCAATAGAGTTATGGCGTTATACATGGATCCAACTGCCAGGATATTTGCAAACAATCAAATGTCTAATATCTTCTCCATCTCTAATGGTACACGGCAAGGATGTCCCCTCTCTCCTCTGCTGTTCACCTTATCCATTGAACCTCTTGCTGAGCACACAAGAAGTAACCCAGACATGAAGGGTATTCACACTAGAAACACCCATCATAAGATAGGGCTCTTCGCAGATGATGTGATATTATCCCTGTCAAAACTAGAGTTGAGCGCGGTTCGCGGTTCCTGGTTCTCCAGTTCGCGGTTCGAGTGATTTTGGGGGCTGTTCTAGATCGAACTAGAACTTGAGCTTTTTGCTAAAGCTCGATAGTTCTAGTTACGTTCGAGCACAGTTCTAGCAGCAAAAAGCCAAGCTAATTACTAGCTGGCTTTCCGCTGTAATAGTGTAAGTCACTCTGTGACTCACACTATTATGAAATTTCAGCTTATAGTGTGCGGGAACAGCGCATTCAGATCACTGCTGCTGGGATAATAGCGATCGCCATTTTTTTTTCCCTTGTCTTCCTTCCCTAAGCGCGCGCGTGTAGTGGGGCGGGCCAGCATGTCAGCCAATCCCAGACACACACACAGCTAAGTGGACTTTTAGCCAGAGAAGCAACGGCATGTGTGATAGGATGTCCATGTCACATGTCCCTGCATTATAAAAACGGGTATCTACCCATCCGGACGCCATTATCTCTTCTGTGTCTGGGTGTTAGTCACCGCTGGCATAGCTCCTGTCTCCAAAACTGCAGTGTACGCTCTACACACAGTGCTATACAGAATAGGGATAGAAGTTTCTATTAGCCCTTGTAAGGTCTAATAACAGCAGGCTCAGAGCCATAGGTGACAGTCAGGTCCGTGGAAACAGATTCTAACAGCTACAGATAACAGCGTCTGTGTAGCTAAGGTCAGGGACTTCCTTGCTGCATTTCCCCATTAGGAGTGATAGAAAGTGAGGCTTACTTTCCTATACACTGACCCACAACCCTGCTACTGTACCCTCCTGCCTTATGCACACTCAAGCTCATTGTTACTAAGCCATTATACTAGCAAACACTGAGTAAACTTAGTGGCATCCTAAAAGTGGCTGTTGGACTTCCATTAGTGTCCCACTAGTGCAAATCTATTTGCAGCACCTCTGCATTGCACACTCAAACTCATTGTTACTAAGCCATTATACTAGCAAACATTGAGTAAACTTAGTGGCATCCTATAAGTGGCTGTTGGACTTCCATTAGTGTCCCACTAGTGCAAATCTATTTGCAGCACCTCTGCATTGCACACTCAAACTCATTGTTACTAAGCCATTATACTAGCAAACACTGAGTAAACTTCGTGGCATCCTAAAAGTGGCTGTTGGACTTCCATTATTGTCCCACTGGTGCAAAGCTATTTGCAACACCACTGCATTGCACACTCAAGCTCATTGTTACTAAGCCATTATACTAGCAAACACTGAGGAAACTTAGTGGCATCCTAAAAGTGGCTGTTGGACTTCCATAAGTGTCCCACTAGTGCAAATCTATTTGCAGCACCTCTGCATTGCACACTCAAACTCATTGTTACTAAGCCATTATACTAGCAAACACTGAGTAAACTTAGTGGCATCCTAAAAATGGCTGTTGGACTTCCATTAGTGTCCCACTAGTGCAAATCTATTTGCAGCACCTCTGCATTGCACACTCAAACTCATTGTTACTAAGCCATTATACTAGCAAACTATGCTGCCAGTTTAAGGGCCGTAGTTGCATTGTCAGGGATAGTTATTGTTGTATATTCTGCTGTTAATAAAGATAGACCACCGCTGCAATCTACACTACCTCTCAATTTTTACTACCACATGTTAAGTGCACAATCTTGTCGCAATCAAAATGAGTGGCAAAATGACAGATGCTGGTGGAAAGGGGAAGAGGCGTGTTGGAAAAGGAAAAAAAGGGTTTGTCCGTGGGGAAGGTGGCAAAGCTCCATTAACATCTGCTGAAGATAGACCATCTTCCAGCAAAAGTAAGATGTCTACTACTTACCGTGGACAATCCGATGTGCTCCCTTTTTTACGGACACGAACAACTGGAACAAAGGTAGATGATGGCCAAAAAAAGAAAATGCTTGAATGGATCTCAAGTTGTCCAACAAGTGCCCTCTCCGCCACCTCAACTACCGCATCCAAAAACACCAGTCCTCTGAGTTGTCATCCCAATCACACTTGCTTTCTCCCAGCTCTGAAGTCTCCATCCGCCCTGTATGGTGGAACTGAGATGGCTGCAGAGCTGTTCAGTCACACTATAGCCTGGGAATCAGAGGTCTGCTAAATCTAGTTAGATTTGCATCAAGCACATTCAAAAATACGCCATCCTTAACCGTCCCCAGGATGACACCGAGGTAGGTAGCTAAGTCTTTCCTGATCCCAGCTCTGTTCATCTTGGATCATTTTTAAAAACATTCATTTCATTCATTTTGATGAACTGTCTGTCCACATTGTCACTGGACAGACACGTGCGCTTATCTGTCAGCACACACCCAGCAGCACTGAAGACACGTTCAGAGACAACGCTGGCAGCTGTACACGATAAAATCTCCAAGGCGTAAGTGGAGAGCTCTGTTGTGAAGTGTACAACTGGGGCACAAGTGCTGCCACTGAAGGGGTGGGTATGTGTGTGGCCCAATTTTTGGAAAAAAGGGAGACTCCGCTTGGAGTAACCTTGCGGTGTTTAACATTATTTTAGAAGGGCATGCCACGCCTATATCTGTGTCTCCTCCTCTTTTTCCTTGTCCAGCTCTTTTGTTTTCGCATGAGTATATGTCCTTGTCACTTTCCCATGTGTTTGTGTTGTGAGTTGTTTGTCACCTTTTGGACACCTTTGAGGGTGTTTTCTAGGTGTTTTTATGTGTTTGTGATTGCCTCCCATTGTTTCCTATGCGGTTCGAGTGGTTCGCCGAACCGAACTCGAACGAGACCTCCATTCGGCGAACCAAACTCGAGCCGAACCGCGACCGGTTCGCTCATCTCTAGTCAAAACCCATTACCTCAGCTGCTGAAGTTATTAGGATACTAGAAAAGTTCTCTCAAATATCATATTACAAGTTAAACAAAAAAAAAACTAAAATGATGTACTTCAACCTCAACAATGATATTATCAAACAGATAGGTACTTCCACTTCTTTCTCATGGGAGAATGAATCTATGCCTTATCTTGGAGTGCTCCTCAATAAAAATTTAACAAAAATGGTTGCAAATAACATTAGTCTTCGTATTGAAAATATTCAGAAAGACTTGACACGCACTGCAAATAAGGATTTGTCTTAGTTAGGTAGAGTGGTATTCTTAAAGATGATGACATTACCAAAACTTTTATATATCCTTAGATGCATACCTTTATTGATCCCGGCAAATCAATTAAACAAACTCCAAGAAGTACTTAGTGACTTTATTTGGAACTATAAAAGGCCAAAAGTGAACAAAAACATTTTACTCAAACAGAAAAAAATGGGAGGTATAGGGCTCCCAAATATTTAAAACTATCATCTTTCTAACTTAATTAAACAGAGTAAGAGACTAATAGAGGGAAGCAATTTATTTCCTTGGATGGATTTAGAGATGTCCTCTGTTAATTACCAACCCATAAAATCTTTAATTTTAACTCACCTAAGCAACCCTTCTATAGTACCTCCAAACTCCCCCACTTTATACGCTACAATAAGAGCATGGAAAACTTTGGCGAAAACTCCGACTAATTTTAATATAAATCATCTCTTTAGAAATACTCCCCTAAAAATGTTGGCGAATCTGGATAACTCAGAAACTCCCCCAACATGGCAGGAGTCAAATCTAAAAACGATTGGAGACATCTTTAATGGAAAAGACTTTATAAACTTCCTGGATGTAAAGATCAAACACAAGCTCCCAGATTCTGATTTTAAGGCCCACATCAAATTTAGGGAAATTTTAAGGACAACATTATTATTTACAAACCTCCTTTCTGAAATAACCTGCATGTTATTCTGTAACCCAACCAGAATGTCCCTATGGTGTTGTAAAAATATCTACAACTACTTCAATAACGATCAAACGTTCCACAAAAACAAATATATGCTAGATTGGGAAAGAGATTTGGGTAAGATCTTTACGGATGAGGAATGGCAGAAAGCCATTTCACTAACCTATTCTGCAAATGCATGTGACTCTCTCCATTAATCACATTTCAAAATTCTTTCGTGTTGATATCTCACTCCATGCAGGCTTGCTAAATTAAATAGACAGACATCCCCTTTATGTTGGAGGGATTGCGACGAGAGAGGTATTCTACTCCACATTTTTTGGAGTTGTCCTAGATTAAAGAGTCTCTGGGAAAATATTTCTAGTCTGATTATTCAGATTACTAACTCCACAATTCAGATAACTCCCCAAATGGCCCTGCTTTCACTTCATTTGGAAAAATTTGATCCTATATATAAACCTATCCTAACTCATTTATTTCTAGCTACTAGAAATCTTATAGCTTTGAATTGGAAGAAACCTGCGGTGCCCACCATCTGAGGTCGTAGAGACTACTTATCTTCACAACAACTTGGAGAAGTACTTTGCTACCATTAACAATGCCTTTGCCTCCTATTACCGTAGATGGGATCACTGGAATAGTTTTATACAAGGTATTACATAGATAAATATTATTTATAACTAATTAAAAACCTTTTCATAATATGAATCCTTTTATTCAAACCTTCAGTCAAGCTTTCTTGACAATATGCTTATATTCCTGGGATGGAAACCTGTTAACATGGTTGAGATTTGTTTACGTTCATTGTTCTTCCTTTTACCCACACACCATTTTCACCTTGTTTTTCCTTGCCTTCACCCTCCTCCCCTTTTTCATCCACAATAAAGTAATTACTTTACCTCCCCCTCCCCTCTCCCTTCTCTTTTCCTATACCTATCCCCCCCCCCAGATAAAAAAAATTTATTCATATAATAGATCTGCACATGTATTCAAATAATGGTATACTACACATAATAATATCTTGATTGTGTGGATTTGATATGTTATTCTGTTAACCTTATTTTAATAAAAATATATCAAAACAAAGACGGAAACCCAGATTTTGGTGACGTCCTTGGCTTCAAGGCAGTCATTATGTGGAACAGATTTTCTACAATTAAAAATGAACACTTTATTTACGGTAAAGTAAATTAGTCAAATTACTTGAACCCCTAAAATGAGGAGATTTGTAGAAAAATAGTTGCAATTGTTAAAAATTTCACAGGATATTTTTGTTCAACCCCTTTAATTAAATTTGAAATTCTCCACTTCAATTGCATCTCAGTTGTTTAATTTTAAATAAAAAAAATAGCGTCCTCCAGAGCCCAAATCACGAAGCTCCAGTCACTGTTCAAATATTTCTAAAGCTAACTGTATATGCATACCTTTAATATTATTATTTTGGTTTATTATTATAGCTCCATTTATTCCATGGTGCTTTACATGTGAAAAAAGGCATACATAGACAAGTACAATAATCATAAACAGTACAAGGCACAGAATGGTATAGGAGGAGAGAGGTCCCTGCCCGCAAGGGCTCACAATCTACCAGGGTTAGGTGAGGATACAGTAGGCGAGGGTAGATCTGCTCATGCAGGGGAATAGTTGACTTATGGTTCCTGCAGGTTGTTGGCTTTTCAGAAAAGGTACTTCTTCAGGTTCTTTTTGAAGGTTTCCACGGTAGGTGAGGGTCTGATATGCTGTGGTAGAGAGTTCCAGAGTATGGGGGAGGCACGGGAGAAATATAGTATGTGACTGTGGGAAGAAGAGATCAGGGAGCAGAAGGGAAGGACATCTTGTGAGGATCGGAAGTTACGTGCAGGTAGGTACCTGGAAACTAGGTCACAGATGTATGGAGGAGACAAGTTATGGATGACTTTATATTTCATGGTTAGTGTTTTGAACTGGAGTCTTTGGGCAATGGGAAACCAGTGAAGAGATTAGCAGAGAGGAGAGGTTGGGGAATAGCAAGAAGACAGGTGGATTAGTTAGGCAGCAGAGTTTAGGAAGGAATGTATAGAGGTGAGAAATATTTTTGATTTGGAGGTGGCAGGAGGTGGGAATAGCTTGGATCTGTGGCTTGAAGGAGAGAGCAGAGTCAAAAGTTATCCCCAGGCAGCGAGCACGCGGGACATATATACTGTATGTGTGTAGATGTTTATGCATGAGCTGCATATGGGAATTTTTAACTTATCTTTTATTTCTGTGTGAGTATGTATATACACTGGAGATCAAAAATAGAGAACAACACACAATTTCCTAAAAGTTGCGATCATTGTGTAGTCCTATGTGACTATATCCTAACATGAGTAAACTCGCAGTATTTTAAACCTATTTCATAAATTTAACTTATTCTTAAGCACATAATAAAATTTTAAATGAGATAAATAAAAAAGAACACTGATCAAAATCAGAGAACACTTTCAGATACTTGCACTTATTGGTGTTAATTTGGCACCTGGTGCTAATTTCCTTAATTATCTGACAAACCCTATTTAACTAGCAGACTATCTTTCTAGTTTGCACAAACTCTTCAAAAATGGTGTGCCGTACCAAGGTAACTGAAACCCTCCGGCAGCAGATGGTCCACATGAAGGCCAAAGGGGTGATCCTATCAGCCATAGCAAAAGAAGTTGGTTGTTTCAAGTCTATGATTAAGAGAATATTGCATCTTTACAACATCACAAACTCTTTGAAGTCCCCCAAGAAAGCTGTTCAGATAATGTGGAGAATCTCCATGGGTAATTGTTTCAACACTGCAGCTGGAATTGCTCGACAGTTCAGCACTAAAAAGGGTAAGAATCTGTCTTGTCATACCGTGTTATGACGTTTAAGAGCATTTGGACTGAAAGCCCACTCTGCAGTGACCAAATCTCTCATTAGTAGAAAGAATCGAAAGGCTAGACTAACCTTTGGTGAGGAGCATGTTGTGCGGGCAGAAGAGAAGTGGTCCACAGTTCATTTTAGTGATGGAAGCAAATTTTATTTTATTTGGGTCTAATGGGAAACATAGTCATAGACAAACTGGGAAAAACTGAAGCCAAAGTGTGTAAGAAGTCAATGAAAGTTGGTGGAGTAAGTTTCATGGTTTGAGGAATATTTTTTGCAGGAGGAGTTGGATCTCTCATACAGCTACATGGCAGAGTGAATGCAAGTGTGAATCAGAACCTACTTCAATAACACGTGGTTCCTTACTTTTGTTCATCACTCAATCAGCCAGCAATTTTCATGCAGGACAATGCTCCTTATCACACAGCAAAATGGGTAAAGCAGTTCCTTGAAACAGAAAACATTGAAACAGTGAAATTGCTAAACCCAATAAAAAACTTTTGGAAAATCCTTGGTGATAAAGTTATGGCCAAGAAACCCACAACAGTTAAAGAACTGCGGGAGAGACTGGAAGAAGAGTGGACCAAAATTACAGAAGAGCAGTGTGAGAGACTAGTGATGTCCTGTAGCTGCAAATATGCTAAAGTCATTCAAAGCAAAGGTCTGCACACTTCCTACTGATTGGTGACTGTTGCTACCTTCAGAAAATTTACTTATAATCGTTCTCTGTGTTACAGTCATTGCTGTTCTCTAAGTATGATCATCATCACGTTTTGGGCAAAGTAAAGGTTTTATATTGATAAACTTCAAATCTTTTGTAAAACACTGCTCTAGTGGCATGGTGATGCATGGTGCAGCAAGTTGGGCTGCAGTGTGTACATCGCCCAGGCCAAAAACTAGTGCTCTACCAGGATACAGCTAAACCCCCACTAAAGTGGAAGCATCACAAGTGCAGGAGAAGCAATTCACACACACATCTCCATGGAATGGAGGGGGGCGAATGCTAGATGATAAAACTGCACACTAGTGGCTTGCATAGAGCGCTGTTCACACATGCAGATAACACAGTCACAAACCTGCAGCCTATTAGGTAACGCCCATACTATTAGATCAGGCGGGCTGCCAAGCCGTACCCCACTGTGTACCATGCACGGACAGACACTCTACAATGCAAGGCCCAACAGAGCGGGGCCTGGCTGTATCCTGTACAAACAAAAAAATGAGCTTTTTGTTGTTATTTATGGCCATAAAACGTAAGCCTACAACCCTTGTCATGGGACCTCATGCTTGTAGGTCCCTACACTAAATATAAAAATAGCAATAAAAAGAGGATAATATCCTCCAAAAATTAAGTATTACTCACAGCAAGTTGGGCTGCAGTGTGAACATCGCCCAGGCCAAAAACTAGTGCTCTACCAGGATACAGCTAAACCCCCACTAATGTGGAAGCATCAAAAGGTGCAGGAGAAGCAAATCACACACACACCTCCATGTAATGGAGGGGGGCGAATGCTAGATGATAAAACTGCACACTAGTGGCTTGCATTGAGCGCTGTTCACACATGCAGATAACACAATCACAAACCCGCAGCCTATTAGGTAACGCCTATACTATTAGATCAGGCTGGCTACCAAGTCGTACCCCACTGTGTATCATGCACGGACAGACACTCTACAATGCAAGGCCCAACAGAAAGGGGCCTGGCTGTATCCTGTACAAACAAAAAAATATGAGGTTTTTGTTGGTATTTATGGTCATAAAATGTAAGCCTACAACCCTCGTCAGGATATTATCCTCTGTTTGTTGCTATTTTTATCTCTAGTGGCATGGTGACCCTTACGATAAACCTTGAAATGTTGATCAATGTAGATTACATTATTTCTGAAAAAAGCAAATGATCATACATTGTTCTCTAGGTTTGATCTCCAGTGTGTATATATCTATATATACCATACAGACCAAAAGTTTGGACACACCTTCTCGTTCTAAGAGTTTTCTTTATTTTCAGGACTGAAAATTGTAGATTCACTTTGAAGGCATCAAAACTATGAATTAAAGCATGTGGAATGAAATACTTAAAAAAGTGTGAAACAACTGAAAATATGTCTTATATTCTAGGTTCTTCAAAGTAGCCACCTTTTGCTTTCATTACTACTTTGCACACTCTTGGCATTCTCTTGATGAGCTTCAAGAGGTAGTCACCGTAAATAGTTTTCCAACAGTCTTGAAGAGTTCCCAGAGATGCTTAGCACTTGTTCGCCCTTTTGCCTTCACTCTGCGGTCCAGCTCACCCCAAACCATCTCGATTGGGTTCAGGTCTGGTTTCTGTGGAGACCTGGTCATCTGGCGTAGCACCCCATCACTCTCCTTCTTAGTCAAATTGCCCTTACATAGCCTGGAGGTGTGTTTGGGGTTATTGTCCTGTTGAAAAATAAATGATGTCCAACTAAACACAAACTGGATGGAATAGCACGCCGCTGCAAGATCCTGTGGTAGGCATGCTGGTTCTGTATGCCTTCAATTTTGAATAAATCCCCAACAGTGTCACCAGCAAAGCACCCCCACACCATCACACCTCCTCATCTATGCTTCTCGGTGGGAACCAGCCATGTAGAGTCCATCTGTTCACCTTTTCTACAAAGACATGGTGGTTGGATCCAAAGATCTCAAATTTGGACTCATCAGACCAAAGCACAGATTTCCACTGGTCTAATGTCCATTCCTTGTGTTCTTTAGCCCAAACAAGTCTCTTCTGCTTGTTGCCTGTCCTTAGCAGTGGTTTCCTAGCAGCTATTTTACCATGAAGGCCTGCTGCACAAAGTCTCCTCTTAACAGTTGTTCTAGAAATGAGAAGGTGTGTCCTAACGTTTGGTCTGTACTGTATATACAGTGCCTACAAGTAGTATTCAACCCCCTGCAGATTTAGCAGGTTTGATAAGATGCAAATAAGTTAGAGCCTGCAAACTTCAAACAAGAGCAGGATTTATTAACAGATGCATAAATCTTACAAACCAACCAGTTATGTTGCTCAGTTAAATTTTAATAAATTTTCAACATAAAAGTGTGGGTCAATTATTATTCAACCCCTAGGTTTAATATTTTGTGGAATAACCCTTGTTTGCAATTACAGCTAATAATCGTCTTTTATAAGACCTGATCAGGCCGCCACAGGTCTCTGGAGTTATCTTGGCCCACTCCTCCATGCAGATCTTCTCCAAGTTATCTAGGTTCTTTGGGTATCTCATGTGGACTTTAATCTTGAGCTCCTTCCACAAGTTTTCAATTTGGTTAAGGCCAGGAGACTGACTAGGCCACTGCGACACCTTGATTTTTTTCCCTCTTGAACCAGGCCTTGGTTTTCTTGGCTGTGTGCTTTGGGTCGTTGTCTTGTTGGAAGATGAAATGACGACCCATCTTAAGATCCTTGATGGAGGAGCGCAGGTTCTTGGCCAAAATCTCCAGGTAGGCCGTGCTATCCATCTTCCCATGGATGCGGACCAAATGGCCAGGCCCCTTGGCTGAGAAACAGCCCCACAGCATGATGCTGCCACCACCATGCTTGACTGTAGGGATGGTATTCTTGGGGTCGTATGCAGTGCCATCCAGTCTCCAAACGTCACGTGTGTGGTTGGCACAAAAGATCTCGATCTTGGTCTCATCAGACCAGAGAACCTTGAACCAGTCTGTCTCAGAGTCCTCCAAGTGATCATGAGCAAACTGTAGACGAGCCTTGACATGACGCTTTGAAAGTAAAGGTACCTTACGGGCTCGTCTGGAACGGAGACCATTGCGGTGGAGTACGTTACTTATGGTATTGACTGAAACCAATGTCCCCACTGCCATGAGATCTTCCCGGAGCTCCTTCCTTGTTGTCCTTGGGTTAGCCTTGACTCTTAGGACAAGCCTGGCCTTGGCACAGGTGGAAACTTTCAAAGGCTGTCCAGGTCGTGGAAGGCTAACAGTAGTTCCATAAGCCTTCCACTTCTGGATGATGCTCCCAACAGTGGAGACAGGTAGGCCCAACTCCTTGGAAAGGATTTTGTACCCCTTGCCAGCCTTGTGACTCTCCACGATCTTGTCTCTGATGGCCTTGGAATGCTCCTTTGTCTTTCCCATGTTGACCAAGTATGAGTGCTGTTCACAAGTTTGGGGAGGGTCTTACTTAGTCAGAAAAGGCTGGAAAAAGATAATTAATCCAAACATGTGAAGCTCATTGTTCTTTGTGCCTGAAATACTTCTTAATACTTTAGGGGAACCAAACAGAATTCTGGTGGTTTGAGGGGTTGAATAATAAATGACCCCCTGAATAAACTTTTCACAATTTAAAAAAAAAAATAAAAAAAGAATAACATTCTTTTTTGCTGCAGTGCATTTCACACTTCCAGGCTGATCTACAGTCCAAATGTCCCAATGCCAAGTTAATTCCGAATGTGTAAACCTGCTAAATCTGCAGGGGTTTGAATACTACTTGTAGGCACTGTACATATATATATATATATATATATATATATATATATATATATATATATATATATATATATATATATATATATATATATTTATTTAAATCAATTCCAAACAACATATGCTGGAAACCACTATACCAATATTAAACCAGAGAAAAAAAGTGGTATAACTCCATTATAATAAAAACAGTAAATTTTTATTTCAAAAAAGTTTTTTTAAAAACATAAACACAAAAATACATAAATTCACAGCAAAATTCTCAGTAGTGGGTGAGCTGGTACCATGCCGCAATGTATATATGGTTAAGTTCGTACAATAACAGGTCAGTAATAATCGGCAGTAATATTTTATGCAAACAGACTATATTAATAGAATGCAGAACGCATATCAATCGGGGCTTCAATAGTCTATCCGCCACCTCCTAGACAATATAACCACAGTATAGCATGAAAGGCCTGAGTACTAAACCTATTTAAATGGCCATAATGTTCTATGCATTTAGACTATATTGATAAAGTAAACAACACATGTCAGTCGGGGCTTAGTCGTTCTATCCGCCTCCTCCTAAAACAGTATAGTCACAATTTAGCATAAACCGCCTAAGTACTGAACTTATACAGACCAGTAATGTAGGTACCGCAACACCCGCCTGTCCCAACGCGCGTTTCCACCCTCTTCTTCAGGGGACGTATAACGGACTAGTGTGGGTCAATAATAATCACCCTAATTCAAAAAACATGCGTTTCGTCCTATTGCATAGATCACGTATTGGGGAATGCGTGACCAACCACGGAGCGCATATTGCAGTTCACCGTATTAGAGACAAATCACTTGCTGCCACGTAAATGTTTTCAATTGCCCGCCCCACTAATGGGGCGTAGCGTAACCATAGTCCGTTATAGGCTCCCCCCATGGCCGAAGATGTCATCGGATACAGCATGCCCGTAGTGCTGATCAAAATGAGGCTCACCGTATTAGAGACCAATCACTTGCTGCCACGTAAATGTTTTCAATTGCCCGCCCTACTAGTGGAGCGTAGCGTAACCTTAATCTATTTAAGGCTCCCCCCATGGCCGATCACGTCATCGGATGCAGCATGTCAGCAGTGCTAATCAAGATATGTCACGTGTTTGAGCACGTGAATGTATCGTGGCGTTCTTAGTTCCCGTGATTGAATCGGTCGTCATGGTTTACAAGCTACACGCCCATCCAACATGAAAAACACATAACTCAGTGTCAAGCACCAACCTGCAGCCATGATGTAATTGGTAAGGCGTGCACTTTGTTATATAACCATGGTGACTGCCGGACCCATGACAGATCGAATCAATCACGTAAGCCGCCCTGCTCACCCGGAGCCATAAGTCCAAAAATGACGCAACTATCAATTGAATCATACTGCATCGCGTACACCCACAGCAAAACACCCACCAACAATAAATTAATTACAAAGACACGTAACACCATGTATTAATTTCTTTGCCAACCCAACTATAGCCTGATTTGTTTGAATGAATAAAGAACCCCATCTAAATATTATATAATGAACCGGCTTTGAATTCAATCTTATGACATGGTCGAATCAGTACTCATTCTGAGACCACAATACAGTCCTAATGCTAATATTTTGGAGGGTCAAACGCCAAACTTACAGACCAACCCCCTCTATATTGGTCGAATTTCCCAGTCAGGCCCCATCACCAAGGCAGGACACCCCAACAACTCGCACCAAGTGAGCCTCAGATTATAAATTATAAATGGCATAGGTAGAGTGCCTGTTCTACTGCACCCCCTACATGATCAAAACCACACAGTTGCCCAGTTTTTCAGGTTATAAGGCAGGCCAGGCTACATGAAGTTGGGCAATAATCCCTTGCATCGCCATAGAGAAGGAGGGAGGTATGAATAACTGGAAACACCATACTATCATACCGTGATGCCTTGTTAACTATAACCCTATCCATGGATCATACCCCAACTGTTCATCTCAACATCGCCTGCCTCAGCCGATTTTGGGCTCCTATCCATTGGTGTTACATTAGGGGTCCGATATTAGTTATGAGAGTGGCACGTCAGCACAGTAACCATAAAGGGCCCGAATCTACGTCACCACCCCGTCCCGGCCACAGGTGAGCATGACCTGTCAGACTGTTAGTTTCCGACAGGGCTTGCCACCAACAAGGGCCGCAACCAGGGAAGAGACATTCACCGCCCCAATGGTTCTGCGCTTGGCCACCCCCCAACGATGTATCTGGGTACCCATGTCAGTCCGATTGCCAGTGTAGAATTTGTAATAGATCTATACTAAAAAATATATTATTAAATCCCGTATTGAGAGAAATCCCAATTGGCGGCTTCAATGTTGTCCAGGTGAATTCATATCCTAATTCCATTGACTCCCAGACTTTTCATGGTCCTCAGTAGTCCACTCATCACACAAATCATAGCAATTACATCAACAGATTCCAGAGCCTTTAGAAAAGAAACAAGCAATAGTTAGTATTGATAGAACATTTAACAATTAACATCCACACTAACAGTCCAGTGATGATGAAAATCCAGAACCTATATACCCAAAATCCAAAATTAGAGATCAAATATTAAAAAACTAAAACCTATACATAATAGATAAATGTTAAAACCAATTTAAAATTTATATATCCTCGTTCAACCTACAAGAAAGAACTGAAACCAAAGTGTTCATTGAGCCCTTTTGGTGCGACGGTGCCCAACATATAGATCCACTTACTTTCCAATTTCCCCAGAGTTGTGTTCAAGTCACCCCCTCTGGGATCATTTTTAATCTGATCTATAGCTTTAATTTTTAACGATGCTGGGTTAGAATTGTGGAATTTCTTATAGTGCCTGGGGAGAGTTTTCAAATGTTCATTTTCCAGAGCTGTTTTCGATTTTTC
The DNA here is from genome assembly GCF_048569485.1 of Anomaloglossus baeobatrachus. Lineage (NCBI taxonomy): Eukaryota > Metazoa > Chordata > Amphibia > Anura > Aromobatidae > Anomaloglossus > Anomaloglossus baeobatrachus. The sequence goes on from NC_134362.1 coordinate 104,593,536, forward strand.
TATGTCCCGCACATGCTCTCGCACGCGGATTTTAAGTTCTCTACTCGTGAGGCCAATATAGAATTTCCCACAACCACAGGTGGCCTGGTACACCACATTCTTGGATGAGCATGTTAAATGCTGCCTTATTACATACTCCTTCTGCTCTCTGGTGCCAGTAAAGGTTTTGGACTTAGACATATTTAGACACCCCTTACACATCCCACATGGGTAAAAACCCGGGGAAGGTGGAGTTTTCAATTTATTCTTAGAGCCCTGATAGGTACTTTGTACCAGCAAATCCTTAAGATTTTTAGATCTCCTTGCTGTGACCAAGGGATGGTCGGGCAAACACTGTTTCAAAATAGGATCCATCAACAGCACCTGCCAGTGTTTTTCAAGGATTGCCCGAAGTTCTCTCCAACGATTGTTATACGTGGTGATTAGCCTGACTGGCTGTTCCACCTTAGTCACATCTTGGCTAGAGTACAGTAGTTGCTCCCTCGGAGTATTCAATGCTCTCCTATACCCTTTCCGGATACATCTCCTACTGTATCCTCTGTTCAAAAACCGATTGGTCAATTCTTCGGCTTGATTATGAAATTTATCAACTGAGGAACAGATTCGCTTGGCTCTCAAAAATTGGGAGGTAGGGATGCTTCTAATGGTGGCTGGATGGTGGCATGACTGAGCATGAAGTAGGGTGTTTGTTGACGTTGGTTTCCTAAATACATCGGTGCTTATATCACCATTGGGAGAGGCATGGATTTTAATGTCTAGGAATTCCACCGAACGACCGTATTTATACGTTAAAAGGATGTTCTTATTATTAGAATTCAGTCGATTCATGAACAATTCCAATTGTTCGACTGTGCCCTCCCAAATAAACCAAACGTTATCTATGTACCTGATCCAATTCTGGACCAGGCCCACAGACTCATCCGGCTCCGTCTGGAAAATTTGTAGTTCCCATGCCCCCAGAAACAGGTTAGCATATCAGGAGGCGCATGCCGCCCCCATTGCTGTACCTTGTATCTGGAGGAAAACCTCATCTTTAAACATGAAGCAATTATGCCGCAAGATAAAATTGAGTAGTATTAGGATCAGGTCAACCAGTCCCTGGTCCAAATTTCTAGATTGTAGAAAAAACTCAGCAGCTGCCATCCCATCATGATGTCTAATAGAGGAGTATAGGGCCTCTACGTCTGCTGTTACTATCAAGGCCCTATCTCCAATATTAAGATTGTCTAGCCTTTTTAAAGCTGCAGTAGTGTCTTTTATGTGTGAAGGCAAAGTGAAGACAAGTGGCTGTAGGTAATATTCAATGAAGTCACACACCCTCTCACACAACCCCCCATTTCCGGAGACAATAGGCCATCCGGGGGGGTTGTGTGGATTCTTGTGTAACTTCGGGATTATATAAAACGTTGGACATCCGAGGGTTAGCAATTGAAAGTGAATCCAAATTTTTTTTAGGAATAACCCCCACCTGAAACACCCTATCCAGAATCTCAAGAAGCTCTGCCCGATATTCCAGTAAAGGGTTGTATGTTAGTTTTTTATAGTTAGCGGTGTTCCTAAGTATTTTGTAGACCTGTGTTTCATATTGAATGTTAGGCCAAATAACCAGATTCCCGCCTTTGTCGGCGGGTTTTATTGTGACATCAGGTAACACTTGCAATTCTTTTAATGCTTTTCTTTCAGCATAATTGAGGTTAGAGACCTGATGCGTGTTGTAAATCAGATCTTCAACCTCCTTGCTAACCAAATTAACAAAAATATCAACCGCCGGGCATGAGCTAAACGGTGGAAATTTTTTTGATTTTGTATATAGGTGTTTCGGAAAAATCCCAATCCCTTGAATTAATTCCTCTGGAACATCAACAGTGGTGTCAACCCCAAGAGGCTCACTTACATACTCATCAGCATCTCCAATATTGCCCTCCATGGCCAAGGAGTTCAAGGCTGATATGGCTTCTTGCTCCTTTTTGGAGCTATATACCTCTCCTAGATTGGATTGACAAAAAAAGCGTTTAAGCAGAATTTTTCGTGCAAAGAGATGCAAGTCTTTAACAGTGGTGAACTTATCAAGGTTACTGGAGGGGGAGAAGGATAAACCCCTCTCCACAACTCTTATTTGATTGTCCGTTAAAATATGTGAGGATAAATTTATTACCTTCAGTTGGTCATCACGGACAAAGCCCTCATGATGGTACATTTTGGGCTGGATCTTCGTTCTATCCCACTGTCTCGTTCTCATATGTCGTTTGTCCCATGTTTCTGCTTCGCTCTGAGAATTTTCTCCTTCGCTAGTGGAGGCAGCTAATGACATGGAGGGACTCCTAAATTGTGTTCTCTCCTTCTGTTTAGGGATCTGCCATCTAAAGATCTTTTGTGCTTCAAAATCAGCCACATCCCGGTGGAATTTTTTCCCTTTTAGTTGGCTGATCTCCACCTCCCATTTTTCAATGTCTTTATCTAGCTCAGAGAAAAAGTTATTAACCGACATTTTCTCAATGTCATTGGTTATGCTTTTCTGTAGTTCTTCCAATTCCAGATCAAGAGCGGCTAGGGACATTGTATTCTTCTCCACAATAATGCGCATTAATTCATTTGAGCAAATTAGAGATGCTTCAATCCACCGTTTAGTCAAATGTTCATCATCCAAAGGGAACGTAGGGTAAATCTGTATTCTCAGACCCCTAGGTACTATTTTAGCCAGTAAATAACTCTCCATGGAAGCCTTAGTCCACCACATTTTCATGTTTTTATGTGTCAAATTTTTATATTTGGTAAATTTATCCTTGTTTGTTGAACGAGGATTATTGAGGTCTACTGAGGACCCCTGCCGGAAAATATTCGTAGCCTTGTTGCGCCAGGAAACCTCCTTGGCTTTGAAGTCCATAATTGGTTTATAATGACCTGATTCTGTAATGAAGCAGATACATAACATTTAAATCAATTCCAAACAACATATGCTGGAAACCACTATACCAATATTAAACCAGAGAAGAAAAGTGGTATAACTCCATTATAATAAAAACAGTAAATTTTTATTTCAAATTTTTTTTTTGAAAAACAGAAACACAAACATACATAAATTCACTGCAAAATTCTCAGTAGTGGGTGAGCTGGTACCATGCCACAATGTATATATGGTTAAGTTCGTACAATAACAGGTCAGTAATAATCGGCAGTAATATTTTATGCAAACAGACTATATTAATAGAATGCAGAACGCATATCAATCGGGGCTTCAATAGTCTATCTGCCACCTCCTAGACAATATAACCACAGTATAGCATGAAAGGCCTGAGTACTAAACCTATTTAAATGGCCATAATGTTCTATGCATTTAGACTATATTGATAAAGTAAACAACACATGTTAGTCGGGGCTTAGTCGTTCTATCCGCCTCCTCCTAAAACAGTATAGTCACAATTTAGCATAAACCGCCTAAGTACTGAACTTATACAGACCAGTAATGTAGGTATGATTCAATTGATAGTTGCGTCATTTTTGGACTTATGGCTCCGGGTGAGCAGGGCGGCTTACTTGATTGATTCGATCTGTCATGGGTCCGGCAGTCACCATGGTTATATAACAAAGTGCACGCCTTACCAATTACATCACGGCTGCAGGTTGGTGCTTGACGCTGAGTTATGTGTTTTTCATGTTGGATGGGCGTGTAGCTTGTAAACCATGACAATCGATTCAATCACGGGAACTAAGGACGCCACGATACATTCACGTTCTCAAACACGTGACATATCTTGATTAGCACTGCTGACATGCTGCATCCGATGACGTGATCGGCCATGGGGGGAGCCTTAAATGGATTAAGGTTACGCTACGCTCCACTAGTAGGGCAGGCAATTGAAAACATTTACGTGGCAGCAAGTGATTGGTCTCTAATACGGTGAGCCTCATTTTGATCAGCACTACGGGCATGCTGTATCAGATGACGTCTTCGGCCATGGGGGGAGCCTATAACGGACTATGGTTACGCTACGCCCCATTAGTGGGGCGGGCAATTGAAAACATTTATGTGGCAGCAAGTGATTTGTCTCTAATACGGTGAACTGCAATATGCGCTCCGTGGTTGGTCACGCATTCCCCAATACGTGATCTATGCAATAGGGCGAAACACATGTTTTTTGAATTAGGGTGATTATCCAGCACATATATACCCTTGTCCCACACTAGTCCGTTATACGTCCCCTGAAGAAGAGGGTGGAAACTTGCGTTGGGACAGGCGGGTGTAGCGGTACCTACATTACTGGTCTGTATAAGTTCAGTACTTAGGCGGTTTATGCTAAATTGTGACTATACTGTTTTAGGAGGAGGCGGATAGAACGACTAAGCCCCGACTGACATGTGTTGTTTACTTTATCAATATAGTCTAAATGCATAGAACATTATGGCCATTTAAATAGGTTTAGTACTCAGGCCTTTCATGCTATACTGTGGTTATATTGTCTAGGAGGTGGCGGATAGACTATTGAAGCCCCGATTGATATGCGTTCTGCATTCTATTAATTTAGTCTGTTTGCATAAAATATTGCTGACGATTATTACTGACCTGTTATTGTACGAACTTAACCATATATACATTGCGGCATGGTACCAGCTCACCCACTACTGAGAATTTTGCTGTGAATTTATGTATTTTTGTGTTAATGTTTTTTAAAAAAAAATTTTGAAATAAAAATTTGCTGTTTTTATTATAATGGAGTTATACCACTTTTTTTCTCTGGTTTTATATATATATATATATATATATATATATATATATATATATACATACAGTGCCTTGTAAAAGTATTCGGCTCCCTTGAATTTTTCAACCTTTTCCTACATTTCAGGCTTCAAACATAAAGATGAAAATTTTAATCTTATGGTGAAGAATCAACAACAAGTGGGACACAATTGTGAAGTTGAACGAAATTTATTGGTTATTTTAAACTTTTTTGAAAAATAAATAACTGAAAAGTGGGGCGTGCAATATTATTAATCCCCTTTACTTTCAGTGCAGCAAACTCAGTTCATTGAGGATCTCTGAATGATCCAATGTTGTCCTAAATGACTGATGATGATAGATATAAGCCACCTGTGTGTAATCAAGTCTCCGTATAAATGCACCTGCTCTGTGATAGTCTCAGTATTCTGTTAAAAGCGCAGATAGCATCATGAAGACCAAGGAACACAACAGGCAGGTCTGTGATACTGTTGTGAAGGAGTTTAAAGCTGGATTTGGTTACAAAAAGATTTCCAAAACTTTAAACATCCTAAGGAGCACTATGCAAGCGATCATATTGAAATGGAAGAAGTATCATACCACTGCAAATCTACCAAAACCAGGCCGTCCATCCACACTTTCATTTCAAACAAGGAGAAGACTAATCAGAGATGCAGCCAAGAGGCCCATGATCACTCTGGCTGAACTGCAGAGATCTACAGCTGAGGTGGGAGAGTCTGTCCATAGGACAACAATCAGTCATACACTGCACAAATCTGGCCTTTATGGAAGAGTGGCCAGGAGAAAGCCATTTCTCAAAGATATCCATAAAATGTGTCATTTAAAGTTTGCCACAAGCCACCTGGGAGACACTCCATACATGTGGAAGAAGGTACTCTGGTCAGATGAAATAAAAATTGAACTTTTTGGGCACAATGCCAAACGATATGTGCGGATTAAAAGCAGCACAGCTCATTCACCTGAACACACCATCCCCACTGTCAAACATGGTGGTGGCAGCATCATGGTTTGGGCTTGCTTTTCTTCAGCAGGGACAGGGAAGATGGTTAAAATTGATGGGAAGATGGATAGAGCCAAATACAGGACCATTGTTGAAGAAAACTTGTTGGAGTCTGCAAAAGACCTGAGAGTGGAACGGAGATTTGTCTTCCAACAAGGCAATGATCCCAAACATAAAGCAAAATCTACAATGGAATGGTTCACAAATAAACGTATCCAGGTGTTAGAATGGCCAAGTTAAAGTCCAGACCTGAATCCAATCGAGAATCTGTGGAAAGAGCTGAAAACTGCTGTTCACAAACGCTCTCCATCAAACCTCGCTCAGCTCCAGCTGTTTGCAAAGGAAGAATGGGCAAGAATTTTAGTCTCTTGATCTGCAAAACTGATAGAGACATACCCCAAGCGACTTGCAGCTGTAATCGCTGCAAAAAGTTGGCGCTACAAAGTATTAACTTAAAGGGATGAATAATATTGCACGTCCCACTTTTGTTATATTTTTTTTTTATTTAAAATAAGCAATACATTTTGTTCAATTTCACAATTGTGTCCCACTTGTTGTTGATAATACTTTCGCAAGGCACTGTGTGTGTGTGTGTGCGTGTGTGTGTGTGTGTGTGTGTGTGTGTATATATATATATATATATATATAAATATGTAGTATTGCTATTATTCTCCCATTTTGCACATATTCTTAATAGTTTTTGCATTATTCATATAATATAATGTTTGTATTATTATACTTCTCATGTACTTATTAATCTCTTTTTATTTTTGGCTATTTCTTTTGCCATTGTCGAGATTGTTATCCATTATATTATTTTTTATAATTATGCAATTGCATCCATCCTACACATTAGAACTACATATTTATATCTATATATAACTACATATTTCTAGGATTTAGTTCCACTAACAATGGCGCAAACCAGATGCCTTCATTAGAGATGAGCGAACCGGTCGCGGTTCGGCTCGAGGTTGGTTCGCCGAACGGACCTCCCGTTCGAGTTCGGTTCGTCGAACGTTCGACGAACCGAACTCGAACTGCATAGGAAACAATGGCAGGCAATCACAAACACAGAAAAACACCTAGAAAACACCCTCAAAGGTGTCCTAAAGGTGACAAACAACTCAAACACATTGGAAAGTGACAAGGACATATACTCATGCGAAAACAAAACAGCTGGACAAGGAAAAAGAGGAGGACACACAGATATAGGCATGGCACGCCCTTCTAAAATCATGTAAAACACCGCAAGGTGACTCCAAGCGGAGTCTCCATTTTTTCCAAAAATTGGGCCACACACACACCCACCCCTTCAGTGGCAGCAGTTGTGCCCCAGTTGTACACTTCACAGCTACATTTGCATCAAGCACATTCAAAAATACGCCATTCTTATCCATCCCCAGGATGACACCGGGGTAGGTAGCAAAGTCTTTGCTGACCCATGACTTGTTCATCTTGGCTTCTTTTAAAAACAATGTAAGCAAGGGTTACTCCAAGCGGAGTCTCCCTTTTTTCCAAAAATTGGGCCACACAGACACCCACCCCATCAGTGGCAGCACTTGGGCCCTAGTTGCAAACAGGATGTTTTGATTTGCATCAAGCACATTCAAAAATACGCCATTCTTATCCGTCCCCAGGATGACACCGGGGTAGGTAGCAAAGTCTTTCCTGATCCCAGCTCTGTTCATCTTGGCTTCTTTTAAAAACACATCAAGCAAGGGTTACTCCAAGCGGAGTCTCCCTTTTTTTCCAAAAATTGGGCCACACAGACACCCACCCCATCAGTGGCAGCACTTGGGCCCTAGTTGCAAACAGGATGTTTTGATTTGCATCAAGCACATTCAAAAATACGCCATTCTTATCCGTCCCCAGGATGACACCGGGGTAGGTAGCAAAGTCTTTGCTGATCCCAGCTCTGTTCATCTTGGCTTCTTTTAAAAACACATCAAGCAAGGGTTACTCCAAGCGGAGTCTCCCTTTTTTTCCAAAAATTGGGCCACACAGACACCCACCCCATCAGTGGCAGCACTTGGGCCCTAGTTGCAAACAGGATGTTTTGATTGGCATCAAGCACATTCAAAAATACGCCATTCTTATCCGTCCCCAGGATGGCACCGGGGTAGGTAGCAAAGTCTTTCCTGATCCCAGCTCTGTTCATCTTGGCTTCTTTTAAAAACACATCAAGCAAGGGTTACTCCAAGCGGAGTCTCCCTTTTTTTCCAAAAATTGGGCCACACAGACACCCACCCCATCAGTGGCAGCACTTGGGCCCTAGTTGCAAACAGGATGTTTTGATTTGCATCAAGCACATTCAAAAATACGCCATTCTTATCCGTCCCCAGGATGACACCGGGGTAGGTAGCAAAGTCTTTGCTGATCCCAGCTCTGTTCATCTTGGCTTCTTTTAAAAACACATCAAGCAAGGGTTACTCCAAGCGGAGTCTCCCTTTTTTTCCAAAAATTGGGCCACACAGACACCCACCCCATCAGTGGCAGCACTTGGGCCCTAGTTGCAAACAGGATGTTTTGATTTGCATCAAGCACATTCAAAAATACGCCATTCTTATCCGTCCCCAGGATGACACCGGGGTAGGTAGCAAAGTCTTTCCTGATCCCAGCTCTGTTCATCTTGGCTTCTTTTAAAAACACATCAAGCAAGGGTTACTCCAAGCGGAGTCTCCCTTTTTTTCCAAAAATTGGGCCACACAGACACCCACCCCATCAGTGGCAGCACTTGGGCCCTAGTTGCAAACAGGATGTTTTGATTTGCATCAAGCACATTCAAAAATACGCCATTCTTATCCGTCCCCAGGATGACACCGGGGTAGGTAGCAAAGTCTTTGCTGATCCCAGCTCTGTTCATCTTGGCTTCTTTTAAAAACACATCAAGCAAGGGTTACTCCAAGCGGAGTCTCCCTTTTTTTCCAAAAATTGGGCCACACAGACACCCACCCCATCAGTGGCAGCACTTGGGCCCTAGTTGCAAACAGGATGTTTTGATTTGCATCAAGCACATTCAAAAATACGCCATTCTTATCCGTCCCCAGGATGACACCGGGGTAGGTAGCAAAGTCTTTCCTGATCCCAGCTCTGTTCATCTTGGCTTCTTTTAAAAACACATCAAGCAAGGGTTACTCCAAGCGGAGTCTCCCTTTTTTTCCAAAAATTGGGCCACACAGACACCCACCCCATCAGTGGCAGCACTTGGGCCCTAGTTGCAAACAGGATGTTTTGATTTGCATCAAGCACATTCAAAAATACGCCATTCTTATCCGTCCCCAGGATGACACCGGGGTAGGTAGCAAAGTCTTTGCTGATCCCAGCTCTGTTCATCTTGGCTTCTTTTAAAAACACATCAAGCAAGGGTTACTCCAAGCGGAGTCTCCCTTTTTTTCCAAAAATTGGGCCACACAGACACCCACCCCATCAGTGGCAGCACTTGGGCCCTAGTTGCAAACAGGATGTTTTGATTTGCATCAAGCACATTCAAAAATACGCCATTCTTATCCGTCCCCAGGATGACACCGGGGTAGGTAGCAAAGTCTTTCCTGATCCCAGCTCTGTTCATCTTGGCTTCTTTTAAAAACACATCAAGCAAGGGTTACTCCAAGCGGAGTCTCCCTTTTTTTCCAAAAATTGGGCCATACAGACACCCACCCCATCAGTGGCAGCACTTGGGCCCTAGTTGCAAACAGGATGTTTTGATTTGCATCAATCACATTCAAAAATACCCCATAATTAACCGTCCCCAGGATGACACCGGGGTAGGTAGCAAAGTCTTTGCTGACCCATGACTTGTTCATCTTGGCTTCTTTTAAAAACAATGTAAGCAAGGGTTACTCCAAGCGGAGTCTCCCTTTTTTCCAAAAATTGGGCCACACAGACACCCACCCCATCAGTGGCAGCACTTGGGCCCTAGTTGCAAACAGGATGTTTTGATTGGCATCAAGCACATTCAAAAATACGCCATTCTTATCCGTCCCCAGGATGGCACCGGGGTAGGTAGCAAAGTCTTTCCTGATCCCAGCTCTGTTCATCTTGGCTTCTTTTAAAAACACATCAAGCAAGGGTTACTCCAAGCGGAGTCTCCCTTTTTTTCCAAAAATTGGGCCACACAGACACCCACCCCATCAGTGGCAGCACTTGGGCCCTAGTTGCAAACAGGATGTTTTGATTTGCATCAAGCACATTCAAAAATACGCCATTCTTATCCGTCCCCAGGATGACACCGGGGTAGGTAGCAAAGTCTTTGCTGATCCCAGCTCTGTTCATCTTGGCTTCTTTTAAAAACACATCAAGCAAGGGTTACTCCAAGCGGAGTCTCCCTTTTTTTCCAAAAATTGGGCCACACAGACACCCACCCCATCAGTGGCAGCACTTGGGCCCTAGTTGCAAACAGGATGTTTTGATTTGCATCAAGCACATTCAAAAATACGCCATTCTTATCCGTCCCCAGGATGACACCGGGGTAGGTAGCAAAGTCTTTCCTGATCCCAGCTCTGTTCATCTTGGCTTCTTTTAAAAACACATCAAGCAAGGGTTACTCCAAGCGGAGTCTCCCTTTTTTTCCAAAAATTGGGCCACACAGACACCCACCCCATCAGTGGCAGCACTTGGGCCCTAGTTGCAAACAGGATGTTTTGATTTGCATCAAGCACATTCAAAAATACGCCATTCTTATCCGTCCCCAGGATGACACCGGGGTAGGTAGCAAAGTCTTTGCTGATCCCAGCTCTGTTCATCTTGGCTTCTTTTAAAAACACATCAAGCAAGGGTTACTCCAAGCGGAGTCTCCCTTTTTTTCCAAAAATTGGGCCACACAGACACCCACCCCATCAGTGGCAGCACTTGGGCCCTAGTTGCAAACAGGATGTTTTGATTTGCATCAAGCACATTCAAAAATACGCCATTCTTATCCGTCCCCAGGATGACACCGGGGTAGGTAGCAAAGTCTTTCCTGATCCCAGCTCTGTTCATCTTGGCTTCTTTTAAAAACACATCAAGCAAGGGTTACTCCAAGCGGAGTCTCCCTTTTTTTCCAAAAATTGGGCCACACAGACACCCACCCCATCAGTGGCAGCACTTGGGCCCTAGTTGCAAACAGGATGTTTTGATTTGCATCAAGCACATTCAAAAATACGCCATTCTTATCCGTCCCCAGGATGACACCGGGGTAGGTAGCAAAGTCTTTGCTGATCCCAGCTCTGTTCATCTTGGCTTCTTTTAAAAACACATCAAGCAAGGGTTACTCCAAGCGGAGTCTCCCTTTTTTTCCAAAAATTGGGCCACACAGACACCCACCCCATCAGTGGCAGCACTTGGGCCCTAGTTGCAAACAGGATGTTTTGATTTGCATCAAGCACATTCAAAAATACGCCATTCTTATCCGTCCCCAGGATGACACCGGGGTAGGTAGCAAAGTCTTTCCTGATCCCAGCTCTGTTCATCTTGGCTTCTTTTAAAAACACATCAAGCAAGGGTTACTCCAAGCGGAGTCTCCCTTTTTTTCCAAAAATTGGGCCATACAGACACCCACCCCATCAGTGGCAGCACTTGGGCCCTAGTTGCAAACAGGATGTTTTGATTTGCATCAATCACATTCAAAAATACCCCATAATTAACCGTCCCCAGGATGACACCGGGGTAGGTAGCAAAGTCTTTGCTGACCCATGACTTGTTCATCTTGGCTTCTTTTAAAAACAATGTAAGCAAGGGTTACTCCAAGCGGAGTCTCCCTTTTTTCCAAAAATTGGGCCACACAGACACCCACCCCATCAGTGGCAGCACTTGGGCCCTAGTTGCAAACAGGATGTTTTGATTTGCATCAAGCACATTCCAAATCCACAAGCATTTACTCTCCCCAGGATGACACAGGGGTAGTAAATTCCTTCTGGATCCATGACTTGTTCATTTTGATGAACGTCAGTCTGTCCACATTGTCACTGGACAGACGCGTGCGCTTATCTGTCAGCACACACCCAGCAGCACTGAAGACACGTTCAGAGACAACGCTGGCAGCTGGACACGACAAAATCTCCAAGGCGTAACTGGAGAGCTCTGGCCATTTTTCTATGTTTGAAGCCCAAAAGGAGCAAGGCTCCAGTTGCACAGTCATGGCATCGATGTTCATTTGGAGATACTCCTGTATCATCCTCTCCAGCCGCTGAGTATGTGTCAGACTTGTTGTCTCTGGTGGCCTTGCAAAAGAGGGTCTAAAAAAATTATGAAAAGATTCCATAAAATTGCTGTTACCGGCACCAGATACGGTCCTACTGGTACGGGTAGACTGGTGAAGATGACGAGACCGTCCCATGTTTGTCAAGTTACAACTGGGAGATTCCCTCCCTGCACCTGCACGGTTGTTTGGTGGAAAAGCCGAGCTAAGATCGAGTAACAGCTTCTGCTGATACTCCTGCATACGTGCGTCCCTTTCTATGGCTGGAACTATGTCACAAAATTTGGACTTGTACCGGGGATCTAATAGTGTGGCAATCCAGTAGTCATCATCACTTCTAATTTTGACAATACGACTGTCATGTTGGAGGTAGTGCAACAAAAAGGCACTCATGTGTCTTGCGCAGCCATGCGGACCAAGTCCACGCTGTGTTTGTGGCATAGAGGTGCTACCCGTTCTTTCTTCCTCTGACATCTCCCCCCAACCTCTTTCAACTGAAATTTGACCAAGGTCTCCCTCATCCGCTGAGTCTTCCATGTCCATGGACAGTTCGTCCTCCATTTCTTCATGTTCTCCAGCACCTTGCTCAACATTTCGCCTGCTACTATGCGCCCTTGTCGATCCCTGTTCCCCATGGTCCCATGCCTGCTGCGTTGGTGATGATGAACGTCTGGACCTTGGTGATGTTGTTGTCCCTTGCACATATGAATCCTCCTGTAGTTCCTCCCCTTCATGTTGTCCCACCCCCTGACTCCGAATAGTGTTTAGCGTGTGCTCCAGCATGTAAATGACTGGAATCGTCATGCTGATAATGGCATTGTCAGAGCTAAACATATTCGTCGCCATGTCGAAACTGTGCAGAAGGGTGCATAGGTCCTTGATCTGAGACCACTCCATCAGGGTGATCTGCCCCACCTCTGCATCTCGTTGGCCCAGGCTATACGTCATGACGTATTGCACCAGGGCTCTGCGGTGCTGCCACAGTCGCTGTAACATGTGGAGAGTTGAATTCCAGCGTGTCGCCACATCGCATTTCAGGCGATGAACCGGCAGGCTGAAAGACTTCTGTAGCGATGCAAGTCGCTCAGCTGCGGCGCTTGAACGCCGGAAGTGAGCAGACAGTTTTCGTGCCCTGTTCAGAAGGCCATCTAGGCCGGGATAGTGTGTTAAAAATTGCTGCACGACAAGGTTCAACACGTGAGCCATACAAGGTACATGTGTCACCTTGCCCAGGCGAAGGGCCGCACCCAGGTTTGCAGCATTGTCGCACACGGCCTTACCAGGCTGCAGGTTGAGTGGAGACAACCATTTATTAAACTCGGACCGCAGAGCTGACCACAACTCCTCAGCTGTGTGACTCTTATTACCAAGACATGTCAAGCTAAAGACCGCCTGATGCCGTTGCGCTCGGCTTCCAGCATAGTAATGAGGCGTGCGTGATTCCTTCTGCGCAGTGAGAACGCTGGTGGCCTGACCAGGCAGGCTTGGGGCGGAGGTGGAGGACCCAGATGAGGTGGAGGATGCAGAAGCTGTGGCGGAACTTGGACAGACAGAGGATTGACACACAAGTCGTGGGGACGGCAAGACTTGTGCAGCAGACCCTTCACCATCTATCACCATAGTTACCCAGTGCCCAGTCAGCGACATGTAACGTCCCTGTCCATGCTTACTGGTCCAAGTATCGGTGGTGAAATGCACCCGTTCACACACAGAGTTTCTCAAGGAAGCGGTGATGTTGTGTGCGACATGCTGGTGTAGCGCGGGCACACCTTTCTTAGAGAAGTAGTGGCGACTAGGCATCTGGTACTGGGGCACAGCGACAGACATAAGGTCTCTAAAATCCTGTGTGTCCACTAGGCGGAAAGGCAGCATTTCGGTAGCCAACAGCTTACAGAGGGATAGAGTCAACCTCTTAGCTTTGTCATGGGTCGGAGGAAGTGGCCTTTTATTTGACCACATCTGAGGGACAGAGATCTGGCTGCTGTGTGTAGACGGTGTTGAGTAGGGTGTCCCTGGAAAAATGCAGGTTTGTGAGGAAAGTGCAGGCGGAGACATGATGTTGCCTTCATCCAACGTTGGTGCTATCGATGTCTGAGAGAGCTGTACACACTCACTTGTTTCCCCTTCCAAACCAACTGACGACCTTACAAGCAAACTGCCTGTTGCGGTTACAGTGGTGGAAGTTTTGCGTGGAAAAACAGGTGTGACAGCTGTCCCCACAGTCCTAGAAGATGAAGAGCGCGCGGATGCACTGGAAGGGGCGGGCGGTGGATGGTTCGCTCCGCTAGCCGGCATTGCAGCACGGTGAGCTTCCCACCGGGACTTATGATATTTATTCATGTGACGATTCATGGAAGAAGTTGTCAAACTGCTGAGGTTTTGACCTCTACTAACAGAATCATGACAAATGTTACATATCACATGAGTTGGGCAATCTTTTTCGATGTGAAAAAAGGCCCAGGCTAGGCAAGGCTTAGAGGCCATGCGACCTGTTGATCCACCCCGAATAATGCTCATAGGCAGAGTGGTGGCTGAGGATGCAGTTGTAGACGTGCTACCAGTGCTCCGACTCTGTCCAGGAAGGCGCAAGGTAACTTCGTTGTCGGTTGCATCCTCCTCCACCGCCTCTGTTGACCTCCTCGAGTGCCTGACTGGGGGTTGACAGTAGGTGGGATCTAGAACGTCATCATCAATTGTTGTGTTCGCACTCCCCTCCCCCTCAGACCGAGCCTCTTCTTGCCCTGACCGAATATTTAAGTTGTCATCCCAATCGGGTATCTGCGTCTCATCTTCATCAGTATGTTCCTCATTGTCTATAACCACAGGTGTTACAGTTTGTGACAAAGGGTCAACATTATGCTCAGAAACTTGGTCCTCACGGCCTGAATCTGAGTCACAAAGGTTCTGGGCATCACTGCAGACCATTTCCTGTTCTGTACTCACTGTAGCTTGGGAGCAGACCTCTGATTCCCAGGCTATAGTGTGACTGAACAGCTCTGCAGACTCAGCCATCTCAGTTCCACCATACTGTGCAGGGCTGATGGAGACTTCAGAGCTGGGAGAAATCAAGTGTGATTGGGATGACAACTCAGAGGAATGGTGTTTTTTGGATGCGGTACTTGAAGTGGCTGAGAGGGCACTTGTTGGACCACTTGAGATCCATTCAAGCATTTTCCTTTTTTGCCCATCATCTACCTTTGTTCCTCTTGTTCGTGTCCGTAAAAAAGGGAGCACATCGGATTGTCCACAATAAGTAGTAGACATCTTACTTTTGCTAGTAGATGGTCTATCTTCAGCAGATGATAATGGAGCTTTGGCACCTTCCCCACTGACAAAACCTTTTTTGCCTTTTCCACCACGCCTCTTCCCCTTTCCACCAGCATCTGTCATTTTGCCACTCATGTTGATTGCGACAAGATTGTGGACTGAAAATGTGGTAGTAAAAATTGAGAGGTGGTGAAGATTGCAGTGGTGGTCTAGCTTTATTAACAGCAGAATAATAAAGAATAAATATCCCTGATAATGTAACTTAGTTATAATTCGTTGGAGTGTGCAACGCAGGCAGACGTGCTGCAAATGTCTTGGCACTAGTGGGACTATTGCAAAGTCCAATAGCCACGTATAGGATGCCACTAGGTACACTGAGTGTGTGCTAGTATAATGGCTTAGTTATAATTAGTTGGAGTGTGCAACGCAGGCAGACGTGCTGCAAATGTCTTGGCACTAGTGGGACTATAGCAAAGTCCAATAGCCACGTATAGGATGCCACTAGGTACACTGAGTGTGTGCTAGTATAATGGCTTAGTTATAATTAGTTGGAGTGTGCAACGCAGGCAGACGTGCTGCAAATGTCTTGGCACTAGTGGGACTATAGCAAAGTCCAATAGCCACGTATAGGATGCCACTAGGTACACTGAGTGTGTGCTAGTATAATGGCTTAGTTATAATTAGTTGGAGTGTGCAACGCAGGCAGACGTGCTGCAAATGTCTTGGCACTAGTGGGACTATAGCAAAGTCCAATAGCCACGTATAGGATGCCACTAGGTACACTAAGTGTGTGCTAGTATAATGGCTTAGTTATAATTAGTTGGAGTGTGCAACGCAGGCAGACGTGCTGCAAATGTCTTGGCACTAGTGGGACTATAGCAAAGTCCAATATCCACGTATAGGATGCCACTAGGTTCACTGAGTGTGTGCTAGTATAATGGCTTAGTTATAATTAGTTGGAGTGTGCAACGCAGGCAGATGCGCTCTGCAAATGTCTTGGCACTAGTAGGACTATAGCAAAGTCCAATAGCCACGTATAGGATGCCACTAGGTACACTGAGTGTGTGCTAGTATAATGGCTTAGTTATAATTAGTTGGAGTGTGCAACGCAGGCAGACGTGCTGCAAATGTCTTGGCACTAGTGGGACTATAGCAAAGTCCAATAGCCACGTATAGGATGCCACTAGGTACACTGAGTGTGTGCTAGTATAATGGCTTAGTTATAATTAGTTGGAGTGTGCAACGCAGGCAGACGTGCTGCAAATGTCTTGGCACTAGTGGGACTATAGCAAAGTCCAATAGCCACGTATAGGATGCCACTAGGTACACTGAGTGTGTGCTAGTATAATGGCTTAGTTATAATTAGTTGGAGTGTGCAACGCAGGCAGACGTGCTGCAAATGTCTTGGCACTAGTGGGACTATAGCAAAGTCCAATAGCCACGTATAGGATGCCACTAGGTACACTGAGTGTGTGCTAGTATAATGGCTTAGTTATAATTAGTTGGAGTGTGCAACGCAGGCAGACGTGCTGCAAATGTCTTGGCACTAGTGGGACTATAGCAAAGTCCAATAGCCACGTATAGGATGCCACTAGGTACACTGAGTGTGTGCTAGTATAATGGCTTAGTTATAATTAGTTGGAGTGTGCAACGCAGGCAGACGTGCTGCAAATGTCTTGGCACTAGTGGGACTATAGCAAAGTCCAATAGCCACGTATAGGATGCCACTAGGTACACTGAGTGTGTGCTAGTATAATGGCTTAGTTATAATTAGTTGGAGTGTGCAACGCAGGCAGACGTGCTGCAAATGTCTTGGCACTAGTGGGACTATAGCAAAGTCCAATAGCCACGTATAGGATGCCACTAGGTACACTGAGTGTGTGCTAGTATAATGGCTTAGTTATAATTAGTTGGAGTGTGCAACGCAGGCAGACGTGCTGCAAATGTCTTGGCACTAGTGGGACTATAGCAAAGTCCAATAGCCACGTATAGGATGCCACTAGGTACACTGAGTGTGTGCTAGTATAATGGCTTAGTTATAATTAGTTGGAGTGTGCAACGCAGGCAGACGTGCTGCAAATGTCTTGGCACTAGTGGGACTATAGCAAAGTCCAATAGCCACGTATAGGATGCCACTAGGTACACTGAGTGTGTGCTAGTATAATGGCTTAGTTATAATTAGTTGGAGTGTGCAACGCAGGCAGACGTGCTGCAAATGTCTTGGCACTAGTGGGACTATAGCAAAGTCCAATAGCCACGTATAGGATGCCACTAGGTACACTGAGTGTGTGCTAGTATAATGGCTTAGTTATAATTAGTTGGAGTGTGCAACGCAGGCAGACGTGCTGCAAATGTCTTGGCACTAGTGGGACTATAGCAAAGTCCAATAGCCACGTATAGGATGCCACTAGGTACACTGAGTGTGTGCTAGTATAATGGCTTAGTTATAATTAGTTGGAGTGTGCAACGCAGGCAGACGTGCTGCAAATGTCTTGGCACTAGTGGGACTATAGCAAAGTCCAATAGCCACGTATAGGATGCCACTAGGTACACTGAGTGTGTGCTAGTATAATGGCTTAGTTATAATTAGTTGGAGTGTGCAACGCAGGCAGACGTGCTGCAAATGTCTTGGCACTAGTGGGACTATAGCAAAGTCCAATAGCCACGTATAGGATGCCACTAGGTACACTGAGTGTGTGCTAGTATAATGGCTTAGTTATAATTAGTTGGAGTGTGCAACGCAGGCAGACGTGCTGCAAATGTCTTGGCACTAGTGGGACTATAGCAAAGTCCAATAGCCACGTATAGGATGCCACTAGGTACACTGAGTGTGTGCTAGTATAATGGCTTAGTTATAATTAGTTGGAGTGTGCAACGCAGGCAGACGTGCTGCAAATGTCTTGGCACTAGTGGGACTATAGCAAAGTCCAATAGCCACGTATAGGATGCCACTAGGTACACTGAGTGTGTGCTAGTATAATGGCTTAGTTATAATTAGTTGGAGTGTGCAACGCAGGCAGACGTGCTGCAAATGTCTTGGCACTAGTGGGACTATAGCAAAGTCCAATATCCACGTATAGGATGCCACTAGATTCACTGAGTGTGTGCTAGTATAATGGCTTAGTTATAATTAGTTGGAGTGTGCAACGCAGGCAGATGCGCTCTGCAAATGTCTTGGCACTAGTAGGACTATAGCAAAGTCCAATAGCCACGTATAGGATGCCACTAGGTACACTGAGTGTGTGCTAGTATAATGGCTTAGTTATAATTAGTTGGAGTGTGCAACGCAGGCAGACGTGCTGCAAATGTCTTGGCACTAGTGGGACTATAGCAAAGTCCAATAGCCACGTATAGGATGCCACTAGGTACACTGAGTGTGTGCTAGTATAATGGCTTAGTTATAATTAGTTGGAGTGTGCAACGCAGGCAGACGTGCTGCAAATGTCTTGGCACTAGTGGGACTATAGCAAAGTCCAATAGCCACGTATAGGATGCCACTAGGTACACTGAGTGTGTGCTAGTATAATGGCTTAGTTATAATTAGTTGGAGTGTGCAACGCAGGCAGACGTGCTGCAAATGTCTTGGCACTAGTGGGACTATAGCAAAGTCCAATAGCCACGTATAGGATGCCACTAGGTACACTGAGTGTGTGCTAGTATAATGGCTTAGTTATAATTAGTTGGAGTGTGCAACGCAGGCAGACGTGCTGCAAATGTCTTGGCACTAGTGGGACTATAGCAAAGTCCAATAGCCACGTATAGGATGCCACTAGGTACACTGAGTGTGTGCTAGTATAATGGCTTAGTTATAATTAGTTGGAGTGTGCAACGCAGGCAGACGTGCTGCAAATGTCTTGGCACTAGTGGGACTATAGCAAAGTCCAATAGCCACGTATAGGATGCCACTAGGTACACTGAGTGTGTGCTAGTATAATGGCTTAGTTATAATTAGTTGGAGTGTGCAACGCAGGCAGACGTGCTGCAAATGTCTTGGCACTAGTGGGACTATAGCAAAGTCCAATAGCCACGTATAGGATGCCACTAGGTACACTGAGTGTGTGCTAGTATAATGGCTTAGTTATAATTAGTTGGAGTGTGCAACGCAGGCAGACGTGCTGCAAATGTCTTGGCACTAGTGGGACTATAGCAAAGTCCAATAGCCACGTATAGGATGCCACTAGGTACACTGAGTGTGTGCTAGTATAATGGCTTAGTTATAATTAGTTGGAGTGTGCAACGCAGGCAGACGTGCTGCAAATGTCTTGGCACTAGTGGGACTATAGCAAAGTCCAATAGCCACGTATAGGATGCCACTAGGTTCACTGAGTGTGTGCTAGTATAATGGCTTAGTTATAATTAGTTGGAGTGTGCAACGCAGGCAGATGCGCTCTGCAAATGTCTTGGCACTAGTAGGACTATAGCAAAGTCCAATAGCCACGTATAGGATGCCACTAAAAAACACTTAGTGTGTGCAAGTATAATGGCTTAGTTATAATTAGTTGGATTGTGCAACGCAGGCAGATGCGCTCTGCAAATGTCTTGGCACTAGTGGGACTATAGCAAAGTCCAATAGCCACGTATAGGATGCCACTAGGTACACTGAGTGTTTGCTAGTAAAATTGCTTAGTTTAAAAAAGTTGTAGTGTGCAATGCAGGCAGACGTGCTCTGCAAATGTCTTTGCACTAGTGGGACTATAGCAAAGTCCAATAGCCACGTATAGGATGCCACTAGGTACACTGAGTGTTTGCTAGTAAAATTGCTTAGTTTAAAAAACTTGGAGTGTGCAATGCAGGCAGATGTGCTCTGCTAATGTCTTTGCACTAGTGGGACTATAGCAAAGTCCAATAGCCACGTATAGGATGCCACTAGGTACACTGAGTGTGTGCTAGTATAATGGCTTAGTTATAATTCGTTGGAGTGTGCAACGCAGGCAGATGCGCTCTGCAAATGTCTTGGCACTAGTGGGACTATAGCAAAGTCCAATAGCCACGTATAGGATGCCACTAGGTACACTGAGTGTTTGCTAGTAAAATTGCTTAGTTTAAAAAAGTTGTAGTGTGCAATGCAGGCAGACGCGCTCTGCAAATGTCTTTGCACTAGTGGGACTATAGCAAAGTCCAATAGCCACGTATAGGATGCCACTAGGTACACTGAGTGTTTGCTAGTATAATGGCTTACTTAGAATGAGTTGGAGTGTGCAGAGGACAAGAGGGTACAGTGGCAGGATTGTGGTGCTCTGGGTAGAGGAATGGAAGCCTGCCTTTCTATTCCCTCCTAATGGTGAAATGCAGGGAGGAAATCCCTGACCTGGGCTACACAGACGCTGTTGCTGTTTGCAGGACCTGTCACTTATGGCTCTCTGACCCTGCCGCTTTGAGCCCTTAAAAGGACTGCTAGAATGTGCTCTCCCTAAGCTGTCTAACGCTGTGTATGCAGCGCATACAGCTGTATCGGCGATAGGACTCAGGAGGACAGAGCTGCGACACTGATGTCTGACACCAAAGACGCAGAAGGCAGATAATGGCGTTCGTGAAGAAAATGTCCGGTTTTATAATGCAGGGACATGTGACATGCAGATCCTATCACACATGCCGTTGCTTCTCTGGCTCAAAGTCCACTTAGGTGTGTGTGTGTCTGTGATTGGCTGACATGCTGGCCCGCCCCACAAGACGCGCGCGCTTAGGGAAGGAAGACAAGAAAAAAAAAAAAAAAATGGCGATCGCCATTATAGAAACAGCAGTGATCTGAAGGCGCTGTTCACGCACACTATACACTGAAATGTGATAATAGTTTGATTCACAGAGTGACTTACACTATTACAGCAGAAACCAAGCTAGGATTTAGCTGTTTTTTGGCTGCTAGAACCGTTCTCGAACGTTTCTAGAACTATCGAGCTTTTGCAAAAAGCTCGAGTTCTAGTTCGATCTAGAACATGCCCCAAAATCACTCGAGCCGCGAACTGGAGAACCACGAACCACGAACCGCGCTCAACTCTAGCCTTCATTAACACCTTGGCAACCATGACACCGAACAGAGGAGCAATTTACAATACACTCTTTTTGGTCTTCCCAGGCTTTCATAGGTGATGTGTTGCTTACGGTCATTAGGGTACACTAACCTTTTCATCATTAGGTTAATCACTCCCTTGCACATTAAACAAAAAGAAATTCTTGATATAGATGGACATTCTTTAGCAAAGATTATTAAACATTGAAGTGACAGAATCACTCTGTATGCTGACTGGCTCACATACACGTTATGGGGTTCTAATGATTTTGTTTTTTTTTTTACTACCAACATATTATTTAGATTAAGGTGATTGATAAAGAAAAACTATCTATATATAATTGCCTTATTCTGTCTGTCTATCTGTGTTGCTCCAAAATTGTGTCCTTACAGTGACAACCGTCGGATTGGCCGCTGGGCTTGGCCTGGCCCCGCCCCCCACACGGATTGGCCGCTGGGCTCGGCCTGGCCCCGCCCCGCCCCGCCCCCGCATGGATTGGCCATTTGGCCAGGCCACGCCCCCGCACATGGTGCCGCTAGGCCACGCCCCTCACGCTGTGCCACTAGGCCACGCCCCCTCACACAGTGTCAGACGCGGTACCGCTAGGCCACGCCCCCTTACACTATGCGGCTAGGCCACGCCCCTCACACTATGCCGCTAGGTCACACCTCCGCACTATGCCGCTAGGCCACGCCCCACGCGGTGCCGCTAGGCCATGCCCCCTCACGTGGTGCTGCTAGGCCACGCCCTATCATACTATGTCTCAAGGCCACGCCCCTCACACTGTACCACTAGGCCACGCCCCCTGACACTGGAGCTAGGCCAAACCCCTCACACTATGGCGCTAGGCCACGCCCCCCACTATGCCGCTAGGCCACGCCCCCTCACTATGCCGCTAGGCCACGCCCCCTCACATTATGTAGCTAGGCCACACCCCCTCATACTCCCGCGAGGCTACGCCCCCTCACAGTATGCAGCTAGGCCACATCCCCTCATACTTTGCCGCTAGGCCACGCCCACACTCCCTCACAATATGCCGCTAGGCCACGCCCCCTCACACTATGATGCTAGGCCATGCCCCCTCACACTATCCTTCTAGGCCACGCCTCCTCACACTATGCCGCTAGCCCACGCCCCTCACACTGGCGCTAGGTCACGCCGCTTATACTGGTGCTAGGTCACGCCCCCTCACGATAGGCCACGCCCCCTCACCACTATATGTGCTAGGCCACACCCCCTCACCACTATGGCGCTAGGCCACGCCCCCTCACACTATGGTGCCAGGCTACGCCCCCTCACACTGTGCCGCTTGGCAACGCCCCCACACTATGCCGCTAGGCCACGCCCCACACACACGTTGGGCACCTGTACACCTTCCCCCAGGACAACTCCTCCCAATATACTCCTATTATACTCCTCTCTGAGGGGTTTGCAGCATGGGGGACAGAGCACAATGCGGGGTGAAGCATGGGGGATGCAGCACGATGGGGGGTGCAGCATGGGGGGGTGGACCATGATGGGGGGGTGCCCAGAATGGGGGGGATGAAACACGATGGGGGGTTCGCAGCATGGGGGATGGAGCAAGATGGGGGGGTGCCGAGAATGGGAGGTTGAAACACGATGGGGGTGCGCAGCATGGGGGGTGGACCATGATGGGGGGTGTCCAGAATGGGGGGATGGAGCACGATGGGGGGTGCCCAGAATGGGAGGTTGAAACACGATGGGGGTGGGCAGCATGGGGGATGGAGCACGATGGGGGGCCCAGAATGGGAGGTTGAAACACGATGGGGTGTGCGCAGCATGGGGGATTGGAGCACGATGGGGGGTGCAGCATGGGGGGATGGAGCACGATGGAGGGTGCCCAGAATGGGGGGGATGAAACACGATGGGGGGTGCACAGCATGGGGGATGGAGCACGATGGGGGTGTGCAGCATGGGGGATGGAGCACGATGGGGGTGCACACCTCCCCCCAAAACACACACACACCGCCACACACGCACCGCACAACACACCACATACACTGGGAACCACAAACACCCCCCTACACAGACACCCACACACACAGACAACGCCGCACACACACAACACACACACCGCGGCACACACAAATATACGCACATACCGCGCAACACACACACATTGCACAAAACATACCTCCCCTAAAACACACACACACACCCCACAGCCACACAAACAGCGCAACACACACAGCACCACACACAGACAACACTGCAGACACACAGCGATCCACAAACAAAGCAACACACACAACGAAACACACAAACACCGCTCTCACACACCCCCACCCAGTCAACACCCAGAACATTTACAGCGCACTACACAAACACTGGCAACTACAGACAACAACATACAGTTAGGTCCAGAAATATTTGGACAGTGACACAATTTTTACGAGTTGGGCTCTGCATGCCACCACATTGGATTTGAAATGAAACCTCTACAACAGAATTCAAGTGCAGATTGTAACGTTTAATTTGAAGGTTTGAACAAAAATATCTGATAGAAATTGTAGGAATTGTACACATTTCTTTACAAACACTCCACATTTTAGGAGGTCAAAAGTAATTGGACAAATAAACCAAACCCAAACAAAATATTTTTATTTTCAATATTTTGTTGCGAATCCTTTGGAGGCAATCACTGCCTTAAGTCTGGAACCCATGGACATCACCAAACGCTGGGTTTCCTCCTTCTTAATGCTTTGCCAGGCCTTTACAGCCGCAGCTTTCAGGTCTTGCTTGTATGTGGGTCTTTCCGTCTTAAGTCTGGATTTGAACAAGTGAAATGCATGCTCAATTGGGTTAAGATCTGGTGATTGACTTGGCCATTGCAGAATGTTTCACTTTTTTGCACTCATGAACTCCTGGGTAGCTTTGGCTGTATGCTTGGGGTCATTGCCCATCTGTACTATGAAGCGCCGTCCGATCAACTTTGCGGCATTTGGCTGAATCTGGGCTGAAAGTATATCCCGGTACACTTCAGAATTCATCCGGCTACTCTTGTCTGCTGTTATGTCATCAATAAACACAAGTGACCCAGTGCCATTGAAAGCCATGTATGCCCATGCCATCACGTTGCCTCCACCATGTTTTACAGAGGATGTGGTGTGCCTTGGATCATGTGCCGTTCCCTTTCTTCTCCAAACTTTTTTCTTCCCATCATTCTGGTACAGGTTGATCTTTGTCTCATCTGTCCAAAGAATACTTTTCCAGAACTGAGCTGGCTTCATGAGGTGTTTTTCAGCAAATTTAACTCTGGCCTGTCTATTTTTGGAATTGATGAATGGTTTGCATCTAGATGTGAACCCTTTGTATTTACTTTCATGGAGTCTTCTCTTTACTGTTGACTTAGAGACAGATACACCTACTTCACTGAGAGTGTTCTGGACTTCAGTTGATGTTGTGAACGGGTTCTTTTTCACCAAAGAAAGTATGCGGCGATCATCCACCACTGTTGTCATCTGTGGACGCCCAGGCCTTTTTGAGTTCCCAAGCTCACCAGTCAATTCCTTTTTTCTCAGAATGTACCCGACTGTTGATTTTGATACTCCAAGCATGTCTGCTATCTCTCTGATGGATTTTTTCTTTTTTTTTCAGCCTCAGGATGTTCTGCTTCACCTCAATTGAGAGTTCCTTAGACCGCATGTTGTCTGGTCACAGCAACAGCTTCCAAATGCAAAACCACACACCTGTAATCAACCCCAGACCTTTTAACTACTTCATTGATTACAGAATTCAAGTGCAGATTGTAACGTTTAATTTGAAGGTTTGAACAAAAATATCTGATAGAAATTGTAGGAATTGTACACATTTCTTTACAAACACTCCACATTTTAGGAGGTCAAAAGTAATTGGACAAATAAACCAAACCCAAACAAAATATTTTTATTTTCAATATTTTGTTGCGAATCCTTTGGAGGCAATCACTGCCTTAAGTCTGGAACCCATGGACATCACCAAACGCTGGGTTTCCTCCTTCTTAATGCTTTGCCAGGCCTTTACAGCCGCAGCCTTCAGGTCTTGCTTGTATGTGGGTCTTTCTGTCTTAAGTCTGGATTTGAGCAAGTGAAATGCATGCTCAATTGGGTTAAGATCTGGTGATTGACTTGGCCATTGCAGAATGTTTCACTTTTTTGCACTCATGAACTCCTGGGTAGCTTTGGCTGTATGCTTGGGGTCATTGCCCATCTGTACTATGAAGCGCCGTCCGATCAACTTTGCGGCATTTGGCTGAATCTGGGCTGAAAGTATATCCCGGTACACTTCAGAATTCATCCGGCTACTCTTGTCTGCTGTTATGTCATCAATAAACACAAGTGACCCAGTGCCATTGAAAGCCATGCATGCCCATGCCATCACGTTGCCTCCACCATGTTTTACAGAGGATGTGGTGTGCCTTGGATCATGTGCCGTTCCCTTTCTTCTCCAAACTTTTTTCTTCCCATCATTCTGGTACAGGATGATATTTGTCTCATCTGTCCAAAGAATACTTTTCCAGAACTGAGCTGGCTTCATGAGGTGTTTTTCAGCAAATTTAACTCTGGCCTGTCTATTTTTGGAATTGATGAATGGTTTGCATCTAGATGTGAACCCTTTGTATTTACTTTCATGGAGTCTTCTCTTTACTGTTGACTTAGAGACAGATACACCTACTTCACTGAGAGTGTTCTGGACTTCAGTTGATGTTGTGAACGGGTTCTTCTTCACCAAAGAAAGTATGCGGCGATCATCCACCACTGTTGTCATCTGTGGACGCCCAGGCCTTTTTGAGTTCCCAAGCTCACCAGTCAATTCCTTTTTTCTCAGAATGTACCCGACTGTTGATTTTGCTACTCCAAGCATGTCTGCTATCTCTCTGATGGATTTTTTCTTTTTTTTCAGCCTCAGGATGTTCTGCTTCACCTCAATTGAGAGTTCCTTAGACCGCATGTTGTCTGGTCACAGCAACAGCTTCCAAATGCAAAACCACACACCTGTAATCAACCCCAGACCTTTTAACTACTTCATTGATTACAGAATTCAAGTGCAGATTGTAACGTTTAATTTGAAGGTTTGAACAAAAATATCTGATAGAAATTGTAGGAATTGTACACATTTCTTTACAAACACTCCACATTTTAGGAGGTCAAAAGTAATTGGACAAATAAACCAAACCCAAACAAAATATTTTTATTTTCAATATTTTGTTGCGAATCCTTTGGAGGCAATCACTGCCTTAAGTCTGGAACCCATGGACATCACCAAACGCTGGGTTTCCTCCTTCTTAATGCTTTGCCAGGCCTTTACAGCCGCAGCCTTCAGGTTTTGCTTGTATGTGGGTCTTTCCGTCTTAAGTCTGGATTTGAGCAAGTGAAATGCATGCTCAATTGGGTTAAGATCTGGTGATTGACTTGGCCATTGCAGAATGTTTCACTTTTTTGCACTCATGAACTCCTGGGTAGCTTTGGCTGTATGCTTGGGGTCATTGCCCATCTGTACTATGAAGCGCCGTCCGATCAACTTTGCGGCATTTGGCTGAATCTGGGCTGAAAGTATATCCCGGTACACTTCAGAATTCATCCGGCTACTCTTGTCTGCTGTTATGTCATCAATAAACACAAGTGACCCAGTGCCATTGAAAGCCATGCATGCCCATGCCATCACGTTGCCTCCACCATGTTTTACAGAGGATGTGGTGTGCCTTGGATCATGTGCCGTTCCCTTTCTTCTCCAAACTTTTTTCTTCCCATCATTCTGGTACAGGTTGATCTTTGTCTCATCTGTCCAAAGAATACTTTTCCAGAACTGAGCTGGCTTCATGAGGTGTTTTTCAGCAAATTTAACTCTGGCCTGTCTATTTTTGGAATTGATGAATGGTTTGCATCTAGATGTGAACCCTTTGTATTTACTTTCATGGAGTCTTCTCTTTACTGTTGACTTAGAGACAGATACACCTACTTCACTGAGAGTGTTCTGGACTTCAGTTGATGTTGTGAACGGGTTCTTTTTCACCAAAGAAAGTATGCGGCGATCATCCACCACTGTTGTCATCTGTGGACGCCCAGGCCTTTTTGAGTTCCCAAGCTCACCAGTCAATTCCTTTTTTCTCAGAATGTACCCGACTGTTGATTTTGATACTCCAAGCATGTCTGCCAATTCTCTGATGGATTTTTTCTTTTTTTTCAGCCTCAGGATGTTCTGCTTCACCTCAATTGAGAGTTCCTTAGACCGCATGTTGTCTGGTCACAGCAACAGCTTCCAAATGCAAAACCACACACCTGTAATCAACCCCAGGCCTTTTAACTACTTCATTGATTACAGGTTAACGAGGGAGACGCCTTCAGAGTCAATTGCAGCCCTTAGAGTCCCTTGTCCCATTACTTTTGGTCCCTTTAAAAAGAGGAGGCTATGCATTACAGAGCTATGATTCCTAAACCCTTTCTCCGATTTGGATGTGAAATCTCTCATATTGCAGCTGGGAGTGTGCACTTTCAGCCCATATTATATATAATTGTATTTCTGAACATGTTTTTGTAAACAGCTAAAATAACAAAACTTGTGTCACTGTCCAAATATTTCTGGACCTAACTGCATATATATATATATATATATATATATATTGTGAGACTGTGACCGGGGTTATCTATGACGGCCGGTATGTCTCGCCCCATTTGTGCTCACTCCATGATAGAAAGTAAATCCACTATAGGGTTAATGCTGTTTCCTTACAGGCTGAAGGAAGGGTTAAATAGAATGAGGAACAAGGGCAGGTGTGCCGGGTGTGAGGGAGTGAACAGAACTCCCTGAGTTTTCTGCTGGAGAGGCACATGTATTTTGTTATGGACTTTTGTTTGGACATTAAAACCGTGTGCTGTGAACCTTAATGCCTGGATCCCGTGTCTTCTGCTGCGCAGCCGACCGTGCTACCTCACATATGGTGGAGAATGCGGGCATGACAGCCGGTGAGGTGTAGCATCCATCCCTGGTGACCCAGCTGCGCATGTCCTGGATTCGAGCGGCTATACTACAGCCCAAACCCGGCGACGCCATGGAGGACATACTAAAGCATTTGGCTCAGGCTAATGCACAGCAGCAACAGGCTAATATACAGCAGCAACAGACCAATGCACACCTGCTCCAATCCTTGCAAGTGCAGGAAAAAAAACTCCAAGAACAGATGGATCAGGCCAATGCACGTCAGCAGCAATCCTT
Organism: Anomaloglossus baeobatrachus; assembly: GCF_048569485.1. Classification (NCBI taxonomy): domain Eukaryota; kingdom Metazoa; phylum Chordata; class Amphibia; order Anura; family Aromobatidae; genus Anomaloglossus; species Anomaloglossus baeobatrachus. The sequence goes on from NC_134362.1 coordinate 104,621,939, forward strand.
GCAAGTGCAGGACAAAAGGCACCAAGAACAGATGGAGCAGGCCAATGCACTTCAGCAGCAAGCCTTGCAATTGCAGGAAAAAATGCACCAAGAACAGATGGTTTTCCTGGCCAAGTCGATCCGTGCCGGACCGGCAGCAACAACCCCGGGACCGGGTGACGACGGCAGCGTCCGGAAAGCGGTGAGACAAGCGTTGCAAAAGATGACCCCGGGTGATGATGTGGAAGCGTTCCTGGCGGTGTTTGAGCGGGTGGCCGAGCGGGAAAAGCTGCCGACCCCGCAGTGGGCTGAGGTATTGTCGCCCTATCTGACGGGGGAACCCCAAAAAGCGTACCTGGACCTCTGTGCCGAGGACGCCATTGACTATGTGACCCTGAAAGCCGAAATACTGGCTCGGTTGGGGGTGAATACCTATGTACGGGCTCAGCGGGTAAATCAGTGGTTCTATGAGGAAGCCAAACCCGTACGCTCCCAGGCCTATGACTTGTTGCATCTTGTAAAAAAGTGGTTGCAGCCTGACACTCTGAGCCCGGCGCAAATGGTGGAAAGGGTAGTAGTGGATCGTTTTGTGCGCACTTTACCCGTCACCGTTCAACGGTGGGTCGGACAGGGTGACCCGAGTACCCTGGACCAATTAGTGTCCCTGGTAGAGCGGCATGTGGCTACGCAGGACTTGATACGGGACACTGAGACTTTGCGTACCGCCCGTCGGTCCGGCCCCTCCAAGCCTAGGGCCAAGGACCCACCGCTGACAACGGTACAGGAGTCCCCTACCGTCCCGTCTGAGGCCGCGGCCGCCATTCCTGAAGTCCGGAAGGTTCTGTACCCTAAACGACAACCCGTCAAGGGGGTTTCCGTCCCCATTAGATGTTGGCGGTGCCAGCGGGTGGGAAATATGGAAGCCCAGTGTCCACTCACCACGGAGCCCATGGATTGTGGGGTTACCCGGCGGGGTTCAATGTATGCTCAGGTGGTGTGTACCGCTGACCTGGTCTCCCCAGAGACAGAGCCCCACTTGTGCCAAATACAGGTGAATGGATGTCCGGTTACAGGATTGTTGGATTCCGGAAGCTTAGTGACCCTTGTGCGATCCACCTTGAGAGCTAAAGTAAAGGCCACAGGACGCACCGTGGGGGTGGTTTGCATACATGGGGACCGCCGCGACTATCCCACGGGGATTGTCACCATCACAGCACCTTGCGGTCAGGTGCAACATGAGGTGGGACTTCTTAACACTCTTCCTTATGACATGATCCTAGGAATGGATCTGCCCTATTTTTGGACTTTATGGAGGGGACCCCCTAAGTCCCCTCAGATATTGGTCGGTCCGGGACCTGAGCCCTACAATCCTGAATCCGGGACACCTGCCGTAGGGGTCACCATGATAGGGACAGAGTGTGAACCCGATAGGTCGCCCCTAGAGGTATTGGCAGGAGAGGCTGAGACGGTCGAGCCCATCCCGGAGTTGGAGGCGTCCCCGGATACGTTTGGGACAGCCCAACTCCAGGACCCTACGTTAATACATGCCCGGAGTCGGGTGACAGTAGTTGACGGGGTGGCACAGCTGCCCGGTGCCCAGGTAAGGTACCCCCATTTCGCTCTTAAGCAGGATTTACTCTACCGGGTAGATGAAATACGGGGCGTAGGGGTAGAACAGTTGGTGGTGCCCCAGCCGCATCGCCGGCGGGTCCTCGACTTGGCTCATAAACACCTGATGAGTGGCCACCTAGGGGTCAAGAAAACGCAGGAGCGAATATTGCAAAGGTTCTATTGGCCCGGGGTCTTTGGGGAGGTAAAACGGTTCTGCGAAACCTGCCCGGAGTGTCAGCTTACTGCACCCCTGACTCATTTTCGCAGTCCGTTGGTACCGTTACCCATTATAGAAGTCCCTTTTGAACGGATAGGGATGGATCTGGTGGGGCCCCTCGTAAAGTCCGCTCGAGGGCACCAACACATCCTAGTGATCGTTGACTATGCCACCCGGTATCCCGAGGCGATACCTCTCAGACATACTGCAGCAAAGCTTATAGCTCGGGAGTTGTTTGCTGTGTTCTGCCGGGTGGGATTGCCCAAGGAGATCCTTACGGATCAGGGGACCCCATTCATGTCTAAAGTGACCAAAGAGCTATGCCGGCTACTCCAGATCAAGCAGTTGCTTACGTCTGTGTATCATCCTCAAACGGACGGTTTAGTCGAGCGTTTCAATAAAACCCTGAAAACCATGCTAAGAAGGGTGATTTCAAAAGACGGGAAAGACTGGGATATGATGCTTCCCTATTTGATGTTTGCCATACGAGAGGTGCCACAGGCATCCACGGGGTTTTCGCCTTTTGAATTGTTATACGGGCGACATCCCCGGGGATTGTTGGACCTGGCAAAGGAAACATGGGAACAAGAGCCCACCCCCCATAAAAGTGTGATTGAACACATTTTGGGTATGCAGAACCGCATAAGCGCGGTCATGCCAATTGTGAAGGAGCATTTACAGGAGGCTCAGGCCGCGCAAAGCGGCCGCTACAATAGACAAGCCACCGTGCGGACCTTTAAACCCGGGGATCGGGTGTTGGTATTGATCCCCACGGCGGAGAGCAAATTCCTGGCTCAGTGGCAAGGCCCCTATGAGATAAAGGAAAGAGTAGGGGTGGTTAACTATAAAGTATTGCAGCCCGGTAGGCGGAAACCTGAACAAATATACCATGTCAACCTATTCAAACCTTGGCAGGAACGGGAAAGCCTGATGGCTGTTTTTTCCCCACCTCCCTCCTCTTCGGGTCGTTCACATCCGGCTCCAGCGACCTCCGGAGAGGACGAACCGGAAGTAAGGATTGGAGAAGCCCTCACCAAGCAACAGAGGCGAGAGGCCAGACGGTTGGTTCAGCAGAACCCCGATGTCTTCTCCGAGCTGCCCGGTAGGACCAGTCTGATACGACATGATATTGTCACCGAGCCCCACCTGAAGGTACGCCTGAAGTCATACCGGGTACCGGAGGCTCGACGACAAGCCATATCGGAGGAAGTAAAGACAATGTTACGCCTGGGGGTCATCGAAAAATCCCGGAGTGAATGGGCTAGTCCGATTGTCCTAATACCAAAACCCGATGGCTCCTTAAGGTTCTGCAATGACTTTAGGAGATTGAACGAAATATCCAAGTTCGATCTCTACCCCATGCCCCGGGTGGATGAGCTGATTGATAGGCTGGGACAGGCGCGATATTTTACCACGCTCGACCTGACCAAAGGGTACTGGCAGGTGCCACTAACTGAGTCCGCCAAGGAGAAAACCGCTTTTGTTACGCCGGAGGGTCTCTTCCACTATGTTGTCTTGCCTTTTGGGTTACATGGCGCTCCGGCCACGTTCCAGAGGTTGATGGACTTAGTGCTGGAACCCCACCAGGCGTATGCATCAGCGTACCTTGATGACATCATTATTTACAGTTAGTTACAGGTACATTATTTACAATTGGCAGACCCACTTGGAACAGGTACAAGCGGTGGTGGACGCGCTTCGAACAGCCGGATTGACAGCCAATCCCAAAAAATGTGCATTGGGACTCACGGAAGCCCGCTACTTGGGCTACGTGATAGGCCAAGGAGTGATTAAGCCCCAAATTAACAAGGTTGAGGCGATCCAGAAGTGGCCTAGACCCCTGACCACGAAGCAGGTTAGGGCCTTCCTGGGTATCGTGGGGTACTACAGGAGGTTTGTAAAGGATTTTGCGGGACTATCAGCCCCCTTGACGGACCTTCTCAAAGGCAAGAAGTCCGTCATGGTGCGCTGGACTCCGCAGGCTGAGGACTCCTTCCGGGCCCTGAAGGAGGTCCTGTGCGGACAGCCCGTTCTGGTCAACCCTGATTTCCGGAAGGAGTTCATAGTACAGACTGACGCCTCGGAGATCGGCCTGGGGGCAGTGCTGTCTCAGGTGGTTCAGGGGGAGGAACACCCCGTCACCTTCTTAAGTAGGAAGCTCACCCCTCCCGAGCGGAATTATAGCGTAGTGGAGAAGGAGTGCCTGGCGATCAAGTGGGCCTTGGAGTCCCTACGCTATTACCTGCTGGGACGGCAGTTTCGCTTGGTGACGGATCACTCTCCACTGTTCTGGATGAGGTCTGCCAAGGAACGGAATGCCCGGGTTACCCGGTTGTTCCTTTCTCTGCAGAACTTCCGGTTTACGGTTTAACATAGGGCCGGTGGGTTGCAGGGCAACGCCGATGCCTTGTCCCGCGGCCCGTGTTTGATGGCTGGAGTTCAACCCCGCACGCTTGAACTGAGGGGGGGGGTGTGTGAGACTGTGACCGGGGTTATCTATGACGGCCGGTATGTCTCGCCCCGGTTGTGCTCACTCCATGATAGAAAGTAAATCCACTATAGGGTTAATGCTGTTTCCTTACAGGCTGAAGGAAGGGTTAAATAGAATGAGGAACAAGGGCAGGTGTGCCGGGTGTGAGGGAGTGAACAGAACTCCCTGAGTTTTCTGCTGGAGAGGCACATGTATTTTGTTATGGACTTTTGTTTGGACATTAAAACCGTGTGCTGTGAACCTTAATGCCTGGATCCCGTGTCTTCTGCTGCGCAGCCGACCGTGCTACCTCACAATATATATAACAAAAATCATACATTAACTACACAATAAATTCTAGAATACCCGATGCGTTAGAATCGGGCCACCTTCTAGTCTTTTATATAATTCTACTCTGATCCAAGGTTTCTTGTCATGGCTTGTTCTTGTACACTACGTTTTTTAACATGTGTCCTGAATGTTTTTTTAACGCGAAAACGGATCCAGTACAAATGCGTTTTAATTTCAATGCATTTGCAATGGACTCGCGTCAACATGTGTTCACATGTGTTCACATGTGTTTGTGTGCGCTACATTCATGATCCAGTGACTTGCAGTAATTTAACTTTCTTCAAAAACGCTACTTATAGCATTTTTTACCTGCGTCCAAATACTGCATGTCACTGGATCCTGAATGTACCGCACGCAACCGCATGTGATAGAAAGGATCCTGTTTCCTCTACCGAGTATGCCCAGAAGCCAGTCTGGCATCATATCTATGTGTGTGTCTCTTTCTGTGTGTGTGTGTCTGTCTCTCTCTCTCACTGTGTGTGTGTGTGCGTGTGTGTCTGTCTGTGTGTGTGTGTGTCTGCCACTCTCGCTCTGTGTGTGTATGTCTGTGTGTGTGTGTGTCTGTCTGTCTGTGTGTGTGTGTGTCTGTCTCTGTGTGTGTGTGTGTGTGTCTGTCTGTGTGTGTGTGTGTGTGTGTGTGTCTGTCTGTGTGTGTGTAAGTGTGTGTGTCTGACTGACTATCTGTGTGTGTGTGTGTCTGTCTATCTCTGTGTGTGTGTCTGTCTCTGTGTGTGTGTCTGTATCTGTGTGTGTGTGTGTCTGTCTCTCTGTGGGTGTGTGTCTGTCTCTCTCTGTCTCTGTGTGTCTGTCTCTGTGTGTGTGCCTGTATCTATGTGTGTGTGTGTCTCTGTGTGTGTGTGTGTGTGTGTGTGTGTGTCTGTCTCTCTCTTTCTCTTTGTGTGTGTGTGTCTGTGTCTCGGTGTGTGAGTGTGTGTGTCTGTCTCTCTCTCTCTCTCTGTGTGTCTGTCTCTGTGTGGTGTGTGTGTGTCTGTCTCTGTGTCTCTTTCTGTGTGTTTGTGTGTCTGTCAGTGTGTGTGTATGTGTGTGTGTCTCTTTCTCTGTGTGTGTTTGTGTGTGTCTGTGTGTGTGTGTCTGTTTCTCTCTCTATGTGTGTCTGTCTCTGTGTGTGCTCTGTGTGTGTGTCTGTCTGTCTCTCTCTGTGTCTGTCTCTGTGTGTGTGTCTCTCTATGTGTCTGTCTGTCTTTCTCTCTCTCTCTGTGTATGTGTGTCTGTCTCTCTCTCTCTGTCTCTCTGTGTGTGTCTGTCTCTCTCTCTCTCTGTGTCTGTCTCTGTGTGGTGTGTGTGTCTGTCTCTGTGTGTGTGTCTCTTTCTGTGTGTTTGTGTGTCTGTCAGTGTGTGTGTATGTGTGTGTGTCTCTTTCTCTGTGTGTGTTTGTGTGTGTGTCTGTGTGTGTGTGTCTGTTTCTCTCTCTATGTGTGTCTGTCTCTGTGTGTGCTCTGTGTGTGTGTGTCTGTCTGTCTCTCTCTCTGTGTCTGTCTGTGTGTGTGTGTCTCTGTGTGTCTGTCTGTCTTTCTCTCTCTCTCTGTGTATGTGTGTCTGTCTCTCTCTCTCTCTGTCTCTCTGTGTGTGTCTGTCTCTCTCTCTCTCTCTGTCTCTCTATGTGTGTCTGTCTCCCTGTGTGTGTCTGTCTCTCTGTCTCTTTCCACAGCGATGTCTACATTTACAGGCTGTCAGATTCAGTTCCACTGGCTCACAATAAAATGACTCCAATGCCCGCCAATAAACTGCAAGTGAAAGAGTCTTGTAAAATGACACTTGCATTTACATGCGTTTCTCTTTGGAAAAACAGGATCCACTTTTGCTGCAAAAAAACGTTCAGGACGCATGTTAAAAAAAACGTAGTGTGAAAGCAGCCTTATCTGTTGACCTTTTGCTGCATAGTCAGTTTCCTTCTCTGCTGAGCCACAGCCTGGTCGGTCACTGTCCAACTGCTGAATGTTCTACTTTTACTTTTCTTCCTTTAGTTTGCTGTTAAATGTTTCTCACTTTCCTACTTTTATATATATATATATATATATATATATATATATATACATATATATATATATATATTTTTTATTTTTTTTTCTATCACATCATCACATCCTGGTGGGGTTATCCATAGTCACCTTGCACCTGTTTTCTTTGTTGGCTATAGTTACATACCGTAGTTACATAGGTTGAAAAAAGACCTAAGTCCATCTAGTTCAACCTTTCTCCACCAATTGAGTGCTGCTGCTCAGCTTACTTGTAACCAGAATACCCAAGTCCTTCTCCTGTTCTGTAGTCCTGAGTTTACTTCCATTTAATGTATACGCAGTTATAGGATTACTCCGTCCTAGGTGCATTACTTTACATTTATCAACATTAAATCTGATTTGCCAAGTATCTGCCCATTCTGACATCTTATCCAGATCGTTTTGTATATTGCACTATCAAGGTAAGTTTTTAATATCCTACATAGTTTGGTATCGTCAGCAAAGACTGACACTTTACTATCAATCCATCCACAAGATCATTAATAAAGAGATTAAAAAGAATTGGTCCTAGCACAGATCCCTGCGGTACCCCACTGCTGACTATAGCCCATTTAGAGAATGTACCATTTATGACTACTCTTTGTTTCCTATCTTTAAGCCATGGACTGGTGGATGTTTGCTAAGGAGATACAACCCCTGCAATGAAGGGATTTTGGCTGCTAAGCATAGGCCAGTATTCTCTTATTTACCTTTCCAACTAGAGATAAGGCGACCTGTGAAAGTTTGGTTCAATGGGTTAAGCCGGACTGTAGATAAAGTTCGGTTTTAGACATGGACTTGACCTGAACTTCATCTGAAATCACTGATTGAAATTTTGTCTATCCACCCACATTCAGCAGCCACAAACAGAACACTTCCGGGGGAAGGCAGTTTTTTTTTTTTGTGCACACTACATCTAATAACGCTGATTCTACAGCTAGTGTGAGCCTCTCAAACACTGCAAGCAGCTTGCACTGGGCTGAGCAATGAGCATACCTGGGTACATTGCTGCTCGCTCAAGTGGTTTGCATATGTACCGCCCCGCGGGCTCAGCTGCGACCACCGAGCCGCTCCGATCCATGCTCGCACTGCGGGTGGTGGCTCGAGCCTCTCACAGACCCGGGGGTCACGTTGCTCTGCAAGGGAGTTGGCGCTACACGCGGGGATTTGGGTGTTTGGTTTGAAATGATAGTTCGTGACGCCACCCACGAGTTGTGGTAATTGTGGACACCACCGCTGCGGTGAAGGTGTGGGGGACCCCGGGAGCGGTGTAGTAGCGCAGCTAGGTGTTGACCCCTCTGTGGGTAGGGGATGTTGGTCCCGGGGTCCAGCGGGCCGTGGCCCGGGTGCAGGGGATAGTGTTGCGGTGCAGCGCGGCGCGGTGCCTGATGGCACTGGTGTACTCACTCTGACACAAGACACGGAAGTCACTGGTAAACCAAACGGAGTGATGAACAGGGCCCGCAGCCGGCTCCAGCTTTTCCCAGATTAGGTTGGTGGTGCCCACCTTTCTCCTGCACCTCTGTGTGTGAATCTTGACTCCTGTGCCTGGACACTGGTAGTCCGCTCCCCGACATGTATCTGTCATAGGAGCCCGTTTTCCCGCAGACGCTGGCCCTTTGGATCTCTTGCCCTTGGCGGTGGCACTTATCTGGAATGGTTGGGCTGTTGCCTTCAATCGGGACTTAGGTGGGAATGAACCCCTGAGGTCCAGGCCGCAATCAGTTAATTTGACTATGGTGGTGGCTTCTAGCCTAGTTCGGGGTCTGAGTACCCTGCCTGGTGCTCCGGTATCCAGTTGGCTCCCCGGTTCGGTTCCGGCGGGCCACTACCCTGTCCCGGTCCCTTACGGTTCCACCAGTCATTTTCCCAGTCTCCTGCAGGCGGCCACTACCGTCTGCCTCCTTGCCAGTGGCGACTGGGCGATGACTCAGCCACCTGGTAGTCTCTGGGCAGCCTTGACACAGGACAGCCCGTGAACTTGGACTTGACTCTACCAGAGCCTGTGCTAGACTTTTCTAGACTACTTGGGGTCCCGCCTCCAGGCCTGTGAACTCCTCGGTGGGTGGAGCCAACTGCCTGGTCCCACCACCCCCTGGTGTGGACATCAAACCTGGAGGCTGGTGACAAGGCTTTTAAATTTGACTGATGTTACCTAACTGGGAATGGGTGTGTAGTGTTGTTGTGTAGCTACCTGGGACGACCTGGATAGTCCAGGGCGTCACACATATGTAAAGCTTTGTCTGTATGACCACTAACTTTAAAGTTCAGGTTCTCTCATCTCTATTCCAAACACTTTTTCTCTCTCCTCAGTTAGGTTGCTGGGAGGTTTCTCTTGCTTTCATTTATTATACTCCTTTCCTCTCCCTTGTGCACTCTTTAAGTGTCCTCTTCTTGGGTTCCTGTCTACTTTCACACACATTTCCTCTCTTGCTTAGTTGTGCATAGTGGCCTCCCTTCTGGTTCCTGAGGAGAAAAAATAAACTACTCAATGGCCTTTCAGGGAGCCAGGTCCAAGTTGCTGTTTTTAGTTGTGCGGCTAGGGGTTTTCTAGTCTGTACAGGAACCAGTAGGGTGTGGGTGCAGCTGATGTGTTTTAGGCTTTATTTCTCGCATTATCCCTGTTTTGAGTAAGGTACATGCATAACAACAAAGCTAGCCCATTAAAGTGTGCAGCAGTGTCATCATGGATTCTTTTAACTCTTTAGCCACAGAACTAAAGACCTTGACCCTGGAAAGGGTGGATATCAAGCTCCAGCAGCAGCGAACACATTCTACCTCTACAGAGGATTCAGTCAGTCTGAACGCCATGGCAGAACCCAAGATAAAATTGACGGATTGCTTTGCTGGGGACAGAAGTAAGTTTTACATGTTTTTGGCTTCATGTAAATAATAATATATTTTATTTATATAGTGCCAACATATTGCACAGCACTTTACAATTCAGACGAGACATGTACAGACAATATGAGACATTACAGAATAGCATAATTCAACAGATATCTAGAGGATTGAGGGCCCTGCTCTATGAGGAAATAAGGGAGGTATAAAAGGTAAATGGTTGTATTGTATGGTCCAGCCACAAATATAATAATTAGGGTATTAAAATATCATTACATGAACGGGTCACCAGTCAGTATATGTAAAAGTACAGGTACAGAGGGCTAATAAATGCATGGAGGGCGAAAACAGATGACAAAATGGAACAGATTTGGGAAAAAATTCCCAACGGGAATAGTTAGATAAGTGAGTAAAATAGTTAGTGAGGGAATAGTTAGATAAGTGAGGTGAAAGGCCAGTCTATAGAAAAGCACTCTAGGCCATGATTAACACTGTGGGTATTGTGAACTACTTAAAATGTTCTTAGTAGTACGTTCATGAAAATTGAGGCAGTCACGAGAAGTCTTGGAGATGGGAGTGGGAGGTTTTGATTATAGAGGGTGTCAGTCGTCATTAGCGAAATGGAGGGCATGGGTAGGGTGATATGTTACGAGGGGGACCCGGGGAAGCGTGCCAAGATGGGAAATGGACTGCTTCCGCCGGTCAAGGTCCACTGTGCGGTGTAAGGGACCGCCGCTATGGTGGGTGAAGAGTGAGCGGGTTGCTGCTAGCGATCGTCTGGAATGTCACAGACGATCTATGTACACCGATCTGCCCTAACCCGTGAGGGTTGTATGGCACAGATCTCACGGCTCGGTGTACCTGTTGCACGGGGAAGCACAGAGGTGCCCACGCACGTGTGCCAGTGGAAGTCACGAGAATATGGCACGAGGGTAGCACAGAGGTGCCCACGCACGTGTGCTTTCAATAACCAGGTGAGTCCAATGGAGACTTGAGGAGCTCACCTGGGACAGGAACACGGCCTGTTGACGGGGGTACTGCCGGAGCAGCAAGGCAGGAACACGGCCTGCAAACGAGGTACTGCCGGAGCAGCAAGGGCCAAGCCCACAAGAGACAGTAATGCCTGAGCAGTGGCGTGGCAGCACGCTGCCAGACATCCAAACATAGAAGGACGGTCGCGCGCCGCCATGATGGCAGGGGGAGCTTTTAAGGAGGTGCAGCTCCACCCGAGGGCGGGCACGAGGCGGAGATGACGGACTTGACCCAATCAGGGTCCACGACGTCCCAGCCTGGCCAGTCAGGATTCACCACGTCACCAGCCTTGTCATCAAGCCGTGTGACGTCAGTGAGCGAATCAGGACCCACCACGCATTGCACATGCTCACCCTCCTGCTTCTGGGAAATAGAGGCGGGATCCTCGGTCTCACAATGTGGAGAGATAACGGGAATCTCACTGCTTCCCTGAGCAGTAAACCTCTGCACATTGCGCAGCCTCGCAGACATTCGGGGCCGCTGAGCAGGAGAGTCTGCGGCAGGCCAGGAATGGGAGACCGCTTCACTCCTTGTAACAGGAGAACCACTAGGTGTCACCCTTCTGCTGCCTCTCTGAGAAGGTATCTCCTGCACACTGCGCAGTCTGGCAGACCTTCGGCGCTGCTGAGCAGGAGTGCTCGTGGCAGACAAGGAATGGGAGACTGCCTCAGTCCTTGCCTCAGGAGAGCCATGAGATGTAACATTACCCCCCCGTCTAGGCCCCCCCCCCCTGTCCGTGCTCGAAGGCCGCTATCAAACCCGGGGCGCGGATATGATCCTCCAACTCCCAGGATCTATGCTCCGGACCACGGCCGGCCCACTCCACGAGGTAGTACCTCTTGCCCTGTATGACTTTTGTCTCCACAAGTTTTGCCACCTCAGGGTCGTCGGACGGGGAGTCGATTTGAGCCGGCAGGGACCCCGAGAATTTATTAAGTCGTACGGGTTTCAGGAGGGACACGTGAAAGGTGTTGGCTATAGCCCAGCGTGGAGGGAGCTGGAGTCGATATGCCACTGGGTTTACCTGCTGTAGTACTTTAAAAGGACCCAGATACCTAGGGGCGAATTTGGCTGCCTGTACCCGTAGGTTAACATTCTTAGAGGACAGCCATACTAGGTCACCAGGGGCGAAGGATGGTGCAGGGCGGCGGCGAACATCAGCCGTTGTCACCATCCGGTCTTTAGCCCTTTTAAGAGCCTCTTGGGTGTCATCCCAGATCTCCCGGGCCTTGGTCGCCCAATCCTCCACTCTAGTATCGGGTGACGTAATGGGCATCGGAACCGGGATTCTGGGATGTTGTCCGTTATTGAGTAGGAACGGAGTCTGGCCAGAGGATTTATGGACCGAATTGTTAATGGCAAATTCGGCCCAAGGAAGGAGGTTAGCCCAGTTGTCGTGGTGCGCGGATATAAAATGGCGGAGGTAAGTTACCAAGGTCTGATTAGTCCTCTCCACTAGTCCATTGGTCTCGGGATGGTATGTGGAGGAGATGTTCAGCGCTATCTGCAGGAGCTTACAGAGCTCTCTCCAGAAGCGAGACGCGAACTGGGGACCCCGGTCGCTCACCACCTTGTCAGGCATGCCATGCAACCTAAATACATGCCGAATGAACAAGGTGGCGAGAGCACGTGACGTCGGGAGTCGTGGGAGAGGCACCAAGTGGACCATTTTAGAGAAGTGGTCCGTGATGACCCATACGACCCTGTGCCCTGCTGACTTGGGCAGATCTCCCAGGAAGTCCATCCCTACCACTTCCCAGGGACGATCCGGCACTGGCAGTGGGTGAAGAAGACCTGCCGGTCTCTGCCGGGACGGCTTATTCCGAGCACACGACATACAGGCTCCCACTTATTCCTGTATGTCCTGGGGTAGTCTCGGCCACCAATAATGCCTGGTCACCAGGTCTCTGGTCCTTTTGACCCCGAAGTGACCCCCGACCTTGGAGGCATGGGCCCACGATAGCACCTCGTTCCGTAGTTCAGGGGGAACGAGGGTTTTGCCAGGTGGCACCTGGTCCAAAGAAGTGGGAGTGACCATCCTCAAGCTGTCCGGGGGTAGTATAAGACGAGGCTCCTCCTCGTCCTCCTCCAACACAACCATACAACGTGACAAGGCATCGGCCCGTACGTTCTTCTCACCGGCCAGGTGGCGGATAATAAAGCGGAACCGGGAGAAGAATAAAGACCAACGGGCCTGCCTTGGGTTCAGGCGTTGTGCTGTCTGGAGGTATGTGAGGTTTTTGTGGTCAGAAAAAACCTCAAATGGATGCTTCGCACCCTCCAGGAGATGCCGCCATTCCTGGAAGGCTAGTTTCATCGCCAGTAACTCCCTATCCCCTATGGAGTAGTTCCTCTCGGCCGGAGAAAAGGTCTTGGAGAAAAAGAAACATGGATGTTTCCTTCCTCGTTCGTTTTTCTGGTACAGGACTGCACCTGCACCGACCGAAGAGGCGTCTACCTCCAGTAGGAAGGGTTTGGAGATGTCTGGACGATGAAGGATGGGAGCTCTGGAGAAGTGAGTTTTGAGAGTGTGAAATGCCTCTACCGTTTCCCGTGTCCATGCTTTGGGATTAGCGCCCTTGCGGGTAAGGGCAATGATGGGTGCTGCCACCGTCGAGAAGTTGGGAATGAACTGGCGATAATAATTGATAAACCCCAAGAATCGCTGGATCGCCTTCAGCGAGCGGGGCTCAGGCCAGTTCATCACTGTCTCCAACTTCCCCGGATCCATTGCTAACCCCTGACTGGACACTATGTACCCCAGGAATGGCAAGGATTCCTGTTCAAAAACGCACTTTTCCAGCTTAGCATATAATGAATGGGTGCGGAGCCTCTTAAGTACTCGGATGACATCCCTCCGATGGGTGGTAAGATCGGGGGAGAAGATAAGAATGTCATCCAGGTATGCAACCACGGAAAGATACAAATCCCGGAAAATGTCATTCACAAAGTCTTGAAATATGGCGGGGGCATTGCAGAGTCCGAAGGGCATTACTAGATACTCGTAGTGACCGTCCCTGGTGTTAAAGGCGGTCTTCCACTCATCGCCCTTTCGGACTCGCACTAGATTATACGCCCCGCGTAGATCCAGCTTTGTGAAGACCTTTGCCCCGCGGAATCGATCAAATAGCTCAGTAATGAGGGGCAAAGGGTATTTGTTCTTGAGTGTGATTGCATTTAATCCCCTGTAATCGATACAGGGGCGCAGATCCCCTTCCTTCTTCTGCACAAAAAAGAACCCTGCACCAGCCGGTGAAATAGACTTGCGAATGAACCCCTTCGCCAGGCTGTCCTGAATATATTTGGACATAGCCTCCGTCTCTGGAGCAGAGAGTGGATACACTCTGCCCCTAGGAGCTCGGAGCCTGGCTTCAGGTCTATTCGGCAATCATATGGCCGGTGGGGAGGAAGAGTATCTGCGGCCCTTTTGGAAAAGACATCCCTGTAGGCCTCATAAGGTGTCGGTAAACCCGGCCCCTCAGTATTCCCTGAGGACCCAACCGACCTAATGGTAGCGGGTGGTTCGGTAGTCACGAGGTGCTCTCTACAGGATCCTGCCCAGGATGAGATCTCCCCTGTTGCCCAGTTGAGTATAGGAGCATGCTGTCTCAACCAGGGAAGGCCCAGTAGGATCTCATCCGTCCCCCCTGGAAGCACCAGGAAGGACACCTGCTCATGGTGTCCCGGTGGTACATCCATCCTGAGAGGGATGGTGATCTGGGTGATAGGATCGAGTAGTATGGACCCGTCGACTACCCGGACCCTGAGTGGCTTGGGCAACAGAACCAGGGGAACTGAGTATCGGGTTGCCAGGGAGGTCGAGATGAAATTGCCTTCAGCGCCTGAGTCCAAGCAAGCCAGGGCAGAGAAGAGAGTAGTGCCGAACTGCAACTGGGCGCTGATAGTCAACCTAGAGGGAGAAGTAGCGTCTAGAGTCCCCCCTCTGATAGAAACTAGACGCTGTCTTTTCCCGACGGTTTGGGACATAGGGTAGCTATGTGTCCCCTCTGCCCACAGGAAAAGCAGATGACACAAGACCGAGAACCTGGGGCAGAGGAGACCACCTTGGACACCTCCATTGACTCCACGGAGTCGCCTACAGGACTGGCTGGGGGACCTGTCTGATGGAAGACGGGAGTCAGACGCTTTTTAGGCCGAGAAGACGTGGGTGCTGAAGAGACCTCGAGCCTTCGCTCCGCCTGGCGGATGTCTATGCAAGAGGCAACCTGAATCAAGGACTCTAAAGTGGCAGGCACCTCACGTGTGGCCAGTGCGTCTTTGACAAACCCTGCCAGGCCCTCCCAAAACACAGGGACAAGGACCTTATCCGGCCAGTCCAGCTCTGCGGCCAGTGTCCTAAAGTGTACAGCAAAGTCCCCGACTGAAGCAGACCCTTGCCGAAGTCGTAGGAGGCGCAGCGTGGAATCGTGGGTGACTTGAGGCCCGAGGAACACCATTCTCATGGCCCCAAGATAAGCTGGTAAGTTATTCACCACACGATCTCCGCGCTCCCACAACGGCGTGGACCACTTCAGCGCTCTCCCTGTGAGCAGGGACTGGACGAAGGCTACCTTCGCCTTCTCGGTAGCGTAAAGAGTCGCGGACAGCTCTAAGTAGGTGGTAACCTGGTTTATAAAACCACGGCACTCAGAGCTGTTGCCGCTAAAGCGCTCTGGAAGCGCAAGGCGAGGAGACCTTCCGCCCAATAGCACAGCCTTGGTAGCCGCCTGGGTGGCGACTGTCGTCAGAGTAGTCTTATCGGAGGAAGACTGCTCCACTGCTGCCAATCGTGACTCCAACTGCTGCACATAACGCAGCAACTGCTGCTGCTCTTCAGCCATAGCCAGACCTTTGGCGCGACCGTAATGTTACGAGGGGGACCCGGGGAAGCGTGCCAAGATGGGAAATGGACTGCTTCCGCCGGTCAAGGTCCACTGTGCGGTGTAAGGGACCGCCGCTATGGTGGGTGAAGAGTGAGCGGGTTGCTGCTAGCGATCGTCTGGAATGTCACAGACGATCTATGTACACCGATCTGCCCTAACCCGTGAGGGTTGTATGGCACAGATCTCACGGCTCGGTGTACCTGTTGCACGGGGAAGCACAGAGGTGCCCACGCACGTGTGCCAGTGGAAGTCACGAGAATATGGCACGAGGGTAGCACAGAGGTGCCCACGCACGTGTGCTTTCAATAACCAGGTGAGTCCAATGGAGACTTGAGGAGCTCACCTGGGACAGGAACACGGCCTGTTGACGGGGGTACTGTCGGAGCAGCAAGGCAGGAACACGGCCTGCAAACGAGGTACTGCCGGAGCAGCAAGGGCCAAGCCCACAAGAGACAGTAATGCCTGAGCAGTGGCGTGGCAGCACGCTGCCAGACATCCAAACATAGAAGGACGGTCGCGCGCCGCCATGATGGCAGGGGGAGCTTTTAAGGAGGTGCAGCTCCACCCGAGGGCGGGCACGAGGCGGAGATGACGGACTTGACCCAATCAGGGTCCACGACGTCCCAGCCTGGCCAGTCAGGATTCACCACGTCACCAGCCTTGTCATCAAGCCGTGTGACGTCAGTGAGCGAATCAGGACCCACCACGCATTGCACATGCTCACCCTCCTGCTTCTGGGAAATAGAGGCGGGATCCTCGGTCTCACAATGTGGAGAGATAATGGGAATCTCACTGCTTCCCTGAGCAGTAAACCTCTGCACATTGCGCAGCCTCGCAGACCTTTGGGGCCGCTGAGCAGGAGAGTCTGCGGCAGGCCAGGAATGGGAGACCGCTTCACTCCTTGTAACAGGAGAACCACTAGGTGTCACCCTTCTGCTGTCTCTCTGAGAAGGTATCTACTGCACACTGCGCAGTCTGGCAGACGTTCGGCGCTGCTGAGCAGGAGTGCTCGTGGCAGACAAGGAATGGGAGACTGCCTCAGTCCTTGCCTCAGGAGAGCCATGAGATGTAACAGTGATATACAGAGATGAGGGAGGAGATGTAGGATGGTGAACTGTGGAGGGGTTTGTGGGTAAGAATGATAAGTTTATCTTGTATGGGCATCATAATGCTTGTGACACTGAGGCAGTTGTTTACCACGTGACTTGCCCGTAAAGCTTCATTTATATTGGTATGACTATCAAAACTATTCGAGTATAAGTTCAAAAACATGATCGGTCTCAAACTAGAGAAATTAAACACTATCCCCAAATATTTTTATTTTTTTCATAAATGTAATTTCAAGGGCCTGACTGTACGAGGGATAGACCTCATTTATCAGGGAGCCAAAGCTGGGGACATAAAACGGAGCTTTCTCCAAAACGATACACGCTGAATGACTATTTTGGCCCCACTTGCATCTGTAGGCCTCAATGAGTTTGTCAGTATCAAATCTTTTCAATGAAAAAGCGTTATAATAATTATTTCATGATTAGTACAAATATTTCCTTACTGTATATTATATTTTTTATCCACAATACTCTATTTCTACTTAAAGGGAACCTGCCACTATTTTTTTCAATATTAAACTAAAAGTATCACCTTCTGCAGCTGGGCTGGGCTGCATTCGATGGAGGTGCACCTTGATCCTTACTAAACTTGTAGACCCCTGAAATAACTTTATAAAATCTGACCGCCAGGTATGCTAATTACCTTATCTAGTCAGATGGGCGTGATAATTTTCTGCTACTTTTCCTTCCTCTGGCCATATTCGCCGTCCTCCTTTCCTGATTGACAAACATGGCAAAAACCGCACAAAAACGCACCCACGTCAAAAAAACGAGGCAAAAAACGCACACGTTTGTGCCGCAATTTGGTGCGTGTTTTGCTGCATTTTTGCTCACTGCGTTTTTCTTAATTTTTTTTTATCAGTGAACATTGCCATTAAAGATTGTTGAAAAAAAAAAAAAAAGGTCTAATGTCATTTCCTTCTTCCATATGTTCTTCATTCTCCACTAGTGTATGCAGGAGAGCAGACAGCTGCAGAACTACAAGGCTCAGCATGCTCCATTCAGGACTGTATGCTGGAGAGAGAGTCAGGGGGAGCAGACCTACAAGGCTCAGCATACTCCATCCACTAGTGGATGCACAAGAGCAGACAGTAGCTGCAGAACTACAAGGCTCTGCATCCTCCATCCAATAGTGTATGCAGGAGAGCAGACAGCAGCTGTCGAACTACAAGGCTCAGCATCCTCCTTCCAGGACTGTATGCAGGATTTCTTTGCCCCCCAAAACAAAAAAAAATGACGTGGGCTTCGCCATATTTTTGTATGCTAGCCAGGTAAAGCAGGCAGGTAAGGGCTGCCCCCAACCCCCAGCTGCCTATTTGTACCCGGCTGGGAACCAAAAATATAGGGAAGCAATTTTTTTTTTTTTTATTTCATGAATTTCATGAAATAATAAAAAAAAAAAAAAAATGACTTCGCCCAATTTTTGAGTCCAGCCAGGTACAACTAGGCAGCTGGGGATTGGAATCCACAGTGCAGGGTTTCCATGCTTTCTGGGCACCCCCGATGCGAATTGCAGTCAGCAGCCACCCCAGAAAATGGCGTTTTCATAGAAGCGCCATCTTCTGGTGTTGTATCCAACTCTTCCAGCTGCCCTGGTGACGGGTGGCTCGCTGGGTAATAATGGGGTTAGGGCTAGCTGTATATTATCAGCTGGCCCTAAGCCCGAAATTCATGGTGTCACGCCAATATTACACATGGCCACCATGAATTTCTAGTAAAGATAAAAAAAAACACAACACACAGAAAAATATTTTTATTAGAAATAAAACGCAACACAATTTGTGACTCCATCTTTATTGAAACAAAGAACCCCCCTCTGCAGTAATCCTGTGTCAAGGGTCCCGCGCCGTCCAATCCGGATCCAATATCATCTGATTGGTTTGCTGGAAGGCAAAGTGATCAGATGATGTGTCAGGTTCTAGGATGTGAATCACATCACACAGCAGCTGATTGTATAAATCATACAATCAGCTGATGTATCAGTGCAAGAAAAAAAAAAATATAATACTCACTTATGTGCTGATTACCGGCAGCTCCTGGAGCGAGTCTGATCCCGTCCGATCGTTGCAGGAGCTGCCGGTAATCAGCTGATGAAGTCTTCTAATGGCATCCGCTGACAGGTTAAGCCGGCCGGGCGCCAGCGTCACCGCGAGACTTACGATCAGCTGATGCGTCAGGTGACTGCATCAGGTGATCAGCGCCAGGTCCTGCAGCGGAGGTGCGGTACCGGGAGAGGAGCTGGGAGCGGACATGGCACCGGGAGTCTGCAGACAGGTGAGTATGACATTTTTTTTCTACTGTTCACTTTTGTTTTCGCAGCTGCCTCCACCTCCCGCCGGGCCATGGCGCCGTACGGCAGCAGACATGCACAGGACTGGAGGTGGATGCAGAGGTGACGGTACCGGGAGGATTCACGCTTCTGTGTTTACTGACAGAAGGAATCTTCTTCCTGTACATGTCACTTTACTGCCCACCCCTTGCGTTTATAGCTGCATTTTTAGTCATAGAAACGCACTAAAACGCAGCTATATTTGCAATTTGCTGTTTTCATTGCGTTTTTGAACATCTCATTGAACTCAATGGGTGGAAAACGCAGTGAAAAACGCAAAAATAATTGACATGCTGCATTTTTGTGGGCACCACAAAAACACAGCTAAAAAAAATGCTGTGTGCAGACAGCAAAAATGAAAACTCATAGACTTTGCTGGGGAAGCAAAGTCATGCAGTTTTCTGAGCAAAAACGCACCCAAAAAACACGCAGAAACGCCGCGAAAAATGCACTGTGTGAACTTACTCTAATTGTAGGGTTCTTCTTGTCTCTCCTATCATTATCATTAGATGACAATATTTTTGTTCTCTGACTATTTATTACTACTGTTTATTGTATGTTTTTCTGCCATTTATTGCCTGTTTTTATCTTGTTTGTTCAGATGTCAATAACATTTGTACTTTGATTCTACTGGTTCCCATTTTCTATTTTCCCTGAATATCACTTTTAGTCCCAATAGGGGAATTTAAGGGATTTATTTTGTTTTTCTTTTTACTATACATAGCAATGACTGCTGAAGAAGAGCATGCTGAATCTCCAGTTTACATCTAGATAGATTGAATTGTTTATCTAGATCAGGGGTGGGTAATCTCTGGCTCGCAGGCCGTATTCAACCCGCAATGACCTTTTCTGTGGCCCTGGGCAGATTCCGAGGGACTGCAGTGCTTCGTCAGCAGCTGCGTCTTGCTGGCTGCAAGCCCTTTAAACCCCACACAGAGCATTCAATGTATGCACACAGAGTAGGATTACATCCTCACGCTGGCCAGTCCCAGTGTGAGGATATAGTTTGTGGGCAGGGTAAGCGCACAATATGCTTTTGTCCCACAGAAGAGAAGTGGCTTCCCCAGTGTCCCCAGTGCTCTCTGTGCTCCCAGCATTCCCCAGCATTCTCTGTGTCCCCAGATCTGTCTGTGCCCCCTCAGCGTCCCCCAGTGTTCTCTGTGCCCACAGCATCCCCCAGAGCTCTCTGTGCCCAAAGCGTCCCCCAGGTTTGTCTGTGCCCCCAGTATCCCCCTGTGTTCTCAGTGTTCCAAGTGTCCCCCATAGCTCTCTGTGCCCCCAGCGTCCCCCAGGTTTGTCTGTGCCCCCAGTATCCCCCTGTGTTCTCAGTGTTCCAAGTGTCCCCCATAGCTCTCTGTGCCCCCAGCGTCCACAGGGCTCTCTGTTCCCCAAGTTTCCACCAGGACTCTCTGTATCCCCAGCATCCACCAGGCCTGTCTTTGGGCCCCACATTCCCCAGGTCTGTCTGTGCCCAGGTATGTCTGTGCCCAGGTCTGTCTGTGCCCCCAGGTCTTTTTTCTGTTTCTGCTTCCAGCGTCTCCCAAGTCTGTTTATGCCCCAAGCATCACCAGGGCTGTCTCTATCCCAAACGTCCCCGGGTCTGTCTGTACCTCCAGTGTCCCCCAGTTATATCTGAGCCCCCAGCGTTCCCCAGGTCTGTTTGTGCCCTATGCATCTCCTATGATGTATATGCCTCCAACTCCTCCTGTGATGTATATGCCCCCAGCATCTCCTGTGTTATGTATATACAGAAATCTCAGCATCCTATATGCATGTTTGTATAACAGTCCCAGCCTAGACAAACCTGGAAAAGTAGTTGTGAGAAGCAACAAGTGCAATATCAGAGACATCACAGTCGCACCAAAGAGAAGAAGCTCCAGCCACCACAGTGAGTTCATTGTTTGACCAAACATAGCAGGGCAATTTTCAAGTTGATAATTTTGTGTGGCCCCCAAATAATGGTAGAAATTTCCAAATGGCCCACGGCAGAAAAAAGGTTCCCCACCCCTGATCTAGGTATACTGTTTTACTAATTTTCCATTCAAAAAGGTGAAAAGTGCAGAAAAAAATCTAACTATGAAAAGGGATAAACACAAAATTGTGTTTACTGAGGAGGTGTTTTTATTATTATTAATTAATTTATTTAATTTTTCATTTAAACAGTAAGGACTTTTTGAAGCAGTTTGTTGTATATGTTGTTTCATCATCTCTTGAAAAACATTATCTTATAAATGTAAACTGACTCAGTATCAGATTTATTGGCTTCATAATTGTAGTCAATATTAATGATGAGATTGTATATATACAATTTTTAAAAAGTATTTGATGGTTCACTGCCTTTCTACTTGCTGTGTATCTTAACTGTATTAACTGTCTGGTGAAGACAAATGTGGAACCATAACGTCTTCTAATTTCTCTAATAGGCATCCTGCAAAAATAATTAATCATCTTGAATCAGTGCCAACATTTTGGACTGGTTGTTTTTGGAGCACAACATTTTATTACTGTTACTTTTTGTTTCTTACTCATCTAGCTACAGAAAATTGCACATTAATTCATACACAAATTTCAAATTTAATAAAGATAAAAAAGAATATAAATGGAATCATAATTTGATCAAATTTGTGCAAAACCTCACACAATGTTTGCAGAGTGTTGTTGCATAGAATGAACATATATATACACATAGATACAGTGGTGTGAATAAGTGTTTGTCCCCTTCCTGATTTCTTATTCTTTTGCATGTTTGTCACACTTAAATGTTTCAGATCCGCAAACAAAGTTAAATATTAGACAAGGATGACACAAGTAAACACAAAATGCAGTTTATATATTAAGGGCTTCATTATTAAGGGACAAAGAAATCCAAACCTACAGGGCCCTGTGTGAAAAATTAATTTAATCCTAAACCTTCAACCTTAGCAGCAACAACTGCAATCATACGTTTGCAATAACTGGCAACACATCTTTTACAACTCTCTTGAGGAATTTTGGCCCATTCATCTTTGCAGAATTGTTGTAATTTAGCCACATTGGAGGGTTTCCGAGCATGAAACGCCTTTTTAAGGTCATGCCATGGCATCTCAGTTGGATTAAGGTCAGGACTTCTACTAGGCCACTGCAAAGTCTTAATTTTGTTTTTCTTAAGCCAGAGGTGGTTTATTTTGGATCATTGTCCTGCTGCATAACCAAGTGTGCTTCAGATTGTGGTCACAAACACATGGCAGAACATTCTCCTTCAGGATTTTTTGCAAGACAGCAGAATTTATGGTTCCAATTACCATAACAAGTCTTCTAGGTCCTGAAACAGCAAAACAGCCCAAGACCATCACACTACCATCACCATATTTTACTGTTGGTATGAAGTTCCTTCTCTGAAATGCTGTGCTACTTCTATGATACGCCCACGGGGTCTCTGAGGTTGCTCGTCACTGGGCCGGTGTCGGTTTGGGATGTCACAGTGGCCTGGCCCGGTTTCGTGACCCCGGCGGTGTCAAAGAAGATGGGTATGGGGATGATGGGAGTTGTTATTTGTGATGTCACCTGTGGTATGTGGCCACGCCAGCCAGTTATCACCCGCCGCTGTGGAAAGTCTCTGCGAGGATGGGAGCGCCGGCAATGATGGGATGACACAGAGGT
Source organism: Anomaloglossus baeobatrachus (assembly GCF_048569485.1). Taxonomy (NCBI): domain Eukaryota; kingdom Metazoa; phylum Chordata; class Amphibia; order Anura; family Aromobatidae; genus Anomaloglossus; species Anomaloglossus baeobatrachus. The sequence continues at coordinate 104,644,418 of NC_134362.1, forward strand.
TGCAGTTAAGGATCTTTACTCAGTGAGATGTCGCTGCCTTTGGAATGCTGAGGTTTCACCGTGATGGGCTCCAGCTGATCTTGGATAGTTCAAAGGTCAAGGCCAGTGTTTCCTTCTGTGTGTCCTTTCCAGTGGTCTTCCCACCACCCCCAGCTCCTGGGCCGTGGAATGGGTCCCAGGTGCCTGCTGCACTCTCCTCAAACCCTGGGATCCCCCTTTTTCCTAAGAACCCAGGTCGAGCCTCCAGCTACAGACCATGGACCCCTTTCTATTCTGTGTCCTTTTCCTGACGTCTGTTCCTGATGCCTTCTCGACACCCCATCCTGAGTTTGATCTGGCTCCAGCTCCGGTCTGGTGCTGACTAAATTCTGTGTGTGATGGCTCCTCACTTCCGCTGCAGGTGCCCTGCTGAACTAGTGGGCAAGAGGTCCCATACCTCGTGATGGCCACCCCTAGCACCTACCCTGGCCCAGTCCCAGTGAAGGAGCTCCCGTGTTATGTGTTGGATGAGTTATGGTGGTTTACCGGCGATGACCTCCTCCGTATCCGAGATGAATACTGCACCCCAGGTGAGGTGCAGTACCCTGTGGCACCTGAAGCTGCAGGGGCGCCACACACCCCCACAGCGAGTCCCAGAACATCCGCAGGCTGGAAGAAAGAAAATAATACAGTGGAAACTGCAAAATTTTGGTTATGCTAGAAAACTACAATGTTTCTTCCCTTTATGGGAGGCATGACTTCTTAAACATTACAAACTTTCACATACTTCACGGTACGACATGTAAAATTCTTTGACTCTGTAAAATACATAAAACACTAGCTTTCAGCACAATGCATTCAATTTGGGCAATAAACATTTCCTTTTGCATACAATTTTCACTTTTGAAAAAACCTTTAACTTTTGCATAAAAATTTCACTTTTGCATAAAAATTTCACTTTTGCATCTTGCATCGCTCCGACCAAGTGGAACAAATTGCCGTATTCCACCGTTAACTAACCGCCTGGGCCCTCAGGTCACTGTTACACTCTTGATAGTCTTTCCTTTCTCTTTCACTGTCACCGACACACTACTCTCTCTCTCTCACTGTCTGCCCATCCCACCTGGTTGTCTAGTGGACTGGATTGGCTCCACCTCTAGGCGGCAATCCTATGGTCTGACCCTAGCCTGGTACCATTCTATGGGGGGTAATTGGGGAAAAACAGGGATTATCTGGAGTGTCTGGTTGTTACCGGCACTGGTCTTCTGGGTCCCTAGTGGGTAGGCCCTGCATCCTGGTGGGGATGCAGTACCTTGTAGCTCCCTGATGGCTTCATTGGTGCTACATTTCCCCTTGGTTAATTCCAGCACGTCCTCAGGCTGCAAAGTGATACAGGTTACACTTTTATTTTTGTATATAACAAACATCAACAATCTTCCCACGCAGGGGAGGTTCAGACTTGAACATTTCTTAACTGGAGTACCCCTCTCCCTTCACCCACCACCCAAAGTTCCTGATCCCAAAACCCTCTAGGAGGCAGGTCACTGGTTTCTTTAGTGACTGCCTTTGCCGCAGACCTTTCCTGCACCCGGCCTCTCCATGGTGGCGGTGTTTAACAGGGTCCACTGGTTGTATTCTGGTGATGCACAACTGGTGCAACGTTTTACAGGTAAAGTTTTTGGCTGCTGCCAGTCCTTCAGCCTGAGTCCATTTTTATATCAAATGAAACTGGTTAATGCAACGTCAACATTTTCAACAATCATTTTCATCATTAACTGGAACAGTCAAACAAACAGCTATTAGCGTAACAGATCATAGCTACCAGGGTGTTGGAAAGGGGCCATCTGGTTCACTTGGCCTCCTGGGATCAGCACTCATAGTCTGAGTACACTGATCCTGTTACGGTTGTTGCGAGCACTGGAGACTATGTCCAGATTTCTTGCTACTGCACATGTGCGAGCGCTGGAGACTAAGTCCAGATTTCTTGCTACTGCACATGTGCGAGCGCTGGAGACTAAGTCCAGATTTCTTGCTACTGCACATGTGCGAACGCTGGAGACTAAGTCCAGATTTCTTGCTACTGCACATGTGCGAGCGCCGGAGACTAAGTCCTATCTTGGAGCCATTGCACATGTGCGGGTGACATCATCGCTGACACGAGGTCACATGTCTCTGACACCTTCTATGCCGATTGGTCGCTGGTCATGTGCTTGTGACGCCTTGCTCGGTGATAGGCCAGCATGACGTCACTCCTGTCGTTCTGGCAGCGGATTGGCTCTGTTGTCCTCCATCTTGGATGAGGCACAGAGTCTATATAAGACCCTGACACACGCCGCATGGCGCTCAGTCCTCTTGGTTCATGCATAAGAGTAGACGCTCTGTGCGCGTTCCTCTAGGCATTCCTCTGTCTATGCTAGGTGAGCGCTACCGGCAGGGTAGCGTTCTTATACCTTACAGCTTCGGCTGCTGCCCGTATCCTTACCTCTTAGGGGAGCGGACATAGGCAGGTGCCTGAGGCACATGGTCTGGCTGGGCCTTGTGATTCGACTCGTAGGTGGACGTTGCCGCTAGGGTAACGTTCCTTATACTGCGTCTGGCAGTTGTTCGTATCCTCGCACACTAGGGGAGCGAACAGAGGTAGGAGCTTTGTGCGGCTTATGCTGCTGTTCGTCTCTTTTGCACCACTAGAAGAGCGGACCTAGGCAGGTGCCATATCTAGTGGTTCGTGTCCTTGCACACTAGTGGAGCGAACGCAGGTAGGAGCTTTGTGCGGCTTACGCTGCTGTTCGTCTCTTTTGCACCACTAGAAGAGCGGACCTAGGTAGGTGCCATTTCGCACACATTGCCTTTGTCTCTGTGATTATTAACAGAGATCATTCCACACACCCTCCAAGTAAGGGAGGAATTGCTTTACTTACTTATTATATCCTTCTGTGAGTTAACAGAGGTATTGCACTCTGCCATAGTCTGCAGCAAAGTCTTTGCACGGTGGACCCTGACTGTCTGATACTCCTTTAGGTTATTATCAGACAGCCCCCCGTAACATTAGGACTGAGCCAAGAGTCTGGCAGTTATGGCAGAATATCAGCAGTTACATCGTTACATACAAGAACTTGAGTCACGGCTCAAGAGTGTAGAGGATAAACCTCAGACCATGGTGACAGCTGCACATGATCTTCGACTTGCTCTGCCAAACAGATATTCTGGTGATGCCAGATCATGTCGTGGTTTCATTAGTCAGTGTCAGATACACCTAGAGGTCAACTCTTCTCACTTCTCTACGGAGAGGACCAGAGTAGGCTTTATCATCTCCTTACTTCAGGACAAAGCCTTAGAATGGGCGACTCCCCTATGGGAGCGCTCTGATGTGGTTACTCTGAGACATCAAGACTTTCTTGATGCTCTTAAGGCGGTATTCATGGGTCCGCAGGTTACCCATGATGCGGCCCTGAGACTGTTAGATCTATCTCAGGGTTCGTTATCCACTAGTTCTTATGCGATTGCTTTTAGAACTCTGGTGGCAGAACTAGATTGGCCAGAGAAGGTGTTGATTCCTATCTTCTGGAGAGGGTTGGCAGGCTATGTCAAGGATGCTCTTGCTACTCGTGAGGTCCCTGCTTCTCTGGAGGACTTGATCACAGTAGCAACGAGGATCGATGTACGCCATAAGGAACGTAGACTCGAGGTCTCTTCCTCACGCCCTAAGCATCGGGCTATTCCAGTTGTTGAGGGTCCACTACCATCTTCCTCAGCATCTGAAACATCTCCCACTCCTATGGAGTTAGGTCATACGTTCTCCAGACTACGCAAGTCTGGTCCTCCTATATGTTACGTATGTCGTCAGGCTGGGCACTATGCCAACAAGTGTCCTAGTCGTCAGGGAAACTCCCTGGTCTAGTAACCATTAGAGGGGGGTTACTAGAGACGTCTTCTGCACCCTCTAAGTGTAGTATCCCAGGTCAGCTCTCGTTATCTGAGAATACATGGCCTATTATGGCTTTTGTGGATTCCGGAGCTGACGGGACTTTTGTGTCCTCAGGATTTGTAAAGGGACACAATATTCCCTCTATCATGTTAGAGGCGCCTATTCCTGTCCGTGTTGTTAATGGAACTATGTTGTCTGACTCCATTACATTGAGGACAGTTCCCTTGCACCTTTCCCTGTCTCAGGGTTACATAGAGGAGATTTCGTTTCTTGTTTTGCCTGAGGGTATAGACGACGTCCTTCTGGGTCTTCCATGGCTTCGGACTCATGCTCCTCACATTGACTGGGAGTCTGACAGCATTATTAGTTGGGGTTCGAAATGTCAGTCCCGATGTCTTCCCTTACCACCTAAGGTCGTTGCGGTTGCATCAACTGATTTCTCTCCCATACCTACACCCTATTTGGATTTCGCTGACGTGTTCTCCAAACAGGGTGCTGAGGTTCTTCCACCCCATAGGCCGTATGACTGTGCCATAGACCTTATCCCAGGTTCGGTTCCACCTAAAGGCAGGGTTTACCCCCTGTCGATACCTGAGTCGGAGGCCATGTCGACCTATATAAGAGAGAGTTTAGAGAAGGGGTTTATTCGTAAGTCTGTCTCTCCCGCGGGAGCTGGGTTTTTCTTTGTTCGGAAGAAAGAGGGTGATTTGCGTCCCTGCATAGATTACAGGGGTCTCAACGCAATCACAATAAAGAACAAATACCCATTACCTTTAATTTCGGAGCTCTTTGACAGACTGAGAGGAGCTCAAGTTTTTCGAAGTTGGATCTGCGGGGTGCGTATAACTTGGTACGAATTCGAAAGGGTGACGAATGGAAGACCGCTTTTAACACCCGAGACGGTCACTATGAATACCTCGTCATGCCTTTTGGGTTATGTAATGCACCCGCAGTATTTCAGGACTTCGTAAACGATGTGTTCAGGGATTTACTGTTATCCTCAGTAGTGGTGTATCTGGACGACATCCTGATTTTTTCTCCTGATCTGGAGACTCATCGTCAGGATGTCGTTCGTGTCCTTTCCCGTTTAAGGGAGCACTCATTGTTTGCTAAACTCGAGAAATGTGTATTCGAGCAGTCCTCATTGCCTTTTTTGGGTTACATTATCTCACAAGAGGGCCTGGCTATGGATCCTGCGAAGCTCTCTGCTGTCCTGCGATGGTCCGAACCTCATTCCTTGAAGGCGGTGCAACGCTTCTTAGGATTCATAAATTATTACAGGCAGTTCATACCCCATTTTTCTACTTTGGTGGCCCCTTTGGTGGCCTTGACTAAGAAAGGTGCTAATCCCAAAGCCTGGTCTACTGAGACATCTCAGGCTTTTGAGGCAGTAAAAAGACACTTTTCAACTGCTCCCGTTCTTCAAAGACCCGATGAGAGTAAGCCCTTCCTCTTAGAGGTTGATGCCTCTTCAGTGGGTGCTGGTGCGGTCTTGTATCAAAAGAACGGTGCAGGTAGAAAAAGGCCGTGTTTCTTCTTTGCTAAAACCTTTTCACCGGCAGAGAGAAACTATACCATTGGGGATAGGGAACTGCTCGCCTTGAGATTAGCCTTGGAGGAGTGGCATCACTTGCTGGAAGGAGCGAAACATCCTTTCCAGGTCTATACAGACCATAAGAATCTGACGTACTTACAAACCGCTCAGCGTCTGAATCCTCGCCAAGCCCGCTGGTCCTTGTTTTTCTCCGGCTTTCACTTCTCCATCAACTATCTGTCTGGGAGTAAGAATAACAAGGCAGACGCCCTGTCTCGCTCTATGCTTTCTACCCAGGAAGAGATTGACGAACCTCGTCTTATCCTTCCCTCCAGGGTTTTTCATACGCTCTCCCCTGTGACGTTAGACCAAATCCCACCGGGCAAGACCTTTGTTCCGCCTGATCGACAGAATGATATACTGTCATGGGCCCACACCTCAAATGTGGGTGGGCATTTTGGTATTAGGCGGACACGAGAGTTACTGGAGAGGTGATATTGGTGGCCACACTTAGCCAGCCACGTCAAGAGATATGTCGGTTCCTGCTACTCGTGTGCTCGCAACCGTCCATTACGGCAGAGACCGGCTGGGCTCTTGCATCCTTTACCAGTGCTAGATAGACCATGGGAGGTGGTAGGCATGGACTTTGTGGGTGATCTTCCATGTTCACAGGGACATAGATTTGTGTGGGTCATTACGGACCATTTCTCCCAGATGGTTCTTCTCGTACCGTTATCGAGAATTCCATCTTCCAGGGTACTAGCCAAACTATTCCTCAAGCATGTCTTTAGGCTTCACGGGATGCCAGATCGTATCATTTGTGATAGAGGCCCGCAATTTACTTCCCGTTTCTGGCGAGATCTTTGTAGCCTTCTGCAAATTGAGTTGAATCTCTCTTCGGTATACCATCCGGAGACCAATGGTTTGGTTGAACGTACCAATCAATCTATGATTATATACCTTCGACACTTTGTTGCTGAGAACCACGATAACTGGTCCTCCCTCCTACCCTGGGCAGAATTTGCCCTTAACAATTCGCTGGCTGAGGCCACTGGGCAGACACCGTTCGTACTCAATAATGGGCAACACCCTAGGGTACCGGTACCGTTTCCCGCTGCTGCACCTCCTCCTCTTGTGGCCGACTGGGCAACTAATGCCAGAGAGGTTTGGGATCGGACTCAAGAGTCGATCCAAGCAGCTAAGGACCATATGAAGACGGTGTCCGATCGGTTTCGTCGCCCGGCTCCTGTCTTTTCTCCAGGGGACTTTGTGTGGCTCTCTGCAAAACACGTGAGACTTAGAGTGAGCTCTGTCAAATTTGCTCCTCGCTTCCTGGGTCCTTATGAGGTTCTTCGACAGGTAAATCCTGTAGTCTACCAATTGAAGTTACCTGTCCATCTTAGGATTCATGACAAATTCCATGTCTCACTGCTAAAGCCGGCTATTTTACCTCACGCTCGTGAAGTGCACTCTCCTGCCTCTGATTCCTCTCGCTCTAGCTATGAGGTACGAGCCATAGTTGGTTCTAAGATGGTTAGAGGGCGCAGGTTCTTCTTGATAGATTGGGAGGGCTATGGCCCGGAACATCGCTCTTGGGAGCCTGAGGAGGCTGTCCATGCTCCCGACTTAGTTGCCGATTACCTGCGTCGCCGGGAGGGGGGCCCTTGAGGGGGAGGTACTCTTACGGTTGTTGCGAGCACTGGAGACTATGTCCAGATTTCTTGCTACTGCACATGTGCGAGCGCTGGAGACTAAGTCCAGATTTCTTGCTACTGCACATGTGCGAGCGCTGGAGACTAAGTCCAGATTTCTTGCTACTGCACATGTGCGAGCGCCGGAGACTAAGTCCTATCTTGGAGCCATTGCACATGTGCGGGTGACATCATCGCTGACACGAGGTCACATGTCTCTGACACCTTCTATGCCGATTGGTCGCTGGTCATGTGCTTGTGACGCCTTGCTCGGTGATAGGCCAGCATGACGTCACTCCTGTCGTTCTGGCAGCGGATTGGCTCTGGTGTCCTCCATCTTGGATGAGGCACAGAGTCTATATAAGACCCTGACACACGCTGCATGGCGCTCAGTCCTCTTGGTTCATGCATAAGAGTAGACGCTCTGTGCGCGTTCCTCTAGGCATTCCTCTGTCTATGCTAGGTGAGCGCTACCGGCAGGGTAGCGTTCTTATACCTTACAGCTTCGGCTGCTGTCCGTATCCTTACCTCTTAGGGGAGCGGACATAGGCAGGTGCCTGAGGCACATGGTCTGGCTGGGCCTTGTGATTCGACTCGTAGGTGGACGTTGCCGCTAGGGTAACGTTCCTTATACTGCGTCTGGCAGTTGTTCGTATCCTCGCACACTAGGGGAGCGAACAGAGGTAGGAGCTTTGTGCGGCTTACGCTGCTGTTCGTCTCTTTTGCACCACTAGAAGAGCGGACCTAGGCAGGTGCCATATCTAGTGGTTCGTGTCCTCGCACACTAGTGGAGCGAACGCAGGTAGGAGCTTTGTGCGGCTTACGCTGCTGTTCGTCTCTTTTGCACCACTAGAAGAGCGGACCTAGGTAGGTGCCATTTCGCACACATTGCCTTTGTCTCTGTGATTATTAACAGAGATCATTCCACACACCCTCCAAGTAAGGGAGGAATTGCTTTACTTACTTATTATATCCTTCTGTGAGTTAACAGAGGTATTGCACTCTGCCATAGTCTGCAGCAAAGTCTTTGCACGGTGGACCCTGACTGTCTGATACTCCTTTATGTTATTATCAGACAGCCTCCTGTAACAGATCCCGTGCACCTGCACTGCCTCCTGGTGGCAGCTGGGGACCTGTTGATGAAGTGGGAGCGGGGATTGGCTTGTCTGCCGGCAGGTAGGGCTGCATCTGAGAACCAATCTCATGCCAGGCTGGGAACGGGACCACTGCGGGTTGGTACACAGGTTCCTCTGGCTATGGCGCCCAGATGTCGGAGACCGTGTACCTCGTTAGCACAAAATGGAGGAACTCACCCCCCGCACGCGGTACCCATTCTGACTTCGGAATCAGGCCTGTCATATCCCTTACAGCGACTGGGTACAATACCTGAGAGTAGTCGTCAGTGATGGCGGCGGCCTCCTCCGCGGCTCCTGATGACGCTGTAGCCTGGGCTGTCGTCACTGGGTCAGACGGTGGTGCAGCTTGATCCTTCTCCAGTGGAGAAGATGATGCGGCTGAGTCTGATCTGGCCGGGGATGTCTGTGCCACTTGGTCCTTCTCCTCCGGAGAAGGTGATGTGACCGCTTCTGGTCTCACGGGATCTGGTGGTGATACGGTCTGGTCGAGGGTGGACTCCTGCAGCCGGATTGGTGCGGCCTAGATAAGTGGTGCCTGCTCTTCATGGGCCCGCATGGTCGCCACCACTCCCATTATCTCTGCTCGCCATTCCTCAATGCACTGAAGTTGCTGCGCACGCAGAGTCCAGCACAGCTGCTGGACCTCCGCCTCTAGCCTCTCTGTGGTCCAGGTCCCTGCATGATTCGGTTCACTGGCACAATCCCCCAGGGCAGACATAGTGCTGCTTAATACAGTCCTGGAGGCATTCTGTGGCAGGGGCTCCGGGCTGCTTGCTTCCGGTTTCATTTTACATTCTGGACACTCCCACGTTGCAGGGTATTTTTTTCTTGCCTTTTCCTCTGCTGTGGCGCAGTTCCTTTTTACACCCAAGATGGCGGTGGTTTTTCAAGCAGTAAAACACAGTCCATGCAATACAGTCTATAAAGGTACACATCACCTGGTTTGACCGAGTCCAGTTCAATCGTGTTCGTGATGCCAGGAAAAAGCTTTGTCACCCAGGGTTATGGGGTACTCGATCCCGGGCGGTGTATAACTGGGAAATGTCACTTTAGTGGCCGTTGCCCGGTTCCGTGCCCTGGGTGCTTTTTGAAAAAAGGGAATATTTACAGGGGATTGTTGAATAAAGTTCACACGTGACGCCACTTGTGGTTTGCGGCTATGTGGATGAAGCCGCCGCTGCACAGTTTTCATTACTGGGGCTGGTGTTAGTGGCAGCCTGGATGTTAGGCCCTCCGCAAACAGGGCCAGGCCCCAGAGGATAGGTGAGGTAGATGGGTGTTGAAAGAAGGTAGGCCACACAAGGGGTTGCAGTGTAACTGGTTCCTTTACTCACAGTAAGTTGGTAACTGGTCACCCGAGGCTGGCTGATCTTAACCGTAGGTCCCCTTTGTTTCAGTGCCAGTTTAGTAACCTGTTGGCTTCCTTCCCCTGCACCTGTCTTTGGTTGGTGGGTTCCCTTGGCTTGGAGTGGCTGGGGGTCCCCTCCTGGTTGTCTTTTTGAGCAGTCCGTATGACGGTAGCGTTAATCCTGTGGGGTTGGAGTCTCTGGTCCTGTCCCACTGTGCAGATTTTATCAGGTCTGCCTGGAGCGTTTTCCTGATCTAGGATTCTGTACCCCGTTGGTGCGTAGTTCCGGGAGTATTCCACAGGCAACTAACCGCCTGAGCCCTCAGGTCACTGTTACACTCTTGACAGTCCTTCCTTTCTCTTTCACTGTCACCGACACACTAGTCTCTCACTGTCTGTCCACTTTCTGCCCCTCCCACCTGGTGGTCTAGTGGACTGGATTGGCTCCACCTCTAGGCGGCCATCCATTGGTCCGACCCTAGCCTGGTACCATTCTATGGGGGGTAATTGGGGAAAAACAGGGATTATCTGGAGTGTCTGATTGTTACCGGCACTGGTCTTCTGGGTCCCTAAGGGGTAGACCCTGCATCCTGGTGGGGATGCAGTACCTTGTAGCTCCCTGATGGCTTCAGGGGAACTACACATGCACCTTTCAAAAAGTTCAACTTTTATCTCCTCAGTCCACTGAGTAGCCCTGCAATAGTCTTGGGTATCATCAAGATGTTTTCTTGCAAAATTGAGACAAGCCTTTATGTTTCTTTTGCTCAGCAGTGGTTTTTGTCTTGGAACTCTGCCATGCAGGCCATTTTTGCCCAATTTCTTTCTTTTCTTGGAGTCATGAACATTAACCTTAACTGAGACAAATGAGGCCTGCAGTTCTTTGGATGTTGTTGTGGGGTCTATTGTGACTTCTTTGATGAGTCATCACTGTCCTATTGGGGTAATGTTGGTTTCCTGGCCAAGGTTCACCACAGATCTATGTTTTCGCTTCACTGGAGACTAAAAGCATTAGAAATTGCTTTTAAACCTTTTAAAGACTGATAGATCTCAATTACTTTGTTTTCTCAATTTCTTTGGATGGCGGCATGATGTCTAGTTTTTGAGGATCTTTTGATCTACTTCACTTTGTCAGGCAGATCTTATTTAAGTGACTTCTTGATTGTGGACAGGTATGGAGATCAAAATTAGAGAACAACACACAATGTCCTTGTTCTATGTTATTATAAACTATAGTAAACTAGCAGTATTTTAAGCTTATGTCATACATTTAATTTTTTCAAAAGCAGATAATAAAAGTGTAAAAGAGATAATTGTAAAAGAACACTGATCAAAATTAGAGAACACTTTCAGATACCTGCAATGCAAGTTATTGGTGTTAATCTGGCACCTGGTGCTAATTTCCTTAATTATCTGACAAAGCCTATGTAACTGGAACCTAACTTTCCAGTTTGCACTAACTTTTCAAAAATGGTGTGCCATTCCAAAGTAATTGAAATCTTCTGGCAGCAGGTTGTCCAGATGAAGGCCAAAGGGGTGACTATCAGCCATAGCAAGAGAAGATGGTCATTACAAGTCTGTGATTTCAAGAATATTGCATTTTTACAACATCACAAACTCTTTCAAGTTCCCCAAAAAGGCTGGTTGCCCTTGCAAGTGAGTACAGAGTAATGTGGAGAATCTCCATGGGTAATCGTTTCAACACTGCAGCTGGAATTGACTGGCAGTTCAGCACTAAACAGTGTAAGTATCTGTCTTGTCATACAGTGCCACGATATTTAAGAGCATTTGGACTGAAAGCTCACTCTGCAGTGACAAAACAAATGGAGCATGTTGTGTGGACAGAGGAAAAGTGGTCCACAGTTAATTTTAGTGATGAAAGCAATTTTAATTTATTTGGGTCTGATAGGAAACATTTTGTTCGTTGACAAACTGGGGAAATACTAAGCCCAAAGTCTTTTAAGAAGTCAGTGAAAGCTGTTGGATGAAGTGTCATCATTTGGGGAATGTTTTCTACAGCAGGAGTTGGACCTCTTATACAGCTGTATGGCAGAGTGAATGCAAGCGTATATCACAACCTTCTACAACAGCACGTGGTTCTTTACTTGTGTTCATCACTCAATCGTCCAGAAATTTTCATGCAGGACAATGCCCCCGGTCACACAGCAAAATGGGCAAAGCATTTCCTTGAAACAGAAAACAATGAAACAATGAAATGGCCAGCCCAGAGTACAGATCTAAACCCAATAGAAAACCTCTGGAAAATCCTTGGTGACAAACCCACAACAGTCAAAGAACTGTGAAAGAGATTTAAGGAAGAGTGGACCAAAGTGACACCAAAGCAGTGTGAGAGACTAGTGATCTCCTGTGGCCGCAGATGTGCTGAAGTCAGTCATTCAAAGCAAAGGCCTGTACACGTCCTACTGATTGGTGACTGTTGTTACATTCAGAAAAATTAGTCATAATCTTTCTCTGTACTAGTCATTGCTGTTCTCTATTTATGATCATAATGTTTTGGGCAAAATAAAGGTTTTATGTTGATAAACTTTCCGGATCTTTTGTAAATCCCTATTCTAGTGGCATAGTGTACCCCTTACAAAAAACCTTCAAATGTTGAACAATGTAGATTACATAATTTCTGAAAAAAGCAAGAGGTCAGACATTGTACTCTAATTTTGATCTCCAGTATGTATATTATATATATAGATATATATAGATATATATATATATATATATATACACACACATGTATATATATATATATATATATATATATCTTTCAGAAATTGTAACACAGAAAATGTGATTTATTTGATTAGCTGCAGCACATGTTGACTTCAGTATATTTGTTGTACTATGAATTCCCTGAAAACCAGGATGAGAAAACATATTTCGGATGCAAAAAATTTACCATTGGTGGGAGCTTCAGTTGTCTCATGCCATTTCTCCAAAATACATAGTGGTAATTTATCAAGTTTTTCCTTCATGGGAATTGAACAAGTTAAAAAACCTATTAGAGGGGGTGATATGCACAAAAAAGTTTTAGCTAGAGAAAGCAAGTGGATATTTGAAATGGAACACCTCTAGAATTCAATAGTCGTACAGATATTATTCTACATTATTGAGATATCAAAGGTTTTTTTTTCTCCTCCTCTTCATATGTACTATCGAATTGCTATCTTTGTAATATTGCCATATCCATTCGCCTTTCTCAGTATGACTTGCTAAGTCATATATTCTCTTTATGCTTCTTTCATGTAAAATTATGCCATTATTTGAGATGTATTTTTCCTATGTCGTTTTAGTATCTATAACATTGTTTATTTAGTAGCAATGTTGTTTGTAGGTCCACACTAGCAAATGGTTAACCCCTTTTTCTGTATTCCTTTGCTTTTAACTCATCACATACAGTGCCTACAAGTAGTATTCAACCCCATGCAGATTTAGCAGGTTTACACATTCGGAATTAACTTGGCATTGTGACATTTGGACTGTAGATCAGCCTGGAAGTGTGAAATGCACTGCAGCAAAAAAGAATGTTATTTCTTTTTTTATTTTTTTTTTTTTTAAATTGTGAAAAGTTTATTCAGAGGGTCATTTATTATTCAACCCCTCAATCCACCAGAATTCTGTTTGGTTCCCCTAAAGTATTAAGAAGTATTTCAGGCACAAAGAACAATGAGCTTCACATGTTTGGATTAATTATATCTTTTTCCAGCCTTTTCTGACTAATTAAGACCCTCCCCAAACTTGTGAACAGCACTCATACTTGGTCAACATGGGAAAGACAAAGGAGCATTCCAAGGCCATCAGAGACAAGATCGTGGAGGGTCACAAGGCTGGCAAGGGATACAAAACCCTTTCCAAGGAGTTGGGCCTACCTATCTCCACTGTTGGGAGCATCATCCGGAAGTGGAAGGCTTATGGAACTACTGTTAGCCTTCCACGGCCTGGACAGCATTTGAAAGTTTCCACCCGTGCTGAGGCCAGGCTTGTCCGAAGAGTCAAGGCTAACCCAAGGACAACAAGGAAGGAGCTCCGGGAAGATCTCATGGCAGTGGGGACATTGGTTTCAGTCAATACCATAAGTAACGTACTCCACCGCAATGGTCTCCGTTCCAGACGAGCCCGTAAGGTACCTTTACTTTCAAAGCGTCATGTCAAGGCTCGTCTACAGTTTGCTCATGATCACTTGGAGGACTCTGAGACAGACTGGTTCAAGGTTCTCTGGTCTGATGAGACCAAGATTGAGATCTTTGGTGCCAACCACACACGTGACATTTGGAGACTGCAGTCAAGCATGGTGGTGGCAGCATCATGCTGTGGGCCTGTTTCTCAGCCAAGGGGCCTGGCAATCTGATCCGCATCCATGGGAAGATGGATAGCACGGCCTACCTGGAGATTTTGGCCAAGAACCTCCGCTCCTCCATCAAGGATCTTAAGATGGGTCGTCATTTCATCTTCCAACAAGACAACGACCCAAAGCACACAGCCAAGAAAACCAAGGCCTGGTTCAAGAGGGAAAAAATCAAGGTGTTGCAGTGGCCTAGTCAGTCTCCTGACCTTAACCCAATTGAAAACTTGTGGAAGGAGCTCAAGATTAAAGTCCACATGAAACACCCAAAGAACCTAGATAACTTGGAGAAGATCTGCATGGAGGAGTGGGCCAAGATAACTCCAGAGACCTGTGCCGGCCTGATCAGGTCTTATAAAAGACGATTATTAGCTGTAATTGCAAACAAGGGTTATTCCACAAAAATTATTAAACCTAGGGGTTGAATAATAATTGACCCACAATTTTATGTTGAAAATTTATTAAAATTTAACTGAGCAACATAACTTGTTGGTTTGTAAGATTTATGCATCTGTTAATAAATCCTGCTCTTGTTTGAAGTTTGCAGGCTCTAACTTATTTGCATCTTATCAAACCTGCTAAATCTGCAGGGGGTTGAATACTACTTGTAGGCACTGTATGTTTGTAATTACTTACACTAATTTTATCTAGGATTGCCCTTTATATGGCTCCATACACAAGGAGCATATTAGGATTGGACAGTGAGGAAGGCAGACAAGGCCGCAGAAACGCGTAGTCCCATTTGCGCTGTTTTTCTGCCATGCACATTGGTTCCTGATCCTTGTGGGTCCCTTTTTTAACTTTTGCAGAGAAATAAAGAAATGAAAATTTTACTCCAATCTCCTTGTTTGCTGAGCCCTTGCTGGAGTTCCTCACTTTTTCCTCATACTAATGGATTGACTCCTATTCCAGTCCGTGCAGGAACTTAACTATCAGGTGGGAAGAAACCTGTGACCTTCATTGCTGGAGCTGGACGCTGGCCTATATACTTTTTATATATATATATATATATATATATATATATACACACTGTTTCGGACTATACATGCTCCTTATATCATTTAGACAGCAGAAAATAGGAAAAACTTGAGAATGAGCCTCATTGATGAGCGGTGACGTCACTCAGGTTAGATGTAGTCAAAGCTGAAGGTTCCCATAGACCTCCACCTGTGACCAGGTAACCAGGTAACCTCAGCTCAGAAGGTACCCTGAGGTCCTCTGAGGTCAGGTTACCTGTTGGCACAGGTGGGGGGCTGTGGGAACCTCCAGCTGTTACTGCAACTAAGCTGAGTGATGTTACTGTTCATTCTCTGCCTGAAGCTCACAGTGAGTGGTCATGTTCTATGGCTGCCCCCTGTCACATCAAATGTAGCTGAACTGGAATTATCATGTGGATTACAGGGTGTTTTTTTTCTATTTTATTTCAAATAAAGGATTTTTTTGATGTTTGTGTTTATTTTCATTTACAGATTAGTAATGAGGGTCTCATAGATGCCTCCCATTACTAATCCAGCGCTTAGCAGCAGCTATGAGCTGGTATTAACCCCTTATTACCTTGACTGCTACTGCAATCGGGAAGAGGCGGGTAAAGCTCCGGGATTGTCACATCTAATAGATGTGGCAATCCTGGGCAGCTGCAGAATGCTATTTTTAGACTGTGGGGGCTAATAACCATGGGTCTTCTCAGCCTGAGAATACCAGCCCTCAGCTGATGGGCTTTATCATGGCTGGGTATCAAAATTAAGGAGTGCTGTTTTTTTAAAAAAAATGATTTATTTAAATAATTTTAAAAAAAAGCTGCATGCAGTTCCTCTTACTTTGATACACATCCAAGATAAGCGTATGGCTGAGGGCTGCAGCCTGTAGCCATATGTTTTATATGTGTTGGTTTCAATACATAGGGGAATTGCACTACATTTTTTACATTTATTTTACACCAGTATAACGCTGTCAGAGAGGGTGGGGCCGCGGTCAGCCAATCAGAGACGCCGATGGGAGAGGAAAGCAGTATGTATGAGGGAGAATTATTGACCTCGGAAGTAACGCTGCAGTCACGAGGAGACTCGGTAAGTATGTACTGCTTTAACCCTTTTGCTTCATTTTATTACAGTGAGTTCCCTGGCCAATTACAGCCATGCAAATACTTAATATGGCTGTGGTTGAGCAGGGAGAGGATGGTGTTTGCCAACCGACATGTACTGATCCAAACTGAACATTTCCGACTTTTCAGTCAAATGTTCGGTTTTCCGATCCTTACCCTATCCCGCCAAGGACTGTACGATTTTGTAATTTTCCGATAATTTCCAATCAAGATCGCTCATCTATACACATGCATATTATAATTGTAGCAGCAAAAGCAGCAATTTGTCTTAAAGAATTATTAAAAACATTACAGCTACTAGAATATGGTGAGGCATAAACTATAAAAATATATATATAGATATATTGTTGTTAAAGAGTATCACAAATAAATAAATGATGATTTTTGGTATCACCATTTTCGTAAAGACCCAAAGTATCATCAGTAGAATCAGAATAAAATTACTGTCACTTATGCCACGTGAGCATTGCTGTAAAATATCTAAAAATAAATATAACACCTTAACTGGGGAAAAATGAAAATTTTTACTTGTTGCCATTTGCGATGCATTCATTTCTTTAAAACACTGTACACTATACCCTTTGATAAATGCCTTGAGGTGTAGAGTTTTGAAAATGGGGTCACCTCTGGTGGGGTTTTCACTTTACAAATGCCACAAGGCTCTGCGTATGTGATAGGGTGATCGAAAGCCACTAAAGAAAAATGTGCCCCAAAGGCCAAATGGTGTTCCTTCCTTTTTGAGTCCTGTTGTGTGCCCAAACAGCAATGTACTACTACAAATAGGGGATTGCTGTACTTGGGTGAAGTTGTGTAATAAATTGAGGGACTTTTTTTCTTATTACTTCTTGTAAAACTAATACACCATGTTCCAAATTATTATGCAAATTATATTTTTCTCTGATTTTACTAAATGGTCGATGCAAATGACAGTCAGTCTAATAAAAGTCATCACCCGTTAGAGTATACATCAAATTTTATTGAAAAAAACTCCCAATGATAACAGTATAATATTCAAAATTAAAAAAAAAACCTCAAAATGCACTATTCCAAATTATTAGGCACACTAGAGTTTCTAAACATTTTATATGTTTTAGAGAACTGAAAATGCTCATTTGTGGAATTTGCAGCATTAGGAGGTCACATTCACTGAAATAAAAAGCTATTTAAATCCAAAACATCCTAACATGCCAAGTTACATGTTATCATAGGAACCCTTCTTTGATATCACCTTGACAATTCTTGCATCCATTGAACTTGTGAGTTTTTGGAGAGTTTCTGCTTGAATTTGTTTGCATGATGTTAGAATAGCCTCCCAGAGCTGCTGTCTTGATGTGAACTGCCTCCCACCCTCATAGATCTTTTGCTTGATGATACTCCAAAGGTTCTCTATAGGGTTGAGGTCAGGGGAAGACGAGGGCCACACCATGAGTTTATCTCTTTTTATGCCCATAGCAGCCAATGACACAGAGGTATTCTTTGCAGCATGAGTTGGTGCATTCTCATGCATGAAAATGATTTTGCTCCTGAAGGCACGTTTCTGCTTTTTTACCATAGAAGAAAGTTGTCAGTCAGAAACTCTATATACTTTGCAGAGTTCATTTTCACACCTTCAGGGACCCCAAAGGGGCCTACCAGCTGTCTCCCCATGATTCCAGGTGAAAACATGACTCCTCCACCTCCTTGCTGACGTTGCAGCCTTGTTGGGACATGGTGGCCATCCACCAACCATCCACTACTCCATCTATCTGGACCATCCAGGGTTGCTCGACACCCATCAGTAAACAAGACTGTTTGAAAATTAGTCTTCATGTATGTCTGGGCCCACTGCACCCGTTTCTGCTTGTCAGCACTGGTTAGGGGTGGCCGAATAGTAGCTTTATGTACCACAGCAAGCCTTTGAAGGATCCTACACCTTGAGGTTTGAGGGACTCCAGAGGCACCAGCAGTTTCAAATATCTGTTTTCTGGTTTGTAATGGCTTTTAGCAGCTGCTCTCTTAATCCGATGGACTTGCCCATCGGAAACCTTCCTCATTCTGCCTTTATCAGCACGAACACGTATGTACTCAGAATCAGCAACAAATCTCTTCACAGTACGATGATCACGCTTAAGTTTTCGTGAAATATCTAATATTTTCATCCCTTGTCCAAGGCATTGCACTATTTGATGCTTTTCAGCAGCAGAGAGATCCTTTTTCTTTCCCATGTTACTTGAAAACTGTGGCTTGCTTAATTTTGTGGAACATCCAGTTTTCCTTTTATTGGAATCACCTTGCAAACTAATTATCACAGGTATCTGAGATTGATTTTAGTGATCCAAAGAAACCTAAGGCACAATACCATCAATGAGTGTCATTGAAAAAAAAAAAAACTAATTGCTATGAAACTTAAATCCAATTTGCATAATAATTTGGAACATGGTGTAAGCAGAGCTGTCATCGAGCATGCACTTTGCCATTCATATCTATTTGCTGATGAAAGCAGCTGAACGTTGTCATTGTCCACGCAAGGAGAACAGCGGATTAGGGTTACCCTTTCCTTTGTGCTCCTGTTTTAGAAGGAGAGCAGACATGTTTTTCAAATCTTGGGCAATTTATGTAACCCCTTACCAATATATGATGTACAGGTATATCATATGCTGGTTTCCTGACTTTGATGCAGGCTCAGCCTATGAGTCTGCATCTTTGCCAACCTATGATGCTGTGTTACACAGCCATCATCTGCCTGAATCTCTGTAAAAGTGGTATTTAAAGCTTGAATTACAGAGAGCATGCTGTTTTAACTGCCCATCAGAGCTCCATGATGTAATTACAAGATGTTAATGGGTTGTCACTGCAAGAGAGTGATAGGCCCATATGCCACCCCCTCAACATCTGGCAATATTGGGAGGTTGAGCCTCCATGTCTAGAGACGCTACAAGTCGCTTGCAGAGTCCCTGTAACATACAACATTGCAGTCAGAGTGCACTTCAAGAGAAAAAGCAAAATGGATGTTTCAACAAGGGCAAGAAGAGAGTGCCATTTGGGGCATTGCTGTAGCGCCAAGTCATGAAAATGTGTCTGTCCCCTGGGAGGAATAGTGAGTGGTGCTCGACCAAGGTAGGCGTGTTGGAAGAAAAGGCCGTCCAGAGTAGAGTTAAGCGCGGTTCGAGGTTCTCCAGTTCGCGGCTCGAGTGATTTTGGGGGCTGTTCTAGATCGAACTAGAACTCGAGCTTTTTTGCTAAAGCTCGATAGTTCTAGATACATTCGAGAACGGTTCTAGCAGCAAAAAAACAGCTAATTCCTAGCTGGATTTCCGCTGTAATAGTGTAAGTCACTCTGTGACTCACACTATTATGACATTTCAGTGTATAGTGTGCGGGAACAGCGCATTCAGATCACTGCTGTGCTGTATGTATAATGGCGATCGCCATTTTTTTTTTTTTACCTTGTCTTCCTTCCCTAAGCGCGCGCGTGTAGTGGGGCGGGCCAGCATGTCAGCCAATCCCAGACACACACACAGCTAAGTGGACTTTTAGCCAGAGAAGCAACGGCATGTGTGATAGGATGTCCATGTCAAATGTCCCTGCATTATAAAACCGGACATTTTCCTCCAGCACGCCATTATCTGCCTTCTGCGTCCTTGGTGTCAGACATCACTGGCGCAGCTCCTATCGCCGATACTGCTGTATACGCTCCATACACAGTGCTGGACAGCTTAGGGATAGCACTTTCTATCAGTCCTTTTAAGGGCTCATACCGGCAGGGTCAGAGCCATAGGTGACAGAGTTTAAAACAGAGTTTAACAGCTACACAAGATGACAGCGTCTGTGTAGCCAAGGTCAGGGATTTCCTCGCTGCATTTTGCCATTAGGAGGGATAGAAAGGCAGGCTTCCTTTCCTCTACCCAGAGACCCACAACCCTGCCACTGTACCCTCCTGCCCTTTGCACACTCCAACTCATTGTTACTAAGCCATTATACTAGCAAACACTGAGTGAACTAAGTGGCATCCTAAACGTGGCTATTGGACTTCTGTATAGTCCCACTAGTGCAAAGATATTTGCAGCACGTCTGCCTGCATTGCACACTCCAACTCATTATAACTAAGCCATTATACTAGCAAACACTGAGTGAACTTAGTGGCATCCTAAACGTGGCTATTGGACTTCTGTATAGTCCCACTAGTGCAAAGATATTTGCAGCACGTCTGCCTGCATTGCACACTCCAACTCATTGTAACTAAGCCATTATACTAGCAAACACTGAGTGAACCTAGTGGCATCCTAAACGTGGCTATTGGACTTCTGTATAGTCCCACTAGTGCAAAGATATTTGCAGCACGTCTGCCTGCATTGCACACTGAAACTCATTGTAACTAAGCCATTATACTAGCAAACACTGAGTGAACCTAGTGGCATCCTAAACGTGGCTATTGGACTTCTGTATAGTCCCACTAGTGCAAAGATATTTGCAGCACGTCTGCCTGCATTGCACACTCAAACTCATTATAACTAAGCCATTATACTAGCAAACACTGAGTGAACTTAGTGGCATCCTAAACGTGGCTATTGGACTTCTGTATAGTCCCACTAGTGCAAAGATATTTGCAGCACGTCTGCCTGCATTGCACACTCCAACTCATTATAACTAAGCCATTATACTAGCAAACACTGAGTGAACCTAGTGGCATCCTAAACGTGGCTATTGGACTTCTATATAGTCCCACTAGTGCAAAGATATTTGCAGCACGTCTGCCTGCATTGCACACTCCAACTCATTATAACTAAGCCATTATACTAGCAAACACTGAGTGAACCTAGTGGCATCCTAAACGTGGCTATTGGACTTCTGTATAGTCCCACTAGTGCAAAGATATTTGCAGCACGTCTGCCTGCATTGCACACTCAAACTCATTATAACTAAGGCATTATACTAGCAAACACTGAGTGAACTTACTGGCATCCTAAACGTGGCTATTGGACTTCTGTATAGTCCCACTAGTGCAAAGATATTTGCAGCACGTCTGCCTGCATTGCACACTCCAACTCATTATAACTAAGCCATTATACTAGCAAACACTGAGTGAACTTAGTGGCATCCTAAACGTGGCTGTTGGACTTTTGTATTGTCCCAGTAGTGCAAAGATATTTGCAGCACGTCTGCCTGCATTGCACACTCAAACTCATTGTTACTAAGCCATTATACTAGCAATTTATGCTGCCAGTTTAAGGGCCGTAGTTGCATTGTCAGGGATATTTATTCTTTATTATTCTGCTGTTAATAAAGCTAGACCACCGCTGCAATCTACACCACCTCTCAATTTTTACTACCACATTTTCAGTGCACAATCTTGTCGCAATCAACATGAGTGACAAAATGACAGATGCTGGTGGAAAGGTGAAGAGGCGTGGTGGAAAAGGAAAAAAAGGGTTTGTCCATGGGGAAGGTTGCAAAGCTCCATTATCATCTGCTGAAGATAGACCATCTACCAGCAAAAGTAAGATGTCTACTACTTACCGTGGACAATCCGATGTGCTTCCTTTTTTACGGACACAAACAACAGGAACAAAGGTAGATGATGGCCAAAAAAGGAAAATGCTTGCATGGATCTCAAGTGGTCCAACAAGTGCCCTCTCAGCCACCTCAAGTACCGCATCCAAAAAACACCAGTCCTCTGAGTTGTCATCCCAATCAAACTTGCTTCCTCCCAGCTTTGAAGTCTCCATCAGCCCTGCACAGTATGGTGGAACTGAGATGGCTGAGTCTGCAGAGCTGTTCAGTCACACTGTAGCCTGGGAATCAGAGGTCTGCTCCCAAGCTACAGTGAGTACAGACCAGGAAATGGTCTGCAGTGATGCCCAGAACCTTTGTGACTCTGATTCAGGCCGTGAGGACCAAGTTTCAGAGCATAATGTTGACCCTTTGTCACAAACTGTAACACCTGTGGTTATAGACAATGAGGAACATACTGATGAGGATGAGACGCAGATACCAGATTGGGATGACAACTTAAATATTCGGTCAGGGCAAGAAGAGGCTCGGTCTGAGGGTGAGGGGAGTGCAAACACTTGAAAAAAATCCAGCACTCAAAGCTTACTAAAACTAGGGAAAAAGCAGAAAAAAGGATTATGTTAAGAAAGAAACAGGAAAAAGATTATAAGACAATACCTAAAGGGACCGGCCATCATCAAATCAGTGATCAACTCCTCTGAAAAAGATAATAATAAGTAGGCATAAATGAATGAAAAGCTATAAGAAACTAGAAGTATCGAAATCACGATTAAGGCCTTTGGGCTCCAAAGTCTGAAGAGTAAAAATCCAATACGCCTCCCTTTGTTTCAATTTTTTAACCCTATCACCTCCTCTTCTATTTGGCAAGACCTGCTCTAACACCTGGAACCGTAATTGACTAACACTATGTCCCTGTTTAAGAAAATGAGATGGAAGAGGTAAAGTCAATCTCTCACACCTAATGGTGGATTTATGTTGTGATATACGTTCCTTAACAGTCTGGGTGGTTTCGCCTACATAGAGTAGGCCACAAGGACACTTCACTACATATACAACATAAGATGTCTCACAGGTGAAAAAACCTCTAATTGGATAACCCCGACCACTGTAGGGATGCAAAACTCTATCACCTTTCAGCACATTACTGCATTGGGCACAATTTAAACATGGAAAAGTACCACGTCTCTGGGTATAAAGATGAGTTTGAACGGGTCCAGTCACACCGGCGCCCACATCAGCTCTCACCAATTTATTACTGAGGTTGGACGGTCGTCTAAAACAAGGAAGAAAAGGTGATTTAAATTCTTCCACCTCCGGGTACCCTTTACGCAAGATGTTCCAATGACTTCTGATGAATTTATGAATTTTGTAAGAAAAAGGATGGTAAGTATGAACGAAAGCCAAACGTTTATCTCTAGTCTTACCAATAGAAGATTCGGTATTCACACTAGCACTATTCAAAACCTCCTGTGGATAACCCCTCGCCAGAAACTTAGTCCTCATCTCCTGTAATCTGGTATCTTTGATTTCTTGTTGGTTAACAATCCTATGTACCCTAAGAAACTGGGACTTAGGTATAGAATTCTTCATGGCTTTGGGATGACAACTATCATATGCGAGTAAGTTATTCCTGTCCGTCGACTTTATGTACAAATCTGTTTGTAAATGTCCATTCTCTAATTTCGTAACAGTGACATCTAAAAAATTGATATGATGTAAATCATATTGTATAACAAATTGAAGTTCAGACCAAATGCTGTTAATGTAATTATGGAACTCCATGATGGAATCCAACGGGTCAACCCATATGCAAAAAACGTCGTCAATAAATCTCTTCCAACACTTGCAGTGCTCTTGGAATCCCTTATGTGGATATATGAATGTATCTTCAAAGTAAGACATGTACGTATTTGCATACGGGGGCGCTACGTTGGACCCCATCGCGGTCCCCTGTTTTTGAATATAAAAGATGTCCTGAAACAAAAAGAAATTTTCAGTTAACACTATTTGTAATAAGTCCAGACAGAAATCACTTGTATCACTCGAAAAGTTATGTTGTAACAATAACTCACGAACTGCTGACATGCCCTTCTGATGTACAATAGACGTATATAAACTTGTCACATCCCAAGTCACGAGAAAAGCATCAAATGGAATAGTATCAAGTCCACGAATCACCTCTAGGAAGTGACCAGTATCCAACAGGAAAGAAGGAATGTTTTTAGTCAAAGGAGTAATAATCTTCTCAAGTAGAATAGCTAAAGGGGAAAGGATAGAATCTGTGCCCGCCACTATAGGTCTACCAGGAGGGTTCACCAAGGTCTTATGAATTTTGGGGAGTACATAAAAGACAGGAATGATTGGATTCTGCTTTTGTAAGAAATCAAATGTCTTCTGATCTATTACTCCCTTTTGTAGATAGTGGCCGGTCACAGATCTAATCCTATCTCGAATCCTATTCGTCGGGTTACTTGCCAATATTCCATAGACATTACTGTCCCCCAATTGTCTCAGTATTTCCTGTAAATACATGGATTTGTCCATAACTACCAAAGCTCCGCCTTTATCGGCTTGTTTGATAATTATGTCTTTATCCTGCATAAGAGATGCCAACGCATTTTTATCCTTATCTGAAAAATTGGAAGGACAGTGTAATGATTTGTTAGACACATCTTTGAAAAATGACGTAATGTCATGTTCCAATAAACCTATGAACGTTTCCACTGGAGGGTTACTTTTGGGAGGCATGAAAGTGCTCTTAGTTTTGAGTCCCAATCCTTGGATATTGATAGGAGCAATAGAGGTAGATTGTGTCGATGGTCTCAGACCTATATCAGATAATGATGAAAAATGGGCCTTAATACGTAAATTTCGATAAAATCTTAGTAAGTCCATTTGTAACTGGAATGTATTGAATTTGTAGGAAGGACAAAAAGATAAACCCTTCTGAAGAAGACTAATTTGATCCGGTAACAAATTCTTAGAAGAAATGTTGACTACAATGGTATCCGGCGTACCTGGGATCTGGTGACCATCGTTGTTCTTGCAGGTTCGGTGGCGTTGTCCCCCCCGCCTAGGTTTCCTCTTTGACCTCTGCGGTTTCTTTGACCTAAAAAATGTGGTTTTGGTCGTCTGGTAAAGGAAAATTCCAAATCCGAAGCCGAATCACCACTAGAGGAATATTGGAAACGTCTTGGAAACACTCTGGAGGATGTATCACGCCACCGATAAACTCGATTATTTTTATAGTCCTCAGTATCCCGTAGGAATTTTTCTCTTTTAATTTTTTGACTTTCAATTTTATGGATTTGTAAATCTCTTGTAACTTGATCTTTGATTTTCGCCAGATCCTCAGCCGAAGAGGTGGAATTTAATTGTTGCTCAATCACGACAATCTCTTCACGTTTGGTAACGATCGCTTGATTTAAATAATCCAAAGTCAAAGTCATTAAGTCAAAAGAGCATTTGTTAAGAATCTGTTCAAAACGATTACAAAAATCAGGGTTGTCACTGAAGATGGTCGGTCTTACACCAACCCGTAGTCCTCTTGGAATTCTTCGAACACGTACGTATTCTGCAATAGTGGCACAGTGCAATTCCAAATTTTGTAATTTTCTAGATTCCTTCTGAAAATCACGGGTTCGAAGCTCAGAAGTAGGAATATGCAAAAAATCACTCTGCACTGTGGTACGGCTCATAATATCTGCCATTTCATCCGCAGTATAAGAAAACGCCACATTGGCCATTATAAGAAAAAATGAGGGTGCACACACTAAAGGATATACTATATAGAATATAGAAATGTGGCACTCCTTCTATAGTCGCTGGTGCTTGGATAGGGTCCCACCCCAGATCAAAAAATTGAAAAAAATCTTTGAGTGCTGGATTTTTTTCAATTTTTTGATCTGGGGTGGGACCCTATCCAAGCACCAGCGACTATAGAAGGAGTGCCACATTTCTATATTCTCTCTAGGGAGTGCAAACACAACAATTGATGATGAAGTTCTAGATCCCACCTACTGTCAACCCACAGTCAGGCACTCGAGGAGGTCAACAGAGGCGGTGGAGGAGGATGCAACTGACGACGAAGTTACCTTGCGCCTTCCTGGACAGAGTCGGAGCACTGGTAGCACGTCTACAACTGCATCATCAGCCACCACTCTGCCTCTGAGCACTAGTCGGGGGGGCTCAGCAGGTCGCATGCCCTCTAAGCCTTGCCTAGCCTGGTCCTTTTTTGACATAGAAAAAGATCGCCCAAATTATGTGATGTGTATAATTTGTAGAGATGAGCGAACCGGTCCCGGTTCGGCTCGAGGCCGGTTCGCCGAACGGGGGTCCCGTTCGAGTTCGGTTCGTCGAACGTTCGACGAACCGAACTCGAGCCAATAGGAAACAATGGCAGGCAATCACAAACACAGAAAAACACCTAGAAAACACCCTCAAAGGTGTCCAAAAGGTGACAAACAACTCAAACACATGGGAAAGTGACAAGGACATATACTCATGCGAAAACAAAACAGCTGGACAAGGAAAAAGAGGAGGACACACAGATATAGGCATGGCACGCCCTTTTAAAGTCATGTAAAACACCGCAAGGTGACTCCAAGCGGAGTCTCCCTTTTTTCCAAAAATTGGGCCCCACACACACCCACCCCTTCAGTGGCAGCAGTTGTGCCCCAGTTGTACACTTCACAGCTACATTTGCATCAAGCACATTCAAAAATACGCCATTCTTATCCGTCCCCAGGATGACACCGGGGTAGGTAGCAAAGTCTTTCCTGATCCCAGCTCTGTTCATCTTGGCTTCTTTTAAAAACACAGCAAGCAAGGGTTACTCCAAGCGGAGTCTCCCTTTTTTCAAAAAATTGGGCCACACAGACACCCACCCCATCAGTGGCAGCACTTGGGCCCTAGTTGCATACAGGATGTTTTGATTTGCATCAAGCACATTCAAAAATACGCCATAATTAACCGTCCCCAGGATGACACCAGGGTAGGTAGCAAAGTCTTTCCTGATCCCAGCTCTGTTCATCTTGGCTTCTTTTAAAAACAATGTAAGCAAGGGTTACTCCAAGCGGAGTCTCCCTTTTTTCCAAAAATTGTGCCCCACACACACCCACCCATTCAGTGGCAGCACTTGTGCCCTAGTTGTACACTTCACAGCTAGATTTGCATCAAGCACATTCAAAAATACGCCATAATTAACCATTCCCAGCATGACACCAGGGTAGGTAGATAAAGTCTTTGCTGAACCATGACTTGTTCATCTTGGCTTCTTTTAAAAACAATGTAAGCAAGGGTTACTCCAAGCGGAGTCTCCCTTTTTTCCAAAAATTGTGCCCCACACACACCCACCCATTCAGTGGCAGCACTTGTGCCCTAGTTGTACACTTCACAGCTAGATTTGCATCAAGCACATTCAAAAATACGCCATAATTAACCGTCCCCAGGATGACACCAGGGTAGGTAGCAAAGTCTTTCCTGATCCCAGCTCTGTTCATCTTGGCTTCTTTTAAAAACACAGCAAGCAAGGGTTACTCCAAGCGGAGTCTCCCTTTTTTCAAAAAATTGGGCCACACAGACACCCACCCCATCAGTGGCAGCACTTGGGCCCTAGTTGCAAACAGGATGTTTTGATTTGCATCAAGCACATTCAAAAATACGCCATAATTAACCGTCCCCAGCATGACACCGGGGTAGCTAGATAAAGTCTTTGCTGAACCATGACTTGTTCATCTTGGCTTCTTTTAAAAACAATGTAAGCAAGGGTTACTCCAAGCGGAGTCTCCCTTTTTTCCAAAAATTGTGCCCCACACACACCCACCCATTCAGTGGCAGCACTTGTGCCCTAGTTGTACACTTCACAGCTAGATTTGCATCAAGCACATTCAAAAATACGCCATAATTAACCGTCCCCAGCATGACACCAGGGTAGGTAGATAAAGTCTTTGCTGAACCATGACTTGTTCATCTTGGCTTCTTTTAAAAACAATGTAAGCAAGGGTTACTCCAAGCGGAGTCTCCCTTTTTTCCAAAAATTGTGCCCCAGACACACCCACCCATTCAGTGGCAGCACTTGTGCCCTAGTTGTACACTTCACAGCTAGATTTGCATCAAGCACATTCAAAAATACGCCATAATTAACCGTCCCCAGCATGACACCAGGGTAGGTAGATAAAGTCTTTGCTGAACCATGACTTGTTCATCTTGGCTTCTTTTAAAAACAATGTAAGCAAGGGTTACTCCAAGCGGAGTCTCCCTTTTTTCCAAAAATTGTGCCCCACACACACCCACCCATTCAGTGGCAGCACTTGTGCCCTAGTTGTACACTTCACAGCTAGATTTGCATCAAGCACATTCCAAATCCACAAGCATTTACTCTCCCCAGGATGACACAGGGGTTGTAAATTCCTTCTGGATCCATGACTTGTTCATTTTGATGAACGTCAGTCTGTCCACATTGTCACTGGACAGACGCGTGCGCTTATCTGTCAGCACACACCCAGCAGCACTGAAGACACGTTCAGAGACAACGCTGGCAGCTGGACATGACAAAATCTCCAAGGCGTAACTGGAGAGCTCTGGCCATTTTTCTAGGTTTGAAACCCAAAAGGAGCAAGGCTCCAGTTGCACAGTCATGGCATCGATGTTCATTTGGAGATACTCCTGTATCATCCTCTCCAGCCGTTGACTATGTGTCAGACTTGTTGTCTCTGGTGGCCTTGCAAAAGATGGTCTAAAAAAATTATGAAAAGATTCCATAAAATTGCTGTTACCAGCACCAGATACGGTCCTACTGGTACGGGTAGACTGTTGAAGATGACGAGACCGTCCCATGTTTGTCAAGTTACAACTGGGAGATTCCCTCCCTGCACCTGCACGGTTGTTTGGTGGAAAAGCCGAGCTAAGATTGAGTAACAGCTTCTGCTGATAGTCCTGCATACGTGCGTCCCTTTCTATGGCTGGAATTATGTCACAAAATTTGGACTTGTACCGGGGATCTAATAGTGTGGCAATCCAGTAGTCATCATCACTTCTAATTTTGACAATACGACTGTCATGTGACACCAATACCACAATAATGCGAAATTTTGCTTGTATAACAAAATAACCACCAATAATTGAGCAAGCAAAAAATAATAATGATTAAAAGGGGAAACCTTTATTCACAAAATAAGTTAAAAACACATCAAAACATGGAACCGCCCAGGTGACGGATGAAATATAGACACATGGGGGTACAACACCAGTGGTAACAATTAACACCACCATATACCACATCAATTAATATACAAAGTATCAGTTTTATGTCTATGCATGTTTGTCAATGAATACTATAGCCAAAAAGGGATACAAGTGTATCATACATAAAGAGTAATATAGACAAGGTAAAGAGGCTATATAGTAAAAGCTTATAAAGCATGCATCATGGCATCATATTACCAAATGGAACAGGTGGTATCTGTGTAGCGACCCCCACCAACACTGACGCGCGTTTCGCAGCTCGTGTGCTTCGTCCAGGAGTGACGAAGCACACGAGCTGCGAAACGCGCGTCAGTGTTGGTGGGGGTCGCTACACAGATACCACCTGTTCCATTTGGTAATATGATGCCATGATGCATGCTTTATAAGCTTTTACTATATAGCCTCTTTACCTTGTCTATATTACTCTTTATGTATGATACACTTGTATCCCTTTTTGGCTATAGTATTCATTGACAAACATGCATAGACATAAAACTGATACTTTGTATATTAATTGATGTGGTATATGGTGGTGTTAATTGTTACCACTGGTGTTGTACCCCCATGTGTCTATATTTCATCCGTCACCTGGGCGGTTCCATGTTTTGATGTGTTTTTAACTTATTTTGTGAATAAAGGTTTCCCCTTTTAATCATTATTATTTTTTGCTTGCTCAATTATTGGTGGTTAATACGACTGTCATGTTGGAGGTAGTGCAACAAAAAGGCACTCATGTGTCTTGCGCAGCCATGCGGACCAAGTCCACGCTGTGTTTGTGGCATAGAGGTGCTACCCGTTCTTTCTTCCTCTGACATCTCCCCCCAACCTCTTTCAACTGAAATTTGACCAAGGTCTCCCTCATCCGCTGAGTCTTCCATGTCCATGGACAGTTCGTCCTCCATTTCTTCATGTTCTCCTGCACCTTGCTCAACATTTCGCCTGCTACTATGCGCCCTTGTCGATCCCTGCCCCCCATGGTCCCATGCCTGCTGCGTTGGTGATGATGAACGTCTGGACCTTGGTGATGTTGTTGTCCCTTGCGCATATGAATCCTCCTGTAGTTCCTCCCCTTCATGTTGTCCCACCCCCTGACTCCGAATAGTGTTTAGCGTGTGCTCCAGCATGTAAATGACTGGAATCGTCATGCTGATAATGGCATTGTCAGCGCTAAACATATTCGTCGCCATGTCGAAACTGTGCAGAAGGGTGCATAGGTCCTTGATCTGAGACCACTCCATCAGGGTGATCTGCCCCACCTCTGCATCTCGTTGGCCCAGGCTATACGTCATGACGTATTGCACCAGGGCTCTGCGGTGCTGCCACAGTCGCTGTAACATGTGGAGAGTTGAATTCCAGCGTGTCGCCACATCGCATTTCAGGCGATGAACCGGCAGGCCGAAAGACTTCTGGAGCGATGCAAGTCGCTCTGCTGCGGCGCTTGAACGGCGGAAGTGAGCAGACAGTTTTCGTGCCCTGTTCAGAAGGCCATCTAGGCCGGGATAGTGTGTTAAAAATTGCTGGATGACAAGGTTCAACACGTGAGCCATACAAGGTACGTGTGTCACCTTGCCCAGGCGAAGGGCCGCACCCAGGTTTGCAGCATTGTTGCACACGGCCTTACCAGGCTGCAGGTTGAGTGGAGACAACCATTTATTAAACTCGGACCGCAGAGCTGACCACAACTCCTCAGCTGTGTGACTCTTATTCCCAAGACATGTCAAGCTAAAGACCGCCTGATGCCGTTGCGCTCTGCTGCCAGCATAGTAATGAGGCGTGCGTGATTCCTTCTGCGCAGTGAGAACGCTGGTGGCCTGACCAGGCAGGCTTGGGGCGGAGGTGGAGGACCCAGATGAGGTGGAGGATGCAGAAGCAGTGGCGGAACTTGGACAGACAGAGGATTGACACACAAGTCGTGGGGACGGCAAGACTTGTGCAGCAGACCCTTCACCATCTATCACCATAGTTACCCAGTGCCCAGTCAGCGACATGTAACGTCCCTGTCCATGCTTACTGGTCCAAGTATCGGTGGTGAAATGCACCCGTTCACACACAGAGTTTCTCAAGGAAGCGGTGATGTTGTGTGCGACATGCTGGTGTAGCGCGGGCACACCTTTCTTAGAGAAGTAGTGGCGACTAGGCATCTGGTACTGGGGCACAGCGACAGACATAAGGTCTCTAAAATCCTGTGTGTCCACTAGGCGGAAAGGCAGCATTTCGGTAGCCAACAGCTTACACAGGGATAGAGTCAACCTATTCGTTTTGTCATGGGTCGCAGGAAGTGGCCTTTTATTTGACCACATCTGAGGGACAGAGATCTGGCTGCTGTGTGTAGACGGTGTTGAGTAGGGTGTCCCTGGAAAAATGCAGCTTTGTGAGGAAAGTGCAGGCGGAGACATGATGTTGCCTTCATCCAAAGTTGGTGCTATCGATGTCTGAGAGAGCTGTACACACTCACTTGTTTCCCCTTCCAAAACAACTGACGACCTACCAAGCAAACTGCCTGTTGCGGTTACAGTGGTGGAAGTTGTGGGTGGAAAAACAGGTGTGACAGCTGTCCCAACAGTCCTAGAAGATGACGAGCGCGCGGATGCACTGGAAGGGGCAGGCGGTGGATGGTTTGCTCCGCTAGGCTGCATTGCAGCACGGTGAGCTTCCCACCGGGCCATATGATATTTATTCATGTGACGATTCATGGAAGAAGTTGTCAAACTGCTGAGGTTTTGACCTCTACTAAGACGACCATGACAAATTTTACATATCACATAATTTGGGCGATCTTTTTCTATGTCAAAAAAGGACCAGGCTAGGCAAGGCTTAGAGGCCATGCGACCTGTTGATCCACCCCGAATAATGCTCAGAGGCAGAGTGGTGGCTGAGGATGCAGTTGTAGACGTGCTACCAGTGCTCCGACTCTGTCCAGGAAGGCGCAAGGTAACTTCGTCGTCGGTTGCATCCTCCTCCACCGCCTCTGTTGACCTCTTCGAGTGCCTGACTGGGGGTTGACAGTAGGTGGGATCTAGAACTTCATCATCAATTGTTGTGTTTGCACTCCCCTCCCCCTCTGACCGAGCCTCTTCTTGCCCTGACCGAATATTTAAGTTGTCATCCCAATCGGGTATCTGCGTCTCATCTTCATCAGAATGTTCCTCATTGTCTATAACCACAGGTGTTACAGTTTGTGACAAAGGGTCAACATTATGCTCAGAAACTTGTTCCTCACGGCCTGAATCCGAGTCACAAAGGTTCTGGGCATCACTGCAGACCATTTCCTGTTCTGTACTCACTGTAGCTTGGGAGCAGACCTCTGATTCCCAGGCTATAGTGTGACTGAACAGCTCTGCAGACTCAGCCATCTCAGTTCCACCATACTGTGCAGGGCTGATGGAGACTTCAGAGCTGGGAGAAATCAAGTGTGATTGGGATGACAACTCAGAGGACTGGTGTTTTTTGGATGCGGTACTTGAAGTGGCTGAGAGGGCACTTGTTGGACCACTTGAGATCCATTCAAGCATTTTCCTTTTTTGCCCATCATCTACCTTTCTTCCTGTTGTTCATGTCCGTAAAAAAGGGAGCACATCGGATTGTCCATGGTAAGTAGTAGACATCTTACTTTTGCTGGTAGAGGGTCTATCTTCAGCAGATGATAATGGAGCTTTGCCACCTTCCCCACGGACAAAACCTTTTTTGCCTTTTACACCACGCCTCTTCCCCTTTCCACCAGCATCTGTCATTTTGCCACTCATGTTGATTGCGACAAGATTGTGGACTGAAAATGTGGTAGTAAAAATTGAGAGGTGGTGTAGATTGCAGTGGTGGTCTAGCTTTATTAACAGCAGAATAATAAAGAATAAATATCCCTGACAATGCAACTACAGGCCTTAAACTGGCAGCAAAAATTGCTAGTCTAATGGCTTAGTTATAATGAGTTGGAGTGTGCAATGCAGGCAGACGCGCTCTGCAAATGTCTTTGCACTAGTGGGACTATAGCAAAGTCCAATAGCCACGTATAGGATGCCACTAGGTACACTGAGTGTTTGCTAGTGTAATGGCTTAGTTATAATGAGTTGGAGTGTGCAACGCAGGCAGACGCGCTCTGCAAATGTCTTTGCACTAGTGGGACTATAGCAAAGTCCAATAGCCACAGATAGGATGCCACTAGGTACACTGAGTGTTTGCTAGTGTAATGGCTTAGTTATAATGAGTTGGAGTGTGCAATGCAGGCAGACGCGCTCTGCAAATGTCTTTGCACTAGTGGGACTATAGCAAAGTCCAATAGCCACAGATAGGATGCCACTAGGTACACTGAGTGTTTGCTAGTGTAATGGCTTAGTTATAATGAGTTGGAGTGTGCAACGCAGGCAGATGCGCTCTGCAAATGTCTTTGCACTAGTGGGACTATAGCAAAGTCCAAAAGGCCACAGATAGGATGCCACTAGGTACACTGAGTGTTTGCTAGTGTAATGGCTTAGTTATAATGAGTTGGAGTGTGCAATGCAGGCAGACGCGCTCTGCAAATGTCTTTGCACTAGTGGGACTATAGCAAAGTCCAATAGCCACGTATAGGATGCCACTAGGTACACTGAGTGTTTGCTAGTGTAATGGCTTAGTTATAATGAGTTGGAGTGTGCAATGCAGGCAGACGCGCTCTGCAAATGTCTTTGCACTAGTGGGACTATAGCAAAGTCCAATAGCCACGTATAGGGTGCCACTAGGTACACTGAGTGTTTGCTAGTGTAATGGCTTAGTTATAATGAGTTGGAGTGTGCAACGCAGGCAGACGCGCTCTGCAAATGTCTTTGCACTAGTGGGACTATAGCAAAGTCCAATAGCCACGTATAGGATGCCACTAGGTACACTGAGTGTTTGCTAGTGTAATGGCTTAGTTATAATGAGTTGGAGTGTGCAACGCAGGCAGATGCGCTCTGCAAATGTCTTTGCACTAGTGGGACTATAGCAAAGTCCAATAGCCACGTATAGGATGCCACTAGGTACACTGAGTGTTTGCTAGTGTAATGGCTTAGTTATAATGAGTTGGAGTGTGAAACGCAGGCAGATGCGCTCTGCAAATGTCTTTGCACTAGTGGGACTATAGCAAAGTCCAATAGCCACAGATAGGATGCCACTAGGTACACTGAGTGTTTGCTAGTGTAATGGCTTAGTTATAATGAGTTGGAGTGTGCAACGCAGGCAGATGCGCTCTGCAAATGTCTTTGCACTAGTGGGACTATAGCAAAGTCCAATAGCCACAGATAGGATGCCACTAGGTACACTGAGTGTTTGCTAGTGTAATGGCTTAGTTATAATGAGTTGGAGTGTGCAACGCAGGCAGATGCGCTCTGCAAATGTCTTTGCACTAGTGGGACTATAGCAAAGTCCAATAGCCACAGATAGGATGCCACTAGGTACACTGAGTGTTTGCTAGTGTAATGGCTTAGTTATAATGAGTTGGAGTGTGCAACGCAGGCAGATGCGCTCTGCAAATGTCTTTGCACTAGTGGGACTATAGCAAAGTCCAATAGCCACAGATAGGATGCCACTAGGTACACTGAGTGTTTGCTAGTGTAATGGCTTAGTTATAATGAGTTGGAGTGTGCAACGCAGGCAGACGCGCTCTGCAAATGTCTTTGCACTAGTGGGACTATAGCAAAGTCCAATAGCCACAGATAGGATGCCACTAGGTACACTGAGTGTTTGCTAGTGTAATGGCTTAGTTATAATGAGTTGGAGTGTGCAACGCAGACAGATGCGCTCTGCAAATGTCTTTGAACTAGTGGGACTATAGCAAAGTCCAATAGCCACGTATAGGGTGCCACTAGGTACACTGAGTGTTTGCTAGTGTAATGGCTTAGTTATAATGAGTTGGAGTGTGCAACGCAGGCAGATGCGCTCTGCAAATGTCTTTGCACTAGTGGGACTATAGCAAAGTCCAATAGCCACAGATAGGATGCCACTAGGTACACTGAGTGTTTGCTAGTGTAATGGCTTAGTTATAATGAGTTGGAGTGTGCAACGCAGGCAGATGCGCTCTGCAAATGTCTTTGCACTAGTGGGACTATAGCAAAGTCCAATAGCCACAGATAGGATGCCACTAGGTACACTGAGTGTTTGCTGGTGTAATGGCTTAGTTATAATGAGTTGGAGTGTGCAACGCAGGCAGATGCGCTCTGCAAATGTCTTTGCACTAGTGGGACTATAGCAAAGTCCAATAGCCACGTATAGGATGCCACTAGGTACACTGAGTGTTTGCTAGTGTAATGGCTTAGTTATAATGAGTTGGAGTGTGCAACGCAGGCAGACGCGCTCTGCAAATGTCTTTGCACTAGTGGGACTATAGCAAAGTCCAATAGCCACAGATAGGATGCCACTAGGTACACTGAGTGTTTGCTAGTGTAATGGCTTAGTTATAATGAGTTGGAGTGTGCAATGCAGGCAGACGCGCTCTGCAAATGTCTTTGCACTAGTGGGACTATAGCAAAGTCCAATAGCCACGTATGGGATGCCACTAGGTACACTGAGTGTTTGCTAGTGTAATGGCTTAGTTATAATGAGTTGGAGTGTGCAACGCAGGCAGATGCGCTCTGCAAATGTCTTTGCACTAGTGGGACTATAGCAAAGTCCAATAGCCACGTATAGGGTGCCACTAGGTACACTGAGTGTTTGCTAGTGTAATGGCTTAGTTATAATGAGTTGGAGTGTGCAACGCAGGCAGATGTGCTCTGCAAATGTCTTTGCACTAGTGGGACTATAGCAAAGTCCAATAGCCACGTATAGGGTGCCACTAGGTACACTGAGTGTTTGCTAGTTTAATGGCTTAGTTATAATGAGTTGGAGTGTGCAACGCAGGCAGATGCGCTCTGCAAATGTCTTTGCACTAGTGGGACTATAGCAAAGTCCAATAGCCACAGATAGGATGCCACTAGGTACACTGAGTGTTTGCTAGTGTAATGGCTTAGTTATAATGAGTTGGAGTGTGCAACGCAGGCAGATGTGCTCTGCAAATGTCTTTGCACTAGTGGGACTATAGCAAAGTCCAATAGCCACAGATAGGATGCCACTAGGTACACTGAGTGTTTGCTAGTGTAATGGCTTAGTTATAATGAGTTGGAGTGTGCAACGCAGACAGATGCGCTCTGCAAATGTCTTTGCACTAGTGGGACTATAGCAAAGTCCAATAGCCACGTATAGGGTGCCACTAGGTACACTGAGTGTTTGCTAGTGTAATGGCTTAGTTATAATGAGTTGGAGTGTGCAACGCAGGCAGATGCGCTCTGCAAATGTCTTTGCACTAGTGGGACTATAGCAAAGTCCAATAGCCACAGATAGGATGCCACTAGGTACACTGAGTGTTTGCTAGTGTAATGGCTTAGTTATAATGAGTTGGAGTGTGCAACGCAGGCAGATGCGCTCTGCAAATGTCTTTGCACTAGTGGGACTATAGCAAAGTCCAATAGCCACAGATAGGATGCCACTAGGTACACTGAGTGTTTGCTGGTGTAATGGCTTAGTTATAATGAGTTGGAGTGTGCAACGCAGGCAGATGCGCTCTGCAAATGTCTTTGCACTAGTGGGACTATAGCAAAGTCCAATAGCCACGTATAGGATGCCACTAGGTACACTGAGTGTTTGCTAGTGTAATGGCTTAGTTATAATGAGTTGGAGTGTGCAACGCAGGCAGACGCGCTCTGCAAATGTCTTTGCACTAGTGGGACTATAGCAAAGTCCAATAGCCACAGATAGGATGCCACTAGGTACACTGAGTGTTTGCTAGTGTAATGGCTTAGTTATAATGAGTTGGAGTGTGCAATGCAGGCAGACGCGCTCTGCAAATGTCTTTGCACTAGTGGGACTATAGCAAAGTCCAATAGCCACGTATGGGATGCCACTAGGTACACTGAGTGTTTGCTAGTGTAATGGCTTAGTTATAATGAGTTGGAGTGTGCAACGCAGGCAGATGCGCTCTGCAAATGTCTTTGCACTAGTGGGACTATAGCAAAGTCCAATAGCCACGTATAGGGTGCCACTAGGTACACTGAGTGTTTGCTAGTGTAATGGCTTAGTTATAATGAGTTGGAGTGTGCAACGCAGGCAGATGTGCTCTGCAAATGTCTTTGCACTAGTGGGACTATAGCAAAGTCCAATAGCCACGTAAAGGGTGCCACTAGGTACACTGAGTGTTTGCTAGTGTAATGGCTTAGTTATAATGAGTTGGAGTGTGCAATGCAGGCAGACGCGCTCTGCAAATGTCTTTGCACTAGTGGGACTATAGCAAAGTCCAATAGCCACGTATAGGATGCCACTAGGTACACTGAGTGTTTGCTAGTTTAATGGCTTAGTTATAATGAGTTGGAGTGTGCAACGCAGGCAGATGCGCTCTGCAAATGTCTTTGCACTAGTGGGACTATAGCAAAGTCCAATAGCCACAGATAGGATGCCACTAGGTACACTGAGTGTTTGCTAGTGTAATGGCTTAGTTATAATGAGTTGGAGTGTGCAACGCAGGCAGATGCGCTCTGCAAATGTCTTTGCACTAGTGGGACTATAGCAAAGTCCAATAGCCACGTATAGGGTGCCACTAGGTACACTGAGTGTTTGCTAGTGTAATGGCTTAGTTATAATGAGTTGGAGTGTGCAACGCAGGCAGATGCGCTCTGCAAATGTCTTTGCACTAGTGGGACTATAGCAAAGTCCAATAGCCACGTATAGGATGCCACTAGGTACACTGAGTGTTTGCTAGTGTAATGGCTTAGTTATAATGAGTTGGAGTGTGCAATGCAGGCAGACGCGCTCTGCAAATGTCTTTGCACTAGTGGGACTATAGCAAAGTCCAATAGCCACAGATAGGATGCCACTAGGTACACTGAGTGTTTGCTAGTGTAATGGCTTAGTTATAATGAGTTGGAGTGTGCAACGCAGGCAGACGCGCTCTGCAAATGTCTTTGCACTAGTGGGACTATAGCAAAGTCCAATAGCCACGTATAGGATGCCACTAGGTACAATGAGTGTTTGCTAGTGTAATGGCTTAGTTACAATGAGTTGGAGTGTGCAACGCAGGCAGATGCGCTCTGCAAATGTCTTTGCACTAGTGGGACTATAGCAAAGTCCAATAGCCACAGATAGGATGCCACTAGGTACACTGAGTGTTTGCTAGTGTAATGGCTTAGTTATAATGAGTTGGAGTGTGCAATGCAGGCAGACGCGCTCTGCAAATGTCTTTGCACTAGTGGGACTATAGCAATGTCCAATAGCCACGTATAGGATGCCACTAGGTACACTGAGTGTTTGCTAGTGTAATGGCTTAGTTATAATGAGTTGGAGTGTGCAATGCAGGCAGACGCGCTCTGCAAATGTCTTTGCACTAGTGGGACTATAGCAAAGTCCAATAGCCACGTATAGGATGCCACTAGGTACACTGAGTGTTTGCTAGTGTAATGGCTTAGTTATAATGAGTTGGAGTGTGCAACGCAGGCAGATGCGCTCTGCAAATGTCTTTGCACTAGTGGGACTATAACAAAGCCCAATAGCCACGTATAGGGTGCCACTAGGTACACTGAGTGTTTGCTAGTGTAATGGCTTAGTTATAATGAGTTGGAGTGTGCAACGCAGGCAGATGCGATCTGCAAATGTCTTTGCACTAGTGGGACTATAGCAAAGTCCAATAGCCACAGATAGGATGCCACTAGGTACACTGAGTGTTTGCTAGTGTAATGGCTTAGATATAATGAGTTGGAGTGTGCAACGCAGGCAGATGCGCTCTGCAAATGTCTTTGCACTAGTGGGACTATAGCAAAGTCCAATAGCCACAGATAGGATGCCACTAGGTACACTGAGTGTTTGCTAGTGTAATGGCTTAGTTATAATGAGTTGGAGTGTGCAACGCAGGCAGATGCGCTCTGCAAATGTCTTTGCACTAGTGGGACTATAGCAAAGTCCAATAGCCACGTATAGGGTGCCACTAGGTACACTGAGTGTTTGCTAGTGTAATGGCTTAGTTATAATGAGTTGGAGTGTGCAACGCAGGCAGATGCGCTCTACAAATGTCTTTGCACTAGTGGGACTATAGCAAAGTCCAATAGCCACGTATAGGATGCCACTAGGTACTCTGAGTGTTTGCTAGTGTAATGGCTTAGTTATAATGAGTTGGAGTGTGCAACGCAGGCAGACGCGCTCTGCAAATGTCTTTGCACTAGTGGGACTATAGCAAAGTCCAATAGCCACAGATAGGATGCCACTAGGTACACTGAGTGTTTGCTAGTGTAATGGCTTAGTTATAATGAGTTGGAGTGTGCAATGCAGGCAGACGCGCTCTGCAAATGTCTTTGCACTAGTGGGACTATAGCAAAGTCCAATAGCCACGTATAGGATGCCACTAGGTACACTGAGTGTTTGCTAGTGTAATGGCTTAGTTATAATGAGTTGGAGTGTGCAACGCAGGCAGACGCGCTCTGCAAATGTCTTTGCACTAGTGGGACTATAGCAAAGTCCAATAGCCACAGATAGGATGCCACTAGGTACACTGAGTGTTTGCTAGTGTAATGGCTTAGTTATAATGAGTTGGAGTGTGCAATGCAGGCAGACGCGCTCTGCAAATGTCTTTGCACTAGTGGGACTATAGCAAAGTCCAATAGCCACGTATAGGATGCCACTAGGTACAATGAGTGTTTGCTAGTGTAATGGCTTAGTTATAATGAGTTGGAGTGTGCAACGCAGGCAGACGCGCTCTGCAAATGTCTTTGCACTAGTGGGACTATAGCAAAGCCAATAGCCACGTATAGGATGCCACTAGGTACACTGAGTGTTTGCTAGTGTAATGGCTTAGTTATAATGAGTTGGAGTGTGCAACGCAGGCAGACGCGCTCTGCAAATGTCTTTGCACTAGTGGGACTATAGCAAAGTCCAATAGCCACAGATAGGATGCCACTAGGTACAATGAGTGTTTGCTAAAATAATGGCTTAGTTATAATGAGTTGGAGTGTGCAACACAGGCAGATGCGCTCTGCAAATGTCTTTGCACTAGTGGGACTATCGCAAAGTCCAATAGCCACAGATAGGATGCCACTAGGTACACTGAGTGTTTGCTAGTGTAATGGCTTAGTTATAATGAGTTGGAGTGTGCAATGCAGGCAGACGCGCTCTGCAAATGTCTTTGCACTAGTGGGACTATAGCAAAGTCCAATAGCCACGTATAGGATGCCACTAGGTACACTGAGTGTTTGCTAGTGTAATGGCTTAGTTATAATGAGTTGGAGTGTGCAACGCAGGCAGATGCGCTCTGCAAATGTCTTTGCACTAGTGGGACTATAGCAAAGTCCAATAGCCACAGATAGGATGCCACTAGGTACACTGAGTGTTTGCTAGTGTAATGGCTTAGTTATAATGAGTTGGAGTGTGCAATGCAGGCAGACGCGCTCTGCAAATGTCTTTGCACTAGTGGGACTATAGCAAAGTCCAATAGCCACGTATAGGATGCCACTAGGTACACTGAGTGTTTGCTAGTGTAATGGCTTAGTTATAATGAGTTGGAGTGTGCAACGCAGGCAGATGCGCTCTGCAAATGTCTTTGCACTAGTGGGACTATAGCAAAGTCCAAAAGGCCACAGATAGGATGCCACTAGGTACACTGAGTGTTTGCTAGTGTAATGGCTTAGTTATAATGAGTTGGAGTGTGCAACGCAGGCAGATGCGCTCTGCAAATGTCTTTGCACTAGTGGGACTATAGCAAAGTCTAATAGCCACAGATAGGATGCCACTAGGTACACTGAGTGTTTGCTAGTGTAATGGCTTAGTTATAATGAGTTGGAGTGTGCAACGCAGGCAGATGCGCTCTGCAAATGTCTTTGCACTAGTGGGACTATAGCAAAGTCCAATAGCCACAGATAGGATGCCACTAGGTACACTGAGTGTTTGCTAGTGTAATGGCTTAGTTATAATGAGTTGGAGTGTGCAACGCAGGCAGATGCGCTCTGCAAATGTCTTTGCACTAGTGGGACTATAGCAAAGTCCAATAGCCACAGATAGGATGCCACTAGGTACACTGAGTGTTTGCTAGTGTAATGGCTTAGTTATAATGAGTTGGAGTGTGCAACGCAGGCAGACGCGCTCTGCAAATGTCTTTGCACTAGTGGGACTATAGCAAAGTCCAATAGCCACAGATAGGATGCCACTAGGTACACTGAGTGTTTGCTAGTGTAATGGCTTAGTTATAATGAGTTGGAGTGTGCAATGCAGGCAGACGCGCTCTGCAAATGTCTTTGCACTAGTGGGACTATAGCAAAGTTCAATAGCCACGTATAGGATGCCACTAGGTACACTGAGTGTTTGCTAGTGTAATGGCTTAGTTATAATGAGTTGGAGTGTGCAACGCAGGCAGATGCGCTCTGCAAATGTCTTTGCACTAGTGGGACTATAGCAAAGTCCAATAGCCACGTATAGGGTGCCACTAGGTACACTGAGTGTTTGCTAGTGTAATGGCTTAGTTATAATGAGTTGGAGTGTGCAACGCAGGCAGATGCGCTCTGCAAATGTCTTTGCACTAGTGGGACTATAGCAAAGTCCAATAGCCACAGATAGGATGCCACTAGGTACACTGAGTGTTTGCTAGTGTAATGGCTTAGATATAATGAGTTGGAGTGTGCAACGCAGGCAGATGCGCTCTGCAAATGTCTTTGCACTAGTGGGACTATAGCAAAGTCCAATAGCCACAGATAGGATGCCACTAGGTACACTGAGTGTTTGCTAGTGTAATGGCTTAGTTATAATGAGTTGGAGTGTGCAATGCAGGCAGACGCGCTCTGCAAATGTCTTTGCACTAGTGGGACTATAGCAAAGTCCAATAGCCACGTATAGGATGCCACTAGGTACACTGAGTGTTTGCTAGTGTAATGGCTTAGTTATAATGAGTTGGAGTGTGCAACGCAGGCAGATGCGCTCTGCAAATGTCTTTGCACTAGTGGGACTATAGCAAAGTCCAATAGCCACAGATAGGATGCCACTAGGTACACTGAGTGTTTGCTAGTGTAATGGCTTAGTTATAATGAGTTGGAGTGTGCAATGCAGGCAGACGCGCTCTGCAAACGTCTTTGCACTAGTGGGACTATAGCAAAGTCCAATAGCCACGTATAGGATGCCACTAGGTACACTGAGTGTTTGCTAGTGTAATGGCTTAGTTATAATGAGTTGGAGTGTGCAACGCAGGCAGATGCGCTCTGCAAATGTCTTTGCACTAGTGGGACTATAGCAAAGTCCAAAAGGCCACAGATAGGATGCCACTAGGTACATTGAGTGTTTGCTAGTGTAATGGCTTAGTTATAATGAGTTGGAGTGTGCAACGCAGGCAGATGCGCTCTGCAAATGTCTTTGCACTAGTGGGACTATAGCAAAGTCTAATAGCCACAGATAGGATGCCACTAGGTACACTGAGTGTTTGCTAGTGTAATGGCTTAGTTATAATGAGTTGGAGTGTGCAACGCAGGCAGATGCGCTCTGCAAATGTCTTTGCACTAGTGGGACTATAGCAAAGTCCAATAGCCACAGATAGGATGCCACTAGGTACACTGAGTGTTTGCTAGTGTAATGGCTTAGTTATAATGAGTTGGAGTGTGCAACGCAGGCAGATGCGCTCTGCAAATGTCTTTGCACTAGTGGGACTATAGCAAAGTCCAATAGCCACGTATAGGATGCCACTAGGTACACTGAGTGTTTGCTAGTGTAATGGCTTAGTTATAATGAGTTGGAGTGTGCAACGCAGGCAGACGCGCTCTGCAAATGTCTTTGCACTAGTGGGACTATAGCAAAGTCCAATAGCCACGTATAGGATGCCACTAGGTACACTGAGTGTTTGCTAGTGTAATGGCTTAGTTATAATGAGTTGGAGTGTGCAATGCAGGCAGACGCGCTCTGCAAATGTCTTTGCACTAGTGGGACTATAGCAAAGTTCAATAGCCACGTATAGGATGCCACTAGGTACACTGAGTGTTTGCTAGTGTAATGGCTTAGTTATAATGAGTTGGAGTGTGCAACGCAGGCAGATGCGCTCTGCAAATGTCTTTGCACTAGTGGGACTATAGCAAAGTCCAATAGCCACGTATAGGGTGCCACTAGGTACACTGAGTGTTTGCTAGTGTAATGGCTTAGTTATAATGAGTTGGAGTGTGCAACGCAGGCAGATGCGCTCTGCAAATGTCTTTGCACTAGTGGGACTATAGCAAAGTCCAATAGCCACAGATAGGATGCCACTAGGTACACTGAGTGTTTGCTAGTGTAATGGCTTAGATATAATGAGTTGGAGTGTGCAACGCAGGCAGATGCGCTCTGCAAATGTCTTTGCACTAGTGGGACTATAGCAAAGTCCAATAGCCACAGATAGGATGCCACTAGGTACACTGAGTGTTTGCTAGTGTAATGGCTTAGTTATAATGAGTTGGAGTGTGCAATGCAGGCAGACGCGCTCTGCAAATGTCTTTGCACTAGTGGGACTATAGCAAAGTCCAATAGCCACAGATAGGATGCCACTAGGTACACTGAGTGTTTGCTAGTGTAATGGCTTAGTTATAATGAGTTGGAGTGTGCAACGCAGGCAGATGCGCTCTGCAAATGTCTTTGCACTAGTGGGACTATAGCAAAGTCTAATAGCCACAGATAGGATGCCACTAGGTACACTGAGTGTTTGCTAGTGTAATGGCTTAGTTATAATGAGTTGGAGTGTGCAACGCAGGCAGATGCGCTCTGCAAATGTCTTTGCACTAGTGGGACTATAGCAAAGTTCAATAGCCACAGATAGGATGCCACTAGGTACACTGAGTGTTTGCTAGTGTAATGGCTTAGTTATAATGAGTTGGAGTGTGCAACGCAGGCAGATGCGCTCTGCAAATGTCTTTGCACTAGTGGGACTATAGCAAAGTCCAATAGCCACAGATAGGATGCCACTAGGTACACTGAGTGTTTGCTAGTGTAATGGCTTAGTTATAATGAGTTGGAGTGTGCAATGCAGGCAGACGCGCTCTGCAAATGTCTTTGCACTAGTGGGACTATAGCAAAGTTCAATAGCCACGTATAGGATGCCACTAGGTACACTGAGTGTTTGCTAGTGTAATGGCTTAGTTATAATGAGTTGGAGTGTGCAACGCAGGCAGATGCGCTCTGCAAATGTCTTTGCACTAGTGGGACTATAGCAAAGTCCAATAGCCACAGATAGGATGCCACTAGGTACACTGAGTGTTTGCTAGTGTAATGGCTTAGATATAATGAGTTGGAGTGTGCAACGCAGGCAGATGCGCTCTGCAAATGTCTTTGCACTAGTGGGACTATAGCAAAGTCCAATAGCCACAGATAGGATGCCACTAGGTACACTGAGTGTTTGCTAGTGTAATGGCTTAGATATAATGAGTTGGAGTGTGCAACGCAGGCAGATGCGCTCTGCAAATGTCTTTGCACTAGTGGGACTATAGCAAAGTCCAATAGCCACAGATAGGATGCCACTAGGTACACTGAGTGTTTGCTAGTGTAATGGCTTAGATATAATGAGTTGGAGTGTGCAACGCAGGCAGATGCGCTCTGCAAATGTCTTTGCACTAGTGGGACTATAGCAAAGTCCAA
This sequence comes from Anomaloglossus baeobatrachus, assembly GCF_048569485.1. Lineage (NCBI taxonomy): Eukaryota > Metazoa > Chordata > Amphibia > Anura > Aromobatidae > Anomaloglossus > Anomaloglossus baeobatrachus. Next base: position 104,688,809 of record NC_134362.1, read on the forward strand.
TAGCCACAGATAGGATGCCACTAGGTACACTGAGTGTTTGCTAGTGTAATGGCTTAGTTATAATGAGTTGGAGTGTGCAATGCAGGCAGACGCGCTCTGCAAATGTCTTTGCACTAGTGGGACTATAGCAAAGTCCAATAGCCACGTATAGGATGCCACTAGGTACACTGAGTGTTTGCTAGTGTAATGGCTTAGTTATAATGAGTTGGAGTGTGCAACGCAGGCAGATGCGCTCTGCAAATGTCTTTGCACTAGTGGGACTATAGCAAAGTCCAATAGCCACAGATAGGATGCCACTAGGTACACTGAGTGTTTGCTAGTGTAATGGCTTAGTTATAATGAGTTGGAGTGTGCAATGCAGGCAGACGCGCTCTGCAAATGTCTTTGCACTAGGGGGACTATAGCAAAGTCCAATAGCCACGTATAGGATGCCACTAGGTACACTGAGTGTTTGCTAGTGTAATGGCTTAGTTATAAAGAGTTGGAGTGTGCAACGCAGGCAGATGCGCTCTGCAAATGTCTTTGCACTAGTGGGACTATAGCAAAGTCCAATAGCCACAGATAGGATGCCACTAGGTACACTGAGTGTTTGCTAGTGTAATGGCTTAGTTATAATGAGTTGGAGTGTGCAACGCAGGCAGATGCGCTCTGCAAATGTCTTTGCACTAGTGGGACTATAGCAAAGTCCAATAGCCACAGATAGGATGCCACTAGGTACACTGAGTGTTTGCTAGTGTAATGGCTTAGTTATAATGAGTGGGAGTGTGCAACGCAGGCAGACGCGCTCTGCAAATGTCTTTGCACTAGTGGGACTATAGCAAAGTCCAATAGCCACGTATAGGATGCCACTAGGTACACTGAGTGTTTGCTAGTGTAATGGCTTAGTTATAATGAGTTGGAGTGTGCAACGCAGGCAGACGCGCTCTGCAAATGTCTTTGCACTAGTGAGACTATAGCAAAGTCCAATAGCCACAGATAGGATGCCACTAGGTACACTGAGTGTTTGCTAGTGTAATGGCTTAGTTATAATGAGTTGGAGTGTGCAATGCAGGCAGACGCGCTCTGCAAATGTCTTTGCACTAGTGGGACTATAGCAAAGTCCAATAGCCACGTATAGGATGCCACTAGGTACACTGAGTGTTTGCTAGTGTAATGGCTTAGTTATAATGAGTTGGAGTGTGCAACGCAGGCAGATGCGCTCTGCAAATGTCTTTGCACTAGTGGGACTATAGAAAAGTCCAATAGCCACAGATAGGATGCCACTAGGTACACTGAGTGTTTGCTAGTGTAATGGCTTAGTTATAATGAGTTGGAGTGTGCAATGCAGGCAGACGCGCTCTGCAAATGTCTTTGCACTAGTGGGACTATAGCAAAGTCCAATAGCCACGTTTAGGATGCCACTAGGTACACTGAGTGTTTGCCAGTATAATGGCTTAGTTATAATGAGTTGGAGTGTGCAATGCAGGCAGACGCGCTCTGCAAATGTCTTTGCACTAGTGGGACTATAGCAAAGTCCAATAGCCACAGATAGGATGCCACTAGGTACACTGAGTGTTTGCTAGTGTAATGGCTTAGTTATAATGAGTTGGAGTGTGCAACGCAGGCAGATGCGCTCTGCAAATGTCTTTGCACTAGTGGGACTATAGCAAAGTCCAATAGCCACAGATAGGATGCCACTAGGTACACTGAGTGTTTGCTAGTGTAATGGCTTAGTTATAATTAGTTGGAGTGTGCAATGCAGGCAGACGCGCTCTGCAAATGTCTTTGCACTAGTGGGACTATAGCAAAGTCCAATAGCCACGTATAGGATGCCACTAGGTACACTGAGTGTTTGCTAGTGTAATGGCTTAGTTATAATGAGTTGGAGTGTGCAATGCAGGCAGACGCGCTCTGCAAATGTCTTTGCACTAGTGGGACTATAGCAAAGTCCAATAGCCACGTATAGGATGCCACTAGGTACACTGAGTGTTTGCTAGTGTAATGGCTTAGTTATAATGAGTTGGAGTGTGCAATGCAGGCAGACGCGCTCTGCAAATGTCTTTGCACTAGTGGGACTATAGCAAAGTCCAATAGCCACAGATAGGATGCCACTAGGTACACTGAGTGTTTGCTAGTGTAATGGCTTAGTTATAATGAGTTGGAGTGTGCAGAGGACAAGAGGGTACAGTGGCAGGATTGTGGTGCTCTGGGTAGAGGAATGGAAGCCTGCCTTTCTATTCCCTCCTAATGGTGAAATGCAGGGAGGAAATCCCTGACCTTGGCTACACAGACGCTGTTGCTGTTTGCAGGACCTGTCACCTATGGCTCTCTGACCCTGCCGGTTTGAGCCCTTAAAAGGACTGCTATAAAGTGCTCTCCCTAAGCTGTCTAACGCTGTGTATGCAGCGCATACAGCTGTATCGGCGATAGGACTCAGGAGGAGGACGGAGCTGCGACAGTGATGTCTGACACCAAAGACGCAGAAGGCAGATAATGGCGTCCTGGAAGAGAATGTCCGTTTTTATAATGCAGGGACATTTGACATGGACATCCTATCACACATGCCGTTGCTTCTCTGGCTCAAAGTCCACTTAGCTGTGTGTGTGTCTGGGATTGGCTGACATGCTGGCCCGCCCCACAAGACGCGCGCGCTTAGGGAAGGAAGACAAGAAAAAAAAAAAAAAATGGCGATCGCCATTATAGAAACAGCAGTGATCTGAAGGCGCTGTTCACGCACACTATACACTGAAATGTCATAATAGTGTGATTCACAGAGTGACTTACACTATTACAGCAGAAACCAAGCTATGATTTAGCTGTTTTTTTGCTGCTAGAACCGTTCTCGAACGTTTCTAGAACTATCGAGCTTTTGCAAAAAGCTCGAGTTCTAGTTCGATCTAGAACAGGCCCCAAAATCACTCGAGCCTAGAACTGGAGAACCACGAACCACGAACCGCGCTCAACTCTAATAATTTGTCGTGATTCTGTTAGTAGAGGGCAAAACCTCAGCAGTTTGACAACTTCTTCCATTAATCGTCACATGAATAAATATAATAGGTCCCAGTGGGAAGCTCACCGTGCTGCAATGCGGCCTAGCGGAGCGAACCATCCACGGCCTGCCCCTTCCAGTGCATCCGCGCGCTCTTCATCTTCTAGGACTGTGGGGACAGCTGTCACACCTGGTTTTCCACGCACAACTTCCACCACTGTAACCGAAACAGGCAGTTTGCTTGGTAGGTCGTCAGTTGGTTTGGAAGGGGAAACAAGTGCGTGTGTACAGCTCTCTCAGACATCGATAGCACAAACGTTGGATGAAGGCAACATCATGTTTACGCCTGCACTTTCCTCACAAAGCTGCATTTTTCCAGGGACACCCTACTCAACACTGTCTACACACAGCAGCCAGATCTCTGTCCCTCAGATGTGGACAAATAAAAGGCCATTTTCTGCGACCCATGACAAAGCTAAGAGGTTGACTTTATCCCTCTGTAAGCTCTTGGCTACCGAAATGCTGCCTTTCCGCCTGGTGGACACACAGGATTTTAGAGACCTTATGTCTGTCGCTGTGCCCCAGTACCAGATGCCCAGTCGCCACTACTTCTCTAAGAAAGGTGTGCCCGCGCTACACCAGCATGTCGCACACAACATCATCGCTTCCTTGAGAAACTCTGTGTGTGAACGGGTGCATTTCACCACCGATACTTGGACCAGTAAGCATGGACAGGGACGTTACATGTCGCTGACTGGGCACTGGGTAACTATGGTGATAGATGGTGAAGGGTCTGCTACACAAGTCTTGCCGTCCCCACGACTTGTGTGTCAATCCTCTGTCTGTCCAAGATCCGCCACTGCTTCTGCCTCCTCCACCTCATCTGTGTCCTCCACCGCCGCCCCAAGCCTGCCTGGTCAGGCCACCAGCGTTCTCACTGGGCAGAAGGAATCACGCACCCCACATTACTATGCTGGCAGCAGAGCGCAAAGGCATCAGGCGGTCTTTAGCTTGACATGTCTTGGGAATAAGAGTCACACAGCTGAGGAGTTGTGGTCAGCTCTGCGGTCCGAGTTTAATAAATGGTTGTCTCCACTCAACCTGCAGCCTGGTAAGGCCGTGTGCGACAATGCTGCAAACCTGGGTGCGTCCCTTCACCTGGGCAAGGTGACACACGTGCCTTTTATGACTCACGTGTTGAACCTTGTTGTCCAGCAATTTTTAACACACTATCCCGGCCTAGATGGCCTTCTGACCAGGGCACAAAAACTGTCTGCTTACTTCCGCCGTTCAACCGCCGCAGCTGAGCGCCTTGCATCGCTCCAGAAGTCTTTCGACCTGCCGGTTCATCGCCTGAAATTCGATGTGGCAACACGCTGGAATTCGACTCTCCACATGTTACAGCGACTGTGGCAACACCGCCGAGCCCTGGTGCAATACGTCATGACGTATAGCCTGGGCCGACGAGATGCAGAGGTGGGGAAGATCACCCTGATGGAGTGGTCTCAGATCAAGGACCTATGCACCCTTCTGCACAGTTTCGACATGGCGACGAATATGTTTAGCGCTGACAATGCCATTATCAGCATGACAATTCCAGTCATTTACATGCTGGAGCACACGCTAAACACTATTCGGAGTCAGGGTGTGGGACAACAGGAAGGGGAGGAACTACAGGAGGATTCATATGCGCAAGGGACAACAACATCACCAAGGTCCAGACGTTCATCATCACCAACGCGGCAGGCATGGGACCATGGGGGACAGGGATCAACAAGGGTAGCAGGCGAAATGTTGAGGAAGATGCAGGAGAACATGTAGAAATGGAGGACGAACTGTCCATGGACATGGAAGACTCAGCGGATGAGGGAGACCTTGGTCAAATTTCAGTTGAAAGAGGTTGGGGGGAGATGTCAGAGGAAGAAAGAACGGTTAGCAGCTCTATGCCACAAACACAGCGTGGACTTGGTCCGCATGGCTGCGCAAGACACATGAGCGCCTTCTTGCTGCACTACCTCCAACATGACCCTCATATTGTCAAAATTAGAAGTGATGATGACTACTGGCATGCCACACTATTAGATCCCCGGTAAAAGTCCAAATTTTGTGACATAATTCCAGCCATAGAAAGGGACGCACGTATGCAGGAGTATCAGCAGAAGCTGTTACTCGATCTTACCCCGGCTTTTCCACCAAACAACCGTGCAGGTGCAGGGAGTGAATCTCCCAGTTGTAACTTGACAAACATGGGACGGTCTCGTCATCAACAGTCTGACCGTACCAGCAGCACCGTATTTGGTGCTGGTAACAGCAATTTTATTGAATCGTTTCATAATTTTTTTAAACCATCCTTTGCAAGGCCACCAGAGACAACACGTCTGACACATAGTCAACGGCTGGAGAGGATGATACAGGAGTATCTCCAAATGAACATCGATGCCATGACTTTGCAAATGGAGCCTTGCTCATTTTGGGCTTCAAATCTTGAAAAATGTCCAGAGCTCTCCAGTTACGCCTTGGAGATTTTGTCGTGTCCAGCTGCCAGCGTTGTCTCTGAACGTGTCTTCAGTGCTGCTGTGTGTGTGCTGACAGATAAGCGCACGCGTCAGTCCAGTGACAATGTGGACAGACTAACGTTCATCAAAATGAACAAGTCATGGATCCAGAAGGAATTTACTACCCCTGTGTCCTCCTGGGGAGAGTATGCATCAACAAGAGAAAAGAATGTGCGAAAAAAGTGGGATCACCACAATGAATAAATATACAAAAATATCTTTATTATAGAAATAGGCACAAATACCAACAACCGATTAAAATCAATTAAAAAAGCAAAACAGCTTATGGGAAACACACATACTGAGAGTGCCAATGGTCTGACACCCAAAGAATACCTCACACCCTCAAAGAGCCCCAACCCCACAAACATATAATAATGCAATGATTTAAGACACAGTGTCCATAAACTGGGACCACCAAATAAGCAGATGGAAAATGCAAAATCAATCAGACAGATCAGAGTCCCAGTAGATGCCGTGGTGGTTTGGCAATGCAGCAATGTCGCCACCAATAAGCATGATTTAAAGCAAAAATAGCCCATACAATACCACCTACGGATGGACACACAACGGGGTGCAGGCAAGGAGTGGAGGGGTGAGGTATGAGCCCCACGCGTATCGCTACAAACAAATTTATTCCATGTTTTATTAACCACTGAGTTATATTTTGTTGATATTACATATTATTTGTATCGATCCATTTGTATTTTTGATTTTTGTTTCTTCTCCCAAATAATGTAAAACAATAGCCTATATGGCACCTGTGTTTAAATCTAAATATAGCTCGTGGGTGGTTGAATATGCGCAGTAACAACTTATCTTGGCATTCTGCTTGTTTTCGGCGTTTCAGCTTATTGCGCATGCGCCGGTTACGATATTTGCGCAACTAGTGGTATTCTTCACACTAGTTGGTGGAATATGTGTGGGGACCATCTATTTCAGCATCTGCTTATTGCGCACGCGCCGGCTACGATGCTTTACGCTGCTAGCATGATTATCTACGCCGCCTGCTATTTGATGTTGCTAACGCATGCGCATACTACATTTCCTGTGGCTCTTTCCCATTCACATGACTGTGATCACGTGGCAAAATGGCAGCTTCCATCGGGCGTCTTCCATTTCCACAGCAACCTTTCCTTGCCTCTTTCTCCACACGCTGGTAGGCAATTTAGTAATTATGTTCTAATTATGTTGTACTAAATAAAAAGGCACATTGCTTCCATCATTGCACATCTCCCCTGAGGAAGCTACACCTTGTTTGTAGCGATACGCGTGGGGCTCATACCTCACCCCTCCACTCCTTGCCTGCACCCCGTTGTGTGTCCATCCGTAGGTGGTATTGTATGGGCTATTTTTGCTTTAAATCATGCTTATTGGTGGCGACATTGCTGCATTGCCAAACCACCACGGCATCTACTGGGACTCTGATCTGTCTGATTGATTTTGCATTTTCCATCTGCTTATTTGGTGGTCCCAGTTTATGGACACTGTGTCTTAAATCATTGCATTATTATATGTTTGTGGGGTTGGGGCTCTTTGAGGGTGTGAGGTATTCTTTGGGTGTCAGACCATTGGCACTCTCAGTATGTGTGTTTCCCATAAGCTGTTTTGCTTTTTTAATTGATTTTAATCGGTTGTTGGTATTTGTGCCTATTTCTATAATAAAGATATTTTTGTATATTTATTCATTGTGGTGATCCCACTTTTTTCGCACATTCTTTTCTCTTGTTGATGCATACTAGTTTTCTAATGTGCTAAGTGGCTTTGATCCCCTCATATTTTTCATTAATCTGTTTTGGTGCCCTCCCCTCCCACTGTTGTACTCCTGGGGAGAGTAAATGCTTGTGGATTTGGAATGTGCTTGATGCAAATCAAAACATCTTGTTTGCAACTAGGGCACAAGTGCTGCCACTGATGGGGTGTCTGTGGGGCACAATTTTTGGAAAAAAGGGAGACTCCGCTTGGAGTAACCCTTATTTACAGTGTTTTTAAAAATGATCCAAGATAAACAGAGCTGGGATCAGCAAAGACTTTGCTACCTACCCCGATGTCATCCTGGGGACGGTTAAGAATGGCGTATTTTTGAATGTGCTTGATGCAAATCTAGCTGTGAAGTGTACAACTAGGGCACAAGTGCTGCCACTGAATGGGTGGGTGTGTGTGGGGCAACAATTTTTGGAAAAAAAGGGAGACTCTGCTTGGTGTAACCGTTGCTTGCTGTGTTTTTTAAAAGGAGCCAAGATGAACAAGTCATGGTTCAGCAAAGACTTTGCTACCTACCCCTGGGGACGGTTAAGAATGGCATATTTTTGAATGTGCTTGATGCAAATCTAGCTGTGAAGTATACAACTGGGGCACAACTGAAAACACTGAAGGGGTGGGTGTGTGTGTGGCCCAATTTTTGGAAAAAAGGGAGACTCCGCTTGGAGTAACCCTTGCTTACAGTGATTTTAAAAAGGAGCCAAGATGAACAAAGCTGGGATCAGGAAAGACTTTGCTACCTACCCCGGTGTCATCCTGGGGACGGTTAAGAATGGCGTATTTTTGAATGTGCTTGATGCAAATCTAGCTGTGAAGTGTACAACTAGGGCACAAGTGCTGCCACTGAATGGGTGGGTGTGTGTGGGGCACAATTTTTGGAAAAAAGGGAGACTCCGCTTGGAGTAACCCTTACTTACAGTGTTTTTAAAAATGATCCAAGATGAACAGAGCTGGGATCAGCAAAGACTTTGCTACCTACCCCGGTGTCATCCTGGGGACGGTTAAGAATGGCGTATTTTTGAATATGCTTGATGCAAATCTAGCTGTGAAGTGTACAACTAGGGCACAAGTGCTGCCACTGAATGGGTGGGTGTGTGTGGGGCACAATTTTTGGAAAAAAGGGACACTCCGCTTGGAGTAATCCTTGCTTACATTGTTTTAAAAAATGATCCAAGATGCATACAGCTGGGATCAGGAAAGACTTTGCTACCTACCCCGGTGTTATCCTGGGGACGGTTAAGAATGGCGTATTTTTGAATGTGCTTGATGCAAATGTAGCTGTGAAGTGTACAACTAGGGCACAAATGCTGCCACTGAATGGGTGGGTGTGTGTGGGGCACATTTTTTGGAAAAAAAGGGAGACTCTGCTTGGATTAACCGTTGCTTGCTGTGTTTTTTAAAAGGAGCCAAGATGAACATGTCATGGTTCAGCAAAGACTTTTCTACCTACCCCGGTGTCATCCTGGGGACGGTTAAGAATGGCGTATTTTTGAATATGCTTGATGCAAATCTAGCTGTGAAGTGTACAACTAGGGCACAAGTGCTACCACTGAATGGGTGGGTGTGTGTGAGGCACAATTTTTGGACAAAAGGGACACTCCGCTTGGAGTAATCCTTGCTTACATTGTTTTAAAAAATGATCCAAGATGCATACAGCTGGGATCAGGAAAGACTCCGCTCCGCTTGGAGTCACCTTGCGGTGTTTTACATGATTTTAGAAGGGCGTGCCATGCCTATATCTGTGTCTCCTCATCTTTTTCCTTGTCCAGCTCTTTTGTTTTCGCATGAGTATATGTCCTTGTCACTTTCCCATGTGTTTGTGTTGTGTTGTGAGTTGTTTGTCACCGTTTGGACACCTTTGAGGGTGTTTTCTAGGTGTTTTTATGTGTTTGTGATTGCCTGCCGTTGTTTCCTATGCAGTTCGAGTTCGTCGAACGTTCGATGAACCGAACTCGAACGGGACCTCCGTTCGGCGAACCGACCTCGAGCCGAACCGCGACCGGTTCGCTCATCTCTAGTCCAGAGTCAGCGTTGCCCATTTTTAGACAGCGCTTTGGAAGTTGAAGATCCTCCTGTTGGTGAGTGACAATCTGGGACAGGTGTGGACTATAGTGAAATGGGATCATGAGCCGAAAGTGACCACTTCTCGTTACTGACCTTGAGGTGAATGGGATGGCGCCATCTTGTGAGTTGAAGTTGGTGAGAGAAAAGCGACTCCCACCACCAAGCAGGCCAGCACCATCATTGGTCTGTGAAACAACAAATATGGAGCAGTGCAAAGTGTGGCCTGATCATGAAAGATTGTGGCTCGGTGTTCTGCACCATGGAAGCCCTGGGCATGTGGCTTGGAAGAACTCTCTGCAACTGCAGGTAGAAGTGCTCCAGTCAGGAGGCCTGTCGGTGGCTGTGCCTGCTCGGCAGTGCAGTGGCGAGTCCAATCCCTTGACTGCTGATTCCTTGATTACTGCTCCAGGAGCAGTGCACCCCTCAGCCATAATACATGTGGCACAGGGAGGTAATTTGGCAGGCATTGTGAGAGTGGCCGATCTGAAAAAGACCTGGGTCTAGACTAGGCCAGGTAGTTAAATAAGCGTTCGTGAGAGAAGAACCTGACCCGTTGTGCTCCTGTTATGCTTATTGCACTGATATGTCAGGACTGTTAAGAGTCCTGAAAAAGGGGGAGGCAGATCAGGAGACTCGGCTCCCTGAAAAAAAAGAGTTTGCCCAGAGCAGCCAAAGTTGTATTGTTTGCCCCCTCCCAGTTTCATTTTGTGCCCGCTGCGCACCCCCTTGCTTGATTGCAGAACAATTTCTGTGCTCCATAAACTCTGAACCTGGACCCATGGACTGTGCCTATTCTCAAGGACTGTACACCTTTGTCCAGTGCCCTTTGGGACTGAGACACTGTTTTTCAGACAGTTTAGTTCAACTGCTGGGACTGTTCTCCACAAAGGGGGAGAGGGAGAAACGTGAAAGACCAAAGGACGTGTTGGATCCTATTTTTGTAACATTTCACAGAGTATGCTCAGGGACAGGACTCCTGTGTTTGAGCCTCTGTGGACTCTGGGCTCTTGTTGGCCTAAGGGCCATAAGAACTAAACTCTTTGTTTCTGGGGATCCCAGCTAAGTGGGAGCGGGTCAGGAAGACCCACTTCCTGGACTCAAGCACCTGATGACAAGACAAGGAAAATGTAAAAGTATTGTACTGTTTTATACTGTGTGGTATTGCTGTATAGTGTCTTTCAGGTCTGTCTGGTTGGGGGACAACCAGAGTTAAAGAGAGGAGGAGTGTAAGAGGGTGATAGGCCAGCATGCCCCAACCCAGAAGACACCGACTGTCAATGATGTATAATAATGAGAATGGTGTTTTTGCATATAATTTGTTTAGGCATAATGTGTAAATGTGACCTGGTTTAGGTGTCTAGGGTCTAAAATCTGTGTCAGTCAATCCCCGGGATGAAAATCCTGGTCTGCACGAGGGCCTAAATATAAGTATGGCTTGAATGCACAAAGACTACACACCATGCCAAGAATACTACCAACAACTCCTTTCCCCTTGCTCTGTGGAGGTGGAGCAGAATCAGAAGACCCCCCTCACCCATGACTACAGCCTTGCGCTGAGTCGCCCACCACAGTGCTGCAGCGGTCGCCTCCGGGACACTGCGGGAACTTCTCGTTAGGGACCCTTCTCTGGCAACAGGTATGTCAGGTTCACTTTCATAGGAGTCGCGACGCCACTCTCAGTTTGCGGTCAGGGCGGTGACCGCCACTGCAGTTTAACGAGCGTCTGGGGATGATGATGTCTGCAGTCTGGTGGTATGGCCTCCCGAGAGTGAGGCTGGCCTCAGGGGCTCGGGTGTATGTGTGTGGAACCACAGGTCGCAGAATAATTCAGACAGAGTCCAGAAATGTCTTTCAACTTGTCTACTCACTTTTAGTTGGTTGGTGAGATAACCCGGGTGATGCTGAGATTATACCAGGTGGAACCAGGAATTCCTGTAGGCCATTCTGAGGGTAGATACAGTTAGGTTCAGAAATATTTGGACAGTGACACAAGTTTTGTTATTTTAGCTGTTTACAAAAACATGTTCAGAAATACAATTATATATATAATATGGGATGAAAGTGCACACTCCCAGCTGCAATATGAGAGTATTCACATCCAAATCGGAGAAAGGGTTTAGGAATCATAGCTCTGTAATGCATAGCCTCCTCTTTTTGAAGGGACCAAAAGTAATTGGACAAGGGACTCTAAGGGCTGCAACTAACTCTGAAGGCGTCTCCCTCGTTAACCTGTAATCAATGAAGTAGTTAAAAGGTCTGGGGTTGATTACAGGTGTGTGGTTTTGCATTTGGAAGCTGTTGCTGTGACCAGACAACATGCGGTCTAAGGAACTCTCAATTGAGGTGAAGCAGAACATCCTGAGGCTGAAAAAAAAGAAAAAATCCATCAGAGAGATAGCAGACATGCTTGGAGTAGCAAAATCAACAGTCGGGTACATTCTGAGAAAAAAGGAATTGACTTGGAGCTTGGGAACTCAAAAAGGCCTGGGCGTCCACGGATGACAACAGTGGTGGATGATCGCCGCATACTTTCTTTGGTGAAGAAGAACCCGTTCACAACATCAACTGAAGTCCAGAACACGCTCAGTGAAGTAGGTGTATCTGTCTCTAAGTCAACAGTAAAGAGAAGACTCCATGAAAGTAAATACAAAGGGTTCACATCTAGATGCAAACCATTCATCAATTCCAAAAATAGACAGGCCAAAGTTACATTTGCTGGAAAACACCTCATGAAGCCAGCTCAGTTCTGGAAAAGTATTCTATGGACAGATGAGACAAAGATCAACCTGTACCAGAATGATGGGAAGAAAAAAGTTTGGAGAAGAAAGGGAACGGCACATGATCCAAGGCACACCACATCCTCTGTAAAACATGGTGGAGGCAACGTGATGGCATGGGCATGCATGGCTTTCAATGGCACTGGGTCACTTGTGTTTATTGATGACATAACAGCAGACAGGAGTAGCCGGATGAATTCTGAAGTGTACCGGCATATACTTTCAGCCCAGATTCAGCCAAATGCTGCAAAGTTGATCGGACGGCGCTTCATAGTACAGATGGACAATGACCCCAAGCATACAGCCAAAGCTACCCAGGAGTTCATGAGTGCAAAAAAGTGGAACATTCTGCAATGGCCAAGTCAATCACCAGATCTTAACCCAATTGAGCATGCATTTCACTTGCTCAAATCCAGACTTAAGACGGAAAGATCCACAAACAAGCAAGACCTAAAGGCTGCGGCTGTAAAGGCCTGGCAAAGCATTAAGAAGGAGGAAACCCAGCGTTTGGTGATGTCCATGGGTTCCAGACTTAAGGCAGTGATTGCCTCCAAAGGATTCGCAACAAAATATTGAAAATAAAAATTTTTTTTTTGGGTTTGGTTTATTTGTCCAATTACTTTTGACCTCCTAAAATGTGGAGTGTTTGTAAAGAAATGTGTACAATTCCTACAATTTCTATCAGATATTTTTGTTCAAACCTTCAAATTAAACGTTACAATCTGCACTTGAATTCTGTTGTAGAGATTTCATTTCAAATCCAATGTGGTGGCATGCAGAGCACAACTCGCGAAAATTGTGTCACTGTCCAAATATTTCTGGACCTAACTGTATTAACTCGCCTTCCTTGCACTTCTTTTGTTTCGGATAACCCCTGACTTGCAGTATCGTGGGATTCATCCAGGGAAGTTGCTACTGCCTTTACTCCCCTTTCTGGCCGATTTGCCGGCAGCGTGGACCAGGTGAGATGGCTTCTGGACCTATCTCCTTATGGGTCCCCCTGTTGCTGCTGAGGCTCTAACTCTGTATCTTTGGTGAGGAACCTCTAGTCCCCTCACCGGCAGGTTTAGCAGATCAGTAAATGGATGTCTGGCTCTAGGGACCTCTTCCCTGTGCATGCTGAGTCACCAGCAGTCTCCGTACTCAAATGCCTCTCTTCAGGTGTCTTTCAGGTTGGCTTTCTGGTCACTGTACTCCCCCGCTAACAGCTACCACACATTCAGGGTCTGACTAGTGTGGCTGTACGTCTTCTTCTTTAGCAACTTCTGTACACTGCTCCAGACTGGCTTGCTCCTTCTCCTTTCCTTGCAGCCTCTGCAACTTAGCTTCCAGCCCCTCCCCTACACCCCTTGCTGAGAATTGAAAGTTAACCTCTTCAAGAGGCTACCCAAAGGTACCCTCTAATGGTGTGTCTTTGTGTACACACCTCATTCTGGCCTTTTGGAATTACCTTGAAGCACTGTCCCAGCATGGGTGCAGTACTCTGTGGTGCCTGACCAGGTCAGGGGCGCCACATTCCCCCTTAGTTATCATCAGCATGTCCTCAGGTGGGCTGCAAAGACAAGAAAAGAATTAAATACAAACTTTCCCCACACAGGGGGGAGGGTTATTTACATTGACAACATTTAAACATACCAGGTACCATTCTTCACCACCCACCACCCACAAGTCCTGAACCCACCCAAAAACCTTCAGAAGGTCACCGGTCCCTTTGGTGACCAGTTCTGGGCCAGCTCTATCCCAGACCTTTCCTCCAATCCTCCTCTCCTGAGGAGGGTGGTTTAAGGTAGGCCCCATAAACAGGCGTACCAGCTTCCATGTGTTGGAGAGCAGGCCCCATAAACAGGCGTGCTCTGAGGTTGGTACCACTGAGGTAACTTTTTACACTGCGAGAGTTTGTGACTATAGCCAGTTCATAGCCTGTGGTCCATTTTTAAAGTGAACGTAACCTGGTGCTAAAGGAAGGAAATACTTCAACAGTTCACACAAAAGTTCTTGTGGGCACATTTCACTTGAACATTACTAAACTTTCAGAGAAACATTTTCAAACACTTTGAACTTAAATAAATTTACTATAAAGACATTTTAGACTGTACTTTCTCTATACCGTAATGGGGGTTGACCAAATTTGCTGCGGGTCGATCTATGCAGTACTATGCTGTCATCTGTCTGAGGTTGTGTCCTCCCACCCGGTGTATGTGTCTCAATGTGAATGATGGATGTACTGGGTGCTGATACCAGTGCATGGTCTCCTGATTCAGCTATACTCGGCTCTTCTAGGTTCTGGATAGGTTCTTCTTGTCCTGTAACTTCTTCTCTGGGTTGACGGAAGGTGATTACTGGAATTACAACAGCTCCATTGTATTTAGGCCAACTTGCAGAAAAATCTCCAAGCACAGTATGGATCATCTTTTCTCTTGGTTTTTTCGACTGGCAAAGGGTTGGGGACTTCTTCAGGGATCCTTAGCTGTTCAGGGCATCTCTTAAGGTGGTCTCTGGGAACCACAGCTGTTGTCTTTCCTCCATCTTTGCTGATGAGGCATGTCTTCTCACGGCTAGGTGTTAACGGTAACACGGTGTAGGGTTCTGCTTCCCAGTGATTGTCGAGTTTGTGATGTCTTCTCTTTCTCTTGAGGACTACTTCTCCAGGCATCAAAGACAAAGCAGGTGCATTTTGATTGTAGACTTTTTTTTGCCTTTCCCGCTGCTGAGTCAAGCTTTGCTCTACACACTCTTGTACTCTCTTGTACTGGGCCAGGCGGGTGGAATCCCAATCGGCACCTTGTAGAGGGTCTTCGTGGGTCTCAATTCCCATTTCCAGATCCACTGGCAGTCTTCCAGGTCTGGCCCTCATCAAATATGCCTGTGTGCAGTTCGTGGAACTCACGGGGACGTTGTTATACATGTCCATCTGGTCAGGCAGCTTCTCTGGCCACTGGCATCTTTCTTCTACTGGTAGAGTTTTCAGGAGGTCGAGAACAATGTGATTCATCTTCTCGCACATATGCCATTGGTCTGAGGATGGTAATACGTGGTACGGATCTTCTTGCAGCCATAAAGGTTACAAAACTCCTTGAACACTTCAGCTTCAAAGGCCAAGCCTTGGTCAGTGAGCACTTGGTCTGTGTAGCCATGTGGTCTACAGAAATGGGCTTGGAAAGCTCTGGCTGCAGTCTGGCCTGTCAAGTCCTTGACTGGTACCACCACTAGGAACCTGGAGTAATGATCAACCATAGTGAGAGCGTAGTTGTAGCCTTGTCTGCTGGGCGCCAACTTTACATGGTTCAGGGCCACTATTTTCAGGGGTCGTTTGGTTTGGATCGGCTGGAGCAGTGCTCTCTGGCTGCGATGGTCTTTTCTTCTGAGATTGCAGGGTTCGCAGTCTCGACACCATGTCTCCAGGGCAAACCTCATGCCCATCCAGTAGAATCTTTCCTTAAGTAGTGCCTCCAGTTTCTTCCAACCAAAATGGCCTGCGCCATTGTGATAGGCCTCCAGCACCATCCGAGTATCCTTCTGTGGCACAATCACCTGCCACACCTTCTCATGCATCTTCGGGTCAATAATGCTCCTGTAGAGTTTGTCTTGGTAGATGAATAATCGACCCCTCTCTCTCCACAAGTGCTGTGCTTCAGGCAGGGCTTTGGAATCAAGGCTGGTGCCAGGTTGAGTGATCAGCTTCTTCACCAAGCCAACCGCTGGATCATTCTCCTGAGTCTCCTTCCAGTTGTAGTGAGGTAGTGGATTCAGGGTCGCTTCTTGATGGCTGGTATGTGACTGCTGGCTCTGGTTGGCTCCATGGTGATGGAACCCTGGCAGTTCGATCTCTTCAAGGTCATCTACATCCTCACCCTCGTCTGCTAAGTGAGGCATCCTAGTCAGAGCATCTGCGTTGCCATTCTTGCGGCCGGCTCGATACTTGACAGTAAAATCATAATTTGCTAGTCGGGCTACCCAACATTTTTCAATGGTACCCAATTTAGCAGTATCCAAGTGGGTTAGGGGGCTGTTGTCCGTGAAGACGGTGAATTTGGCGGCTGCCAGGTAGTGCTTGAATCGCTCTGTGATAGCTCAGACCATGGCCAGGAACTCTATCTTGAATGAACTATAGTTTTCTGGGTTTCTTTCAGTAGGCCAGAGCTTCCTGTTGGCATAGGCGATCACATGTTCCTTGCCTTTCTGTACCTGTGAAAGCACGGCTCCCAGCCCCACATTACTGGCATCTGTATACAGCACAAATGGTAGACTGTAATCAGGGTAGACTAGAATCTCTTCACCCGTCAGGGCCCCTTTCATTTGTCTGGAGGAGTGTTCTTCTGCTTCTCCCCAGGCGAATGGTGGGCTGGAGGTCTTTCCTTTCTTTGCTTGGCCTACCAGGAGCTCTTGCAAAGGCGCTGCCATCTTCGTATAGCCCTTGATGAACTTTCTGTAGTAGCCTACCAAGCCAAGGAACTGACGTACCTCCCGGACGGTGGTGTGTGTGGGCCATTTCTGGATGACTGTGACCTTCTCTGGGTCTGGTGCTACTCCTTCCACACTGACCACTTGACCTAGGTATTGAACCTTCGGCTTCAGTAAATGGCACTTAGATGGCTTCAGTTTCATCCCATATCGGGATAGTGCTTCAAAGACTTCAGCCAGGTGTTTTAGGTGGTCCTCATAGGTCTTGGAGTACACGATGACTTCATCCAGGTAGAGCAGGATGGTTTCAAAGTTAAGGTGTCCCAGGCAGCACTCCAATTACCTCTGGAAGGTTCCGGGGGCGTTGCAGAGTCCAAAAGGCATGCTGTTGAACTCACAGAGGCCCATGGGGGTGGTAAAGGCTGTCTTCTCCCGATCCTCTTCTGCTACAGATACTTGCCAGTAGCCACTAGTGAGATCTAGGGTAGAAAAATAGTTAGAGGCCTTTAAGGCAGCGAGGGATTCCTCTATCAGTGGCAAAGGATAGGCATCCTTGTGTGTTATCTGATTTATCCTTCTGTAGTCTACACACATCTTCATTGTGCCATCCTTCTTTTTCACCAGGACCAGGGGAGCTGCCCAAGTGCTGCAACTGTCCCTAATGACTCTTGCTCTTTCATGTCCTTCAGCATGTCCTTTGTGCGCTGGTAATGGGCTGGTGGTATAGGACTATGTCTTTCCTTAATGGGAGGATGACTGCCTGTGGGTATGTGATATTGTACCCCTTTGATGCTACCAAAGTCTAGCGGGTTCTTACTAAAGACCTGCTCGTATTCCTGCACGACCCAGTGAACCCCTTGTTTCTGGTAGGTGAGTGTAGAGCCAGTCCCCACATGGAGTTTTTGGCACCAGTCCTCTAACTGCTCTTGGGAGGTCTCGTGCTCTTTTGAGTCAGCTTGTGTCACGGGACAAACAGGTTGTATAGCGTCATTTGGGCAAGTAAACAGTTTGGCAATGGTAGCGTATCTGGGTAGTCTGGCTTCCTCCTCCCCACAGTTCAGCACTCGTACAGGTACTCGTCCCTTGTGTACATCAACTACCCCTCTGGCTGTCAGAATCGTGGGCCAGTGTTCTGAATGAGTGGGCTCTACTACAGCCTGGTAATCCCGTCCTCTGAGACCTACCGCTGCTCTACACCACAACATCATCTCGCTCCGTGTGGGTATCACAATGGGGTTAGCATCCACCACCCGTACATTACCAATTTCACCACCAATCTGATTTACCTGTTTCTTCCTCAGGATGACTCGGATCTCTGAGTGCAAGGCTCTCCGTTGTCCCCTCTTAAAACTCTTAAGCAATCTGGTGAAGCAACAACAACACTTTCCCTAGGCAATTTTCTGTGACATTAGTGCCTAAAATTATTTGTGGATTCCTTTCCCTTGCATCATTATCTACAACAATCAGTCCTTGTCCCTTCATTTCCTGCCTTTCCACCTTTATGTTTACCTCTTTGACCCCAATCTGGCCTATTGGTTGTCCATTAGCTGCATAGATGGTAAGGTCAGGGTCCGGATGTCGGAGATCTTCATCCGACCAAAACCTGCAATAAAGGACAAACGGGATTGTCGTTACCTGGAAACCGGTGTCCAATAATGCCATGGTTGGGATCCCATCCAGGGTGATGGACAGGACCGGTCGTCCACCCACATACTGATCACGGCAGTCAGCTGGGCCTGGTTTTCTTAATCCTTGGCCCCAGGTTTGACCCGTTTAAAGGACAGGCCCTTGCATAGTGGCCTGCTTCCTGGCAACAGCAGCAGATGGGTTGTCCGGACGAGTCATAGCGATCGCTGCTCCTCCCTCGGGATGAGGGACCTCTTCTCCCTCGCATCCAGGGGACGTACTCTGGGCTGTCAGCTAGCAGGATCCTATGAGGGGCTTTGGGTTCTGGTGGAAGTTGCATCGCTTTCAGGATTCGGGCGACGTCCTAGCTGAGCTGTTGCACCTGGGAGGACAGAGTGTCGGTGACACCGGCTGAGGTGGTGGGTCCTTTTGCAGCTACCAGGGCCTGCGAGGAGGATTCTGCTCCGAAAGTCGGGGTCCTGGTAGACTATGCAGGTTGGATGGGGTCGGTGTCAACAGGGGGTTGAAGTGCTTTCACGGCCCTGTCTTTCAGAATAGCAAAGTCCACATCACTGTGTTCCAGGGACCACAGCCTCATCTGTTTTCTATCCTCAGGGGAGTGCAGACCCTGCAAAAAACTGTTCTGTCACCATCCGGTTTCCTTCCTGATCGCCGACAGGGTCTACGAGCTTGAGAGCCCGCAAGGCGGCTTGCAGCCTGAGGGCATAGTCTCTTATGCTAACCTTGGGGCTTCTGGCGGAAGTTATAGAAGCCCATTCTCAGCTCTGCTTCTGTGCGGTTTTCAAAGGCAGCTTTCAATTTGGGAAAAATGGCTTCTACAGAGCTCCGGTCACCACTGATCCAGGCCTCAGCCTCTAATTCTGCTGCTCCAGTGAATTGCCCCCGCACCACGGCAGCTCTCTGCTTACCGGTCATGGCGTACATGTCCAGCAGGGTGAGAATTTTCTTCTTGAACCCGGTCAGGGTGTCTGCTTTGCCAGCGTATTGGGGCAGCCAGGTCGCCCCGGGGATGTACGGCAAGGAGATTGGCATAATCGGGGAGACTTCGACCGGCGCAGCTGCGACCGCCGCACCGGAGCAAGGCACTGCTGCGTTTACTGCGCGGGGACCTGGCATCGCTTGGGCTGCATCACCCTGGCTGGGGGCATTAGCACTCATGGCGTCCATCATCCTCAGAGTCCCGCTTCTTCCCTTGAATCAGGGCGCTTCCTGGCTTCTCCTCCAGGTTACTCCCTCCTCTTCCGGGGTCAGAGTGCTCCGGGGATCCTGGGGGCAGCCACACCTCTTCGTGGGCGGTTGCTTTTCTTCTGCGCGGGCTGAAGCTTCGTAATTCGCACGCTTTTACTGGTGCCAATATGGCGGCAGTCCAAATTTTCTGGTCGGACCTCCAAGGCGCACGGTCACCTGTCTAAACAGGTCTAGTCCTTATCCTGTTCATTACACCAAAGAATGAGTCGCCCACCACAGTGCTGCAGCGGTCGTCTCCGGGACACTGCAAGGACTTCTCGTTTGAGACCCTTTTCTGGCAACAGGTATGTCAGGTTCACTTTCAGAGGAGTCGTGACGCCACTCTCGGTTTGCAGTCAGGGTAGTGACTGCCACTGCAGTTTAACGAGCGTCTGGGGCTGATGGTGTCTGCAGTCTGGTGGTATGGCCTCCCGAGAGTGAGGCTGGCTCCAGGGGCTCGGTTCTATGTGTGTGGAACCACAGGTCGCAGAATATGAACCTTATGGGTCCCCCTGTTGCTGCTGAGGCTCGAACTCTGTATCTTTGGTGAGGAACCTCTAGTCCCCTCACCGGCAGGTTTAGCAGATCTGTAAATGGATGTCTGGCTCTAGGGACCTGTTCCCTGTGCATGCTGAGTCACCAGCAGTCCCCATACTCGACTGCCTCTCTTCAGGTGTCTTTCAGGCTGGCTTTCTGGTCACTGTACTCCCCCGCTAACAGCTACCTGTCACGGCCAGGTGGACGGGCAGACCCAGGAGGTGGATCCACTGGGCCGAACTCCTAGATGGTAGTAAAGAGTCCGGTAGCTGGAACACTATAAACAGCAGAACAGTCCGTGCACACGAGTATAGCGGAGAAGTCCCTGGGACCACGGAGTCACGGGTGGTAGTCCGGGTGACGCAGCTCAGGTTCGGAAGCCGAGATGATGTCAGGCGGGGTCCGGAACCTTTGGAGCGAGATGACGAGTCACCGCAGGGATCCGAGATGGTACGGACTGTCAGGATGGCAGATGGACAGCGTACGGGGTTCAGGATACGGCAGGACTGGATGGCGAGGCAGGCACGGCTCTACAAGAGAGATAGGTAAGTATATGCACAGAGACACCAGGAGACCTGACTCCTAGCTTAGGAAACACGAAGATCAGGCCCCGCCCCCTTGGACAATAAACCCCTTTATACCCTGTACCTGATTAGCCTCATTTCCTGTTAATGGACGCTGGCCCTTTAAGAAAGGGTCAGTGACCGCGCGCGCGCCCTAATGCGCATGCGCGCGGCCCGGGTGCCAGAAGCCAGGGAAGGAAGCTGAGAGGAGGACGCAGGGGAGCCAGCCAGGGCCTGGGAAGCCGTCGGGCGCCGGGATCGGAGACCAGGGGGCCTGAGAAGGATGGGCACCGGAGGCTGGAGAGCGGGGAGCATGGCAGGTGAGCCGGGGAGCGGGGCTGAGGACCCGGGGAGCGGAACAGAGGACCCGGGAAGGGGAGCCGAGGACCCGGGGAGCGTGACAGTACCCCCCCCCCCACGCCCCCCTCCCCGCAACCGGGACATGAAGGCACGGATCAGAGGAGTGCCCACGTTCTCCCTGGGCTCCCAGGACCTATCCTCAGGACCATACCCTTCCCAGTCCACCAGGAAGAACTGTCGACCTCGTACGGTCTTCATGGCCACGATATCCCTTACCGCATAGATGTCGTCATCGGCAATAGGTGGAGGAGCCGGACTGGCAGCAGCGGAGAAGGGACCAAGGACAACCGGCTTGAGCAGGGAGACGTGGAATGAGTTGGGTATCCTCATCGTGGCCGGGAGCTGTAGCTTATAGGAGACCTCATTGATCTTGTTGAGGACTTTAAACGGCCCAATGTAGCGAGGACCCAGCTTGTATGATGGTATCTTCAGGCGGACGTACTGGGAAGCAAGCCAGACGAGATCTCCAGGAGAGAAACACGGAGGGTCCAGACGTTTCTTGTCTGCGTGTCTTTTCATCCGCAGGGAAGCACGCCCAAGGGACGCTTTGACAGAGTCCCAAATGGTTGCAAAGTCACGGGCTACTGTATCTGCAGCAGGGACATCCAAAGAAGGAGATACAGGCAATGGGATGGAAGGCTGAAGTCCGTAAACGACCTGGAAGGGAGAGCTGGAGGACGACTCACTGATGTGGTGGTTGTGGGAGAATTCAGCCCAAGGAAGAAGAGCGGACCAGTCGTCGTGATGGGCGTTAACATAGTGACGTAAGAAAGAGGTCAAGATTTGATTGACCCTCTCTACCTGGCCATTAGACTGAGGATGGTATGCAGATGAAAAGTCCAGAGTCACTCCCAGATGTTTACAGAGAGCCCTCCAGAAGCGGGAGGTGAACTGAGTTCCTCTGTCGGATACGATGTGTAATGGAAAGCCATGCAAGCGGAAGATGTGTTGTATATAGGCGTCCGCGAGTTCCTGAGCAGAGGGCAGTCCAGCCATAGGGACGAAATGGGCCATTTTAGAGAACCGGTCCACCACGACCCATATGACTGTGTGTCCGGAGGACAATGGCAAGTCCGTAATAAAGTCCATTGCTATGTGTTGCCACGGAACTGAGGGTATCGGCAGAGGCAGAAGACGGCCATATGGGAGGTGTTTGGGCGTCTTGTTCCTGGCACAAGAGGAACAGGCGGATACAAAAGCAGCGACGTCCGTGCGAAGGGATGGCCACCAATAATGACGTACAATCGCACCCCATGTCTTTTTCTGACCAGCATGACCGGCTGTTTTCGAGACATGACCCCAGTGTAACACTTTTTCCCTGTCTGCCTCGGAGACATAGGTCTTCCCGGGCGGTATCTGGGCCAGGGTGACAGGGGCCACCGGAATGATTTTACTAGGACAAATGATGGGTTGGGTAGTCTCTTCCTCCTGCTCCATGGGCATGAAAGACCTGGACAAGGCATCAGCGCGTACATTCTTGTCCGCGGGTCGGAAGTGCAGCTGGAAATCAAACCTGGCAAAGAATAGGGACCACCTGGCTTGCCGTGGGTTCAGACGCTGAGCGGACCGTAGGTATTCCAAGTTCTTGTGGTCCGTGTAAATAATCACGGGGTACACTGCCCCTTCCAGGAGGTAGCGCCATTCCTCCAAAGCCAGTTTGACTGCCAAGAGCTCTCGGTCACCGATGGTGTAGTTGCGTTCAGGCGCTGAGAAACCCTTGGAGAAGAATCCGCAAGTCACCATCTTCCCGGAGGAGGACTTTTGCATGAGCACTGCTCCGGCTCCTGAGGAGGAGGCATCCACCTCCAAGGTGAACTGGCGGTTTAACTCCGGACGGTGGAGTACAGGAGAGGAAGCAAAAGCCCGCTTCAGAGAGCCAAACGCGGCATCAGCCGCAGGTGACCAGTCCTTTGGATTAGCCTCCTTCCTAGTCAAAGCGGAGAGAGGAGCAGTCAAGGCAGAGAAGTGAGGGATAAACTGGCGGTAGTAGTTGGCGAATCCCAGGAAGCGTTGGATTGCCTTCAGTCCAGAAGGAGGAGGCCAGTTGAGAATGGCGGAGACCTTCTTGGGATCCATCTGCAGTCCAGTATCAGAGATGATGTACCCCAGAAAGGGGAGAGAAGACTGCTCAAAGACACACTTCTCATACTTTGCGTACAGACGATTCTCTCTCAGTCTTTGTAGAACCAGCTGTACGTTTTCTCTGTGGGTTTGGAGGTCCGGAGAGAAGACAAGGATGTCATCTAGATACACTACCACACAGATGTAGAGAAGGTCCCGGAACACGTCGTTCACCAGTTCTTGAAAGACGGCAGGAGCGTTACACAGGCCGAAGGGCATCATGCAGTATTCATAATGTCCATCGCGCGTATTGAACGCGGTTTTCCATTCGTCACCAGAGCGGATGCGTACCAGATTGTAAGCACCCCGAAGATCCAGCTTGGTGAACACACGAGCTCCTCTAAGCCGGTCAAACAATTCGGGAATGAGCGGCAGAGGGTACTTGTTTTTTACGGTGATTTGATTCAAACCCCGGTAGTCTATGCATGGGCGTAAGTCGCCCTCTTTCTTCTTGACAAAGAAGAAACCTGCTCCAGCAGGAGAGGAGGATCTCCGAATGAACCCCCTTGCCAGGCTCTCTGAGATGTAAGCAGACATGGCCCTTGTTTCGGCTGGAGATAAAGGATATATCCGTCCTCGTGGTGGTGTTGTTCCTGGGAGCAGGTCGATGGCACAATCGTATGGACGATGTGGCGGCAGTACCTCGGATTCCTTTTTATCAAAGACATCTGCAAAGGACCAATAGGCCGAGGGCAGCCCCGGTAGGTTCTCTGGAACCGGAGGTCGTCGGATGGGTTGTATGGACTTTAGGCACCTCTCATGACACGAAGAGCCCCATCGGGTGATTTCGCCAGTGCCCCAGGTAACTGATGGTTCGTGTGTCCGCAACCATGGAAGTCCCAGCAGGATCTGGTGGGACATGTGTGGGAGGACGTAGAAAGCGATGTTCTCGGTGTGAAGGGCACCGATACGCAGTTCGACCGGCCTAGTGATCCAGGAGATGGTGTCAGAGAGGGGTCTCCCATCCACCGAGGCAATCACTAGGGGCTTGTCGAGTGGAATAACAGGCACCCGGTACTTGTCCACCGTGGCCTGCTGGATGAAATTGCCTGCTGCCCCGGAATCGAGGTAGGCATCAGCCGTGAACCGCGTCTCTCCCGTTGTCACTTGCACTGTCCATGTAACCGGGTCAGAGAGAGTCCCAGCACCTAGGGTGGCCTCTCCTACCAACCCTAGGCTTTGGAGTTTCCCGGCCTCTCTGGACAGGAGCGTAGCAGGTGTGTGCCCTCACCGCAGTAAAAGCAGAGACCCTTGGCGAGCCGCTCTGCTCGACGTTGTTCAGACTGACGCACTCGGTCGATCTGCATGGGCTCGTGGACGGGAGCCCCAGCTGTCGATGACTGAAGTACGGAGGGTTTCTGCGGAGGAGAGGAATGCCGTACCGGACGTCTCTCACGGGACACTTCCTTGGATCGCTCCTGAAAGCGAATGTCCACTCGAGTCGCTAGGGCAATCAGGGCATCCAGGGTGGTCGGTACGTCACGACCCGCCAGCTCGTCTTTAATTCGCCCTGAGAGTCCTTCCCAGAAGGCGGCGGTTAGGGCCTCGTTGTTCCACCCGAGTTCTGAGGCCAGGGTGCGAAACCGGATCGCGTATTGACCCACCGTCAGAGTCCCCTGACGTAACCGGAGAAGAGACGAAGCAGACGCGGAGGCGCGTCCGGGCTCATCAAAGGTACCACGGAATGCCTGCAGGAAGTCCTGGATGTTCGTGGTCACAGGATCCCCCTTCTCCCACAAGGGGTTCATCCACGCCAGTGCCTCACCCTCTAGATGGGACATGATGAAGGCGACCTTGGCTTGATCGGAGGCAAACAAATGCGGCAGCTGCGTGAAATGGAGGGAGCATTGGTTTAAGAATCCCCTGCAGGTCTTGGGGTCTCCGGCGTACCGGGGTGGTGAAGCCAACCGAAGTCTGGTGGTATCTGAAGAAGTCGCCACAGGAGCTGGATCCGTGGATTGACTAGTGGAAGCCCGGGATGTTGAAGTCGTAACTGCCGCTTGTAGCGTGTTCAGGCGAGCGTCCACAGAAGACATGAATTGCAGCATGCGGGTCTGGACTTCACGCTGGCGTTGGAGTTCCTCCTGTACGGCTGCTAGTGCTGCAGCGGGATCCATGGCCTGATCTTACTGTCACGGCCAGGTGGACGGGCAGACCCAGGAGGTGGATCCACTGGGCCGAACTCCTAGATGGTAGTAAAGAGTCCGGTAGCTGGAACACTATAAACAGCAGAACAGTCCGTGCACACGAGTATAGCGGAGAAGTCCCTGGGACCACGGAGTCACGGGTGGTAGTCCGGGTGACGCAGCTCAGGTTCGGAAGCCGAGATGATGTCAGGCGGGGTCCGGAACCTTTGGAGCGAGATGACGAGTCACCGCAGGGATCCGAGATGGTACGGACTGTCAGGATGGCAGATGGACAGCGTACGGGGTTCAGGATACGGCAGGACTGGATGGCGAGGCAGGCACGGCTCTACAAGAGAGATAGGTGAGTATATGCACAGAGACACCAGGAGACCTGACTCCTAGCTTAGGAAACACGAAGATCAGGCCCCGCCCCCTTGGACAATAAACCCCTTTATACCCTGTACCTGATTAGCCTCATTTCCTGTTAATGGACGCTGGCCCTTTAAGAAAGGGTCAGTGACCGCGCGCGCGCCCTAATGCGCATGCGCGCGGCCCGGGTGCCAGAAGCCAGGGAAGGAAGCTGAGAGGAGGACGCAGGGGAGCCGGCCAGGGCCTGGGAAGCCGTCGGGCACCGGGATCGGAGACCAGGGGGCCTGAGAAGGACGGGCACCGGAGGCTGGAGAGCGGGGAGCGTGGCAGGTGAGCCGGGGAGCGGGGCTGAGGACCCGGGGAGCGGAACAGAGGACCCGGGAAGGGGAGCCGAGGACCCGGGGAGCGTGACACTACCACACATTCAGGGTCTGACTAGCGTGGCTGTACGTCTGCTTCTTTCAGCAACTTCTGTACACTGCTCCAGACTGGCTTGCTCCTCCTCCTCCTCCTTTTCTTACAGCCTCTGCAACTTAACTTCCAGCCCCTCCCATACACCCCTTGCTGAGAATTGAATGTTAACCTCTTCCAGAGGCTACCCAAAGATCCCCTCTAATGGTGTGGGAGACCTGATCACTATGTGTCTGTGTGTACACATCTCATTCTGGCCTTTTAGAATTACCCATGTCCCATTACCATGTCCCAGCATGGGTGCAGTACTCTGTGGTGCCTGACCAGGTCAGGGGCGCCACCCTCTCAAAACCACACCAGCTGGAAGTTTGCTGAAGACCTACGTCCATGTCATGACAGTGCTACTTTGAAAGTCAGCTTCTGGCTAGCTTCATAGGAGACTATACTTTTTCTATACAAAGCAATATTGTCATAGTATCGTATATAGCACAAGCGATCAGACTAAAATACAATATAAAGTAAAAAAAATGTTTAAAAAGAAGACACATAACGGTTCGAATCAAACCCCTTTTCCCCCTCACTAACAATAAAATTAAAAATACACCAGTGCAATTGTACAACTTTATAATCTCCACAATTGGATGTTTTTGGTTTTTTTTTAAATGTCCCTGTGCTGAGATAATCTTATATATGTGTCCCTGCTGTGTACTGTGTAATGGATGTGTCGCGGGCAGAAGGGCCGCGCTCGCTACGCTCGAGTCCGCGGCTGCTCCTGCTGCTCGGTGGCTCGAGCCGTTGGCCGGACCCGGGGACTCGAGCAGCGCTCCTCGCCCACGAGTGAAAAGGGGGGTGGTTTGGTTAGGGAGATAGTCCGTGATGCCACCCACGGGTTATGGTGATAGTGGGCACCACCGCTGCTGGTGATGGGGATCCCGGGAGCGATGGCAGGGAGCAGCTAGGATGTTGGTTCCCTGTCCGTGGGTAGGGGTTGATGATCCCGAGGCCCGGTGGTGATACGGGGAGGTTGGATGGCTGGGGTGCAGGGGCAGCGCGGTGTGGTGCCGGATGGCACTGTGGTACTCACTCAGGCACAAATTCACAGAGTCTCTGGTAAACCAAACGGCTTGAAAAGGGTCCCGCAGCCGGCTGCAGTGTCTTTGCTCTCCCCGGACAGGTTGATGGTGGCTGTCTTTCCCTGCACCTGTGTAGAATGTGTTGACTCCGATGGCTTCCCAACAGTAGTCCGCTCCCCGGCGTATAGGTACCGGAGGAGCCCGTGTTGCCCGCAGGCGCTGGCCCTTGGATTTCTAGCCTATGGTAATGGCTGTGTATCCTCACTGGGTGGACTGTTGCCTTCTGTCAGGTCTTGGGTGTTAGGAAACCCCTGGGGTTCCGGTCACTCTCGGATTTGACTGTTGTCGGCGGCTCCAAGCCTAGTCGGGGTCCGATGGCCCTGCTTTGTGCTTAGCTTCACTCCGCTCCCCGGTTCGGTACCGGCGGTCCACCGCCCGACCCCGGTCCTACGCTTCCGCAGAGGTCCACTAACTCCTGCAGACGGCCACCACCGTCTGCCGACTTTGCTGACAGTGCCTGGGCTCCTTCCCAGACACTAACAGTTTCTGTCCTCTCACTTTCAACTCTCCAACGAATCTGTCACTTTTCCCGCCTCCAGGCCTGTGAACTCCTCGGTGGGTGGGGCCAACCACCTGGCTCCACCCCACCTGGTGTAGACATCAGACCCTGGAGGGAGGCAACAAGGGTTTTTGTTTGACTAATGTGAACTATCCAGGGGAAGGGGTGTGTGGTGTTATGTCTGTGACTACCTGGCTAGTCCAGGGCATCACATTCCCCCTTGGTGAAATGCAGACCGTCCGCTAGCTGCCCGTCCATCACCGGTTTTATTTTTCTGCAAAATAGAAATTTAACATGGGAAACATTTAAACATAAGCATATTTTTCATTGTTTCCTTAAGGGAAGCTCGGCACTTTAACTTTGCAAACATACAGTTAGGTCCAGAAATATTTGGACAGTGACACAATTTTCGCGAGTTGGGCTCTGCATGCCACCACATTGGATTTGAAATGAAACCTCTACAACAGAATTCAAGTGCAGATTGTAACGTTTAATT
Source organism: Anomaloglossus baeobatrachus (assembly GCF_048569485.1). Lineage (NCBI taxonomy): Eukaryota > Metazoa > Chordata > Amphibia > Anura > Aromobatidae > Anomaloglossus > Anomaloglossus baeobatrachus. Next base: position 104,716,824 of record NC_134362.1, read on the forward strand.
TGAAGGTTTGAACAAAAATATCTGATAGAAATTGTAGGAATTGTACACATTTCTTTACAAACACTCCACATTTTAGGAGGTCAAAAGTAATTGGACAAATAAACCAAACCCAAACAAAATATTTTTATTTTCAATATTTTGTTGCAAATCCTTTGGAGGCAATCACTGCCTTAAGTCTGGAACCCATGGACATCACCAAACGCTGGGTTTCCTCCTTCTTAATGCTTTGTCAGGCCTTTACAGCCGCAGCCTTCAGGTCTTGCTTGTTTGTGGGTCTTTTCGTCTTAAGTCTAGATTTGAGCAAGTGAAATGCATGCTCAATTGGGTTAAGATCTGGTGATTGACTTGGCCATTGCAAAATGTTCCACTTTTTTGCACTCATGAACTCCTGGGTAGCTTTGGCTGTATGCTTGGGGTCATTGTCCATCTGTACTATGAAGCGCCGTCCGATCAACTTTGCGGCATTTGGCTGAATCTGGGCTGAAAGTATATCCCTGTACACTTCAGAATTCATCCGGCTACTCTTGTCTGCTGTTATGTCATCAATAAACACAAGTGACCCAGTGCCATTGAAAGCCATGCATGCCCATGCCATCACGTTGCCTCCACCATGTTTTACAGAGGATGTGGTGTGCCTTGGATCATGTGCCGTTCCCTTTCTTCTCCAAACTTTTTTCTTCCCATCATTCTGGTACAGGTTGATCTTTGTCTCATCTGTCCATAGAATACTTTTCCAGAACTGAGCTGGCTTCATGAGGTGTTTTTCAGCAAATTTAACTCTGGCCTGTCTATTTTTGGAATTGATGAATGGTTTGCATCTAGATGTGAACCCTTTGTATTTACTTTCATGGAGTCTTCTCTTTACTGTTGACTTAGAGACAGATACACCTACTTCACTGAGAGTGTTCTGGACTTCAGTTGATGTTGTGAACGGGTTCTTCTTCACCAAAGAAAGTATGCGGCGATCATCCACCACTGTTGTCATCCGTGGACGCCCAGGCCTTTTTGAGTTCCCAAGCTCACCAGTCAATTCCTTTTTTCTCAGAATGTACCCAACTGTTGATTTTGCTACTCCAAGCATGTCTGCTATCTCTCTGATGGATTTTTTCTTTTTTTTCTTTTTTCAGCCTCAGGATGTTCTCCTTCACCTCAATTGAGAGTTCCTTAGACCGCATGTTGTCTGGTCACAGCAACAGCTTCCAAATGCAAAACCACACACCTGTAATCAACCCCAGACCTTTTAACTACTTCATTGATTACAGGTTAACTAGGGAGACGCCTTCAGAGTTAATTGCAGCCCTTAGAGTCCCTTGTCCAATTACTTTTGGTCTCTTGAAAAAGAGGAGGCTATGCATTACAGAGCTATGATTCCTAAACCCTTTCTCCGATTTGGATGTGAAAACTCTCATATTGCAGCTGGGAGTGTGCACTTTCAGCCCATAATATATATCTAATTGTATTTCTTAACATGTTTTTGTAAACAGCTAAAATAACAAAACTTGTGTCACTGTCCAAATATTTCTGGCCCTGACTGTATGACAAACATTTTTAATAATAACGGACAGGTTCATCTTCTTCCTCTTTCCCACCCAAGCAACCTACACATTGATGCTGCCCCTAAGAAATGGGCAGCACCCCTCTTCCCCAGTCCGGAAGCAGGAACTCGGTTCCAGGTCACCCAAGCGGGAACGGGTATGGTGTCTCACACCCGGCTGTCATTTCAGGGGACCCCACATCCAGGGGGACCCCTGTTTCCCGGAGGATGGCCACCGGTCCTGGTGGTGGCCGGACCCCAGCCTACTCTGCTGCGGGCCCTTACTCCAATCTGCCTCTCCGGAGGCAGTAATGGAACACAGCCCAGCAAATTATTTACCACAGACCACAAGTTCGTGGTTGGCCTACAAGTTCTCGGCCTTGTCTCTGAAGGGGCTAGTAGAAACACATAAAATCCCCACGGGGACAACTTTTCATCTTTTTCGGACGGTAAAATCAACTTGTTGAAAATCAGGTTACAAACTCGGATGATTAATATTCATTCATTCAGTTATTTACACAATCAACATGCTGCACCCCTAGATGGTAGTTTCCCTATACCTAAGTGGGGGCCTACCTAGGTTGGGGCGTGTGGACCTTCTGGGCCCAATGTCGTTAGTAGCGGGCGATGGGACAGAGGAGACAACCGGTTCCCCTTCCCGTATGTCATGTATAGCAGGTGGAGACCTACGGGGGCTTGGTATATGTGCATCCCTGGGCATTGGTTCACTGGTGGTTATTTCCATTTCCATTTCTTCCACGGGTTGTGGGAACATTATCACCAGAACAATCACCGCGCCGTTCTGCATAGGCCAGTCTGCTGGAAAGTCACCCATCACTGTGTGGATCACCTCTTTTTCTTTCTCCCCATTCGGTATGGGAACCGGAACTCTGTTTGCCAACCTCAGTGGGGGTGGGCACCTCTTCAGGTGGTCCCTGAAAACTGTAGCCGAGGTCTTCCCCTGGTCGCGGCTAATTAGATAAGTCTTCTCGTTCTCCCATTTGGTGGGCTGTATGACGTACGGGGTCTTCTCCCACTGATCATCAAACTTATGGGTTCTTCTCTTCCGTTGCAGCACGACATCTCCGGGCTCAAAGGGAATGGCTGGAGCCCGCCTGTTGAACCACTGTTCTTGTTTTTCTCAGCTCTGACGCAGATTCTTTTCCACATATTCTTGAATCCGTCGGTACTGCGCTTGCCGCCGGGTATCCCAGTCTGCAGTCGAAGAGAGGGCCTCTGGAACTTCCAGGTCCATTTCCAGGTCCACTGGCAGCCAGCCCGGTCGGGCTCTCATCAGATATGCCGGTGTGCATTTGGTAGAACCACAGGGGATGTTATTGTACATGTCTATCAGGTCAGGCAGCTTCTCCGGCCACAGGTTCCGCTCTTCTAACGGTTGTATCTTGAGGAGATCCAGAACCAGATGGTTCATCTTCTCACACATCCCATTAGTCTGGGCATGGTATGGCGTGGTCCTGATCTTCTTACAACCGTACAATTGGCAAAACTCTTGAAACACCTCTGCTTCGAAGGCCGGACCCTGGTCTGTAAGCACCCTTTCTTGGTATCCATGCGGGCAACAAAAGTAGGCCTGAAATGCCCGAGCTGCAGTACGGCCGGTCAGATCTTTGACTGGAACACCCACCATGAATCTTCAGTAGTGGTCCACGATGGTCATGGCATAGGTGTAACCACTTCGGCTAGGTGTGAACTTGACATGGTCCAAGGCGACCAATTCCAGCGGTTGATGGGTAATGATTGGTCATAGAGGGGCCTTCTGGCTGGCTTCATCCCTTCTTCTCAGTGTACAGGGACCACACTCTCGGCACCAGGCCTCTACAGACTCCCGCATCCCACTCCAATAGAACCGCTCTCTCAACAACATCTCCAGCTTCTTCCACCCAAAGTGCCCGGCACCATCATGGTAAGCTTGTAGAACTTTGGGCACGTTAGCTTGAAGAACCACCAGCTGGCAAACCTTCTCGTGAGTCTTCGGGTTGATCAGCTCCCCATACAGCTTCCCTTCGTGCAGGTGCAGCCGGGCTCGTTCTTTCCACAGCCGTTGGGACTCAGAGGGAGCTGCCGGATCCATTCCGGAGGAGCCCTGCTCAATCATGGTTTTGACCAGCTGGACGGCAGGTGCCTGGTCTTAAGCTTCTTGCCATCCCTGACTGGGTAGCGGGTCCAGGTTCACCTGTTGCTGTTTGACATATAGTTTGTCGACCGGTGGCCGATGGAACGCGGGCAACTCGATTTCTTCGAGGTCATCATCTTCCGACCCCCCATCCGGCAGGTGGGGCATCCGGGATAACGCGTCCGCGTTTGTGTTCTTGCGGCCGGCTCGGTACTTGATAGTGAAGTCATAGTTAGACAGCCTAGCCACCCACCGTTGCTCCAGAGTGCCAAGCTTGGCCGTGTCCAGATGGGTTAACGGATTGTTGTCCGTATAGGCAGTGAACTTTGCCGCCGTGAGGTAATGTCGAAACCTCTCGGTGAAACCTCTCTTGCCCACACCAGGGCCAGGAACTCAAGCTTGAAGGAGCTGTAATTTTCGGAGTTCCTTTCTGTGGTCGGAGTTTTTTGCTGGCATAGGCGATCACCTTTTCTCTCCCATCATGGACCTGGGACAGGACTGCTCCCAAGCCCACATTGCTGGCATCGGTGTAGAGGACGAACGGAAGGCTGTAGTCGGGGTACGCCAGGACTTCTTTTCCTGTCAAGGCCGTCTTCAGCTGGTGAAAGGACTCTTCATGCTTCTCCTCCCACACCCACGGGGGTCCAGGGGCTGTGCCACCCTTGGTCTGTCCCACAAGGAGGTCTTACATAGGTGCAGCCATCTTCATGTATCCCTTGATGAAGCGGTGATAATAGCTCACCCGGCCCAGGAACTGTCTCACCTCTCTCACTGTGGTGTCCTGGATAGCAGTGATCTTCTCGGGATCTGGGGCGACACCTTCCGCGCTCACCACGTGCCCACGAGTGAAAAGGGGGGTGGTTTGGTTGGGGAGATAGTTTGTGACGCCACCCACGGGTCGTGGTGAAAGTGGGCACCACCGCTGCTGGTGACGGGGATCCCAGGAGCGATGGCAGGGAGCAGCTAGGATGTTGGTTCCCCCTCCGTGGGTAGGGGTTGGTGATCCCGGGGCCCGGTGGTGATACAGGGAGGCTGGATGGCTGGGGTGCAGGGTTGCAGGGGCAGTGCGGCGCGGTGCCGGATGGCATTGTGGTACTCACTCACAAATTCACAGAGTCTCTGGTAAACCAAACGGCTGGATGGACGGGTCCCGCAGCCGGCTTGCAGTGTGTTTGTTCTCCCCGGACAGGTTGATGGTGGCTGTCTTTCCCTGCACCTGTGTAGAATGTGTTGAGTCCGATGGCTTCCCAACGGTTGTCGGCTCCCCGGCGTATAGGTACTGGAGGAGCCCGTGTTGCCCGCAGGCGCTGGCCCTTGGATTTCTAGCCTATGATGGTGGCTGTGTATCCTCACTGGGTGGACTGTTGCCTTCTGTCGGGTCTTGGGTGTTATGAAACCCCTGGGGTTCCGGTCACTCTCGGATTTGACCGTTGTCGGTGGCTCCAAGCCTAGTTGGGGTCCGATGGCCCTGCCTTTGAGCTTAGCTTCACTCCACTCCCCGGTGCGGTACCGGCGGGCCACTGCCCCACCCCGGTCCTACGGTTCCGCAGAGGTTCACTAACTCCTGCAGACGGCCACCACCGTCTGCCGACCTTGCTGACAGTGCCTGGGCTCCTACACAGACACTAACAGTTTCTGTCCTCTTACTTTCAACTCTCCAACGAATCTGTCACTTTTCCCGCCTCCAGGCCTGTGAACTCCTCGGTGGGTGGGGCCAACCGCCTGGCTCCGCCCCACCTGGTGTGGACATCAGACCCTGGAGGGAGGCAACAAGGGTTTTTGATTGACTGATGTGAACTATCTAGGGGAGGGGGTGTGTGTGATGTTATGTCTGTGACTACCTGGCTAGTCCAGGGCATCACAGATGTGTCTGACTGTACAGGAACATGGTCTGATCATACTGTCAGGGTCGGGGAGGACGCCGTCGCTGCTGCACTCTCGCTAATGCTCGGGTCCGGCGCTGCTGCGGCTGCTGCTCGGTGGCTCGAGCGGTGGGCCGGATCCGGGGACTCGAGCGGCGCTCCTCGCCCGTGAGTGAAAGGGGTGGTTGGTTTGGGGGATTTAGTCCGTGCCGCCACCCTCGGGTATTGGTGAAGATAGGCACCACCGCTGCTGGTGATGGGGATCCCGGGAGCGATGGTAGGAGCAGCTGGGATGTTGTTTTCCCCCTCCGTGGGTAGGGGTCAGTGGTCCCGGGGCCCGGTGATGTTGTGACGGGGAGGCAGGGTTGGTGAGGTGCAGGGTTGCAGGGACAGCGCGGCGCGGTGCCGGATGGCACAGGTGTACTCACTCAGCAAGAAAGGTACAAAGTCTTCGGTAAACCAAACGGCTGGATGGACGGGTCCCGCAGCCGGCTGCAGTGCTTCTCCCCGGACAGGTGATGGCGGCTGTCTTTCCCTGCACTTTGATGTTCTCTTTCTGACTACTATGGATTCCCAACGTTAGTCCGCTCCCCAGTGTATGAGTACCGGAGGAGCCCGTTTGCACGCAGACGCTGGCCCTTGGGTCTCTAGCCTTGGGAGGTAGCTGTATACCCTCACGGTGTGGGCGGTTGCCTTCAATCGGGACTTTTGCTGTTGTGAAACCCCTGGGGTTCCAGTCACATTCGGATCTGACTATTGTCGGCGACTCCAAGCCAGGTCGGGGTCCGATGGCCGTGTGTGCTGGATTCACTTCGCTCCCCGGTCAGTACCGGCGGGCCATCGCCCGTCCCCGGTCCTACGGTTCCGCGTTGCTCCACCACTCCTGCAGACGGCCACCACCGTCTTACAACCTTGCTGTCAGTGCCTGGGCCACAAACTCAGACACCCAAGTGCTTGCTCCTCTCACTTCAAACTCCAACACTAAACTGTCACTTTTCCCACCTCCAGGCCTGTGAACACCTCGGTGGGTGGGGCCAACCGCTTAGCTCCGCCCCACCTGGTGTGGACATCAGACACTGGAGGGAGGCAAGAAGGGTTTTTGTTTGGCTGGTGTCCCTGTCTAATGGGAGTGGGGGTGTTTGTGTGTTATCTGTGATGACCTGGCTAGGCCAGGGCGCCACATTCCCCCTTGGAGAAATGCAGACCGTCCGCGGGCTGCCCGTCCATCACCGGTTTTATTTTTCTTTTAAAACTGTAAAAAGATATAAATAACATGGAAACATTTCAAGCATAAGCATTTCTTGTGAGGACACTTCAAACGTTGCACATATATAACATTTTTAATAATAACGGACAGACGGCTGTTTTCCGCTCTCCCACCCAAGCAACCTAGCCCTGATGCTGCCCCTAAGAAGTGGGCAGCACCCCTTGACCCCAGTCCAGGTTCAGGCTGCCCGAGCAGGAACGGGTACGGTTACTCGCACCCGGCTGTCACTTCAGGGGACCCCACGTCCTTGGGGGACCCCTGACCCCCGGAGAATGGCCACCGGTCCTGGTGGTAATCGGGCCCCAGCCTACTCTGCTGCGGGCCCTTCCTCCAATCTGCCTCTCCGGAGGCGGCTCCATGTCCATGAGTAGTCTCTCATGCAGGGGTTGGGGGTAAGAGCACACAGGGTCCCTCCGGGGACAACTTGCCGGCAACGGCCGGAATAATCACACAGATAATCAGGTAAAGGTTCACGGTTCATTAGAGTCATTCAATCAAACTGCTGAGGGTCCCAACGGGGGGAACTGCTTGCAACGGCGGACCGCTGCCACTACTTGAGGTCATACTCCTCCAGGACCTCTTCTAGCTCCACGTCCGGATGGCTTGGTGGAGGAGGAGGGGGCTGGGGCCACGTCTGCTCACTGCGGCTCTTCCTCTGTTTGACATCCAGGGCGAACCAGCCCCTCTCTCCGCAGTGGCGGGTATAAGTCACTAGGTCACCCAGCAATAGGTCACGGCCTGGATGGCCCATGGGGAGGTGCGAATTGACATTTCGGTGGGCCACGAATACTTCGGCCTCCAGGCCCGGCTCATAGATGAAGCCAAACCCCCTCCGTTGGTCGAACTGCCGGACTTGACCCTCGTACACCAGGCCCCGCACCCGAAAGGTGGCATGGCAGAGTGCATCCTTCTCTCTGATCACCCTCGCCAGCACTTCGGCCCTCTGCTGCTCTCTAGCAGCGATCTCCCGGCCCAACGGGTTTGGTTCCCTGTCCCGGTATGGGGCATTGGCAGACCCCTGCGCCTGGGTCGGGCCCCGCTGGACCGCACCCACACCGGCCACTACCGGTTCTCTTTCGTGGGGGTTCTGCGGTGACATGGCCTGGACTGCAGCTTTGCAGTTGCAGCCCGGCGCAGCCTCAGCCGAGGCGGGGGACTCAGGGCTTGCTGACCTGTCCGGTTGAGCCTTCGGGCCAGCAGCGGCCGGTTCTTCCACGGCCGGGCGGACTGCCAGAGCCGGGACGGCTTCAGGTGCGGCCACTTCCGGGGCCGATGGCTCCTTGTCGCGGACGGCTACGTTCCGCGGGGCCTTCCACGGTAGCGCAAGGGACATAGGCCGTTCCCGAACTACGCCCCCAGGCCGGTCCTCTAGGGCGGACGGGCTGGCTTCCGCTACCAGTGTTGGGGGTAGCGGACCGAGCGGAGGGGCAACAGCAGCCGATATGGATGGCGGGGGAAGCAGGAGGGTGAGCGGGCGCAGGCCGGGCCCCTCAGCCGCAGCAGCCGGTCCTTCTCGGACATAGGGGTGTGGGTCGCTTACCCGCTCCTCCAACTCTGCCTCCACCTCGCGTTTCCGCATGGCCGCCGCCACTTCCTCCATCTCAGCCACCCAGCGCTCCATCAAGAACCGGACCTGGGCTTGAAGGCGGCAGCACATCTGTCCGTGGGCTCGGGGATCGGACAGGACATCATGCGTGGCCGTGTTCCAGGAACCAAATGCTGGCAGAGTCCTGGTGTCCCTGCTTTTATAGCCTCGGCTACATCAGGCAGACACACTCTCAAGCCCCCTTGGTTCTCTTCAGCACTTCCGTTTGTTGGGGGCGGGGCTTCGCTTTCGCGCCTTCCCTGCTCGGAGAAGATGCTCGAGCGGGAGATTTTCGCGCCAAGATGGCGGCGCTTCAAATTTTTCGGCCGCCCGCCGCCGGCGGAGATCACAAGGCGCACTTCTACTGGTAAGTAGATGGTTTCAATCCTGTTCGTAGCGCCAAGTTGTCGCGGGCGGGGAGGATGCCGTCGCTGCTGCGCTCTTGCTAACGCTCGGGTCCGGCGCTGCTGCGGCTGCTGCTCGGTGGCTCGAGCGGTGGGCCGGATCCGGGGACTCGAGCGGCGCTCCTTGCCCGTGAGGGAAAGGGGTGGTTGGTTTGGGGGATTTAGTCCGTGATGCCACCCACGGGTCGTGGTGAAGATAGGCACCACCGCTGCTGGTGACGGGGATCCCGGGAGCGATGGTAGGAGTAGCTGGGATGTTGTTTTCCCCCTCCGTGGGTAGGGGTCGGTGGTCCCGGGGCCCGGTGATGTTGTGACGGAAAGGCAGGGTTGGTGAGGTGCAGGGTTGCAGGGACAGCGCGGCGCGGTGCCAGATGGCACAGGTGTACTCACTCAGCAAGAAAGGTACAAAGTCTTCGGTAAACCAAACGGCTGGATGGACGGGTCCCACAGCCGGCTACAGTGCTTCTCCCCGGACAGGTGATGGCGGCTGTCTTTCCCTGCACCTTGATGTTCTCTTTCTGACTATTATGGATTCCCAACGGTAGTCCGCTCCCCGGTGTATGAGTACCGGAGGAGCCCGTTTGCCCGCAGATGCTGGCCCTTGGGTCTCTAGCCTTAGGCGGTAGCTGTATACTTTCACGGTGTGGGCGGTTGCCTTCAATCGAGACTTTTGCTGTTGTGAAACCCCTGGGGTTCCAGTCACATTCGGATCTGACTATTGTCGGCGGCTCCAAGCCTGGTCGGGGTCCGATGGCCCTGCCTGTGTGTGCTGGCTTCACTTCGCTCCCCGGTCGGTACCGGCGGGCTATCGCCCGTCCCCAGTCCTATGGTTCCGCGTTGCTCCACCACTCCTTTAGACGCCCACCACCGTCTGCCAACCTTGCTGTCAGTGCCTGGGCCACAAACCCAGACACCCAAGTGCTTGCTCCTCTCACTTCAAACTCCAACACTGAACTGTCACTTTTCCCGCCTCCAGGCCTGTGAACTCCTCGGTGGGTGGGGCCAACCACTTAGCTCCGCCCCACCTGGTGTGGACATCAGACACTGGAGGGAGGCAACAATGGTTTTTGTTTGGCTGGTATCCCTGTCTAATGGGGGTGGGGGTGTTTGTGTCCAGGGCGCCACAATACATCATCTCCTGGGCAGGGGAGGAAGAAAACAAGTATAAATACAAATCAGCATGTGATTGCAAATTATTCTCTCTTTAAAAAATAACTTCAAAAAAAAAAAAAAAGAACAAGCAGGGAAATGTCTTACCTCACAAAAAGAATGACCTGCGATCTTGTACTGTGCAATGCGTACACTCCTTTGCGTCCTCCCCAGCCAAGGAGATGTGGTATGATCAGACCGTGTCCCTGTACGGTCAGACACAGCCATTACACAGTACACATCAGGAACACATATACAACATTATCTCAGCACAGGAATATTTCTTCAACATATCCAATTGTAGAAATTATAAATTTGCACGTCAGTTGTCACTCTGTTGTCTATGAGCAGTTCTTACAGTATGGGCTGGCATCCATCTATATCATCCATCTGTACTAGAGCCCTGAATGGCACATCTATCTGGCAATCTATTAGTACTGAGGACTAGTGAGTATCTCTCCATAAGAATCCTGAACAGAGATTCTAGAAAAGGTACAAATATAATTGAGGCCATAATGGTTGTTTCCTTGAATCCTTGAATTTTTAATTTTTTGCCGTACGAGGAATTCACTAATAATTATTTTGATGCCAAAAATGGACACACTGACCAAACCCTGATAAAAATCAGTCTGGCTTTTTTTTCGCATGAGGCCTCATTGTGTAATTTTTATGGCACGAAAAACCAAGAAGTCATAGCGTCACCAGTGTTTAGGGTCCGAGTTTCATGAGTGTTTGGTCAGTGTCAGTGTAATATAAGAGGTTTCTCAAAAGAAAAGATCACAAATAAAATAAAGCTTCTCCCTTTCATTGCAATGTTAATCACGTACAGCGCACGGATTGTACACTGATGCCATCTATGTGCTGTCCGTGATTTTCACTGACAAATAGACTTGTGTGAGTGATTTTGTTTCCTAACTCGGAATATGATTTTTTTTTTTTTGTACACGGTCAGCAAAAAAAAATGTGGACATGTGAACAGCATCATAGACCATAAAGGCTGAAACCACTGATAGAACACATACATGGTTGTCACCCATCTTTCAGTGATTTCAGGTGGTCGTCTCAGCCCATACAAGAACACTGGTGATTTTTGTTGGGATTATACAGGGACACCAGCATGTCAGTAACCTGTGTCTGTACCTGCACAGAAATTCATACACAGCAATAAGAATCAGGCACTTTATAAACTTCACCCGTGATTGTAGGAGAAATTACTACAAAATAGTCCTAAATAGAAAACGCATAAATTACACGTCTGCCTCCAGGCCTTGCGCGCTCCCTGATAAGTCAAATGGACACAAGTAGGATCCTGGTAGAAGGCCTGAGGGTCAGTGCAGAAGTTCAGCGGCATCTTACAATCTCATAATCAATGTGTAGTAAGAGCGGCTTAGTTAAATAAAATGTGAAAGGCGAACAAGCAAACCTCTCTCGCTGTCCACACAGCGTCTCATTTCCCTTTTTACGAGCTGCATAATGTGAAGGTGGGGAATAAATTATAAATGAAACCCCCATCATATGTTTATAAATACAGGGACGTTAGCATTTTACCCGCTCGTAAATCTGTCCCAGACATGGCGGATGCGAAAGATTTAGAGCCCAGTAAAACAATGATAAATTCTCTGTCTGGGGGCCTTGACTAGTGGTCCATTCAGTGGCGATGGCCTTTCTTGGCTGATTCACACCCCCTCATTTAAAAACCATTTTAATTTAAAGACGTTCGTCGCCACCGTCCTGGTGGCAAATTTACCCATGAAGCAGCAAATAGAAAATTGTTTAATCTAGAGATACGGTTCAGTGTGGTCACCCAGTGAACAGAGGCGTAATTACAAGATCAGCTCCACTAAAAATGTTCGGAGGTTGCCGTGTGACCTATCATCTCTAATCTGCATAGTGAAATACGGCTTCATAACTATAAATTGCTGACTTAATTAAAACCGGGACCTTTCTGTCATTTAATTACAGGGAAAAGGTTATTGCTTAAACGCAATTTTCCAAATGTGATTTCTTAACAGTTATTAAGCGTCTCCCCATCATTTATTGTTCCAGATTTTTCAATTTGAAAATAGTCTGTGTGACAGAAGTAATGACTTTATGAAAATCTCCATCTAGATAGAGGCTCGTAGAGCCATTTGTTTCCCATAAGTGGAGTGGACGGGGGAAAGAAAACCTTGAAAATGTCAAGGGAGGATCTTCTAATTGATTTCACTTTATGAACACAATTAAAACACGTGAGGTTTTTATAAGAGGTGAAGACAAAAGGGTTATGACAAAGCTGCTGGCTTGTTGTTCTTTACATGCTTATCTCTCAATGCAAGCATGGACCTTTAAGAGAGTTGAGTGCCAACTTACAAGAGCTCATAACCCGGGCCAGGCAAAGGTGGACAGTCTTCAGCCACATATGGAAGACATGGCAGCTCTTGAACAGAACCCTCTACACTAAAGTCTATGGCAGTTATGAGGGCAACTAAGTTTGCAAGTAATTTAGACTTTAACGGAATTCTGTCAACTAGATTTTATCCCCCCAAATGTGTAGTGTGGCGCCCTGGACTAGCCAGGTCGTCACACGTAACATACATACACCCCCACACCCATTAGACAGTAATATTAGCCAAACATAAAACCCTTGTTGCCTCCCTCCAGGGTCTGATGTCCACACCAGGTGGGGCGGAGCCAAGCGGTTGGCCCCATCCACCAAGGAGTTCATAGGCCTGGAGGCAGGAAAAGTGACATAACGAGTTTGGAGTTTGAAGTGTGAGGAGTAAACACTTAGGTGTCTGGGTTTGTGGCCCAGGCACTGACAGCAAGGTTGGCAGACGGTTGTGGCCGTCTGCAGGAGTGGTGAAGCAACGCGGAACCGTAGGACCGGGGTCGGGCGTTGGCCCGCCGGTACCGACCGGGGAGCGAAGTGAAGTCAGCACACACAGGCAGGGCCATCGGACCCCGACCAGGCTTGGAGCCGCCGACAATAGTCAAATCCGATTGTGACCGGAACCCCAGGGGTTCCCTAACAGCCAAAGACCCGATAGAAGGCAACCGCCCACACCGTGAGGGTATACATATACAGCTACCGCCTAAGGCTAGAGACCCAAGGGCCAGCGCCTGCGGGCAAACGGGCTCCTCCGGCATCCATACACCGGGGAGCGGACTACCGTTGGGGATCCATCGTAGTCAAACAAGTACATTAAGGTGCAGGGAAAGACAGCCGCCATCACCTGTCCGGGGAGAGACACTGCAGCCGGCTGCGGGACCCGTCCATCCAGCCGTTTGGTTTACCGAGGACTTTGTGCATCTCTTGCTGAGTGAGTACACCCGTGCCATCCGGCACCGTGCCGCGCTGTCCCTTCAACCCTGCACCTCACCAACCTTGCCTCCCCGTCACACCACGAGGCCCCGGGACCACCGGCCCCTACCCACGGAGGGGGAAAACAACATCTCAGCTGCTCCTTGCCATTGCTCCCGGGATTCCCATCACCAGCAGCGGTGGTGCCCATCTTCACCACAACCTGTGGGTGGCGTCACGGACTAAATCCCCCAAACCAACCACCCCTTTCACTCACGGGCGAGGAGCGCCGCTTGAGTCCCCGGATCCGGCCCACCGCTCGAGCCACCGAGCAGCCGCAGCAGGGCCAGACCCAAACGTTAGCGAGCGACCAGCAGCGGCGGCGTCCTCCCCGCCCGCGACAACTCGGCGTCACGAACAGGATTGAACCCATCTACTTACCAGTAGAAGTGCGACTTGTGATCTCCGACGGCGGTGTCCGGCCGAAAATTTTGAAGCGCCGCCATCTTGGCGCGAAAATCTCCCACTCAAGCGTCTTCTCCGAGCAGGGAAGGCGCAAAAGCGAAGCCCCGCCCCCAACAAACGGAAGTGCTGAAAAGAACCAAGGGGGGGGGCGGGTGTGTGTCTGCCTGATGTAGCCAAGGCTATAGAAGCGGGGACGCCAGGACTCTGCCAAGATACCCAGTTCCTGGAAGCAGCTTGCAACATGTCCGTACCACCTGAGAGGCCCGAGTCTCCGGAGCCTGCCCCCGGGACGGCAGCTTGGCTAAATACCCAAGTGATGCTGTTGTTCTGCCGTAACGGGGCCCAAGTACGGGACCTGCTAAATCGCTGGACCGCTGAGATGGAGGAGCTGGCTGCGGTCGTGCGGGCGCATGAAATAGAGGCCATGCTAGAGGAGCTGGTGAGTGACCCACGCCCTTGTGTCCCTAAAGGACCGGCCGCTGTGGCTGAAGGACCTGGTCTACCCCTGGCCCCAGCAGGGCCCGACCCATTGCCTCTGCTGACCGCCCATACAAACCCGCTCAGACCGGCGTCCCCGATGGAGGTGGCGGAGTCCGTGTTGCCTCGCCAGGGCCCGGAGGCCCAAGAGGAAGCCAGCCAATCAATAGCTGGAGCGGGTGACTTAGAAGAACCGAGGGCGGGCCGCCGTACACCGACTGACGACGGGTCACCTGCCACTGAGGAGCCACGAGTCTGGGCTCAGCTGGAAACCATTACCGACCTGCCAGGTCCCACCATTAACCCCCTGGAGTCAGATGACAGCGGCTCGGGGGCTGACACGGAGCCTGTATCGGAGGAGGAGGGAGTATTCGGCTTGTATGACATGGAGGCCACTTACATCCCTCGGAGCGGGAATAATGGATACCGGGCAGCTCTTCCTCGTCGCGCCTGCCGTGCGCTGGAGGGGCTGGAACCCATGCTTCTTCACCTGGAGCCGGGTGAGGAGTATGGAAGTGAGCAATAGTGGCAGCGGTCCTCCGGTGCAAGCAAGTTGTCCCCCGTTGGGACCCTCAGCAGTTTAAATGAATGACAAAAATCAACCGAGTTTTTCATCTGATTATCTGTGTGATTATTCCGGCCGTTGCCAGCAAGTTGTCCCTGGGGGGACTCTCTGTGTTTTCACCACGCACATGACGAACTACTCATGGACATGGCCGAGAACTGGCAGGCCACCCACGAACTTGTGGGTTTGTAAATAAGTGTCGGGATGGAAACCGTTGCCGCCTCCGGAGAGGCAGATTGGAGGAAGGGCCCACAGCAGAGCAGGCAGGGGCCCGGCCACCACCAGGACCGGTGGCCATCCTTCGGGGGTCAGGGGTCCCCTGAAGTGACAGTCAGGTGCGAGTAACCGTACCCGTTCCCGCTCGGGCAGCCTGAACCTGGACTGGGGTCAAGGGGTGCTGCCCACTTCTTAGGGGCAGCATCAGGGCTAGGTTGCTTGGGTGGGAGAGCGGAAGACATCCGTCCGTATGTCATTATTAAAAATGTGTTTTATATGTGCAACGTTCAAGTGTCCTAACAAAAATGCTTGTGTTTGAAATGTTTACATGTTATTTATGTTTTTTTTACAGTTTTGAAAAAAAAAATAAATAAATAAAACCGGTGATGGACAGGCAGCCCGCGGACGGTCTGCATTTCACCAAGGGGGAATGTGGCGCCCTGGACTAGCCAGGTCGTCACAGGTAACATACATACACACCCACCCCATTAGACAGTAACATTAGCCAAACATAAAACCCTTGTTGCCTCCCTCCAGGGTCTTATGTCCACACCAGGTGGGGCGGAGCCAAGCGGTTGGCCCCACCCACCGAGGAGTTCACAGGCCTGGAGGCGGGAAAAGTGACAGAATGAGTTTGGAGTTTGAAGTGTGAGGAGTAAACACTTGGGTGTCTGGGTTTGTGGCCCAGGCACTGACAGCAAGGTTGACAGACGGTGGTGGCCGTCTGCAGGAGTGGTGAAGCAACGTGGAACCGTAGGACCGGGGTCGGGCGTTGGCCCGTCGGTACCGACCATTGAGCGAAGTGAAGCCAGCACACACAGGCAGGGCCATCGGACCCCGACCAGGCTTGGAGCCGCCGACAATAGTCAAATCCGAGTGTGACCAGAACCCCAGGGGTTCTCTAACAGCCAAAGACCCGATAGAAGGATACAGCCCACACCGTGAGGGTATACAGCTACCGCCTAAGGCTAGAGACCCAAGGGCCAGCGCCTGCGGGCAAACGGGCTCCTCCGGCATCCATACACCGGGGAGCGGACTACCGTTGGGGATCCATCATAGTCAAACAAGTACATCAAAGTGCAGGGAAAGAAAGCCGCCATCACCTGTCCGGGGAGAGACACTGCAGCCGGCTGCGGGACCCGTCCATCCAGCTGTTTGGTTTACCGAGAACTTTGTTTATCTCTTGCTGAGTGAGTACACCCGTGCCATCCGGCACTGCGCCGCGCTGTCCCTGCAACCCTGCACCTCACCAACCTTGCCTCCCCGTCACACCACCGGGCCCCGGGACCACCGACCCCTACCCACGGAGGGGGAAAACAACATCCCAGCTGCTCCCTGCCATCGCTCCCGGGATCCCCGTCACCAGCAGCGGTGGTGCCCATCTTCACCACAACCCGTGGGTGGCGTCACGGACTAAATCCCCCAAACCAACCACCCCTTTCACTCACGGGCGAGGAGCACCGCTTGAGTCCCCGGATCCGGCCCACCGATCAAGCCACCGAGCAGCCGCAGCAGCGCCAGACCCGAGCGTTACCGAGCGACCAGCAGCAGCGGCGGCGTCCTCCCTGCCCGCAACATGTAGCATATAGTTCTTTCAAAGACAGGTCCAACAATACCTATATATGACCATTCGGTTCCTCTATTACTGAGAAATCAGCATTTTAATTGATATGTAAATGAGGCTGAAGAGCTATTTGGAGATCTGATGCCTCTGTTGTGCCACCCCTGTGCCAGCAGCTGAGCTGCTCTGATCCGGGTTCTCAGTGGCTCGAGGCTCGAGGGTCTTCGGACCCGGGGGTCGTGTGTCCACTCAAATGAAGGGGATTATTTACAAAGGATTTCATAGAGTTTGTGACACCACCCGTGGTATGTGGTAATTAGGAGTACCACCGCTGCAGTTGGGAGTACCCGAGGATGATGGAATGGGGCAGCCAGGTGTTGTGACCCTCCACGGGTAGAGGGGAAATACCTCGAAGCTCGGTGATAGTGGGGGAGTGCCGTTGAATGCAAGAGGGTCACTGTTGTACTCACTCAGTCCATTACGCTGACACCGACAACTGGTCAAACAAGTCTCTGGACGCCGCTGCCACTGAGGGGAGCTTAGTTCGGGTCCCATCCCCAATGGTGCTGCTTGGTGATCCGTGACCTGCCTCCTGGCACTAAGTTTACTTCTTTGGTGGTCCCGGTAGTGTGAAACTGGCTGGGTCCTGCTCCCCACTATGGCTAAGTGTGGGAACTTACTCTCAGGGCTCACGCTTGGGATTTTCTGGACCGTTTTGAATTGGAAATTCCTATCCCCCTCGTTGAGCTAATTCCCCGATTTTGTAGCGGGTGGGAACAGATCTTGAAGACTCCATTCTCCTCAGGTAAATTATCGGGTTGCCTGAACCTACTCCCCGACCAAGGGTCCAGGTACCCCGTCATGCCTTGGTCCCAGCCCGGTGATGGTGCAAAGCCATCGGCTGTCCTCCTTGACAGATCCGTGCCGCTTGCCACAATCCCCTGCGACCGGGGGTCCAGCTCCTCTAGGCTCAGACCACCGTCTGCCACCTAGATTTCTTCCCAGGAGCCCTGCTCCTGACGTCCTCTCACTTTCACTTCTCAGACCCAACTCTCTCCTCTTGACACTCCTGACCTCTCCTCTCCAACCCTCCAGGTGGGCGACTCTATTCCACTCAAGCCGTCCACTGGTGTGTTTGGTGGGTGTGGTGCAGGGTGTATCTAGGATTTGATTAGCTGATGTAGACAACACCATGTAGTTAGGGACCCAAAACCAAGAAGGAGGTGGATACTGCACGGGAGGGCAGATTGTGCAATACTCTGTAACGACCCGATAGTCCAGGGGCGTCACACTGTCACTCCAGGTCTATTCCCAGCTCAGCTCCACCTCCTTCTGCTTGACTGACAGGTCCTTTACTTGAAGTCACACAGCATAGAGGTTGTCAGTTAAGTAGGAGGAGGTGGAGTAGAGGTGGGAAAAGAGCTTGAGTGGGGTAGATATGTTTCCAGTGTAGAGAAACTCAAGTTCCCCACTATCTTGAAGGGAACCTGTCACCAGATTTGTCCTTCATAAGCTCATATACTGTATTTTAGAATGCTATATATAAATTCTCAGGCAGCTCTGTATAACATAAACATCTTTTATTATACTCACCTGTGGGGCGGTCCAATCCAATTGGCCAATACATCTCCATTAGGGATGATCGAATACTCTAATATTCGCTTCACCGAATAGGCGGCGAATATGTCACTGCTATTCGACTATTTGCGAATATTCGACCCCCAATGTAAGTCTATGGGAAACCAGAATAATTTTACGTTGGACCTAATGGTGACCTGTGGTGACTGAAGAAAAGGCTGAAATGGATGGGAAAAGGCTGAAACAGTATGGACACAGCCTGTAGAAGGTGACTGACTGCATTTCTGGTGTCTTGGAATAATGTGGTCAGAGCAGCACGCAGTGTTTGCGTAGTTGCCAGAACAGCTCTCAAACCAAAGTAAAGGAGGGTAAATTGCTAAGAAACAGTTTCTAGTGCCTAATCACTGTAATAAAGCGTCAAATCAAGCCCCGACCTCCAAAAAAAACCACTTTAGCATATGTTTACGCGTTTCGTTTTTTACATTTTTCCTTCTTTTTTGATTAGAAAGGGCTGTAACTTATACATTATATTGGTGCCTGTCTCGTACCTCCTTTTTTGGGACATATTTGACAGCACTTTAAAAGGTCAGCTACAATGTGCCCGTTGGGATGTTGATCTTGCCCTCCTCCTCCTCCACTAGCACCACCGGCTCCAGTGGCCCTCTGCTCAAATGTAGGAAGGGCCATTGGCTGTCCTCAAATCTCAGACTTATTAGGGATCTCAGGTGGGCCCTGTAACAAACATTGGGAAGGGATGGCAGTCATTTGTAGTTTTCTGTGTCCCCTATATCATTAATGTGAAAGCTGGAATACGTACTCCATAATTAGAGTTGAGCCACCCCCCTAGAGTTCGAGTTCGGCTCGGTTCGCCGAACGGTGCCCCGTTCGACGAACCATTCGACGAACTCTCGAACCCCTTTGAAATCAATGGGGGGCAATCACAAACACATAAAAACACCTGGAAAACATCCTCAAAGGTGTCTACAAGGTGACAAACAACTCCCAAGACAACACAAACACATGGGAAAGTGACAAGGACAAATACTCCTACGAAAACAAAACAGCTGGACGAGGAAAAAGAGGACAAGGCACAGATATAGGCATGGCATGTCCTTCTAAAATCATGTAAGGCCTAAAACACACTTCCGCATAAAAAACGTCCGTGTGACACGGTCCGTTTTTCGGGTCCGTGTTCCGTTTTTTGGGGCGTTTCTACGGTACGTATGGCATCCGTGTGATGGCGTATGCAAGCCGTGTGTACGTGTAAAATGTTCGTGTTTGTGTATAAAATGCCCGTGTATGTGTACGTGGAATGTCCGTGTGGAATGTCCGTTTGTGTGTTGCACAATGTCGTTGATACATGTCGGCTGACAGCAGACAGAGTTGCGCGATGAGAATGAACTCGGGTGAACTTCACCCGACTTCATTGTCATGCCGCGGCTCTGTCTGTGTGCCGCGTACTGATTAGCGGTCACCTGTGAAGGATTCACCAGTGACCGCTAATCCCCCGAGTGACTGAAGTGAGCAGCCCTCTCTCATACTTACCACTCCCTGATCACCAGCACGGCGAGGAACAGCTGTGCAGAGAATACACGGCAACAATTACTTTAAATATGCCGGACGCTCATTAATCAATCTCGTATTCCCTGCTTTCCCCGCCACCGGCGCCTATGATTGGTTGCAGTCAGACACGCCCCCCATGCTGAGTGACAGCTGTCTCACTGCACCCAATCACAGCAGCCGGTGGGCGTGTCTATACTGTGCAGTAAAATAAATAGATAATTTAAAAAACCGCCGTGTGGTCCCCCACAATTTTAATGCCAGCCAGGGTAAAGTCACACGGCTGAAGGCTGGTATTCTCAGGATGGGGAGCCCCACGTTATGGGGAGCCCCCCAGCCTAACAATATCAGTCAGCAGCCGCCCAGAATTGCCTCATACATTATATGTGACAGTTCGGGAACTGTACCCGGCTCTTCCCGATTTGCCCTGGTGCATTGACATTCGGGGAAATAAGGAGTTTTTGGCAGCCCATAGCTGCCAATAAGTCCTAGATTAATCATGTCATGCGTCTCCCCGAGATACCTTCCATGATTAATCTGTAAATTACAGTAAATAAACACACACACCTGAACAATCCTTTATTAGAAAAAAAACCACTAACAAATTGCCTTGTTCACCAATTTTATAAGCCCAAAAAAGCCCTCCATGTCCGGCGTAATCCAGGATGGTCCAGCGTCGCTTCCAGCTTTGCTGCATGAAGGTGACCGGAGCTGCAGAAGACACCGCCGCTCCTGTCAGCTCCACGCAGCTAATAAAGGGAATAGCGCGATCAGCTGAGCTGTCACTGAGGTTACTCGCGGCCAACGCTGATCGCACTATTCCCTTTATTAGCTGCGTGGAGCTGACAGGAGCGGCGGTGTCTTTTTCCGGTGGGGAAAGCAGGGAATACGAGATTGATTAATGAGCGGCCGGCATATTCAAAGTAATTTTTGCCGTGCATTCTCTGCACAGCTGTTCCTCGCCGCGCTGGTGATCGGGGAGAAAAAAAACGAGCGCCAATGTAAGTATGACTGAGTACAGCAGAAAAAAAGGTAAGTATACTGAATTTAATTTAAAAAAAAATAAAAATAAAATCGCTAGTGTAAAAATGCACACGCACGAAACGTGCTGAACACGGACATACTCCATGTGCGGTCCGTGCAGGCACGGACCCATAGACTTTAGCGGGTCCGTGCCTACGTGCTGCCGGCCAAAAACGGACATGTCGTCCGTGCAGAAAAGCGCACATACGTACTTATCACACGGACACACGTTCCGTGTGATTTTATGTGTGTATGCCATCTACCATTGAATAACATGGGTCTCCGTGTGTACGTGTCTACGGTACGTGCAAATACGTACCGCACACGTACAAAAAAATCGGATGTGTGTTGCGGGTCTCAAACACAGTAAGGGGACTCCAAGCAGAGTCTCTCTTTTTTCCAAAAATTGGGCCACACAGACACCCCTTCAGTGGCATCACTTGTGCCCCAGTTGCAAACTTCACAGGTAGATTTGCATCAAGCACATTCAAAAATACGCCAGCCTTAACTGTCCCCAGGATGACAACGAAGTAGGTAGCAAAGTCTTTACTGATCCAAGACTTGTTCATCTTGGATCATTTTTAAAAGCAGTGCAAGGGTTACTCCAAGTGAAGTCTCCCTTTTTTCCAAAAATTGGGCCCCACAGACACCACTTCAGATGCATCACTTGTGGCCTAGTTGCAAACAGGATGTTTTGATTTGCATCAAGCACATTGAAAATACGCCCGTATTAACTGTCCCCAGGATGACACCGGGGTAGGTAACAAAGTCTTTGCTGATCCCAGATCTGTTGATCTTGGATCATTTTTAAAAGCAATGCAAGGCTTACTACAAGTGGAGTCTCCCTTTTTTCCAAAAATTGGGCCCACAGACACCCCTTCAGTGGCAGCACTTGAGCCCCAGTTGTAAACTTGACAGGTAGATTTGCATCCAGCACATTCCAAATCCACAAGCCTTTATTCTCCCCAGGATGATACAGGGGTAGTAAAGTCCTTGCGGATCCATGACTTGTTCATCTTGATGAACGTTAGTCTGTCCACATTGTCACTGGACAGACGAATGAGCTTATCTGTCAGCACACACCCAGCAGCACTGAAGACACGTGTCACGCTTCCCGGTCCCCGTGCCCCGCTCTCCGGTCCCCGTGGCCCGCTCCCCGCTTCCCGGCGGCGTTCCCGGCTCACCACTCCGGTCCCGGCCTCCTCTTCCTCGCCTGCGCCCTCCATGCGTCCAGCTCCCCGCTCCCGGCGCTCCTCAGCGACGTGGGACACCCTGCCGGGCACTCCTGCTTCCTCTGCACCGCTCCCTGGACTGGCTTCTGGCACACGGGCCTCGCGCATGCGCATTAGGGCGTGCGCGCGGTCATTGACCCTTTCTTAAAGGGCCAGCACCTTTAAACAGGAAATTGCATAGACAGGTACAGGGTATATTAGGATTCTCTTTCCTGGTGGGCGGGGCCTGTTCTACGTGTTTAGTAAGCTAGGAGTTCAGGTCCCCGTGTTGCTTTACCCTGTATTAACCCTGTCTGTCTCGCAGAGCCTGTCCTGCTACGCCAGCCGCTCTGAACCAAGTCCATGCCAGTACACTGACGGTGACTTCAGCGGATGTTCCACCACCTCTGCAGCTCTGCCAGTCTCCAGTCCCTGGCTCCATTTGGTGACCCGTCCCATCGCTCAGCAGGTTCCGGATCCCGCCTGACCCTACAACCCGGCCTCGGACCCTGAGCCTCGTCACCCGGACTACCGTCCAGAACTCCGTGTGCTCAGCGACATCCACCCTTCCAGCTCCCCTACGGACTGTCTGGCTACCAATAGTGCTTCGGCTGCCGTGCATCAAGACCCTCTGGCGGGGTGACCGGCCTGGCTGCCTCCTCAAGGGAAACCGGTGTACGGTCCAGTGTTTCCACCACCCGGACGTAACAGCTAGAACAGGCCATGGATCCCGCCGAAGCACTAGCGGCCTTGCAGCAGGAACTCGTACGACAGCTCGAGACCCAGTCCCGCATGCTGGCCTTCATGTCTTCTGTGGATACCCGCCTGAACACGCTACAAGCAACGGCCACGTCCTTGGCATCTCAGGCTTCCACTACACAGTCCACGGCCGCAGTTCCCGTGGCAGCCTCCTCGGATACTTCCAAACTTCGTTTGGCCTCACCACCCCGGTACGCCGGAGATCCCAAGACCTGCAGGGGATTTATAAATCAATGCTCCCTCCATTTCAAGCTGCTGCCGCACCTTTTTGCCTCTGACCAAGCCAAGGTCGCGTTCGTGATGTCCCATCTAGAGGGAGAGGCACTGGCCTGGATGAACCCCTTGTGGGAGAAGGAGGATCCGGTAACCACCGACATCCAGGAGTTCCTGCAGGTTTTTCGTAGCACCTTTGACGAGCCCGGACGCGCCTCCGCGTCTGCCTCATCCCTCCTCCGGCTACGTCAGGGGACTCTGACGGTGGGCCAATATGCTATTCGTTTTCGCACCTTGGCTTCGGAATTAGGGTGGAACAATGAGGCCCTAACCGCCTCCTTCTGGGAGGGACTCTCGGGTCGTATTAAAGATGAGCTGGCTGGTCGTGACGTGCCTTCCACCCTAGATGACCTGATAGCTCTAGCGACTCGAGTGGATCTTCGCTTTCAGGAACGATCCAAAGAGGTGTCCCGCGAGAGGCGTCCGATAAGGCACTCCTCCCCACCTCAGAAGTCCATCGCTCCCCAGTCGGCGTCACCTGGCGCGTCTACCTACGAGCCCATGCAGGTTGACCGCCTGAGGCAGTCTGAGCAACGCAGAGCAGAACGACGAGCAAAGGGTCTCTGCTTCTGCTGCGGTGATGGCACACACCTGCTACGCTCTTGTCCCGAGAAGCCGGGAAACTCCAAAGCCTAGGCTTGGTAGGAGAGGCCACCCTAGGTGCTGGGACTCTCTCAGACTCCGTTACAAGGACTGTTCAAGTCACTACAGAAGAGACCCGGTTCACGGCAGAGGCATATCTCGATTCCGGAGCAGCAGGCAACTTCATCCAGCAGGCCACGGTGGATAAGTACCAGGTGCCTGTTCTCCAACTAGAAAAACCGCTGGTGATCGCCTCTGTAGATGGGAGACCCCTCTCTGACACCGTCTCACTGATGACCAAGCCTGTGGAATTACGGATCGGTGCCCTGCACACCGAGAAGATCACCTTCTACATCCTCCCGCGCATGTCTCATCAGATCCTGCTGGGACTCCCATGGTTACGGGCACACGAACCGTCGGTCAGCTGGAGTACAGGTGAAATTACCCGATGGGGCTCCTCGTGTCACGAGAGATGTCTGAAATCCATCCAGCCCATCCGACAACCTCCAGTCTCAGAGTCTCTACCAGGACTGCCTTCTGCCTACTGGTCCTTCTCGGACGTTTTCGATAAAAAGGAGTCAGAGGTACTACCGCCTCATCGTCCCTACGACTGTGCCATCGATTTACTGCCAGGAACTACGCCAACTAGAGGAAGGATATACCCCTTGTCCCCGGCTGAAATACGGGCCATGTCTGCCTATATCACCGAGAGCCTGGCTAAGGGGTTCATTCGGAGATCTTCGTCCCCTGCCGGAGCAGGTTTTTTCTTCGTCAAGAAGAAGGAAGGTGATCTGCGCCCTTGCATTGACTACCGGGGATTAAACCAGATCACCATAAAAAACAAATACCCTCTGCCACTCATCCCCGAACTATTCGATCGGCTCCGAGGAGCTCGTGTATTCACCAAGTTGGACCTCCGTGGGGCCTATAACCTGGTTCGCATTCGCTCTGGAGACGAATGGAAGACCGCATTCAACACTCGGGATGGGCACTACGAGTATTGTGTCATGCCCTTTGGTCTGTGTAATGCTCCGGCAGTCTTCCAAGAACTGGTAAACGACGTGTTCAGAGATCTCCTCTATGTCTGTGTCGTGGTATATCTGGATGACATCCTGGTCTTCTCTCCGGACCTACAGACCCACAGAGAGAACGTGCAGCTAGTGCTCCAAAGGCTTAGAGAGAACCGTCTGTACGCCAAGTACGAGAAGTGCGTCTTTGAACAGTCGTCCCTTCCCTTCCTGGGTTATGTAATCTCGGACACTGGCCTGCAGATGGACCCAGAGAAAGTGTCTTCCATCCTCAACTGGCCGCCTCCATCCGGACTGAAGGCTATCCAACGCTTCCTTGGCTTTGCAAACTATTATCGTCAATTCATCCCGCACTTCTCTGCCCTGACTGCGCCTCTCTCTGCTTTGACTAAAAAGGGAGCTAATCCTAAGGACTGGCCACCGGCGGCCGATGCCGCGTTCTGCTCTTTGAAACAGGCGTTTGCTTCTTCCCAGGTTCTCCATCGCCCTGAATTGAACCGACAGTTCACCGTAGAGGAATGTCGTAGAGGTGAACGGTCGGAGCCTCCTCCGCAGGGGCCGGGGCAATGTTGATGCAGAAATCCTCCTCCGAGAACATGGTCACTTGCGGATTCTTCTCCAAGACCTTCTCGGCACCCGAACGCAACTACACCATTGGGGATCGGGAGCTACTGGCCGTCAAGCTGGCCTTGGAGGAATGGCGCTACCTCTTGGAGGGAGCAGTATACCCTGTGATCATCTACACGGACCACAAGAATCTGGAGTACCTGCGGTCAGCCCAAAGACTAAACACGCGACAAGCCCGCTGGTCCTTGTTTCTTGCTCGTTTTGATTTCCAACTCCATTTTCGGCCTGCGGACAAGAACGTGCGGGCAGACGCCTTGTCTAGGTCCTTCGTACCCGTAGAGCTGGAGGAGGAGACGTTCCAGCCCATCATCAGCCCCAGTAAAATCATTCCGGTGGCTCCTGTCGCTCTGACTCAGATACCCCCTGGGAAAACCTATGTCTCAGATACTGACAGACAGAGAGTCCTGCAATGGGGCCATGCCTCAAAGATCGCCGGCCACGCTGGTCAGAAGAAGACTTGGAGTACGATTGTCCGTCACTATTGGTGGCCTTCTCTCCGTAAAGACGTCGCAACCTTCGTCTCAGCCTGTCCGTCCTGTGCCCGGAACAAGACACCCAAGCACCTACCATATGGACGTCTTCTGCCTCTGCCCATTCCTTCCGTTCCGTGGCAACATATTGCAATGGACTTCATTACGGACTTACCCTTATCCTCCGGACACACAGTCATATGGGTTGTGGTGGACCGTTTCTCAAAAATGGCTCACTTCGTTCCCATGCCCGGGCTGCCCTCTGCCCAGGAACTAGCTGACTCCTTCATACAACACATATTCCGATTGCATGGCTTTCCCGCACACATTGTGTCCGATAGAGGAACTTAGTTTACTTCGTGCTTCTGGAGGGCTCTCTGCAACCATCTGGGAGTATCCTTGGACTTTTCTTCGGCCTACCATCCTCAGTCGAATGGCCAAGTGGAACGGGTCAATCAGATCCTGACCTCCTTCCTGCGCCACTACGCTAATGCCCATCACGATGACTGGTCCACGCTTCTTCCTTGGGCTGAGTTCTCCCACAACCACCACATCAGCGAGTCCACCTCCAGCTCTCCCTTCCAAGTCGTTTACGGACTTCAGCCTTCTGTCCCATTGCCAGTATCCTCGGCTTCCGATGTCCCCGCAGCAGATGCTCTGGTCCAGAACTTCTCAGCCATATGGAGCTCTGTCAAGACTTCCCTAGAGCGTGCTTCTTTGCGGATGAAGAGACATGCGGACAAAAGGTGCCTGGATCCCCCGTGTTACTCCCCAGGTGATCTAGTTTGGCTTGCATCCAAATATGTCCGATTGAAGTTGCCATCATACAAGTTGGGTCCTCGTTATATCAGGCCGTTTAAAGTCATCAGCAAGATTAATGCAGTCTCCTACAAGCTGCAGCCCCCGGCCACGATGCGGATCCCCAACTCCTTCCATGTCTCCTTGCTCAAGCCTGTTGTCCTTGGTCCCTTCTCCGCTGATGCCGGTACTGCTCCTACTCCCATTGCTGACGATGACATCTATGCGGTAAGGGATATCGTGGCCATGAAGACCGTGCGAGGTCGGCAATACTTCCTGGTGGACTGGGCGGGTTATGGTCCCGAGGACAGGTCCTGGGAGCCCCGGGAGAATGTTGGCACACCTCTGATTCGTGCTTTCCTGTCCCGGTTGCGGGGAGTGGGGCGTGGGGGAGGGGGTACTGTCACGCTTCCCGGTCCCCGTGCCCCGCTCTCCGGTCCCCGTGGCCCGCTCCCCGCTTCCCGGCGGCGTTCCCGGCTCACCACTCCGGTCCCGGCCTCCTCTTCCTCGCCTGCGCCCTCCATGCGTCCAGCTCCCCGCTCCCGGCGCTCCTCAGTGACGTGGGACACCCTGCCGGGCACCCCTGCTTCCTCTGCACCGCTCCCTGGACTGGCTTCTGGCACATGGGCCTCGCGCATGCGCATTAGGGCGCGCGCGCGGTCATTGACCCTTTCTTAAAGGGCCAGCACCTTGAAACAGGAAATTGCATAGACAGGTACAGGGTATATTAGGATTCTCTTTCCTGGTGGGCGGGGCCTGTTCTACGTGTTTAGTAAGCTAGGAGTTCAGGTCCCCATGTTGCTTTACCCTGTATTAACCCTGTCTGTCTCGCAGAGCCTGTCCTGCCACGCCAGCCGCTCCGAACCAAGTCCGTGCCAGTACCCTGACGGTGACTTCGGCGGATGTTCCACCACCTCTGCAGCTCCGCCAGTCTCCAGTCCCTGGCTCCATTTGGTGACCCGTCCCATCGCTCAGCAGGTTCCAGGTCCCGCCTGACCCTACAACCCGGCCTCGGACCCTGAGCCTCGTCACCCAGACTACCGTCCAGAACTCCGTGTGCTCAGCGACATCCACCCTTCCAGCTCCCCTACGGACTGTCTGGCTACCAATAGTGCTTCGGCTACCGTGCATCAAGACCCTCTGGCGGGATGACCAGCCTGGCTGCCTCCTCAAGGGAAACCGGTGTACGGTCCAGTGTTTCCACCACCCGGACGTAACAACACGTACTGAGACAACGCTGGCAGCTGGACACGACAAGATCTCCAAGGCGTAAGTGGAGAGCTCTGGCCATTTTTCAAGATTTGAAGCCCAAAATGAGCAAGGTTCCAGTTGCAAAGTCATGGCATCGATGTTCATTTGGAGATACTCCTGTATCATCCTCTCCAGCCGTTGACTATGTGTCAGACTTTTTGTCTCTGGTGGCCTTGCAAAGGATGGTTTAAAAAAATTATGAAACGATTCAATAAAATTGCTGTTACCAGCACCAGATACGGTGTTGCTGGTACGGTTAGACTGTTGATGACGAGACAGTCCTATGTTTGTCAAGTTACAACTGGGACATTCACGTGCACCACTGGGGTTTGGTGGAAAAGCCGAGCTAAGATCGAGTAACAGCTTCTGCTGATACTCCTGCATACGTGCGTCCCTTTCTATGGCTGGAATTATTTCCCAAAATTTGGACTTGTACCGGGGATCTAATAGTGTGGCAACCCAGTAGTCATCATCACTTCTAATTTTGACAATCTGAGGGTCATGTTATAGGTAGTGCAGCAAGAAGGCGCTCATGTGTCTTGCGCATCCAGGAGGACCAAGTCCGCACTGTGTTTGTGGCATAGAGCTGCTAACCGTTCTTTCTTCCTCTGACATCTCCCCCCAACTTCTTTCAACTGAAATTTGACCAAGGTCTCCCTCATCTGCTGAGTCTTCCATGTCCATGGACAGTTCGTCCTCCATTTCTTCATGTTCTCCTGCACCTTCCTCAACATTTTGCCTGCTACCATGCGCCCTTGTTAATCCCTCTCACCCATCGTCCCATGCCTGCCGGCTTGGTGATGATGAACGCCTGGACCTTGTTGATGTTGTTATCCCTTGCGCATATGAATCCTTCTGTAGTTCCTCCCCTTCCTCTTGTCCCATCCCTGACTCCGAATAGTGTTTAGCGTGTGCTCCAGCATGTAAATGACTGGAATTGTCATGCTGCTAATGGCATTGTCAGCGCTAAACATATTCGTCGCCATGTCCAAACTGTGCAGAAGGGTGCATAGGTCCTTGATCTGAGACCACTCCATGAGGGTGATCTGCCCCACCTCTGCATCTCGTTGGCCCAGGCTATACATCATGACGTAATGCACCAGTGCTCGGCGGTGCTACCACAGTCGCTGTAACATGTGGAGAGTCGAATTCCAGCGTGTCGCCACATTGCATTTCAGGCAATGAACCGGCAGGCCGAAAGACTTCTGGAGCGATGCAAGTCGGTCAGCTGCGGCGGTTGAATGGCGGACGTGAGCAGACAATTTTCATGCCCTGTGCAAAAGGCCATCTAGGCCGGGATAGTGTGTTAAAAATTGCTGGACTACAAGGTTCAACACGTGAGCCATACAAGGCACGTGTGTCACCTTGCCCAGGTGAAGGACCGCACCCAGGTTTGCAGCATTGTCGCACACGGCCTTACTTGGCTGCAGGTTGAGTGGAGACAACCATTTACGAAACTCGGACCGCAGAGCTGCCCACAACTCAACCGCTGTGTGACTCTTATTTCCAAGACATTTCAAGCTAAAGACTGCCTGATGCCATTGTGCTCTGCTGCCAGCATAGTAAGGAGTCCTTGTGCGCAGTTACAACGCTGGTGGCCTGACCAGGCAGGCTTGGGGCGGAGGTGAAGGGCCCAGGAGAGGTTGAGGAGGCAGAAGCGTTAGAGGAACTTCGACAGACAGAGGATTGACGCACAAGTCGTGGGGATGGCAAGACTTGTTCAGCAGACCCTTCTCCATCTATCACCATAGTTACCCAGTGCCCATTCAGCGACATGTAACGCCCCTGTCCATGCTTTCTTTTCCAAGTATCAGTGGTGAAATGCACTCATTCACAAACAGACTTTCTCAAGGAAGCGGTGATGTTGTGTGCGACATGCTGGTGTAGCGCAGGCACACCTTTCTTTGAGAAGTAGTGGTGACTGGGCATCTGGTACTGGGGCACTGCGACGGACATAAGGTCTCAAAAATCCGATGTGTCCACCAGGTGGAAAGGCAGCATTTCGGTAGTCAAGAGCTTACAGAGGGTTAAAGTCAACCTCTTAGCTTTGTCATGGGTCGGAGGAAATGGCCTTTTATTTGTCCACATCTGAGGGACAGAGATCTGACTGCTGTGTGGAGACGGTGGTGAGTAGTATGTCCCTGGAGAAAAAGCAGGTTTGTGAGGAAAGTGATGGCGGAGACATGATGTTGCCTTCATCAAAAGTTGGTGCTATCGATGTCTGAGAGAGCTGTACACCCGCACTTGTTTCCCCTTCCAAACCAACTGACGACCTACCAAGCAAACTGCCTGTTGCAGTTACAGTGGTGGAAGGTGTGCGTGGAAAACCAGGTGTGACACCTGTCCCCACAGTCATAGAAGATAAAGAGGGGGCGGATGCGCTGGAAGGGGCAGGCGGTGGTTGGCCCACTCCGCTAGGCCGCATTGCAGCACAGTGAGCTTCCGACTGGGACTTATGCTTGGTATTCATGTGACGATTCATGGAAGAAGTTGTCAAACTGCTGAGCTTTTTGCCTCTACTTATAGATTCCCGACAAATTTTACAGATCACATGATTTGGGAGATCCTTTGCAAGGTCAAAAAAGGACCAGGCTAGGCAAGGCTTAGAGGACATGCGACCTTCAGAGCCACCCATACTTGTGCTCAGAGGCAGAGTGGTGGCTGAGGATGCAGTTGTAGACGTGCTACCAGTACGCCGACTTTGTCAAGGAAAGCACAAGATAACTTCGTTGTCAGTTGCATCCTCCTCCACCGCATCTGGTGACCTCCTCAAGTGACTGACTGTGGGTTGACAGTAAGTGGGATCTAGAACTTCATCATCAAGCGTTGTGTTTGCACTCCCCTCGCCCTCAGACCTAGTCTCTTCCTGCCCTGACTGAATATTTAAGTTGTAGAGCTGTAGGGGGAAAAAGCGCAATAGGGTCTTACCCGGTATGAGGGTAGAGAGACAGAAAGAGGTACACTCACCTGGTAGGGTTGTGAAAGTCACAACTCCTTATGATCGCATGTGAGTGCCTTTTTGTGGTTTAGCAGCGGCCCCGGAATGCAGTATATAAAATATAAGTCAGGTAAAGAGAAAACCGGTTTAAACCGGTTTTCTCTTTACCTGACTTATATTTTGAATATTTAAGTTGTCATCTCAATTTGGTATCTGCGTCTCATCGTCATCAGTATGTTCCTCATTGTCTCCACCAACAGGTGTTACAGTTTGTGAATGAGGGTCTACATTATGCTCAAAAACTTGGTCATCAGGGCCTGAATCTGAGTCACAAAGCTTCTGGGCATCACTGCAGACCATTTCCTGGTCTGTACTCACTATAGCTTGGGAGCAGACCTCTGATTCCCAGGCTATAGTGTGACTGAACAGCTCTGCATGGATAAAAAATTAAGCAAGGGAGCGCATGTGAAGGGTCTGGGAGATAGCGGTGAGGAGGAGAAAAATAATCTGCTCACCTGATGTGGTTGTGCAGCCCTCGCACAACCACGGTATAAGACTGGAGTGTGGTGTCAGAGCTCTTCTAACCTGTTAGCCCACGATGTCCATCCAGGGAAGCACATTCCTGAAGAGCTGGTCACATGACAGATCACTGGGCGTCTCTGGTAGTCTGACCTCCGTAACAAGCAGCTCTTGCCGTGAACCCACAGAGGGGAAGATCAGCAGTAAAGTATAGAAGCACGGTCTGATAAAGCGCTAAGGAGGCCACAGTATTAGGCTATGTGTCCACGATGCGGATTTCTCGCGGATTTTGCCGCGAATTTATCGCGGATTTACCGCGGATTTCCTGAAAATCTGCAGCAGCGGCACTTACCAGCCATTTCAATGGCATTTTGGAAATGCTGTGTCCATGCTGCGGATTTTTCCGCGGCGGATTTGCCGCGGATTTTGATCCGGAAAAATCTGCAGCATGTCAATTATTGTTGTGGATTTTGGTGCGGATTTTGGCTATAGAATTGGGAAAAAAAAATAAAAAATCTGCATCAAAATCCGCGGCAATTCCGCGGTAAATCCGCGGCAAATCCGCGACAAAAAAAAGGTGCGGATTTGCCGCGAAAGTCGCGGATTTTCATGCAGAAAAATCCGCAGGTACATTCTACCGTGGACACATAGCCTTAGGGTTTACATTTCAATTAATTTAGTGTTGACCAATGGAATCGCACCTGTCCCTTTAAATAGTACTCTCCACATTCCGTTTTATATCCATCTGATGAAGATATTGTGTATATCGAAATGCGTTGTGGCTGATAGAAAACAATAAATTCTAAAAAACAATAATCTGTCAGTGTGGGTAGAGCAAGAATTTAATTTTATAATTGTATAAATTAGACAATGGATATTCTTATTTTTAAAATTGCGTTAAATGTCTATTTTATCTCAACCACTGGGTGCATATGCCAGCACAATAGGTGCTGTGAATCATTTTTCCAGCACAATAGGTGCTGTGGACTGCTTTTCCAGAACCGACAGAAATAGCTATTGAATCTCAAACACTGGGTGCATATCCAGCACAATAGGTGCTGTGAATCATTTTTCCAGAATCCGAGCACTAGAATTATGCATGTGCCAGCACAATGAAGTTTCCGATTTCATTGTTAAATGTCTATTGAATCTCCACCACTAGTGCATATGCCAGCACAATAGGTGCTGTGAATCACTTTTCCAGCACAATAGGTGCTGTGAACCGCTTTTCCAGAACTGACAGAAATGTCTATTAAATCTCAAACACTGGGTGCATATGCCAGCACAATAGGTGCTGTGAATCACTTTTCCAGAATCCGAGCACTAGAATCATGCATATGCCAGCACAATAAAGGTTCCGATTCCATTGTTAAATGCTTATTGAGTCTCAACCCCTCGGTGCATATGCCAGCACAATGGGTGCTGTGAATCACTTTTCCAGCACAGTAGGTGCTGTGAACCACTTTTCCAGAACTGACAGAAATGTCTATTGAATCTCAACCACTGGGTGCATATGCCAGCACAATGGGTGCTTGAATAATTTTTCCAGCACAATAGGTGCTGTGAATCCCTTTTTCCAAACCCAAGCAACAGAATTCATTAAATCAATTCAATGTTTGGCTACATTCTCAGTAGTCAGATTAAGACCCTCAGGGTGTAAGGTACCCAATCTGAATATCCAGTAACTCTCTCTTTTAATAAGTCTCTCGAACCGATCGGATCCGGAGTTATCTATGTGATCAATAATTAATAATCTCAATTGTTTGGCATCCTTCTGATATGCAATTTGAAAATGTCGTGATAGGCTTTGCTGTTGGAAGCCGTTTTTGATATTGGACCTACAGTTAGGTCCAGAAATATTTGGACAGTGACACAAGTTTTGTTATTTTAGCTGTTTACAAAAACATGTTCAGAAATACAACTATATATATAATATGGGCTGAAAGTGCACACTCCCAGCTGCAATATGAGAGTTTTCACATCCAAATCGGAGAAAGGGTTTAGGAATCATAGCTCTGTAATGCATAGCCTCCTCTTTTTCAAGGGACCAAAAGTAATTGGACAAGGGACTCTAAGGGCTGCAATTAACTCTGAAGGCGTCTCCCTCGTTAACCTGTAATCAATGAAGTAGTTAAAAGGTCTGGGGTTGATTACAGGTGTGTGGTTTTGCATTTGGAAGCTGTTGCTGTGACCAGACAACATGCGGTCTAAGGAACTCTCAATTGATGTGAAGCAGAACATCCTGAGGCTGAAAAAAAAGAAAAAATCCATCAGAGAGATAGCAGACATGCTTGGAGTAGCAAAATCAACAGTCGGGTACATTCTGAGAAAAAAGGAATT
Organism: Anomaloglossus baeobatrachus; assembly: GCF_048569485.1. Taxonomy (NCBI): domain Eukaryota; kingdom Metazoa; phylum Chordata; class Amphibia; order Anura; family Aromobatidae; genus Anomaloglossus; species Anomaloglossus baeobatrachus. The sequence continues at coordinate 104,750,280 of NC_134362.1, forward strand.
GACTGGTGAGCTTGGGAACTCAAAAAGGCCTGGGCGTCCACGGATGACAACAGTGGTGGATGATCGCCGCATACTTTCTTTGGTGAAGAAGAACCCGTTCACAACATCAACTGAAGTCCAGAACACTCTCAGTGAAGTAGGTGTTTCTGTCTCTAAGTCAACAGTAAAGAGAAGACTCCATGAAAGTAAATACAAAGGGTTCACATCTAGATGCAAACCATTCATCAATTCCAAAAATAGACAGGCCAGAGTTAAATTTGCTGAAAAACACCTCATGAAGCCAGCTCAGTTCTGGAAAAGTATTCTATGGACAGATGAGACAAAGATCAACCTGTACCAGAATGATGGGAAGAAAAAAGTTTGGAGAAGAAAGGGAACGGCACATGATCCAAGGCACACCACATCCTCTGTAAAACATGGTGGAGGCAACGTGATGGCATGGGCATGCATGGCTTTCAATGGCACTGGCTCACTTGTGTTTATTGATGACATAACAGCAGACAAGAGTAGCCGGATGAATTCTGAAGTGTACCGGGATATACTTTCAGCCCAGATTCAGCCAAATGCCGCAAAGTTGATCGGACGGCGCTTCATAGTACAGATGGACAATGACCCCAAGCATACAGCCAAAGCTACCCAGGAGTTCATGAGTGCAAAAAAGTGGAACATTCTGCAATGGCCAAGTCAATCACCAGATCTTAACCCAATTGAGCATGCATTTCACTTGCTCAAATCCAGACTTAAGACGGAAAGACCCACAAACAAGCAAGACCTGAAGGCTGCGGCTGTAAAGGCCTGGCAAAGCATTAAGAAGGAGGAAACCCAGCGTTTGGTGATGTCCATGGGTTCCAGACTTAAGGCAGTGATTGCCTCCAAAGGATTCGCAACAAAATATTGAAAATAAAAATATTTTGTTTGGGTTTGGTTTATTTGTTCAATTACTTTTGACCTCCTAAAATGTGAAGTGTTTGTAAAGAAATGTGTACAATTCCTACAATTTCTATCAGATATTTTTGTTCAAACCTTCAAATTAAACGTTACAATCTGCACTTGAATTCTGTTGTAGAGGTTTCACTTCAAATCCAATGTGGTGGCATGCAGAGCCCAACTCGCGAAAATTGTGTCACTGTCCAAATATTTCTGGACCTAACTGTATGTTTATTCAACCTGGCGTGCATCGTTTGTACTGTACGGCCCACGTACTGTAGACCGCACGTGCACTCAAGCAGGTAAATAACATAGGTGCTCTGACAGTCTAGGTGAAATTGAATGGGGAAATGAGCATTTGTGGTCCAGGATGTAAAGCAAGTGATCTTATCACCATTAACCTCACAGCATTTACACCTGGAGTTGTTGCAGCGATAGTTTCCGTTGTTACTGGAAACAATGGTGGTTTTGGAAGAATCTTTAAGATTAGGATTACTTGGCGCTATTAGATTCTTCAAGTTTATATTCCTCCGGTAGATGATGGAGGGCTTAGGGGGGATCTGATCTCGAAGTAGCGGGTCACCCTGTAATATAAACCAGTATTTCTCTAGGATTTTGTGAATTTGGATCCTGGATTTGCAAAAAGTGGTTACTAAGCTCCATTTTCGTGGATTCAATTTATCTTCACTCTTTGTAATACTATGCTGTTTCTCTTGGATCTTTCGGATACAAAGGTCCTGAGTGAGTTGCTTAGTCTTGCTAAAGGCATCCTCCAGAAGTTTAGATGGATAGCCTTTTTGTCTGAACCTTTTTCTCAGGAGATTGGATTCCTGCAGGAAATCACCATCACTGGTGCAGTTTTTTCTGACCCTCCAGTATTGCCCGTATGGAATATTGGTTATCCAACTAGGGAGGTGTCCACTGTCGAACCTCAAGTAGCTGTTGACATCTACTTGTTTGCAATGTGTCGAGGTGGACACCCCCCCATTTTCATCTAACCTCACCATCAGGTCCAAGAGCTGGAGGGCACTGGAAGAAACCGCAGCGGTAAAGGTGAGACCCCAGGAATTGACATTGAGTTGAGAAATGAAGTGATTGGCTTGTAATAGAGATCCCCTCCAAATGAGGAGCAGGTCATCTGTGAAGCGCCGGTAATAAACCAAATGACCCGCTGTCAGAGGGGACTGTGCGATGTGGGACGATGCAAACACCCCCATGAACAGATTAGCGTAACTAGGGGCGAATCTCGTCCCCATCGCACAGCCCCTCCTCTGCCTGTAGATATTGGTCTCAAAGGTGAAAATATTATTAGATAAAATGAAATCAATTGCCGTTAAAAGAAAAGTTTTCTGATCAACCTGCATCAAGGGATCGTTATCAAGATGTTGTTTGACAGCAGCAAAGAAAGCCATGGAACCCATAGGGTGGAAGGGCGACATGACTAGAGGGAAGGGAAGGAGTGATGGGGTTAATGGAAACAGGAATGGTTTGTTTATAAGGCAGAATAAAGGGATTGGTGGGTAGGAGGAGTTCCCTGGAGGAAGAGGTGGGGCAGTTGAGGGGTGTAAGTAAAGGACCTTGACTTACCCCCTCTCTCTTGACTTCCGGATATGGAACGATCCGGACGTGCGACAGGATGGCTGCTATCCGGGACCAGCGGATTCATCATGGCAGTGCACGGGCCCCTGGCAGCGCGGTCCCACGTCTTGACTGCTGGGGGTTAACCCGTTGGCAATTTCCCCTCGCTCCCCTGTCAGCTGCGGGCGGCGTCCCCCCTCCCTCATCTCTCAGGTACTTGCCGTGTGCGGGGGGAGCGAGGAGGAGATGCGAGAGCCCCTTCGGGGACCCTCCGCGGTAGTGACGTGGCCAGGGCAGTACTCAGCTGCTGCTCCGGCCGCGGGAGGAATCTCCGTCCGGGCCGCGGCAGCCGGGAGGGGGGCGTGGCTAGTCTGCGGCCTACTTCCGGTCCGAGCCGCGGCCTGGATTGCTGGATGCGGCGGCTCCCGGACGGGGAGAGCGCCCGGCGGTGACAGAGGCCAGCTTTACCCCTCGCGGACGGCGGGGGGGGCCGCGGAGCTGCAGCCAGTGGTGGGTCCGGCACCAGGGCAGGCGGGCCTGGAGCGACGGGTGCCCAGGAGGCGTCGGTGAGTGGGGGTGACGGCAGGGGCCCTGCAGTTTCTGCTTGGTCACCCAGATCAGGGGGCAGCTCCCGGCCGCGGCGGTCTCCCCCAGGAGGGGGAGGGCCCAACGGTCAGAGGCTTTCATGAGGCCCAGGAGGGCTGGATGCGGCGGCTCCTGGCCAGGAGAGCGCCCGGCGAGGACGGAGGCCAGCGTTACCCCCCCCCCGCGGGTGGAGGGGGGGGGCCGGGGGGCTGCAGCCAGCAGGGGGTCCGGCACCAGGGCAGGCGAGCCTGGTGCAACGGATGCCCGGGAGGCGTCGGTACGTGGGGGTGACGGCGGGGGCCCTGCGGTCCCTGCCTGGTCACCCAGAGCAGGTGTGCCGCTCCCGGCAGCGGCGGTCTCCCCCAGGGGGGCGAGGACCCGGCGGACGGATGCCTTCTGGGCCCAGGAGGGCAGGAAGCTGGCGGCTCTGGATGGGAGTCTGTTGGCAGCGGGTCGGGCCACAGGTACCCCCTGTCCTCGCAGGCAGCGGGGGGGGTCGGGCCAGAAGATGAGGCCCGCGGTGGCAGCCCGTGGGACGGGATGGTTTCCGGGGTTGTCGCCGCGGGACAGAAGATGGAGCTTGGAGGATGGTGCCCACGCGGCGTACCAGGAGGACGGCTGTGGTGGTGGCAGCGCTTCGGCGGCGTCTGCGTTACATGAGCCAGAGGCGGTCGGCTCCAGCGAGGAGGGGGAGGAAGCAGCGACGGAAGAATCAGATGTCCGGATGGCGTGACTTTTATTCCAGAATACGCCGGGTCGCGGTTGGGTGAGACGGCCGTGGATTCGGCAGGGTTGGGGCGCAGTTGGTGGGGGGGGCGGCTGCGGACATGGCAGCGCCGAGTGGGTTTGTGTTTTGACCAGGTATGGGGTTAACTGCAGTGGTGTATACGGTTGTGGAGAGTGCGCATGCACCGCCGGCGGCATGGACGGGATCGGTGGTTAGTAGGCGCAGGTGCGGCAGGCAGAGTGAGGGCGCATGAGGCGGCAGGGGAGCATTTTCGGGCAGAGGCGGCAAGGGCTGTGACAGAGTGAGTGGTGAGGAACGAAGAGGGGGATGAGGTGGTGCGTCTGGCTGACAGTGGCCAAGTGTGAGAGGTATGGGTGCTTCAAAGGCCCGCTGGGGGGGGGGCTCACTTGCTGGAGGATGTGAGGGTTAAGATTTGAATGGGGAAAGTGTAGCAATAGTTTCGCTGCTCCCCCTGGAACAGTTTCACCTGGATTAGGTTAAGCCAAGTGATTCCAGGAAGGATAAGTAGAGGGAGGGGAGCGCCGGTGGAGGCTCACCCCTCGTACATTTGCAACGTGGCTGCGGGCATTTGCGTTTTTTTGGCAAGGGTATCGGGGGAAGGAATTGGGTAATTGGTTCGGCATGGTTCAGTTATATGGATCCATTTGGGGTGGCTTGTTAGGTCATATGGTGGTTTAGTCAGGCTTCAGTACGCCGAGTAATTTCAGCAAGGGAAGGTGTTGCGTGCCAGTATGCGGTAGGATCATACGGGCACATCCTTATGGCTGCAGTGGATGGCGGCTCCTAGTCAGCCCCCCCTTTTGGGGGGTAGTTGGCTGTTCGGGGCTTGGAACCCCGGCGACACGGACGATGAGGGTTTTTTTGGGGGGAATAGAATGATGGGTGGTGCAGATTTGGCGCGGACGGTTGTCTTAAGCATAAGTGTTGGGTTGTGGTAAGGAACATAGTAATTCTGCGTCTTTCTATTTGTATTGGTGGATCTTCGCCTCCTTATTGGAAGTTTGCGCTGGGCCAGGGGACACCTGGTGGTTGTCAGTGGAAAGAGGGGTCAGGAAGTGGCTTTGGGCAGGATGGGTGGGGCCATTCGGGGCCCTCCTTGTCATGATTGGGTTTCTCTGTTGGGGGGTAGTGCCGGAAATGAGCCGTATATAGATATATATATTTCGGCTTGTTCAAAATGTATCTTATCTGGAGGAGTCATCGGTGTATGCCTGCTTGGCTCCAGAATTGTCGGCGGTTTATTATGTGTCGTTTGACAGAGGGTGGGATTTGGTAAAGGCGGTGAGCCGTGGAGCATTGATGGCAAAGGCGGATTTGGAGGCGCATTTAGGTTGTTACTGGTTCACCCTACTAGCTAGCAGTTCTGGTGCTGCGGTGGGGAGGGGAGTTATTATTATGTTGATCGATGGGTGCTAATGGGTTTTGTCCCATTTTATGTTCCTTTGGAGGCGGTTATTTCTTTGTGGAGTGGTTTGTGCGTGGTGTGTCCAAGCTTACACCTCTTATTCATTATAGGTTGATTCTCTTTATATCGGGTTGGCGGGTTGATGATTCGTTGGGGTTGATTGTTTCATTGCAGATGGTGGTGGATACTCTTTTGGGCCTGTTGGCGCAGGCGAAGACTGAGGGGTCCAACGCCAGTGATATGGTTTGTGGGGGATAAAGTTTGATGTTATGGTCAGAAAGGTAGGATTCGTGGGTAATGGTGTGGTCCTATGGGCTGCGATAGAGGCAGTTAGGTCAGCTAAGACGGTGCGGTTTCAGGCGGTGCAGTCTTTGCAGGGGCGGTCGAACCACGGGTGCAGAGTTACGCCGCTGGGGTGCGTGTCTGCTGAACGGCTGGCGATGGCTGCGTCAAGGGTGCAGCCATCGGATCATTTGTGTGTGGTCACGAGGGAGATCAATGATGATCTGATGGTGTAGGAGGTTTTTTTTTTTTTTACGGCGATTTAGTGGCCGCGGATTGTGGCTGGGTAAGGTGGTACCTGATGGAACGTAGCTGCGGTACTCGGATGCAGCGGGTCCAGTTGTTTTCTGGTTGGGCATTGTGGGTAGCGCTTCCAATCGGTGGTAGTGGTCGGGTTGTGGAGGTTGGCAGTTTTTCCAAGAGGAAGGTGTGCTGTCATTCTGACTATCAGTTGGTGGAGAATTCGATTAATAGTTGGTTTTCTAATCCTGGGGCCAAGGGTGGCGTACTTGCGGCAGTTGGTTTCTCAATTGTATGCGTTTTAAAAAAAAAATGTTATGCGTGGCGCAACCAGTACTGGGGGTTCGCCAAGGGAATAGCAGCTGCTTTGTTTCCTTCCAGTTCTGCAGGTCTCGGGAGTTGAGGCCGGGTAGCAGACGAGGTGGGCACAGTGTGTCCGGAGGGCTTGTGGAGTCTGGTGGCTGTGTTGGGGAGCGGCTCAGGGCCCAGTGACTGAGGTTATTTGGGGCTGATATCCAGAAGTGTGGTTGGCGCGGATAACGTTGTTTGGGGACATGTGTGAGGAAGGCCCGGTGGAGTATTTGGTGGTGGCGTTGGCAGTGGTGAGTAACGGTTTTCAGGTTGCTAGCCCGGCGTCAGCAGTGGAGCAGAGGGTGGCGGCTGTGGCTGTCTTGTTGAGGATTAGATGTGGAGAGATGTTTTCGCAGGATTTTAGTGCGCGGCAGGCCTTGAAGGGTTTTGTCATAAGGGTGTGAGGGAGCGGGACACAAGGGTCCGTCTCCGTTGTTTTGTGGCAGCGTTTGGTGAGTGGTTTGTGGTGGCTATGTTCATCTGAGCACGAGCGGGTTTTGTTTCCCTTGTCCAAAACGGTTTGTGCTAGCCTTTTGGGGGGCTTTGAGATTGTGGGGTTGGTCAGCCCATATACGGTTAAGAGCGGAGGTTGGATGTTGGAGGATGTGTCCGAGGTGGTGCAGTGGGTTGAGCGCCGGCTTCGTCGCTCACCGAATCAGATTAGGCGGGTGGTGAAGGTTGGTGTTGTTATACGCGGTCCCGGGTGCGGAATTATGTTGTTAGGACGCCCAGGCTCATTATTGTGTCGCCTTTAAGTCATCTGCTTCTGTCCACAGTTATACACTTTCCCCGTTATAATCCATCTCCCTATAGGAATTGTATATGTCATCTCTTTCTTCCCACACAGTTCGAAACATCCTCTATTTTGCTCCATCCCTCATTCCACTTACACATCTCCAGACAGGAGCTTTACATGTCATCTCCCATTCCACTCAGTACGTTATATGCACTGTCCCTCACACAGACTTCACACGCCCATCCCTCACTCTATGCCCACTGCACGTGCAGTGAGACATTTGCATAATCACTGACGTTGCATGCATGGACCTGCCCTGTCCTGTTTCCCTCATCCTGCCCCTGTTATGACTCAGCGCGCGTGCGCACACAGCACACACATATCGTCCATTCATGTGTCTAACTCCCCCACCGATGACGCGGCGCGCGTGCGCAGACGTGCACCCGCGTCACCGCTGACGTCACGCGCGCACGCGCGATGACAGTTGTGACTCATACCAGGAAGTGGCATTCACCTTTAAAAAGCCGCTCCGCTACACACAGCAGCGCCACACACCTCCTGCCTGCTCCTCTGGGACTCTGTGCCCATTCCAGGTGCCCATAAGGTAAATCTATGCCACACTGTATGCTCTGCCACTAATTGTATGCTCTGCCTCTAACTGTACACATATACATGGTTCGCCTCAATACAGTCACTTAACATTATCTCAATCTCCTTCTCTCCCTCAGGCACTTCCTCCACTTCTCCCCTAGCCTCTCGCTTCTCCCTGACTGTGGGTATGTTTCATATTATTTCATATTACCTCATACTTTGCATATTATGCCTGTATATCACTGTTTTACACAAACCTGCATATAATCATTTCCATGCCTGTTCATGCCTACCATATGCTTGATTATACCAACAGTAATATGTCCCCTTACTAGCCTTTCATTGTCTAGTCGGATACCTCCTCCTGGTGCTTGCCCTCTGAATATATACATATTATTGTATTAATGCCTATTCCTCTGATTGGTTCTGATTACTTACCAAGATGTTGTTCAAACCGACACTGTCCCATTATGGGATTGTCTGTGTTAATCTATATATTGTGCCCATATAACATTTTACTTACCAATTATTGGTATACTCCCTCTTGATTTTCTGCTATACCAGCACACGCTTGTATTTGCTGTACGGCCTGTTTACACTGTGCCTGTGGTGCTTAATTATACCTCTTTCATTTAGCGTACTACGCCTGTAAAGTAAAAACGCCCTACCCGTGGTACAATCCTCGGACGTTTGACTCGTCCATGTTCCATGGTCTCTCTGTAAGAGAGTGAACTATGACAATACAGGGCGAGCATTAGGACCCTGAAGAGTCTGCCTGTCTGTCTGAGCAATAAACAGGAAGTAGTTGTGGAGATCCAGGAAATGCGGAGAGGGAGTTTGGTGTCCATGGCAACGGGTTTTGAAAACGTAGTAGGTGAAGCAATATGGGCCTTAAAAAAAGTTGGTTGTAAGCCCCGGTTGGTGACCAAGAGACTTGTTGGTGAACAGAGCCAGTGACAGCATCTGAGGAGAGTGAAGGGAAACAGAAATTGCGAAGACAATACCACATCACTGTGTGATAAGCGATCCAGTTGTGCGGACCTGGGTCCAACTGAAAAAGCATCTGAGGAGAAGCTGAGGAGATGTTTCCCTCCCTGACAGAGCAAGTGATTGATGTCCAGTAAGGCCGTGAGTGACTGCGATAAGAGAGACGGCGTCCGGTGTCATCCCCATTGGAAGGATTCTGACAAGCCCTGGAAAAGAGTGATCCCCAGACTGCGTCCTGAGGCTACAGAATTAAAGTGCTTGATAGGTGACTCTGGCATTGGCTGATAGCTGCCAAACTTTGTTTTCTTTTTCTTTTTTTGCAATAAGTACTTATTTTTGGCGCCAAAGTTTTATTTTTATTTTTATTTTTCTGGACTTGCTGCAGCCCATGCGGAAACACACCGGTGTAAAGTTACATTGGAGTTTAATGGTACCATAGGTTGTGAGATACCCGGGTATCCCTGTGATAAGTGTATAGTCATCATTAATTTAGTGTATTGTATTATTATCTGTGATAAGTTATACTCAGTGCGCCATCTCAGAGGTTCCATCAGGCCACCCTCACCTAATTTACATCGTCTTTTCAGTTTGATAAGTTTAACGTGTAGGTAAATTTGTTCCGGGTCCCAAATGTGATTTACATATACTGGGATCTCTGAGATCGGTGCATTGATTTTCAGCTAGCGCTTAGTGTGTGAAATTATTAATGGTAATGTTTTTAAGGGGATTTTGAGCTTATTATATTCTTCATTTCACCGTAATTTGATCCCCATTTCAGTAAAATACTGTTGCTCATTTCTGCCTCAGTCTCGGTCTGTGACTCACTGGATCTTAATAGGACCTCTGGTCATTACATTTTTGGCGTAGTCGGCAGAATCCAGTGTTTGTCATGGACGGAGGCGGCGAGGGAAGAAATGATCCCACCATATCAGCAGCCCCGCTGCTGGGTGCGGGTCTTTTGGCAGCCGCGGCGAATGTGGGAGGGCATGTACCGGTAGGAGCTTTACTCCAGCACATGCCGAAATACGACGGGCGTAATATGGCGTTGCAGGATTGGGCAGAGAGGGTCCAGAGTATTCTGCGGATGTGTAATCTGACTCCCGCATTACGAGCAGAACTGGCATTGAACGCACTAGAAGGCGACGCTAGACGGATGGTGATGGTACGACCTGAGGCTGAGAGAAGTACGTTAGAGAAAATTTTGATACTGTTAGACGGGAGTTCTGGAGGCCGGGCCCGTGTGACCCAGCTTCGATCATTTTTCTTTAACCGCCCTCAAAAGGAAAGTGAGTCTCTGATGCAGTACTCTAATACACTACAGGAAACATTGAATGAAGTGCAGCGACTAGACCCAGGGGCCCTGGGAGCGTTCCGGGAGGTAGACCACTTGCTCCGGGACCAATTCATCACAGGGTTAGCTAACAGGCTCCTTCAGGATAAACTGTATGAGGTGGCCCAGGCTACGCCAGAAATATCTTTCTGGCAGATTTACCAGGCCGCGGTGGAAAGGGAGGCAGAGTCCACTCTGGTAGTTCAAGGGGCTGTGGACAGTACACGGCTGGAGGGAGGCGGAATGCAATTGTCAGGAGCTGAAGGACTGGTAGATGTTGTACAAGCTCTGCGTGCTGAGTTGAAGGAGCTAAAGCTGGAAGTGTCTAAAATCAGAGCTGGGTCGTCCCCTACTCCCCTGGAGAGGCCACCAGCTACACCCTCTGGGATGGTGATTCCACTGACAGCTGGACCGCCCTCTTTGAATGACTCAAGCCCCCGTCCCCGGGGAGCAGTCACCTGCTGGAGGTGCGGGCGCCGGGGACACATCTCACGATACTGCCGGATGTCCACAGTCCCCGAGACTCCTCCGCCGATGTTAAACTCCCAGCCGCTGCCTTGAGGGGGCAATTCGCAGCGGCCCCCCCCTCACAAAGCCCCCAACGGAATGAGCAAGATTTGTTTGCATGGAGTCCAGTCTTAGAAGCAGAATTTGAAGGACGGAAGATGAATTGCTTGGTTGATACGGGATCTGAATGTACCATTATGCCTCTAGAAGTTTTCGAGAAATACTTCAGTCAACTAGTGGTTCCCGAAGATGGTCGAATGATAAGACTTACTGCCGCTAACAATGTCCAGCTGACGGTGAAAGGGATCGTGTGGATGAGACTGAAAATGTTTGGTCAAGAGCTGGGTAAGAAAGGGGTAGTGCTGGTGGACCACCCCCCTAGAAGAGGGATGGAAGTGACACTGGGAATGAACATTCTGCGAGATCTAAATCATCAGATGTATGCCCGTGAGGGACCCCGTTACTGGACTCGTGCTACAGGTCACCGACCGACACAGAGAATGTTACACCGCCTAGTGCTGAACTGTGATCTGCTGAAAAGTGCAGTCCCTGGGGGCCGGGTGGGCCTTGTCCGAGTGCCATCACGGACCACGATTTCACTGGCGCCCCGACAGGAGGAACTCTTGATGTTGCCAGTGGGGGTGGCGCAGAGGCTGAATGGACTTGAGGTATTACTTGAGCCAGCCCCAGAGAAGTCCTCTTGTGCCAAGGTGCATGTGGCCCGGTCTCTGACGATTGTGAAGAATGGACGGGTGCCAGTCAGATGCATTAACGTGTTGGAGGAGGCTATTACCATTCCTGCTGGGACCATCCTAGCTGAACTGTTCGTGCCAGAGGGGAAGATGCCTGACAAAGCGGTGTTTGAATTGCGGCCAGACCCACAGTCATCCTGGACATATGCGGTCGAAGTAGCAGGGCCTGAATCCCCTACCAAAGAATGGAATGGTCGTGTGATCATGGATCAGATGGGAGTAGATCGGGAGGAACTGACTTCCGTGCAACTAGAACAGTTGGAGAGGGTCGTGTGGGAACATGAAGAGACCTTCTCGCGACATGCAGAAGACTTCGGGTGCTCACCGACGATTGAGCATGAGATTCCCACGGGGGACACCCCTCCCATTAGAGAACGTTATCGTCAGATTCCCCCGACACTTTATCAAGAGGTGAAGGGCATGGTCGCCAGTATGCTCGACAATCAAGTAATACGAGAGAGCCAAAGTCCCTGGGCTGCCCCCGTTGTCCTTGTCCGAAAGAAGGATGGGACCCTCCGATTTTGTGTGGATTATCGGAAATTAAACGCGCACACTGTGCGAGACGCATACCCGTTGCCTCGGATTGAGGAGTCCCTGTCTGCATTAGGACGGGCCAAATACTTTTCAACGTTGGACTTGGCGAGTGGATATTGGCAGGTACCAATGGCTGAGAAAGATCGGGCAAAGACAGCATTTGTTATGCCAATGGGGCTCTATGAATTCAACCGGATGCCGTTCGGACTCAGTAATGCCCCGGGGACCTTTCAACGCCTTATGGAACACTGTTTAGGCGACCTGAATTTTGAATCGGTATTGATATATCTAGATGACATCGTGGTGTTCGGAACGTCATTTGAAGACCATCTTGAGAAGTTGCGCCAAGTGCTCCAACGTCTCAGTCGCCATGGCTTAAAGATAAAACCAAAGAAATGTCAACTGTTCAAAAGTCGCATAGAGTATCTAGGCCATGTGGTGACTCCCGATGGGGTGTTACCCTCAGTCAGTAAGATCTTAGCGGTACAGGGGTGGGCACCTCCTCAGACTCTACGGGAGGTGCGGGCTTTCTTGGGATTGGCAGGGTACTATCGACGATTTGTGCCCAGGTTTTCACAAGTAGTGGGTCCCCTGAATGAACTTTTAAGAGGGACGGCGCTTGGTCCTCGCAACCGCCCTATCGAATGGGGGCCTCAGCAGCAAAAGGCATTTGACGAGGTGAAAGCCGCCCTAACGAGTGCCCCTTTGTTGGCATATGCCAGGTTTGATACCCCTTTCCTGTTGTACACTGACGGTAGTCTTCACGGGTTGGGGGCGGTACTGGCCCAAATTCAGGATGGCCGGGAGCGGGTCATTGCCTATGCAGCAGGTCTTTAAGGGACACTGAGCGCAATCCGGCTAATTATAGTTTGTTTCGCCTAGAGCTGTTAGCCCTGGTGTGGGCAATGACGGAGCGCTTTGCTGAGTATCTAACGGGAGCTGAGGTGTTGGTCATGACCGATAATAACCCTCTTGCTCACTTAGAGAATGCGAAACTGGGAGCGTTGGAGCAGCGATGGGTCGCTCGCCTTGCTAAGTTTAATTATCAGATTAAGTTTCGCTCGGGAAATGCGGACGCATTGTCGAGGGTACCCCTTGGATTTAGGGGAGAAAGCATTGATGACCAGCTCGAGGACACAGAGACCCCTGACTTGGGGCAGGTACCTATCTTCCGCAGGGTGGTACATTCAAGTGGGGTGGCATCAGGGATGCCGTGTGTCCTGGGAAAAACGCCATCAGATTGGGCAAAAGATCAGAACGAGTGTCCAGACATCTCGCGAGTGCGCACCTGGGTACAAAATGGGATTTGGCCGAATGCAGAGGACAAGGCCCAACTATCCGCAGAAGGAATTAAACTATTGCGACAGTGGGATAAGTTGTGTGTGGAACAGGATCTTTTGTATCGTAAGGTGTATCTGCCATCTGAGCTGCAACACCGGTACCAACTGGTAATCCCTGTAGGGATGGGTCCGATGGTTGCCCGTGAGGCACATGAGAAAGGAGCCCACTTTGGTAGTGAAAAGACACTCCAGTGGTTACAGCGAATCCTCTATTGCCCTGACTTGGGAGGGATGGTAGCGGAGGCATGTCGGCAATGTCGGGTCTGTGGGCTCAGTAAGAGTCCTGAGCAGCGGGCCCCTACTCAAACCATTAAAACGTCTGCCCCCTTGGAATTGCTCATGATTGATTATGTCCTGATAGGATACTCGACGTCTGGGTGCTCCTATTGCTTGGTAATGACAGACCACTTCACTAAATATGCTGTGGCAGTGCCGACAAGAGATCAGACAGCGGAGTCGGCGGCTAAGGCTGTGTGTCGTCATTTTCTCCAAGTGTTTGGGTGTCCGCAAAGGATACACTCAGACCAGGGGGCATGTTTCCAGGGGACACTAATGGAAGAGCTGCGCCGGCTGTATGGCATAGCACATTCAAGAACGACACCTTACCATCCCCAAGTAAATGGGGCCTGTGAGCGTTTCAATCGTACCTTGATACAGATGATGAGAACAGTAGAGGAAGGGCAGCATGGCCACTGGCCTGAGTACCTCCCTGAACTAATGTGGGCCTACAACAATCGATTGCATAGCACTACGGGCTATTCGCCACACATGTTGATGTTTGGGAGACCCGGGAGGGATATTGAAGATTTGAACATGCCAGATCCCTCCTCTGATTCCCCTTGGACTGCATCTGAATGGGTTCAGGAACACCAGTGTTGTAGCTGTTCTGTTTTGTCACAAGTCAGTTTATGGGATCACCAGTGAGGTCCTCTGAATTAGGCCTCTTCAGACCTAATCAAGATCGAGCGCTCGGAGAAAAAGATCTGCATCCATGTGGGCATGATCAATTTTCTGTTTATTTAACCAAAGTACACTTTATTTATACCATTTACAGATCAATGTGATATTGCAAATAAAGCTTCTAGCTGGACTTTACAAGTTGCTCATATGACCTTTAAGTTTTAGCAAAACAAAAATGTAGAGTCATGCATATGAGATAAGAAGAAGATAAGAAGAACATTTAGAGACAATAATAATCCTTGATCTTGTCTCTTATTCCGAAGGCTCTATAATGACTATGAACTACCACCAGATATACTTACTAATGAAATAAAATATCTTTAATAAAGAAATAGAGAAACCATTTAACCCTTCTATATCAATTTCCCCCTTTTGTAAATGGTATAACCTTCACTACAGGGTCAGTAGGCGTCAAAACAGGAGCTGATGGCTCATGGGCCTAGTACCCATGAGGGGTCTTCCTACCACTTTACCCATCCACCCTCAGTGTGGACACCTACTCCCCGTCAGTAGAGGCCATTTGGGGTCCGTAGTAAACTACAGAGGGTTCAATACTGAAACTCTTAGAACATACATTATTCAATAGTTTAGCTAACGCATATATCAATGCTTTTACAGCTATATAAAGCAATAGACAGAATAACAATATTTGCATACAGGATTGTATAATGCCAGAAACCCAACCTGCCAGGCCCTTAAACCAATTAGCTGGATTCATAAAAGAAAATGTATTTCCTCACCAGGAGTCTTCGCTGGAGTCATCCATATATATACATATATACATACACATGTATATACATATAATACGAGAACAGACAAAAACTGGTGACTATGTATGTAGATACACACATAGACACAAACACACGGAAAAAAATCATTGTCCTTTCCACAGATAGCAACATCATTATATTGAAGACTGAACCATAATCCATCGTAGGTAATGGGGCCTGAATGAGGGATCTTAGTCTTTAGTTTGGTAACTACACCCTCAATGTCCGGATTGTATTCCATCCACCACGACTGTCCCCTAGGCTGTGTGATATTTAGCTGGAACCAGGGATTAGTGACCTTTCCAGCTATAGTCAAGGTGGCAAATACATCTTTTCACCAGAATATCGATAGAGTCCAGGTTTCATTGTATATACAGTCTGATATCAACACCTCCTGTGGTTCCAGAGGTAAGGCTAAATATGGCATAGTCTTTGAAGAAAATAAAACTGTGTGTGCAGATCCAACAGTCTTTTGGCTTTTCTCCTTCCATGTCCTCAGTAAGAGAAATATGGTGGCGAATGAGTTTATTATCCCAGTCCGTATTTAAAAGTTCGCTCAGTGTCTGTTTGGTGCAGCAACCCTGCTACACCTAGCAGGAAAATTAGCAAAACTGTCATTCTGCCGGTGGAGTGACCTTTTTACAGTGACTGGCGTGGATCCAGGTGGGCTTTCCCTCAAGTTTCACTGAGGTGGATGTGGTCAGCTGGACTTGGAATGGGCCATCAGAGCGTGGATCTAGGCCCTTCTCACGTGTCTGCGCACGACCATCCAATCACCTGGATTCAGTTGATGCACATCTGCACTTGCATTGGGATCTGGAATGGATGAAAAGACATGTTTATGCACCACATTAAGTCTTTCCTGTAAGGCCTGGACGTAGGCTGTCATAGTGCCGTGTTGCATCTGTAACACTTGTGGAAAGTAGAGACCTGTTTTGGGGCACTACCAAAAAGGACTTCAAAAGGAGACAAGCCTGTCTTTCTATTTGGAGTGTGTCTGACTGAAAAGAGTGCCAGGGATAAGCACTCTACCCAATTCTTTCCTGTCTCTGCCATAGCCTTTTGAATTTTTAGTTTAAGTGTCCCGTTTAATCTCTCTACTTTTCCACTGCTCTGTGGATAAGAGGTATGGAATGCCTGCTCTATTCCCAGGGCCTGCATAATGTCCCTCATTATTTCTCCAGTGAAGTGTGTACCCCTGTCACTTTCTATGGCTTCTGGGATGCCATACCGACAGACTAGTTCCTTCATCAGTTTATCTGCAGTTGTTTTAGCATTTGCACATTTTACTGGATAGGCCTCAACCCATCCTGAGAAGAGACCTACACATACCAGGACGTATTCATACACTCCTACCTTGGGTAGTTGTATGTAGTCTACTTGCAGTCGTTGACACGGTAGAGCGGTCTGGGTGTTGCTTTCTTAGGGACTTTTACTGTTTTACCTGGGTTGTGTTGTGCGCAGATAATGCAGGATTGTACGTATTTGGAGGCTACGTAACTGAAGCCAGGAGCGATCCAGAAGGCATTCACCTTGTTACACATGTGACTTTTTGAGGCGTGAGTGGGGCCATGTGTTGCTTGTGCCATCATAGGGAACAGGGACCTTGGTAAACACAACCTATCCTTACTTTCCCATACTCCATTCGAGTTCAGCCCAGCTCCCATTTTCCCCAGTGTTCCTTCTCTGTTTGGGCAGCCTGATGCTGGAGGGATTTCAGGACATCCAGACTCACTGTGGCTGGGACTTGCTGGCTCCCTGCCACTATCCTCTGATCCCTAGGCCTCTTTGCCGCTGCTTTCGCAGCTGCACCCGCCCTTCTATTGCCCGCTACCTCCAGTGAGTCACCTTTTGTGTGTGCTTTCACCTTAATGATGCCAACCTGGACTGGTAACATTAGTGCCTCCATTAACCGTTTTACCAATTCTGCATCTTTAATAGGCTTACCAGCTGACGTAAGAAAAGCTCTACTTCTCCAGATAGGGCCAAAATCATGACAGATCCCAAATCCATAATTTGAGTTTGAATAAACATTAATTTTCCTACCTGATCCCGCTCTACACGTCTCAATGAGCGCTGTTAGCTCCGCCTCCTGCGCGGACATGTGCGGCGGGAGTGGTTCAGCTCGGATTACCTCATGTGAGGATACTACTGCATATCCAGTGTAGAATCTCCCATCCAGGTGGTATCTGGAGCCATCTACAAAAAAACTCAAAATCTGCATTAGTAATAGGTGTATCATAGACATGTGGAAAACCTGCTGTCTCCTGACTCATCAGCTCTATGCAGCCATGCTCGTGTGTCATGTCAAAGTATTCATCCTTACTTGCTACCATTGTCACCAATTCCCCCTTTTCTTAATCTACTGGCAAAAGGGTGGCTGGATTCAGAACATTACACTCAGGAATCAGAAGGGCACATTCAAGTCTGAGCTATCTGGCCATAGACAGGTGTTTTGGTTGGACTTGCACAAGTATAGCATGAATGTCATGCGGGGAGAAAATTGTTAAGGGAAATGTCAGTGATCTCACAAGCTTTCCCTAGCAGTACTGCAGCAGCCGCTCCAGCACGGACACACGTGGGTGACCCTCTGACAACTGGGTCCAATCACGCTGAGTAGTAAGCTATTGGTCTTTGTGTGTCACCATGTTGCTGTGTGAGGACGGCTGTCGCATGCCCTCCCTGTTCTGTGCAAAACAAGGAAAATGGTTGATCGTAATTTGGAATACCCAGGGCCGGGGCAGATACAATGAGTAGTTTAAGGGAATGAAAGGAATCAATAGCTTCCTGAGTGAGGTCAAAGGGGTCAGATGACAGACAATCATAGAGGGGTTGCATCATTTGCGAGGCAGACCTTATCTAAGGCCTGCAGTATGACACTAAGCCCAAAAAGGTGCGCAGTTGACGGTGGGACCTGGGTAGGGAGAGATTTTGGACTGCTTGTTTTCTCTCCTCAGTCAGGTGTCTCGTACCTTCAGAGATACAGTGACCCAAAAATGTTACCTTTTGCTTACAGTACTGTAATTTTTCACGTGAAACTTTGCAACCATTCTCTGCCAGAAAACACAGCAAAGAAATTGTGGCTTCCTTGCAGGACGTCTGGTCTGGACAGCAGAGCAAAAGGTCATCCACGTACTGCAATAGCGTAACCTGTGGATGAGGTGGTTGCCACTGCTCCAGAATTCCTGCCATAGCTGTAGAATAAATGGTAGGTGAATTCATTCCTCCTTGCGGGAGGACTGTCCACATGTACTGTTTCCCCTCATGTGTGAAGGCAAAAAGATACTGACAGTCAGGGTGTAGAGGCACAGAGAAAAATGCATTTGCCAAATCAATTACTGTAAAACATTTGGAGGTCCCTGGGATTTGTGACAGTAAGGTATGTGGGTTTGGAACAATAGATGTTACACTCTCAGTGACAGCATTGACAGCTCTCAAATCATGCACCATTCTGTACGTATCAGGGAACCTTTGGGCCCTTTTTTCTTGATTGGATACAAGGGAGTGTTACAGGGGGAGGACCTTTGTACTAGAGCCCCTGCTTGCACATATTCTCTGGTCAGGGCCATTGATTTGGCTGGGCTTAAGGGATACTGTTTTATCAAGGGAATTTCAAACACCAATCCCTCCAGTCCCTTCATGGTCACCAGTTTCCTAGGCCAGAGGCAAAGGAGGAGGGAAGGAAGGAGGAGAGTCAGTCTGCTCCCTCTCCTAATTGGGGTTTTTGCACTGTCTGGCGTAATGTCCATTCTGTCCACAATTCCAGCACTGTACGGTCGCTCGGTCACCTGGTGCCCTCCCTTTCTGCTTCCACTGTCTTCCTTGTGCTCTAGCATACATAACTAGTCGCTTGCATTTTGTCAGTTCAACCCCCTTAGCTACTTGCAGAAGGTCTGTTGGGTCCATGTTTCTCCACTCAGGTCTGGCTGTCTGTACTGCTTCTCGTAAAACCTTATTCATACCGTCAACGAATATACTCATCAGTATTTTGTCATTAAGGGAGGTTCTGACTTTGTACCCCACGTCTGCCCACTTCAGCTGTAACCTCCAAAAGTACGTCTCTATACTCTCCCCTTCCTGCTGTATTACGTCAGTCAGGGAAAGAGGGAAAGGTTGGTCTTCAGGGTCAGATAACTGTTTTCTTTCCTCACCATCAGAGTAATGTCCAGCTTCCTCCCCAAACTCAATTCCTTCACTACCTCTGTCTCAGTGTCAGCGTCCTCTGTCATCACATGTGATCTGGTTCGAACAGGATTTAGTGCAATCTGCTTAGGGCGAGTAACATTACATGTAGCACAAGTACTTCTCCAGTCTGGGTTTCTCTGACTACAATGTTTACAAGTCCATTCATCTGGTCTGGGTTGTCTCCAGAGTCCCCAAAACTTCTTCCGAATAGGCTGGTTGGCCACGGCTCCACGTTGGGCACCAAAAACTGTTGTAGCTGTTCTGTTTTGTCACAAGTCAGCTTATGGGATCACCAGTGAGGTCCTCTGAATTAGGCCTCTTCAGACCTAATCAAGATCGAGCGCTCGGAGAAAAAGATCTGCATCCATGTGGGCATGATCAATTTTCTGTTTATTTAACCAAGTACACTTTATTTATACCATTTACAGATCAATGTGATATTGCAAATAAAGCTTCTAGCTGGACTTTACAAGTTGCTCATATGACCTTTAAGTTTTAGCAAAACAAAAATGTAGAGTCATGCATATGAGATAAGAAGAAGATAAGAAGAACATTTAGAGACAATAATAATCCTTGATCTTGTCTCTTATTCCGAAGGCTCTATAATGACTATGAACTACCACCAGATATACTTACTAATGAAATAAAATATCTTTAATAAAGAAATAGAGAAACCATTTAACCCTTCTATATCACCAGCGGCGACTGAGAGTGGTGCATCAGGTGGTGGGTAATAGACTCAATCAGGTGTCTCACAGGGACACGAGGCCTGTACAGACGGAACCTTTCTCCCCAGGGGATAGACTGTTGGTGAGGATCAAACGACCGACAGGGAAACTGGCCGATCGATGGGAGGCGACCCCATACCTGATAAAGAGACGAGTAAACCCTGAGATTCCAGTTTATGAGGTCGAGCCCGTGGGGGCAGGGGGGCTCACTCGTAATCTTCACCGTAACATGCTACAATGGTGCTGGTTTGAGGACGTGGCTCCCGTTTCTACGGAACCAGAGGCTGTGTCCCAAGGGTCAGGTACTCCTGATGTTTTTGAGTTTGATGATGAGCCATCCTCTGCGCCTGTTTATCTGCCCCCTGTGAATGATCTGCACCTGTGTGGAAAAAGTGTTGAGCCGGTGGTATGTCCTTCCAAGGGTGAGGGCTTGAGTCAGCCACCTGACATGAATAATGGGTCACGGGGTGTCGCACTTCAAGAGGGGGCAGCGTCACGCCTTTCCTCTGATGACACTTCTGAAGGGACTCCTGCCCCTTCGGGGACAGAATCCGTTGGGAAGGACCTTCGGAGAACCACTCGACCTACGGCAGGAATACCCCCTCAGCACTACGCACAGGATGATTTTGAGTGGGGAGGTATGTCGAGGATGCCAACCTCTAGTGGGGTGGCATGTAAGAGAGTGAACTATGACAATACAGGGCGAGCATTAGGACCCTGCAGAGTCTGCCTGTCTGTCTGAGCGATAAACAGGAAGTAGTTGTGGAGATCCAGGAAATGCGGAGAGGGAGTTTGGTGTCCATGGCAACGGGTTTTGAAAACGTAGTAGGTGAAGCAATATGGGCCTTAAAAAAAGTTGGTTGTAAGCCCCGGTTGGTGACCAAGAGACTTGTTGGTGAACAGAGCCAGTGACAGCATCTGAGGAGAGTGAAGGGAAACAGAAATTGCGAAGACAATACCACATCATTGTGTGATAAGCGATCCAGTTGTGTGGACCTGTGTCCAACTGAAAGAGCATCTGAGGAGAAGCTGAGGAGATGTTTCCCTCCCTGACAGAGCAAGTGATTGATGTCCAGTAAGGCCGTGAGTGACTGCGATAAGAGAGACGGCGTCCGGTGTCATCCCCATTGGAAGGATTCTGACAAGCCCTGGAAAAGAGTGATCCCCAGACTGCGTCCTGAGGCTACAGAGTTAAAGTGCTTGACAGGTGACTCTGGCATTGGCTGATAGCTGCCAAACTTTGTTTTCTTTTTCTTTTTTTGCAATAAGTACTTATTTTTGGCGCCAAAGTTTTATTTTTATTTTTATTTTTATTTTTCTGGACTTGCTGCAGTCCACGCGGAAACACACCGGTGTAAAGTTACATTGGAGTTTAATGGTACCATAGGTTGTGAGATACCCGGGTATCCCTGTGATAAGTGTATAGTCATCATTAATTTAGTGTATTGTATTATTATCTGTGATAAGTTATACTCAGTGCGCCATCTCACAGGTTCCATCAGGCCACCCTCACCTAATTTACATCGTCTTTCCAGTTTGATAAGTTTAACGTGTAGGTAAATTTGTTCCGGGTCCCAAATGTGATTTACATATACTGGGATCTCTGAGATCGGTGCATTGATTTTCGGCTAGCACTTAGTGTGTGAAATTATTAATGGTAATGTTTTTAAGGGGATTTTGAGCTTATTATATTCTTCATTTCACCGTAATTTGATCCCCATTTCAGTAAAATACTGTTGTTCATTTTTTGCCTCAGTCTCGGTCTGTGACTCACTGGATCTTAATAGGACCTCTGGTAAATATTCTTTATTATTTTTTGTAGGCAAGACCTTGACAAAGGCCTAACATAGGCCGAAACATTGGCTTGGCTTTGCTCTATCGGTAGTGGCTTTCTTTTTGCATATAATTCAAATATAAACACCACTTTTTTGCATTACCTTTGTCTGATTGAGTGCTTGGGATCTATCACATTATCTGTAGACTTTCCTTCAAGCACCTGTTCTATATAGCAGTTGAGCCAAGCTTTACCCCCATTATTTGACTACTTGTTTATGCTGGCGCTCCTGTATAGCACCCCTAATGTCTCTCCCAACGCTTTCGTATAGTAACGATCAAGCTGCGACTGTCCTAGCTGGGATATCTGCAACTAATCAACTTCTCACTATACCCACGGAGGAACTCCGCACCAGGGACTACCTGAAGGAGTTAAAGCGACATACGTCGCTGGAACTTCACGCAGTGACCCTCGCGGAATATCACCGGGCTCAGCGTATTCCTAGGGGACTTAGAGTCCCTTTAAGGCCAACCCTTTTTGCTGATAATCCCACGTACTGCGATCAGTTTGAAGGCATCCTCAATAAGTGCTCTCTTGATATCATCATACTAACACTGGATTATTTGCAAAAAGAAATCAACACCGTTGACGCCAACATTAAAACCATAGAGGAACAGCTGTCCCAGACGCTCCCAGCTACAGATTTTTCTACACTGAAAACCAAGAACAAGGAGATCGTCACAGATTTCCAGCAGACTCTCCAGACCCGCAAACACTCCAAATTCATCTGCGATCAAGACGATTACCTTAAGAATCGAGTCTACAAATGGTGCACCTCCTCATTTCCTTCGGAACGCAGACCTTCCCATCGAGGCAATTACACAAGTGCCTACAGCTCGGACAGCGATCAGAGTTACTCTGGTCCCTCCTCTTCTTTTTTAGGCACTGGTCCACCAACAAGAGGCAAACCAGGAGGGGCAAGAAACAGGGCTCCACCACACAGAATAAATACGCGGTCCCAGGTAGGGAGAATATCGTATATAACATCTCCTCTCTAACACTTTCACCCATAGAAACCAAGGTTCTACAGAAAGGGCTTTCTTTCTGTCCCACACCCCCTCTTAACACCTTCACCTTGGAACAGGAACTCAACCGATTCTTTAGAAACCTTTGATTGAAAGCCCACTTTTCCACCTCTCACAACCTTACCAACATCAATCTTGTGGTCCCCACAACGGACTCCTGCCCTTTAACCTCCCTTACTCTACGAGAATTGGGCCTTAATCACCCAAGCACTTTCCAACCCCCAAGACACTACCATCCATTCGAAACCTATAGAGCCTTGGTCAAACGTGACATTGACAAAATCACAACTGACATTGGACACGGATGCATGCACCTTCGCCACAACATGACAAGTGATAAGTCGAGAGCTCTTCTTGTTCTCAAAAATAACCCCCATCTGGTTATAAAACCCGCAGATAAAGGTGGCGCGGTCGTCGTCCTTGACAAGTCTTATTACAAATCTGAGATCAAGAACCAGCTTAGTGACACTACAACTTACACTCCTATCCCACGGGACCCCACCGCAACCATCCGCTCTATCATTCAGGACTAGAGATGAGCGAACCGGTCCCGGTTCGGCTCGAGGCCGGTTCGCCGAACGGGGCTCCCGTTCGAGTTCGGTTCGTCGAACGTTCGACGAACCGAACTCGAACGTATAGGCTATAATGGGAGGCAATCACAAACACATAAAAATGCATTATAAATGTACACAAACAGTTAATAAACATTGCCATAACACTTACCGGTCCTCGCGATCCCTTCTGCACTCTGTCTCCTGCCGCTATTCCATCCGATGATCGCTGAATCCTCCCGGTGACCTGCACTGCCAGCAGAGAAGCAGGACCTATCGTGACGTCAAAATAGCCATGTGACCAGTCACGTGGCTATTATCTCATTGGCTACAGACTGGTCACATGACTATGACACGTCATGTAGGACCTGCGAGTGCATCTCTCCGGTACACGGTGCACATATGTGTATCGCCGTGTACCGGCGACATGCTCTAGCACACGGTCGACTCCCCGTTCCGTTAGGGACCGGCTGACACAGCCGGTCATTAACGGAGATCACCGTTGCCATAGCAACGCAGTTAGCGGTGACGTCACCGCTAACCGCGGCTCCGGGAGCACCGTTGCTATGGTAACGCGTCTGTCAGCGTTACCGCTAGCAGCCAGCAGTGATCACTCACGGAGTGAAGGCTGCACGCTGCTTCCCGATTGTAGTGAGCATTGTAGTTAGGATGGAGGTTCCCCAGCCCCAAGTGATGCCCCTCACTACAATCGTCACTACTACTACACTAGAAAGAAAGAAGACAGAAGAGCAGGATCGTGGAGGGCTGACAGGGGGTAATAAAGATGGAGTCTCTAATGTGTCTGTGTATTTATTTCTATTAAAGTATTTTTTCTCTGTGTGGTGTCTTTTTTTAACCCTTTATTGGAGATTCTTAATGGCCGGGTCAAACGTGCCTGACATTAAGAATCTCTGGCTTAATACTGGCTGGTAAAACAAAGCCAGTATTAACTCATGATTACCCAACAAGCCACCCGGCTCCAGGGCTGTTGGAAGAGTTGGATACAGCGCCAGATGATGGCGCTTCTATGAGAGCGCCATTTTCTGGGACGGCTGCGGACTGAAATCCGCAGCAGAGGCGCCCACAAACCTCGGGCTAACCTGTGCTGCGGATTCCAATCCCCAGCTGCCTAGTTGTACCCGGCTGGACACAAAAATAGGGCGAAGCCCACGTCATTTGTTTTTTAATTATTTCATGAAATAAGTGAAATAATTAAAAAAAACGGGCTTCCCTATATTTTTGGTTCCCAGCCGGGTACAAATAGGCAACTGGGGGTTGGAGGCAGCCCGTGGCTGCCAGCTGTACCTGGCTAGCATACAAAAATATGGCGAAGCCCACGTCATTTTTTTGGTGGGCAAAAAACTTCTGCATACAGTCCTGGATGGAGTATGCTGAGCCTTGTAGTTCTGCAGCTGCTGTCTGCTCTTCTCCATACAGACAGACAGCAGCTGCAGAACTACAAGGCTCAGCATACTCCATCCAGGACTGTATGCAGAAGTTTTTTGCCCCCTGAAAAAATTATGTGGCTTCGCCATATTTTTGTATGCTAGCCAGGTACAGCAGGCAGGTACGGCTGCCCCCAACCCCCAGTTGCCTATTTGTACCCGGCTGGGAACCAAAAATAAAGGGAAGCCCTTTTTTTATTATTTCATGAATTTCATGAAATAATTAGAAAACAAATGACGTAGGCTTTGCCCCATTTTTGTGTCCAGCCAGGTACAACTAGGCAGCTGGGATTGGAATCCGCACCACCGGTTGGCCTGAGCTTTCTGGGCCCCACTGCTGCGAATTGCAGTCTGCAGCCACCTCAGAAAATGGCATTTTCATAGAAGCGCCATCTTCTGGCGCTGTATCCAACTCTTCCAGCACCTGCCTGCTATACCTGGCTAGCATACAAAAATATGGCGAAGCTCACGTCCTTTTTTTGTAGCTTTTTGGCAAAAAAAAAAAAAAAATGCTTCCCTGGATTTTCCATTGCCAGTGAAGGTAACACCAAGCAGTGGGGGTTAGCAGCCAGTAGCTGCTTGGATTACCCTTAGCTAGCAATACAAAAAATGCAGTGGGAGCTAACATATATTTTTTTTAATTATTTATTTAAATAACTAAAAATAAAATGGGCTTCCCTGTATTTTGATTGCTGGACATCACAGTGCTGTAAAAATAAATCTTTAAAAAAATGACGTAGCGCTCCGCGGTATTTTTGATTCTCAGCGCAGATAAAGCAGACAGCTATGGGTTGCCACCCCCATCTGCCTGCCGTTACCTTGGTTGGCAATCAAAATACAGGGAAGCCCATTAATTTTTTCTATTTAAAAAATAGTTAAAAAAAAAAAATTACGTTGGGTCCCCCCATTTTTGATAGCCAGCTAGGGTAAAGCAGACGGCTGTAGCCTGAAAACCACAGCTGGCAGCTTTACCGTGGTTGGGGATCCAATGTGGAGGTCCCCTCAGGCTCTTTTTTATAATTATTTTATAAATATTAATAATTACACAATAAAAGTAGGGGACCCCCCAAATTGGATCACCAGCCAAGGTAAAGCGGACAGCTGTGGTCTGGTATTCTCAGGGTGGGAAGGTCCATAGTTATTGGGCCTTCACAGCCTAAAAATAGCAGGCCGCAGGCACCCCAGACGTGGCGCATCCACTAGATGCGCCAATCCTGGCGCTTCACCCCAGCTCATCCCGTGCCCTGGTGCAGTGGCAAACGGGGTAATAAATCGGGTTGATACTAGCTGTAAAGTCACCTGAGATCAAGCCCAGCAGTTTGTGATGTCATGGCGTCTATTAGATACCCAACATCATAAACTGTCAGTACTAACAAAAACAAAAAATCGACAAAAGAAATTTATTTGAAAAAACAGTCCCCAAAACATTTCCTCTTTCACCAATTTATTGTAAGAAAAAAAATAAAGGGGTCCCACGACGACTCTGGACCGTCTAGAATATGGGGGGGAGACACTCAGGGAACGTATCCCCCATTTTCTAGGAGTGCGGACCCTTCATGTGAGGAGTGTGGGTGCAATGAATCTGCACTCACTCTCCCCGGGTCCACAGCAGCAGAGTCCATGTCGTAATGGTTGCTACCAAAGCTGCAATGCCCTGCTCATGAGGTAAGGGCATGCCTAATCAGGAGAACTACTGTAGAGGAAGCTCTGCTCACTGGTATATAGGTGCTCAGAGGTAATAATAGATAAAATTAGTGAGTAACCTCGGCACTCTATATCTCCCAGACTAAGTCAGTAAGTCACAACGGATAGTAATGCAAAATCACTCTTTATTGGTCCGTATTAAGAAAATTTTTTTTTCATAAGCATATATGTTTTTGTCCAAAACAAGTTACAAATGACGTTTCGGCCTGAGCCTTCGTCAGATTGGACTTATCTGCATGTAATCATGAAAAATGACAATAATCAGTATCACATAAGAGTGAGAGAACAATAACATAAACTCGAACAATGTAGAGGTACAATTGGGATGCAGCAAAAAAATTGCAACACAGCAAGAAATGAAACACATGATACAAATGTCATAATACAGTACAAGGACAATATAGTAATGACAAATATGGGGTCAGAGTAGGCTTAGACAGCTCTGGTACGAAAGAGATGTCAATCATAAAGTAACATGTGCAGTAGGTGTAGAGCTACACTATGCATGGCAGAGCTAATGGGTAGACCGACCATAGAAAAAGTAGAGAAAAAGTGGAGAAAAAGTGGAGAATAAGTGGAACATAAGAGGAGAAAAAGTGGAGAAAAAGTGGAGAAAAAAGTGGAGAAAAAGTGGAGAAAAAGTGGAGAAAAAGTGGAGAAAAAGTGGAGATTAAGAGGAGAAAAAGTGGAGAAAAAAGTGGAGAAAAAGTGGAGAAAAAGTGGAGCATAAGTGGAGAAAAAGTGGAGAAAAAGTGGAGAAAAAGTGGAGCATAAGAGGAGAAAAAGTGGAGAAAAAAGTGGAGAAAAAGTGGAGAAAACGTGGAGCATAAGAGGAGAAAAAGTGGAGAAAAAGTGGAGAAAAAGTGGAGCATAAGAGGAGAAAAAGTGGAGAAAAAGTGGAGAAAAAGTGGAGCATAAGAGGAGAAAAAGTGGAGATTAAGAGGAGAAAAAGTGGAGAAAAAGTGGAGCATAAGAGGAGAAAAAGTGGAGAAAAAGTGGAGAAAAAGTGGAGAAAAAGTGGAGAAAAAGTGGAGCATAAGAGGAGAAAAAGTGGAGATTAAGAGGAGAAAAAGTGGAGAAAAAGTGGAGAAAAAGTGGAGAAAAAGTGGAGCATAAGAGGAGAAAAAGTGGAGAAAAAAGTGGAGAAAAAGTGGAGAAAAAGTGGAGAAAAAGTGGAGATTAAGAGGAGAAAAAGTGGAGCATAAGAGGAGAAAAAGTGGAGAAAAAAGTGGAGAAAAAGTGGAGAAAGTGGAGAAAAAAATGGAGAAAAAGTGGAGAAAAAGTGGAGAAAAAGTGGAGAATAAGAGGAGAAAAAGTGGAGAAAAAGTGGAGAATAAGAGGAGAAAAAGTGGAGAATAAGTGGAGAATAAGTGGAGAAAAAAGTGGAGAAAAAGTGGAGCATAAGAGGAGAAAAAGTGGAGAAAAAGTGGAGAAAAAGTGGAGAAAAAGTGGAGCATAAGAGGAGAAAAAGTGGAGAAAAAAGTGGAGAAAAAGTGGAGAAAAAGTGGAGCATAAGAGGAGAAAAAGTGGAGCATAAGAGGAGAAAAAGTGGAGAAAAAGTGGAGAAAAAGTGGAGAAAAAGTGGAGAAAAAGTGGAGCATAAGAGGAGAAAAAGTGGAGAAAAAGTGGAGAAAAAAGTGGAGAAAAAGTGGAGAAAAAGTGGAGAAAAAGTGGAGAAAAAGTGGAGAAAAAGTGGAGATTAAGAGGAGAAAAAGTGGAGAAAAAGTGGAGAAAAAGTGGAGCATAAGAGGAGAAAAAGTGGAGAAAAAAGTGGAGAAAACGTGGAGAAAACGTGGAGAAAACGTGGAGAAAAAGTGGAGCATAAGAGGAGAAAAAGTGGAGAAAAAGTGGAGAAAAAAGTGGAGAAAAAGTGGAGAAAAAGTGGAGAAAAAGTGGAGAAAAAGTGGAGATTAAGAGGAGAAAAAGTGGAGAAAAAGTGGAGAAAAAGTGGAGCATAAGAGGAGAAAAAGTGGAGAAAAAAGTGGAGAAAACGTGGAGAAAACGTGGAGAAAAAGTGGAGAAAAAGTGGAGAAAAAGTGGAGAAAAAGTGGAGCATAAGAGGAGAAAAAGTGGAGAAAAAAGTGGAGAAAAAGTGGAGAAAAAGTGGAGAAAAAGTGGAGATTAAGAGGAGAAAAAGTGGAGCATAAGAGGAGAAAAAGTGGAGAAAAAAGTGGAGAAAAAGTGGAGAAAGTGGAGAAAAAGTGGAGAATAAGTGGAGAAAAAAATGGAGAAAAAGTGGAGAAAAAGTGGAGAGAAAGTGGAGAAAAAAATGGAGAAAAAGTGGAACACCCTTTGGTACCTTTCATGTGGCACTAAGGGGTGCTTAGCTTTGTATTTAGCCAAAAAAATGAAAAAAAAATGACATAGGGTTCCCCCTAGTTTTGTAGCCAGCTAGGGTAAAGCAGACGGCTGCAGCCTGCAGACCACAGCTGGCAACCTCACCTTGGCTGGTAATCCAAAACTGAGGGCCCCCCACACTGTTATTTTAAATTAAATAAATAATTAAAAAAAAAAACACGTAGGGGTCCCCCAAAATTGGATCACCAGCCAAGGTAAAGCAGACAGCTGGGGCCTGATATTCTCAGACTAGGGAGGTCCATGGTTATTGGAATCTCCCCAGCCTAAAAATAGCAGGCCGCAGCCGCCCCAGAAGTGGCGTATCCATTAGATGCGCCAATCCTGGTGCTTCGCCCCAGCTCATCCCGCGCCCTGGTGCGGTGGCAAACGGGGTAATATTTGGGGTTAATACCAGATGTGTAATGTCACCTGGCATCAAGCCCTGGGGTTGGTGAGGTCAGGCGTCTATCAGATACCCGACATCACCAACCCAGTCAGTAATAAAAAAAAAATAGACGACAAACACATTTTTATTTGAAAAAACACTCCCCAAAACATTCCCTCTTTAACCAATTTATTAGATTGAAAAACAAATCCAGGTCTGGTGTAATCCAAGGGGTTGCCATGACGATGCACACTGTCCCAGTCAATGAAGAGCAGGATGTTCCCCATTGGCTGGGAGAGCAGTGCAGTGACCTGAGCTAACATCAATGGGTCAGCCCAGGTCACTGCATGGGGGTGACAAGTGCTGCTGTCAGCGAGGTACATTACCTGCGCTGATCTCCAGCACACTGACAGCACCTGTCACTGAGGTCAATGACCGGCGCCTTCACATCAAGTATCGCGAGAGGTCCGTGACGTCACCGCCAGTGTCAGTCTCGGGTCGGAAGCGATAGGTGATGTGACAAGCGGCGGCCATGGAGGACAGTGACAGCGCTGAGGTCGGGATGGCGGGACTTCATCACCGCAGGTAAGCCGAGCGAGCGAGCGAGCGAGCGAGCGGGCGGGCGGGGGGGGGGGGGGGGTGTGGATGTGTGTGTGTGTGTGTGTTTGTGTATGTGTATGTATGTGTACATGCCACGGGCAGGAGGGGGTGGAGCGAGCTGAGCGGGAAAGTGTGGGCTTCCTGCACGTAACTAAGATAAACATCGGGTTACTAACCAAAGCGCTTTGCTTGGATACCCGATGTTTATCTTGGTTACCAGCTTCTGGCAGGCTGCCAGCGATGGCTCCTGCTCACTGTAGCTGTAAAAAGCCCTGCTTTTTGCTGCTAGAACCGTTCTCGAACGTATCTAGAACTATCGAGCTTTTAGCAAAAAGCTCGAGTTCTAGTTCGATCTCGAACAGCCCAAAAATCACTCGAGCCTAGAACTGGAGAACCACGAACCACGAACCGCGCTCAACTCTATTCAGGACCTTGTCAACTTCTACTCTAACAATGTCACAATCGACAATAAATTATCCAGTTTCCTAATCAATAATCACCCCATCACACCCGTATTCTATACCCTCCCCAAAATACACAAAAACCTCACTTCTCCCCCCGGCCGACCAATTGTTGCCTCAACAGACTCCATCCTATCACCACATAGTTACATAGTTACTTAGGTTGAAAAAAGACCTAGGTCCATCTAGTTCAACCTTCCTCCACCAGTTCTACATTTAGTCACTAAGTCATTTATAACTAGAGTTGAGCGCGGTTCGCGGTTCGAGGTTCTCCAGTTCTAGGCTCGAGTGATTTTGGGGCCTGTTCTAGATCGAACTAGAACTCGAGCTTTTTGCAAAAGCTCGATAGTTCTAGAAACGTTCGAGAACGGTTCTAGCAGCAAAAAAACAGCTAATTCCTAGCTGGCTTTCCGCTGTAATAGTGTAAGTCACTCTGTGACTCACACTATTATGACATTTCAGTGTATAGTGTGCGGGAACAGCGCCTTCAGATCACTGCTGTTTGTATAATGGCGATCGCCTTTTTTTTTTTTTTCCTTGTCTTCCTTCCCTAAGCGCGCGCGTGTAGTGGGGCGGGCCAGCATGTCAGCCAATCCCAGACACACACACAGCTAAGTGGACTTTTAGCCAGAGAAGCAACGGCATGTGTGATAGGATGTCCATGTCACATGTCCCTGCATTATAAAACTGGACATTTTCCTCCAGGACGCCATTATCTCTTCTGCGTCCTTGGTGTCAGACATCACTTGGGCAGCTGCGTCCTGAGTCCTATCGCTGATACAGCTGTATGCGCTCCATACACAGCGCTGGACAACATAGGGATAGCACTTTCCATCAGTCCTTTTAAGGGCTCGTACCGGCAGGGTCAGAGCCATAGGTGACAGGTCCTGAAAACAGCGACAGCGTCTGTGTAGCAAAGGTCAGGGATTTCGTCGCTGCATTTCCCCATTAGGAGGGAATAGAAAGGCAGGCTTCCATTCCTCTACCCAGAGCCCCACAATCCTGGCACTGTACCCTCCTGTCCTCTGCACACTCCAACTCATTATAACTAAGCCATTATACTAGCAAACACTCAGTGTACCTAGTGGCATCCTAAACGTGGCTATTGGACTTTGCTATAGTCCCACTAGTGCAAAGACATTTGCAGCACCTCTGCCTGCATTGCACACTCCAACTCATTATAACTAAGCCATTATACTAGCAAACACTCAGTGTACCTAGTGGCATCCTAAACGTGGCTATTGGACTGTTGTCTAGTCACACTAGTGCAAAGACATTTGCAGCACCTCTACCTGCATTGCACACTCCAACTCATTATCACTAAGCCATTATACTAGCAAACACTCAGTGTACCTAGTGGCATCCTAAACGTGGCTATTGGACTTTGCTATAGTCCCACTAGTGCAAAGACATTTGCAGCACCTCTGCCTGCATTGCACACTCCAACTCATTATAACTAAGCCATTATACTAGCAAACACTCAGTGTACCTAGTGGCATCCTAAACGTGGCTATTGGACTTTGCTATAGTCCCACTAGTGCAAAGACATTTGCAGCACCTCTGCCTGCATTGCACACTCCAACTCATTATAACTAAGCCATTATACTAGCAAACACTCAGTGTACCTAGTGGCATCCTAAACGTGGCTATTGGACTTTGCTATAGCCCCACTAGTGCAAAGACATTTGCAGCACCTCTACCTGCATTGCACACTCCAACTCATTATAACTAAGCCATTATACTAGCAAACACTCAGTGTACCTAGTGGCATCCTAAACGTGGCTATTGGACTGTTGTCTAGTCACACTAGTGCAAAGACATTTGCAGCACCTCTACCTGCATTGCACACTCCAACTCATTATAACTAAGCCATTATACTAGCAAACACTCAGTGTACCTAGTGGCATCCTAAACGTGGCTATTGGACTGTTGTCTAGTCACACTAGTGCAAAGACATTTGCAGCACCTCTACCTGCATTGCACACTCCAACTCATTATAAATAAGCCATTATACTAGCAAACACTCAGTGTACCTAGTGGCATCCTAAACGTGGCTATTGGACTTTGCTATAGTCCCACTAGTGCAAAGACATTTGCAGCACCTCTGCCTGCATTGCACACTCCAACTAATTATAACTAAGCCATTATACTAGCAAACACTCAGTGTACCTAGTGGCATCCTAAACGTGGCTATTGGACTTTGCTATGGTCCCACTACTGCAAAGATATTTGCAGCACCTCTACCTGCATTGCACACTCCAATTCATTATAACTAAGCCATTATACTAGCAAACACTCAGTCTACCTAGTGGCATCCTAAACGTGGCTATTGGACTGTTGTCTAGTCACACTAGTGCAAAGACATTTGCAGCACCTCTACCTGCATTGCACACTCCAACTCATTATAACTAAGCCATTATACTAGCAAACACTCAGTGTACCTAGTGGCATCCTAAACGTGGCTATTGGACTTTGCTATAGTCCCACTAGTGCAAAGACATTTGCAGCACCTCTGCCTGCATTGCACACTCCAACTCATTATAACTAAGCCATTATACTAGCAAACACTCAGTGTACCTAGTGGCATCCTAAACGTGGCTATTGGACTTTGCTATAGTCCCACTAGTGCAAAGACATTTGCAGAACCTCTACCTACATTGCACACTCTAACTCATTATAACTAAGCCATTATACTAGCAAACACTCAGTGTACCTAGTGGCATCCTAAACGTGGCTATTGGACTGTTGTCTAGTCACACTAGTGCAAAGACATTTGCAGCACCTCTACCTGCATTGCACACTCCAACTCATTATAACTAAGCCATTATACTAGCAAACACTCAGTGTACCTAGTGGCATCCTAAACGTGGCTATTGGACTTTGCTATAGTCCCACTAGTGCAAAGACATTTGCAGCACCTCTACCTGCATTGCACACTCCAACTCATTATAACTAAGCCATTATACTAGCAAACACTCAGTGTACCTAGTGGCATCCTAAACGTGGCTATTGGACTGTTGTCTAGTCACACTAGTGCAAAGACATTTGCAGCACCTCTACCTGCATTACACACTCCAACTCATTATAACTAAGCCATTATACTAGCAAACACTCAGTGTACCTAGTGGCATCCTAAACGTGGCTATTGGACTGTTGTCTAGTCACACTAGTGCAAAGACATTTGCAGCACCTCTACCTGCATTGCACACTCCAACTCATTATAACTAAGCCATTATACTAGCAAACACTCAGTGTACCTAGTGGAATCCTAAACGTGGCTATTGGACTTTGCTATAGTCCCACTAGTGCAAAGACGTTTGCAGCACCTCTGCCTGCATTGCACACTCCAACTCATTATAACTAAGCCATTATACTAACAAACAATCAGTGTACCTAGTGGCATCCTAAACGTGGCTATTGGACTTTGCTATAGTCCCACTAGTGCAAAGACATTTGCAGCACCTCTACCTGCATTGCACACTCCAACTCATTATAACTAAGCCATTATACTAGCAAACACGCAGTGTACCTAGTGGCATCCTAAACGTGGCTATTGGACTGTTGTCTAGTCACACTAGTGCAAAGACATTTGCAGCACCTCTACCTGCATTGCACACTCCAACTCATTATAACTAAGCCATTATACTAGCAAACACTCAGTGTACCTAGTGGCATCCTAAACGTGGCTATTGGACTTTGCTATAGTCCCACTAGTGCAAAGACATTTGCAGCACCTCTGCCTGCATTGCACACTTCAACTCATTATAACTAAGCCATTATACTAGCAAACACTCAGTGTACCTAGTGGCATCCTAAACGTGGCTACTGGACTTTGCTATAGTCCCACTAGTGCAAAGACATTTGCAGCACCTCTACCTGCATTGCACACTCCAACTCATTATAACTAAGCCATTATACTAGCAAACACTCAGTGTACCTAGTGGCATCCTAAATGTGGCTATTGGACTGTTGTCTAGTCACACTAGTGCAAAGACATTTGCAGCACCTCTACCTGCATTGCACACTCCAACTCATTATAACTAAGCCATTATACTAGCAAACACTCAGTGTACCTAGTGGCATCCTAAACGTGGCTATTGGACTTTGCTATAGTCCCACTACTGCAAAGACATTTGCAGCACCTCTGCCTGCATTGCACACTCCAACTCATTATAGCTAAGCCATTATACTAGCAAACACACAGTGTACCTAGTGGCATCCTAAACGTGGCTATTGGACTTTGCTATAGTCCCACTAGTGCAAAGACATTTTCAGCACCTCTACCTGCATTGCACACTCCAACTCATTATAACTAAGCCATTATACTAGCAAACACTCAGTGTACCTAGTGGCATCCTAAACGTGGCTATTGGACTTTGCTATAGTCCCACTAGTGCAAAGACATTTGCAGCACCTCTACCTGCATTGCACACTCCAACTCATTATAACTAAGCCATTATACTAGCAAACACTCAGTGTACCTAGTGGCATCCTAAACGTGGCTATTGGACTTTGCTATAGTCCCACTAGTGCAAAGACATTTGCAGCACCTCTACCTGCATTGCACACTCCAACTCATTATAACTAAGCCATTATACTAGTAAACACTCAGTGTACCTAGTGGCATCCTAAACGTGGCTATTGGACTTTGCTATAGTCCCACTAGTGCAAAGACATTTGCAGCACCTCTGCCTGCATTGCACACTCCAACTCATTATAACTAAGCCATTATACTAGCAAACACTCAGTGTACCTAGTGGCATCCTAAACGTGGCTATTAGACTGTTGTCTAGTCACACTAGTGCAAAGACATTTGCAGCACCTCTACCTGCATTGCACACTCCAACTCATTATAACTAAGCCATTATACTAGCAAACACTCAGTGTACCTAGTGGCATCCTAAACGTGGCTATTGGACTTTGCTATAGTCCCACTAGTGCAAAGACATTTGCAGCACCTCTGCCTGCATTGCACACTCCAACTCATTATAACTAAGCCATTATACTAGCAAACACTCAGTGTACCTAGTGGCATCCTAAACGTGGCTATTGGACTTTGCTATAGTCCCACTAGTGCAAAGACATTTGCAGCACCTCTACCTGCATTGCACACTCCAACTCATTATAACTAAGCCATTATACTAGCAAACACTCAGTGTACCTAGTGGCATCCTAAACGTGGCTATTGGACTGTTGTCTATTCCCACTAGTGCAAAGACATTTGCAGCACCTCTACCTGCATTGCACACTCCAACTCATTATAACTAAGCCATTATACTAGCAAACACTCAGTGTACCTAGTGGCATCCTAAACGTGGCTATTGGACTTTGCTATAGTCCCACTAGTGCAAAGACATTTGCAGCACCTCTGCCTGCATTGCACACTCCAACTCATTATAACTAAGCCATTATACTAGCAAACACTCAGTGTACCTAGTGGCATCCTAAACGTGGCTATTGGACTTTGCTATAGTCCCACTAGTGCAAAGACATTTGCAGCACCTCTACCTGCATTGCACACTCCAACTCATTATAACTAAGCCATTATACTAGCAAACACTCAGTGTACCTAGTGGCATCCTAAACGTGGCTATTGGACTGTTGTCTAGTCACACTAGTGCAAAGACATTTGCAGCACCTCTACCTGCATTGCACACTCCAACTCATTATAACTAAGCCATTATACTAGCAAACACTCAGTGTACCTAGTGGCATCCTAAACGTGGCTATTGGACTTTGCTATAGTCCCACTAGTGCAAAGACATTTGCAGCACCTCTACCTGCATTGCACACTCCAACTCATTATAACTAAGCCATTATACTAGCAAACACTCAGTGTACCTAGTGGCATCCTAAACGTGGCTATTGGACTTTGCTATAGTCCCACTAGTGCAAAGACATTTGCAGCACCTCTGCCTGCATTGCACACTCCAACTCATTATAACTAAGCCATTATACTAGCAAACACTCAGTGTACCTAGTGGCATCCTAAACGTGGCTATTGGACTTTGCTATAGTCCCACTAGTGCAAAGACATTTGCAGCACCTCTACCTGCATTGCACACTCCAACTCATTATAACTAAGCCATTATACTAGCAAACACTCAGTGTACCTAGTGGCATCCTAAACGTGGCTATTGGACTGTTGTCTAGTCACACTAGTGCAAAGACATTTGCAGCACCTCTGCCTGCATTGCACACTCCAACTCATTATAACTAAGCCATTATACTAGCAAACACTCAGTGTACCTAGTGGCATCCTAAACGTGGCTATTGGACTTTGCTATAGTCCCACTAGTGCAAAGACATTTGCAGCACCTCTGCCTGCATTGCACACTCCAACTCATTATAACTAAGCCATTATACTAGCAAACACTCAGTGTACCTAGTGGCATCCTAAACGTGGCTATTGGACTTTGCTATAGTCCCACTAGTGCAAAGACATTTTCAGCACCTCTACCTGCATTGCACACTCCAACTCATTATAACTAAGCCATTATACTAGCAAACACTCAGTGTACCTAGTGGCATCCTAAACGTGGCTATTGGACTTTGCTATAGTCCCACTAGTGCAAAGACATTTGCAGCACCTCTACCTGCATTGCACACTCCAACTCATTATAACTTAGCCATTATACTAGCAAACACTCAGTGTACCTAGTGGCATCCTAAACGTGGCTATTGGACTTTGCTATAGTCCCACTAGTGCAAAGACATTTGCAGCACCTCTACCTGCATTGCACACTCCAACTCATTATAACTAAGCCATTATACTAGTAAACACTCAGTGTACCTAGTGGCATCCTAAACGTGGCTATTGGACTTTGCTATAGTCCCACTAGTGCAAAGACATTTGCAGCACCTCTGCCTGCATTGCACACTCCAACACATTATAACTAAGCCATTATACTAGCAAACACTCAGTGTACCTAGTGGCATCCTAAACGTGGCTATTAGACTGTTGTCTAGTCACACTAGTGCAAAGACATTTGCAGCACCTCTACCTGCATTGCACACTCCAACTCATTAAAACTAAGCCATTATACTAGCAAACACTCAGTGTACCTAGTGGCATCCTAAACGTGGCTATTGGACTTTGCTATAGTCCCACTAGTGCAAAGACATTTGCAGCACCTCTGCCTGCATTGCACACTCCAACTCATTATAACTAAGCCATTATACTAGCAAACACTCAGTGTACCTAGTGGCATCCTAAACGTGGCTATTGGACTTTGCTATAGTCCCACTAGTGCAAAGTCATTTGCAGCACCTCTACCTGCATTGCACACTCCAACTCATTATAACTAAGCCATTATACTAGCAAACACTCAGTGTACCTAGTGGCATCCTAAACGTGGCTATTGGACTGTTGTCTAGTCCCACTAGTGCAAAGACATTTGCAGCACCTCTACCTGCATTGCACACTCCAACTCATTATAACTAAGCCATTATACTAGCAAACACTCAGTGTACCTAGTGGCATCCTAAACGTGGCTATTGGACTTTGCTATAGTCCCACTAGTGCAAAGACATTTGCAGCACCTCTGCCTGCATTGCACACTCTAACTCATTATAACTAAGCCATTATACTAGCAAACACTCAGTGTACCTAGTGGCATCCTAAACGTGGCTATTGGACTTTGCTATAGTCCCACTAGTGCAAAGACATTTGCAGCACCTCTACCTGCATTGCACACTCCAACTCATTATAACTAAGCCATTATACTAGCAAACACTCAGTGTACCTAGTGGCATCCTAAACGTGGCTATTGGACTTTGCTATAGTCCCACTAGTGCAAAGACATTTGCAGCACCTCTACCTGCATTGCACACTCCAACTCATTATAACTAAGCCATTATACTAGCAAACACTCAGTGTACCTAGTGGCATCCTAAACGTGGCTATTGGACTTTGCTATAGTCCCACTAGTGCAAAGACATTTGCAGCACCTCTGCCTGCATTGCACACTCCAACTCATTATAACTAAGCCATTATACTAGCAAACACTCAGTGTACCTAGTGGCATCCTAAACGTGGCTATTAGACTGTTGTCTAGTCACACTAGTGCAAAGACATTTGCAGCACCTCTACCTGCATTGCACACTCCAACTCATTATAACTAAGCCATTATACTAGCAAACACTCAGTGTACCTAGTGGCATCCTAAACGTGGCTATTGGACTTTGCTATAGTCCCACTAGTGCAAAGACATTTGCAGCACCTCTGCCTGCATTGCACACTCCAACTCATTATAACTAAGCCATTATACTAGCAAACACTCAGTGTACCTAGTGGCATCCTAAACGTGGCTATTGGACTTTGCTATAGTCCCACTAGTGCAAAGACATTTGCAGCACCTCTACCTGCATTGCACACTCCAACTCATTATAACTAAGCCATTATACTAGCAAACACTCAGTGTACCTAGTGGCATCCTAAACGTGGCTATTGGACTGTTGTCTATTCCCACTAGTGCAAAGACATTTGCAGCACCTCTACCTGCATTGCACACTCCAACTCATTATAACTAAGCCATTATACTAGCAAACACTCAGTGTACCTAGTGGCATCCTAAACGTGGCTATTGGACTTTGCTATAGTCCCACTAGTGCAAAGACATTTGCAGCACCTCTGCCTGCATTGCACACTCCAACTCATTATAACTAAGCCATTATACTAGCAAACACTCAGTGTACCTAGTGGCATCCTAAACGTGGCTATTGGACTTTGCTATAGTCCCACTAGTGCAAAGACATTTGCAGCACCTCTACCTGCATTGCACACTCCAACTCATTATAACTAAGCCATTATACTAGCAAACACTCAGTGTACCTAGTGGCATCCTAAACGTGGCTATTGGACTGTTGTCTAGTCACACTAGTGCAAAGACATTTGCAGCACCTCTACCTGCATTGCACACTCCAACTCATTATAACTAAGCCATTATACTAGCAAACACTCAGTGTACCTAGTGGCATCCTAAACGTGGCTATTGGACTTTGCTATAGTCCCACTAGTGCAAAGACATTTGCAGCACCTCTACCTGCATTGCACACTCCAACTCATTATAACTAAGCCATTATACTAGCAAACACTCAGTGTACCTAGTGGCATCCTAAACGTGGCTATTGGACTTTGCTATAGTCCCACTAGTGCAAAGACATTTGCAGCACCTCTGCCTGCATTGCACACTCCAACTCATTATAACTAAGCCATTATACTAGCAAACACTCAGTGTACCTAGTGGCATCCTAAACGTGGCTATTGGACTTTGCTATAGTCCCATTAGTGCAAAGACATTTGCAGCACCTCTACCTGCATTGCACACTCCAACTCATTATAACTAAGCCATTATACTAGCAAACACTCAGTGTACCTAGTGGCATCCTAAACGTGGCTATTGGACTGTTGTCTAGTCACACTAGTGCAAAGACATTTGCAGCACCTCTGCCTGCATTGCACACTCCAACTCATTATAACTAAGCCATTATACTAGCAAACACTCAGTGTACCTAGTGGCATCCTAAACGTGGCTATTGGACTTTGCTATAGTCCCACTAGTGCAAAGACATTTGCAGCACCTCTGCCTGCATTGCACACTCCAACTCATTATAACTAAGCCATTATACTAGCAATCACTCAGTGTACCTAGTGGCATCCTAAACGTGGCTATTGGACTTTGCTATAGTCCCACTAGTGCAAAGACATTTTCAGCACCTCTACCTGCATTGCACACTCCAACTCATTATAACTAAGCCATTATACTAGCAAACACTCAGTGTACCTAGTGGCATCCTAAACGTGGCTATTGGACTTTGCTATAGTCCCACTAGTGCAAAGACATTTGCAGCACCTCTACCTGCATTGCACACTCCAACTCATTATAACTTAGCCATTATACTAGCAAACACTCAGTGTACCTAGTGGCATCCTAAACGTGGCTATTGGACTTTGCTATAGTCCCACTAGTGCAAAGACATTTGCAGCACCTCTACCTGCATTGCACACTCCAACTCATTATAACTAAGCCATTATACTAGTAAACACTCAGTGTACCTAGTGGCATCCTAAACGTGGCTATTGGACTTTGCTATAGTCCCACTAGTGCAAAGACATTTGCAGCACCTCTGCCTGCATTGCACACTCCAACACATTATAACTAAGCCATTATACTAGCAAACACTCAGTGTACCTAGTGGCATCCTAAACGTGGCTATTAGACTGTTGTCTAGTCACACTAGTGCAAAGACATTTGCAGCACCTCTACCTGCATTGCACACTCCAACTCATTAAAACTAAGCCATTATACTAGCAAACACTCAGTGTACCTAGTGGCATCCTAAACGTGGCTATTGGACTTTGCTATAGTCCCACTAGTGCAAAGACATTTGCAGCACCTCTGCCTGCATTGCACACTCCAACTCATTATAACTAAGCCATTATACTAGCAAACACTCAGTGTACCTAGTGGCATCCTAAACGTGGCTATTGGACTTTGCTATAGTCCCACTAGTGCAAAGTCATTTGCAGCACCTCTACCTGCATTGCACACTCCAACTCATTATAACTAAGCCATTATACTAGCAAACACTCAGTGTACCTAGTGGCATCCTAAACGTGGCTATTGGACTGTTGTCTAGTCCCACTAGTGCAAAGACATTTGCAGCACCTCTACCTGCATTGCACACTCCAACTCATTATAACTAAGCCATTATACTAGCAAACACTCAGTGTACCTAGTGGCATCCTAAACGTGGCTATTGGACTTTGCTATAGTCCCACTAGTGCAAAGACATTTGCAGCACCTCTGCCTGCATTGCACACTCTAACTCATTATAACTAAGCCATTATACTAGCAAACACTCAGTGTACCTAGTGGCATCCTAAACGTGGCTATTGGACTTTGCTATAGTCCCACTAGTGCAAAGACATTTGCAGCACCTCTACCTGCATTGCACACTCCAACTCATTATAACTAAGCCATTATACTAGCAAACACTCAGTGTACCTAGTGGCATCCTAAACGTGGCTATTGGACTTTGCTATAGTCCCACTAGTGCAAAGACATTTGCAGCACCTCTACCTGCATTGCACACTCCAACTCATTATAACTAAGCCATTATACTAGCAAACACTCAGTGTACCTAGTGGCATCCTAAACGTGGCTATTGGACTTTGCTATAGTCCCACTAGTGCAAAGACATTTGCAGCACCTCTGCCTGCATTGCACACTCCAACTCATTATAACTAAGCCATTATACTAGCAAACACTCAGTGTACCTAGTGGCATCCTAAACGTGGCTATTGGACTTTGCTATAGTCCCACTAGTGCAAAGACATTTGTAGCACCTCTACCTGCATTGCACACTCCAACTCATTATAACTAAGCCATTATACTAGCAAACACTCAGTGTACCTAGTGGCATCCTAAACGTGGCTATTGGACTGTTGTCTAGTCACACTAGTGCAAAGACATTTGCAGCACCTCTACCTGCATTGCAAACTACAACTCATTATAACTAAGCCATTATACTAGCAAACACTCAGTGTACCTAGTGGCATCCCAAACGTGGCTATTGGACTTTGCTATAGTCCCACTAGTGCAAAGACATTTGCAGCACCTCTGCCTGCATTGCACACTCCAACTAATTATAACTAAGCCATTATACTAGCAAACACTCAGTGTACCTAGTGGCATCCTAAACGTGGCTATTGGACTTTGCTATGGTCCCACTAGTGCAAAGATATTTGCAGCACCTCTACCTGCATTGCACACTCCAATTCATTATAACTAAGCCATTATACTAGCAAACACTCAGTCTACCTAGTGGCATCCTAAACGTGGCTATTGGACTGTTGTCTAGTCACACTAGTGCAAAGACATTTGCAGCACCTCTACCTGCATTGCACACTCCAACTCATTATAACTAAGCCATTATACTAGCAAACACTCAGTGTACCTAGTGGCATCCTAAACGTGGCTATTGGACTTTGCTATAGTCCCACTAGTGCAAAGACATTTGCAGCACCTCTGCCTGCATTGCACACTCCAACTCATTATAACTAAGCCATTATACTAGCAAACACTCAGTGTACCTAGTGGCATCCTAAACGTGGCTATTGGACTTTGCTATAGTCCCACTAGTGCAAAGACATTTGCAGAACCTCTACCTACATTGCACACTCCAACTCATTATAACTAAGCCATTATACTAGCAAACACTCAGTGTACCTAGTGGCATCCTAAACGTGGCTATTGGACTGTTGTCTAGTCACACTAGTGCAAAGACATTTGCAGCACCTCTACCTGCATTGCACACTCCAACTCATTATAACTAAGCCATTATACTAGCAAACACTCAGTGTACCTAGTGGCATCCTAAACGTGGCTATTGGACTTTGCTATAGTCCCACTAGTGCAAAGACATTTGCAGCACCTCTACCTGCATTGCACACTCCAACTCATTATAACTAAGCCATTATACTAGCAAACACTCAGTGTACCTAGTGGCATCCTAAACGTGGCTATTGGACTGTTGTCTAGTCACACTAGTGCAAAGACATTTGCAGCACCTCTACCTGCATTACACACTCCAACTCATTATAACTAAGCCATTATACTAGCAAACACTCAGTGTACCTAGTGGCATCCTAAACGTGGCTATTGGACTGTTGTCTAGTCACACTAGTGCAAAGACATTTGCAGCACCTCTACCTGCATTGCACACTCCAACTCATTATAACTAAGCCATTATACTAGCAAACACTCAGTGTACCTAGTGGAATCCTAAACGTGGCTATTGGACTTTGCTATAGTCCCACTAGTGCAAAGACATTTGCAGCACCTCTGCCTGCATTGCACACTCCAACTCATTATAACTAAGCCATTATACTAGCAAACACTCAGTGTACCTAGTGGCATCCTAAACGTGGCTATTGGACTTTGCTATAGTCCCACTAGTGCAAAGACATTTGCAGCACCTCTACCTGCATTGCACACTCCAACTCATTATAACTAAGCCATTATACTAGCAAACACGCAGTGTACCTAGTGGCATCCTAAACGTGGCTATTGGACTGTTGTCTAGTCACACTAGTGCAAAGACATTTGCAGCACCTCTACCTGCATTGCACACTTCAACTCATTATAACTAAGCCATTATACTAGCAAACACTCAGTGTACCTAGTGGCATCCTAAACGTGGCTATTGGACTTTGCTATAGTCCCACTAGTGCAAAGACATTTGCAGCACCTCTGCCTGTATTGCACACTTCAACTCATTATAACTAAGCCATTATACTAGCAAACACTCAGTGTACCTAGTGGCATCCTAAACGTGGCTACTGGACTTTGCTATAGTCCCACTAGTGCAAAGACATTTGCAGCACCTCTACCTGCATTGCACACTCCAACTCATTATAACTAAGCCATTATACTAGCAAACACTCAGTGTACCTAGTGGCATCCTAAATGTGGCTATTGGACTGTTGTCTAGTCACACTAGTGCAAAGACATTTGCAGCACCTCTACCTGCATTGCACACTCCAACTCATTATAACTAAGCCATTATACTAGCAAACACTCAGTGTACCTAGTGGCATCCTAAACGTGGCTATTGGACTTTGCTATAGTCCCACTACTGCAAAGACATTTGCAGCACCTCTGCCTGCATTGCACACTCCAACTCATTATAACTAAGCCATTATACTAGCAAACACACAGTGTACCTAGTGGCATCCTAAACGTGGCTATTGGACTTTGCTATAGTCCCACTAGTGCAAAGACATTTTCAGCACCTCTACCTGCATTGCACACTCCAACTCATTATAACTAAGCCATTATACTAGCAAACACTCAGTGTACCTAGTGGCATCCTAAACGTGGCTATTGGACTTTGCTATAGTCCCACTAGTGCAAAGACATTTGCAGCACCTCTACCTGCATTGCACACTCCAACTCATTATAACTAAGCCATTATACTAGCAAACACTCAGTGTACCTAGTGGCATCCTAAACGTGGCTATTGGACTTTGCTATAGTCCCACTAGTGCAAAGACATTTGCAGCACCTCTGCCTGCATTGCACACTCCAACTCATTATAACTAAGCCATTATACTAGCAAACACTCAGTGTACCTAGTGGCATCCTAAACGTGGCTATTGGACTTTGCTATAGTCCCACTAGTGCAAAGACATTTGCAGCACCTCTACCTGCATTGCACACTCCAACTCATTATAACTAAGCCATTATACTAGCAAACACTCAGTGTACCTAGTGGCATCCTAAACGTGGCTATTGGACTGTTGTCTAGTCACACTA
Source organism: Anomaloglossus baeobatrachus (assembly GCF_048569485.1). Taxonomy (NCBI): domain Eukaryota; kingdom Metazoa; phylum Chordata; class Amphibia; order Anura; family Aromobatidae; genus Anomaloglossus; species Anomaloglossus baeobatrachus. The sequence continues at coordinate 104,794,479 of NC_134362.1, forward strand.
GTGCAAAGACATTTGCAGCACCTCTACCTGCATTGCAAACTACAACTCATTATAACTAAGCCATTATACTAGCAAACACTCAGTGTACCTAGTGGCATCCCAAACGTGGCTATTGGACTTTGCTATAGTCCCACTAGTGCAAAGACATTTGCAGCACCTCTGCCTGCATTGCACACTCCAACTCATTATAACTAAGCCATTATACTAGCAAACACTCAGTGTACCTAGTGGCATCCTAAACGTGGCTATTGGACTTTGCTATAGTCCCACTAGTGCAAAGACATTTGCAGCACCTCTACCTGCATTGCACACTCCAACTCATTATAACTAAGCCATTATACTAGCAAACACTCAGTGTACCTAGTGGCATCCTAAACGTGGCTATTGGACTTTGCTATAGTCCCACTAGTGCAAAGACATTTGCAGCACCTCTGCCTGCATTGCACACTCCAACTCATTATAACTAAGCCATTATACTAGCAAACACTCAGTGTACCTAGTGGCATCCTAAACGTGGCTATTGGACTTTGCTATAGTCCCACTAGTGCAAAGACATTTGCAGCACCTCTACCTGCATTGCACACTCCAACTCATTATAACTAAGCCATTATACTAGCAAACACTCAGTGTACCTAGTGGCATCCTAAACGTGGCTATTGGACTTTGCTATAGTCCCACTAGTGCAAAGACATTTGCAGCACCTCTGCCTGCATTGCACACTCCAACTCATTATAACTAAGCCATTATACTAGCAAACACTCAGTGTACCTAGTGGCATTCTAAACGTGGCTATTGGACTGTTGTCTAGTCACACTAGTGCAAAGACATTTGCAGCACCTCTACCTGCATTGCACACTCCAACTCATTATAACTAAGCCATTATACTAGCAAACACTCAGTGTACCTAGTGGCATCCTAAACGTGGCTATTGGACTTTGCTATAGTCCCACTAGTGCAAAGACATTTGCAGCACCTCTACCTGCATTGCACACTCCAACTCATTATAACTAAGCCATTATACTAGCAAACACTCAGTGTACCTAGTGGCATCCTAAACGTGGCTATTGGACTTTGCTATAGTCCCACTAGTGCAAATACATTTGCAGCACCTCTGCCTGCATTGCACACTCCAACTCATTATAACTAAGCCATTATACTAGCAAACACTCAGTGTACCTAGTGGCATCTTAAACGTGGCTATTGGACTTTGCTATAGTCCCACTATTGCAAAGACATTTGCAGCACCTCTACCTGCATTGCACACTCCAACTCATTATAACTAAGCCATTATACTAGCAAAAACTCAGTGTACCTAGTGGCATCCTAAACGTGGCTATTGGACTGTTGTCTAGTCACACTAGTGCAAAGACATTTGCAGCACCTCTACCTGCATTGCACACTCCAACTCATTATAACTAAGCCATTATACTAGCAAACACTCAGTGTACCTAGTGGCATCCTAAACGTGGCTATTGGACTTTGCTATAGTCCCACTAGTGCAAAGACATTTGCAGCACCTCTACCTGCATTGCACACTCCAACTCATTATAACTAAGCCATTATACTAGCAAATACTCAGTGTAGCTAGTGGCATCCTAAACGTGGCTATTGGACTTTGCTATAGTCCCACTAGTGCAAAGACATTTGCAGCACCTCTACCTGCATTGCACACTCCAACTCATTATAACTAAGCCATTATACTAGCAAACACTCAGTGTACCTAGTGGCATCCTAAACGTGGCTATTGGACTGTTGTCTAGTCACACTAGTGCAAAGACATTTGCAGCACCTCTACCTGCATTGCACACTCCAACTCATTATAACTAAGCCAATATACTAGCAAACACTCAGTGTACCTATTGGCATCCTAAACGTGGCTATTGGACTTTGCTATAGTCCCACTAGTGCAAAGACATTTGCAGCACCTCTGCCTGCATTGCACACTCCAACTCATTATAACTAAGCCATTATACTAGCAAACACTCAGTGTACCTATTGGCATCCTAAACGTGGCTATTGGACTTTGCTATAGTCCCACTAGTGCAAAGACATTTGCAGCACCTCTGCCTGCATTGCACACTCCAACTCATTATAACTAAGCCATTATACTAGCAAACACTCAGTGTACCTAGTGGCATCCTAAACGTGGCTATTGGGCTTTGCTATAGTCCCACTAGTGCAAAGACATTTGCAGCACCTCTACCTGCATTGCACACTCCAACTCATTATAACTAAGCTATTATACTAGCAAACACTCAGTGTACCTAGTGGCATCCTAAACGTGGCTATTGGACTGTTGTCTAGTCACACTAGCGCAAAGACATTTGCAGCACCTCTACCTGCATTGCACACTCCAACTCATTATAACTAAGCCATTATACTAGCAAACACTCAGTGTACCTAGTGGCATCCTAAACGTGGCTATTGGACTTTGCTATAGTCCCACTAGTGCAAAGACATTTGCAGCACCTCTACCTGCATTGCACACTCCAACTCATTATAACTAAGCCATTATACTAGCAAACACTCAGTGTACCTAGTGGCATCCTAAACGTGGCTATTGGACTTTGCTATAGTCCCACTAGTGCAAAGACATTTGCAGCACCTCTGCCTGCATTGCACACTCCAACTCATTATAACTAAGCCATTATACTAGCAAACACTCAGTGTACCTAGTGGCATCCTAAACGTGGCTATTGGACTTTGCTATAGTCTTACTAGTGCAAAGACATTTGCAGCACCTCTACCTGCATTGCACACTCCAACTCATTATAACTAAGCCATTATACTAGCAAACACTCAGTGTACCTAGTGGCATCCTAAACGTGGCTATTGGACTGTTGTCTAGTCACACTAGCGCAAAGACATTTGCAGCACCTCTACCTGCATTGCACACTCCAACTCATTATAACTAAGCCATTATACTAGCAAACACTCAGTGTACCTAGTGGCATCCTAAACGTGGCTGTTGGACTTTGCTATAGTCCCACTAGTGCAAAGACATTTGCAGCACCTCTACCTGCATTGCACACTCCAACTCATTATAACTAAGCCATTATACTAGCAAACACTCAGTGTACCTAGTGGCATCCTAAACGTGGCTATTGGACTTTGCTATAGTCCCACTAGTGCAAAGACATTTGCAGCACCTCTGCCTGCATTGCACACTCCAACTCATTATAACTAAGCCATTATACTAGCAAACACTCAGTGTACCTAGTGGCATCCTAAACGTGGCTATTGGACTTTGCTATAGTCCCACTAGTGCAAAGACATTTGCAGCACCTCTACCTGCATTGCACACTCCAACTCATTATAACTAAGCCATTATACTAGCAAACACTCAGTGTACCTAGTGGCATCCTAAACGTGGCTATTGGACTGTTGTCTAGTCACACTAGTGCAAAGACATTTGCAGCACCTCTACCTGCATTGCACACTCCAACTCATTATAACTAAGCCATTATACTAGCAAACACTCAGTGTACCTAGTGGCATCCTAAACGTGGCTATTGGACTTTGCTATAGTCCCACTAGTGCAAAGACATTTGCAGCACCTCTACCTGCATTGCACACTCCAACTCATTATAACTAAGCCATTATACTAGCAAACACTCAGTGTACCTAGTGGCATCCTAAACGTGGCTATTGGACTGTTGTCTAGTCACACTAGTGCAAAGACATTTGCAGCACCTCTACCTGCATTGCACACTACAACTCATTATAACTAAGCCATTATACTAGCAAACACTCAGTGTACCTAGTGGCATCCTAAACGTGGCTATTGGACTTTGCTATAGTCCCACTAGTGCAAAGACATTTGCAGCACCTCTGCCTGCATTGCACACTCCAACTCATTATAACTAAGCCATTATACTAGCAAACACTCAGTGTACCTAGTGGCATCCTAAACGTGGCTATTGGACTGTTGTCTAGTGACACTAGTGCAAAGACATTTGCAGCACCTCTACCTGCATTGCACACTCCAACTCATTATAACTAAGCCATTATACTAGCAAACACTCAGTGTACCTAGTGGCACCCTAAACGTGGCTATTGGACTTTGCTATAGTCCCACTAGTGCAAGGACATTTGCAGCACCTCTGCCTGTATTGCACACTCCAACTCATTATAACTAAGCCATTATACTAGCAAACACTCAGTGTACCTAGTGGCATCCTAAACGTGTCTATTAAACTTTGCTATAGTCCCACTAGTGCAAAGACATTTGCAGCACCTCTACCTGCATTGCACACTCCAACTCATTATAACTAGGCCATTATACTAGCAAACACTCAGTGTACCTAGTGGCATCCTAAACGTGGCTATTGGACTTTGCTATCGTCCCACTAGTGCAAAGACATTAGCAGCACCTCTGCCTGCATTGCACACTCCAACTCATTATAACTAAGCCATTATACTAGCAAACACTCAGTGTACCTAGTGGCATCCTAAACGTGGCTATTGGACTGTTGTCTAGTCACACTAGTGCAAAGACATTTGCAGCACCTCTACCTGCATTGCACACTCCAACTCATTATAATTAAGCCATTATACTAGCAAACACTCAGTGTACCTAGTGGCATCCTAAACGTGGCTATTGGACTTTGCTATAGTCCCACTAGTGCAAAGACATTTGCAGCACCTCTGCCTGCATTGCACACTCCAACTCATTATAACTAAGCCATTATACTAGCAAACACTCAGTGTACCTAGTGGCATCCTAAACGTGGCTATTGGACTGTTGTCTAGTCACACTAGTGCAAAGACATTTGCAGCACCTCTACCTGCATTGCACACTCCAAATCATTATAACTAAGCCATTATACTAGCAAACACTCAGTGTACCTAGTGGCATCCTAAACGTGGCTATTGGACTTTGCTATAGTCTCACTAGTGCAAAGACATTTGCAGCACCTCTGCCTGTATTGCACACTCCAACTCATTATAACTAAGCCATTATACTAGCAAACACTCAGTGTACCTAGTGGCATCCTAAACGTGGCTATTGGACTGTTGTCTAGTCACACTATTGCAAAGACATTTGCAGCACCTCTACCTGCATTGCACACTCCAACTCATTATAACTAAGCCATTATACTAGCAAACACTCAGTGTACCTAGTGGCATCCTAAACGTGGCTATTGGACTGTTGTCTAGTCACACTAGTGCAAAGACATTTGCAGCACCTCTACCTGCATTGCACACTCCAACTCATTATAACTAAGCCATTATACTAGCAAACACTCAGTGTACCTAGTGGCATCCTAAACGTGGCTATTGGACTGTTGTCTAATCACACCAGTGCAAAGACATTTGCAGCACCTCTACCTGCATTGCACACTCCAACTCATTATAACTAAGCCATTATACTAACAAACACTCAGTGTACCTAGTGGCATCCTAAACGTGGCTATTGGACTTTGCTATAGTCCCACTAGTGCAAAGACATTTGCAGCACCTCTACCTGAATTGCACACTCCAACTCATTATAACTAAGCCATTATACTAGCAAACACTCAGTGTTCCTAGTGGCATCATAAAACTTGGCTATTGGACTTTGCTATAGTCCCACTGGTGCAAAGACATTTGCAGCACCTCTGCCTGCATTGCACACTCCAACTCATTATAACTAAGCCATTATACTAGCAAACACTCAGTGTACCTAGTGGCATCCTAAACGTGGCTATTGGACTGTTGTCTAGTCACACTAGTGCAAAGACATTTGCAGCACCTCTACCTGCATTGCACACTCCAACTCATTATAACTAAGCCATTATACTAGCAAACACTCAGTGTACCTAGTGGCATCCTAAACGTGGCTATTGGACTTTGCTATAGTCCCACTAGTGCAAAGACATTTGCAGCACCTCTGCCTGCATTGCACACTCCAACTCATTATAACTAAGCCATTATACTAGCAAACACTCAGTGTACCTAGTGGCATCCTAAACGTGGCTATTGGACTGTTGTCTAGTCACACTAGTGCAAAGACATTTGCAGCACCTCTACCTGCATTGCACACTCCAACTCATTATAACTAAGCCATTATACTAGCAAACACTCAGTGTACCTAGTGGCATCCTAAACGTGGCTATTGGACTTTGCTATAGTCCCACTAGTGCAAAGACATTTGCAGCACCTCTGCCTGCATTGCACACTCCAACTCATTATAACTAAGCCATTATACTAGCAAACACTCAGTGTACCTAGTGGCATCCTAAACGTGGCTATTGGACTGTTGTCTAGTCACACTAGTGCAAAGATATTTACAGCACCTCTACCTGCATTGCACACTACAACTCATTATAACTAAGCCATTATACTAGCAAACACTCAGTGTACCTAGTGGCATCCTAAACGTGGCTATTGGACTTTGCTATAGTCACACTAGTGCAAAGACATTTGCAGCACCTCTACCTGCATTGCACACTCCAACTCATTATAACTAAGCCATTATACTAGCAAACACTCAGTGTACCTAGTGGCATCCTAAACGTGGCTATTGGACTGTTGTCTAGTCACACTAGTGCAAAGACATTTGCAGCACCTCTACCTGCATTGCACACTCCAACTCATTATAACTAAGCCATTATACTAGCAAACACTCAGTGTATCTAGTGGCATCCTAAACGTGGCTTTTGGACTTTGCTATAGTCCCACTAGTGCAAAGACATTTGCAGCACCTCTACCTGCATTGCACACTCCAACTCATTATAACTAAGCCATTATACTAGCAAACACTCAGTGTACCTAGTGGCATCCTAAACGTGGCTATTGGACTTTGCTATAGTCCCACTAGTGCAAAGACATTTGCAGCACCTCTGCCTGCATTGCACACTCCAACTCATTATAACTAAGCCATTATACTAGCAAACACTCAGTGTACCTAGTGGCATCCTAAACGTGGCTATTGGACTGTTGTCTAGTCACACTAGTGCAAAGACATTTGCAGCACCTCTACCTGCATTGCACACTCCAACTCATTATAACTAAGCCATTATACTAGCAAACACTCAGTGTACCTAGTGGCATCCTAAACGTGGCTATTGGACTTTGCTATAGTCCCACTAGTGCAAAGACATTTGTAGCACCTCTACCTGCATTGCACACTCCAACTCATTATAACTAAGCCATTATACTAGCAAACACTCAGTGTACCTAGTGGCATCCTAAACGTGGCTATTGGACTGTTGTCTAGTCACACTAGTGCAAAGACATTTGCAGCACCTCTACCTGCATTGCACACTCCAACTCATTATAACTAAGCCATTATACTAGCAAACACTCAGTGTACCTAGTGGCATCCTAAACGTGGCTATTGGACTTTGCTATAGTCCCACTAGTGCAAAGACATTTGCAGCACCTCTGCCTGCATTGCACACTCCAACTCATTATAACTAAGCCATTATACTTCAAACACTCAGTGTACCTAGTGGCATCCTAAACGTGGCTATTGGACTGTTGTCTAGTCACACTAGTGCAAAGACATTTGCAGCACCTCTACCTGCATTGCACACTCCAACTCATTATAACTAAGCCATTATACTAGCAAACACTCAGTGTACCTAGTGGCATCCTAAACGTGGCTATTGGACTTTGCTATAGTCCCACTAGTGCAAAGACATTTGCAGCACCTCTACCTGCATTGCACACTCCAACTCATTATAACTAAGCCATTATACTAGCAAACACTCAGTGTACCTAGTGGCATCCTAAACGTGGCTATTGGACTGTTGTCTAGTCACACTAGTGCAAAGACATTTGCAGCACCTCTACCTGCATTGCACACTCCAACTCATTATAACTAAGCCATTATACTAGCAAACACTCAGTGTATCTAGTGGCATCCTAAACGTGGCTTTTGGACTTTGCTATAGTCCCACTAGTGCAAAGACATTTGCAGCACCTCTACCTGCATTGCACACTCCAACTCATTATAACTAAGCCATTATACTAGCAAACACTCAGTGTACCTAGTGGCATCCTAAACGTGGCTATTGGACTTTGCTATAGTCCCACTAGTGCAAAGACATTTGCAGCACCTCTGCCTGCATTGCACACTCCAACTCATTATAACTAAGCCATTATACTAGCAAACACTCAGTGTACCTAGTGGCATCCTAAACGTGGCTATTGGACTTTGCTATAGTCCCACTAGTGCAAAGACATTTGCAGCACCTCTACCTGCATTGCACACTCCAACTCATTATAACTAAGCCATTATAATAGCAAACACTCAGTGTACCTAGTGGCATCCTAAACGTGGCTATTGGACTGTTGTCTAGTCACACTAGTGCAAAGACATTTGCAGCACCTCTACCAGCATTGCACACTCCAACTCATTATAACTAAGCCATTATACTAGCAAACACTCAGTGTACCTAGTGGCATCCTAAACGTGGCTATTGGACTGTTGTCTAGTCACACTAGTGCAAAGACATTTGCAGCACCTCTACCTGCATTGCACACTCCAACTCATTATAACTAAGCCATTATACTAGCAAACACTCAGTGTACCTAGTGGCATCCTAAACGTGGCTATTGGACTTTGCTATAGTCCCACTAGTGCAAAGACATTTGCAGCACCTCTGCCTGCATTGCACACTCCAACTCATTATAACTAAGCCATTATACTAGCAAACACTCAGTGTACCTAGTGGCATCCTAAACGTGGCTATTGGACTTTGCTATAGTCCCACTAGTGCAAAGGCATTTGCAGCACCTCTGCCTGCATTGCACACTCCAACTCATTATAACTAAGCCATTATACTAGCAAACACTCAGTGTACCTAGTGGCATCCTAAACGTGGCTATTGGACTGTTGTCTAGTCACACTAGTGCAAAGACATTTGCAGCACCTCTACCTGCATTGCACACGCCAACTAATTATAACTAAGCCATTATACTAGCAAACACTCAGTGTACCTAGTGGCATCCTAAACGTGGCTATTGGACTTTGCTATAGTCCCACTAGTGCAAAGGCATTTGCAGCACCTCTGCCTGCATTGCACACTCCAACTCATTATAACTAAGCCATTATACTAGCAAAAACTCAGTGTACCTAGTGGCATCCTAAACGTGGCTATTGGACTGTTGTCTAGTCACACTAGTGCAAAGACATTTGCAGCACCTCTACCTACATTGCACACGCCAACTAATTATAACTAAGCCATTATACTAGCAAACACTCAGTGTACCTAGTGGCATCCTAAACGTGGCTATTGGACTTTGCTATAGTCCCACTAGTGCAAAGACATTTGCAGCACCTCTGCCTGCATTGCACACTCCAACTCATTATAACTAAGCCATTATACTAGCAAACACTCAGTGTACCTAGTGGCATCCTAAACGTGGCTATTGGACTTTGCTATAGTCCCACTAGTGCAAAGACATTTGCAGCACCTCTGCCTGCATTGCACACTCCAACTCATTATAACTAAGCCATTATACTAGCAATTTATGCTGCAAGTTTAAGGGCCGTAGTTGCATTGTCAGGGATATTTATTCTTTATTATTCTGCTGTTAATAAAGCTAGACCACCACTACAATCTACACCACCTCTCAATTTTTACTACCACATTTTCAGTGCACAATCTTGTCGCAATCAACATGAGTGGCAAAATGACAGATGCTGGTGGAAAGGGGAAGAGGCGTGGTGGAAAAGGCAAAAAAGTTTTTGTCCGATGGGAAGGTGGCAAAGCTCCATTATCATCTGCTGAAGATAGACCATCTACCAGCAAAAGTAAGATGTCTACTACTTACCGTGGACAATCCGATGTGCTCCCTTTTTTACGGACACGAACAACAGGAACAAAGGTAGATGATGGCCAAAAAAGGAAAATGCTTGAATGGATCTCAAGTGGTCCAACAAGTGCCCTCTCAGCCACTTCAAGTACCACATCCAAAAAACACCAGTCCTCTGAGTTGTCATCCCAATCAAACTTGCTTTCTCCCAGCTCTGAAGTCTCCATCAGCCCTGCACAGTATGGTGGAACTGAGATGGCTGAGTCTGCAGAGCTGTTCAGTCACACTATAGCCTGGGAATCAGAGGTCTGCTCCCAAGCTACAGTGAGTACAGAACAGGAAATGGTCTGCAGTGATGCCCAGAACCTTTGTGACTCTGATTCAGGCCGTGAGGACCAAGTTTCTGAGCATAATGTTGACCCTTTGTCACAAACTGTAACACCTGTGGTTATAGACAATGAGGAACATACTGATGAAGATGAGACGCAGATACCCGATTGGGATGACAACTTAAATATTCGGTCAGGGCAAGAAGAGGCTCGGTCTGAGGGGGAGTGGAGTGCAAACACAACAATTGATGATGAAGTTCTAGATCCCACCTACTGTCAACCCACAGTCAGGCACTCGAGGAGGTCAACAGAGGTGGTGGAGGAGGATGCAACTGATGACGAAGTTACCTTGCGCCTTCCTGGACACAGTCGGAGTACTGGTAGCACGTCTACAACTGCATCCTCAGCCACCACTCTGCCTCTGAGCATTATTCGGGGTGGATCAACAGGTGGCATGGCCTCTAAGCCTTGCTTAGCCTGGTCCTTTTTTGACATAGAAAAAGATCGCCCAAATTATGTGATCTGTAACATTTGTCATGGTTCTCTTAGTAGAGGTCAAAACCTCAGCAGTTTGACAACTACTTCCATGAATCGTCACATGAATAAATATCATATGGCCCGGTGGGAAGCTCACCGTGCTGCAATGCGGCCTAGCGGAGCGAACCATCCACCGCCTGCCCCTTCCAGTGCATCCGCGCGCTCGTCATCTTCTAGGACTGTGGGGACAGCTGTCACACCTGTTTTTCCACCCACAACTTCCACCACTGTAACCGCAACAGGCAGTTTGCTTGGTAGGTCGTCAGTTGGTTTGGAAGGGGAAACAAGTGAGTGTGTACAGCTCTCTCAGACATCGATAGCACCAACGTTGGATGAAGGCAACATCATGTCTCCGCCAGCACTTTCCTCACAAACCTGCATTTTTCCAGGGGCACCCTACTCAACACCGTCTACACACAGCAGCCAGATCTCTGTCCCTCAGATGTGGTCAAATAAAAGGCCACTTCCTGCGACCCATGACAAAGCTAAAGATTTTAGAGACCTTATGTCTGTTGCTGTGCCCCAGTACCAGATGCCTAGTCGCCACTACTTCTCTAAGAAAGGTGTGCCCGCGCTACACCAGCATGTCGCACACAACATCACCGCTTCCTTGAGAAACTCTGTGTGTGAACGGGTGCATTTCACCACCGATACTTGGACCAGTAAGCATGGACAGGGACGTTACATGTCGCTGACTGGGCACTGGGTAACTATGGTGATAGATGGTGAAGGGTCTGCTGCACAAGTCTTGCCGTCCCCACGACTTGTGTGTCAATCCTCTGTCTGTCCAAGTTCCGCCACTGCTTCTGCATCCTCCACCTCATCTGGGTCCTCCACCTCCGCCCCAAGCCTGCCTGGTCAAGCCACCAGCGTTCTCACAGCGCAAAAGGAATCACGCACCCCTCATTACTATGCTGGCAGCAGAGCGCAACGGCATCAGGCGGTCTTTAGCTTGACATGTCTTGGGAATAAGAGTCACACAGCTGAGGAGTTGTGGTCAGCACTGCGGTCCGAGTTTAATAAATGGTTGTCTCCACTCAACCTGCAGCCTGGTAAGGCCGTGTGCGACAATGCTGCAAACCTGGGTGCGGCCCTTTGCCTGGGCAAGGTGACACACGTACCTTGTATGGCTCACGTGTTGAACCTTGTTGTCCAGCAATTTTTAACACACTATCCCGGCCTAGATGGCCTTCTGAACAGGGCACAAAAACTGTCTGCTCACTTCCGCCGTTCAAGCGCCGCAGCTGAGCGACTTGCATCGCTCCAGAAGTCTTTCGGCCTGCTGGTTCATCGCCTGAAATGCGATGTGGCGACACGCTGGAATTCAACTCTCCACATGTTACAGCGACTGTGGCAGCACCGCCGAGCCCTGGTGCAATACGTCATGACGTATAGCCTGGGCCAACGGGATGCAGAGGTGGGTCAGATCACCCTGATGGAGTGGTCTCAGAATAAAGGACCTATGCACCCTTCTGCACAGTTTCGACATGGCGACGAATATGTTTAGCGCTGACAATGCCATTATCAGCATTACGATTCCAGTCATTTACATGCTGGAGCACACGCTAAACACTATTCGAAGTCAGGGGGTGGGACAACAGGAAGGGGATGAACTACAGGAGGATTCATATGCGCAAGACACAACAACATCACCAAGGTCCAGACGTTCATCATCACCAAGGCGGCAGGCATGGGACCATAGGGGACAGGGATCAACAAGGGCGCATGGTAGCAGGCGAGATGTTGAGGAAGGTGCAGGAGAACATGAAGAAATGGAGGACGAACTGTCCATGGACATGGAAGACTCAGCGGATGAGGGAGACTTTGGTCAAATTTCAGTTGAAAGAGGTTGGGGGGAGATGTCAGAGGAAGAAAGAACGGTTAGCACCTCTATGCCACAAACACAGCGTGGACTTGGTTCGCATGGCTGCGCAAGACACATGAGTGCCTTCTTGTTGCACTACCTCCAACATGACCCTCGTATTGTCAAAATTAGAAGTGATGATGACTACTGGCTTGCCACACTATTAGATCCGCGGTACAAGTCCAAATTTTGTGACATAATTCCAGCCATAGAAAGGGACGCACGTATGCAGGAGTATCAGCAGAAGCTGTTACTCGATCTTAGCTCGGCTTTTCCACCAAACAACCGTGCAGGTGCAGGGAGTGATTCTCCCAGTTGTAACCTGCCAAACATGGGACGGTCTCGTCATCTTCAACAGTCTACCCGTACCAGTAGGACCGTATCTGGTGCTGGTAACAGCAATTTTATGGAATCTTTTCATAATTTTTTTAGACCCTCTTTTGCAAGGCCACCAGAGACAACAAGTCTGACACATAGTCAACGGCTGGAGAGGATGATACAGGAGTATCTCCAAATGAACATCGATGCCATGACTTTGCAAATGGAGCCTTGCTCCTTTTGGGCTTCAAATCTAGAATAATGGCCAGAGCTCTCCAGTTACGCCTTGGAGATTTTGTCGTGTCCAGCTGCCAGCGTTGTCTCTGAACGTGTCTTCAGTGCTGCTGGGTGTGTGCTGACAGATAAGCGCACGCGTCTGTCCAGTGACAATGTGGACAGACTGACGTTCATCAAAATGAACAAGTCATGGATCCAGAAGGAATTTGCTACCCCTGTGTCATCCTGGGGAGAGTAAATGCTTGTGGATTTTGAATGTGCTTGATGCAAATCAAAACATCCTGTTTGCAACTAGGGCACAACTGCTGCCACTGAAGGGGTGGGTGTGTGTGGGGCCCAATTTCTGGAAAAAAAGGGAGACTCCGCTTGGAGTAACCCTTGCTTGCTGTGTTTTTAAAAGAAGCCAAGATGAACAGAGCTGGGATCAGGAAAGACTTTGCTACCTACCCCGGTGTCATCCTGGGGACGGATAAGAATGGCGTATTTTTGAATGTGCTTGATGCAAATCTAGCTGTGAATTGTACAACTGGGGCACAACTGCTGCCACTGAAGGGGTGGGTGTGTGTGGGGCCCAATTTTTTGAAAAAAGGGAGACTCCGCTTGGAGAAATCCTTGCTTGCTGTGTTTTTAAAAGAAGCCAAGATGAACAGAGCTGGGATCAGGAAAGACTTTGCTACCTACCCCGGTGTCATCCTATGGACGGATAAGAATGGCGTATTTTTTAATGTGCTTGATGCAAATCTAGCTGTGAATTGTACAACTGGGGCACAACTGCTGCCACTGAAGGGGTGGGTGTGTGTGGGGCCCAATTTTTGGAAAAAAGGGAGACTCCGCTTGGAGTAACCCTTGCTTACATTGTTTTTAAAAAGAGCCAAGATGAACAAGTCATGGTTCAGCAAAGACTTTATCTACCTACTCCAGAGTCATCCTGGGGACGGTTAATTATGGCAAATTTTTGAATGTGCTTGATGCAAATCTAGCTGTGAAGTGTACAACTAGGGCACAAGTGCTGCCACTGATGGGGTGTGTGTGGGGCCCAATTTTTGGAAAAAAAGGGAGACTACGCTTGGAGTCACCTTGCGGTGTTTTACATAATTTTAGAAGGGCGTGCCATGCCTATATCTGTGTGTCTTCCTCTTTTTCCTTGTCCAGCTGTTTTGTTTTCGCATGAGTATATGTCCTTGTCACTTTCCCATGTGTTTGTGTTGTGTTGTGAGTTGTTTGTCACCTTTTGGACACCTTTGAGGGTGTTTTCTAGGTGTTTTTATGTGTTTGTGATTGCCTGCCATTGTTTCCTATGCGGTTCGAGTTCGGTTCGTCGAACGTTCGACGAACCGAACTCGAACGGGACCTCCGTTCGGCGAACCGACCTCGAGCCGAACCGGGACCAGTTCGCTCATCTCTATTTATAACCAACAATGTTTTGTGTACTGAGGAAATCATCCAGCCCTTTTTTAAAAGCTGTTATAGTATCTGCCATTACTACCTCTTGTGGTAGGGCATTCCACAGTCTGACTGCTCTAACTGTAAAGAACCCTTTCCTATTTAGCTGTCGGAATCGCTTTTCTTTCACTCGCAGTGAGTGCCCCCCTGGTCCTTAGTACTGTCTTTGGAAGAAATAAGTCATGTGCCAGTCCTTTATATTGACCACACATGTATTTATACATATAAATGAGATCTCCTCTGAGACGTCTTTTTTCTAAGCTAAACATATCTAACTTTTTCAACCTGTCATCATATGGGAGGCCTTCCATTCCTTGTAATAGTCTAGTTGCCCGCCTTTGAACTGACTCTAACTTCTGAATGTCCTTTTTAAAATGTGGAGCCCAAAACTGGATCCCGTATTCCAGATGTGGCCTTACAAGTGATTTATAGAGGGGTAACAATACGTTGGGATCACGGGATCTAATCTCTCTTTTTATACACCCTAAAATCTTGTTTGCTTTAGCAGCTGCTGCTTGACATTGAGTGCTGCTGCTCAGCTTATTTGTAATGAGAATACCCAAGTCCTTCTCCTGTTCTGTAGTCCCGAGTTTACTTCCATTTAATGTATACGCAGCTATAGGATTACTCCGTCCTAGGTGCATTACTTTACATTTATCAACATTCAATCTCATTTGCCAAGTATCTGCCTATTCTGACATCTTATCCAGATCTTTTTGTAATATTGTACTATCCAGGTCAGTTTTTAATATCCTACATAGTTTGGTGTCATCGGCAAAGACTGACACTGTACTATCAATCCCATCCACAAGGTCATTAATAAAGAGAGTAAAAAGAATCGGTCCAAGCACAGATCCCTGCGGCACCCCACTGCTGACTATAGCCCATTTAGAGAATGTACCATTTAAGACTACTCTTTGTTTCCTATCTTTTAGCCAATTCCTTACCCAGTTGCATATTGTGTCCCCTAGTCCTTGCTTCTGGAGCTTTAGTATAAGGCTATTATGTGGCCCGCACGCTGGAAAAAATACTAACACCTCTCATTCCCAACACTCTCTCATTTTTGAAAGACACCACCCATTTCCTACAAACATTGTCTAATGCCAATCATCTTACTGATAACTGTTTTTGGTCACTATGGACGTAACCAGCTTATATACCAGCATTGATCACCATGGGGGCCTCCAAGCCGTCCAATGTTTTCTCAATGCATACACCGATTTTAACAACTTAAAGAAACAGTTTTGTTTGGACGTCCTAAAGGTAGTCCTAGAGAACAATTTCTTTCTCTTCGAGGACACTTTCTACATACAACGCAAGGGGGTCCAATGTAGCGCCCCCTTATGCTAATATCTATATGGCCAAATTTGAGGAGGACTTCGTCTATCCTCACCCCCTCTTCTCTGGCAACATCCCCCTTTGGAAAAGATATATCGACGATATATTCTTCATCTGGACCGGCAATGAGGAATCACTTATTGAATTCTTTAATGATATTAACACCATTTCCCCGAACATTTCATTTACGTTGCACTACGACCATGATTCCATAAATTTTCTTGACACTCTTGTCATCAGAGACTCCGACGGTAAATTATCTACCGACATCTACACCAAACCCACCGACAAAAATGGTCTTCTTCTATACAGCAGCTGCCGCCCGAAGCACATCAAAAAATCCCTACCCATCTCTCAACACTGTAGAGTGGATAGAATTGTCTCCAACCCCACAACTTCTAAACTCTGACACCAGGAGATGAGTACTAAGTTTCTAGTCAGGGATTACCCCCCCAATATTGCATCCACTACCACCCCTATACGCCATCCAGAACTCAATAAGAACCCACGGATACCATTTGTCAACACCTATCATCCGTTCTCTCCATCCTTCAGTCAGATCATCAAAAAACACTGGTCTATTCTTGGCAGTGCATACCCGGACATCACAGAATTTCAACAGCCACCACTGATCTGCCATAAACGCGCTCGTAACATCAGGGATACCTTAGTTCGAGCCGATATTGGCTCCTCCCTGAGTAAAGACAGACAGAGCTTCTTGGCCACACCACGCAAGGGTACATTCCCATGTCTCCATTGTGTCCAATGCTCGAACGTTACAAAGGGCGAATACTTTTAACATCCTAGAACTGGCAAACAGTACCCCATTAAAGGCTTCTACACTTGTGACACCAATTTTGTTATATACCTGATCAAATGTCCCTGCGGTCTCGGATATGTTGGAGAGACCACCCAACATATCCGAGACCGCATCAGTAAACATAAATCTACTATACGCTGCGGCCAGACTATACTTCCCATTCCAGCACATTTCTCTGCTAGAGGGCACTCAGTGTCCCAACTTAGGTTTCAGGTGTTGGAACATGTCCCATTGCCCAGAAGGGGCGGCAACAGGGTACAAATCCTCCGGGACCGTGAGGCTTATTGGATACACACACTACAAACTCTGGAACCATTAGGCACAAACAGAGAGTATGAAACAAATTATTAACCATGTTTAGATATATACTGCAAGTATTTGTGTTTGTATTTGTGTGTTCTAATTTGCACGTCCTGTATACCCAGTAGCCCTAACCCCTTTTTCTTTTTTTCAGAGGTACTGACCACCTTTCTCACGGGCAGGATCCAATCCTCACACCTTCCCTATGGGCACCACCTTTTTACAAGGAAGCATTTCTAACTTCTTCCTTTCCAGGTTCCTACTTTACCGGATCCACACACTTGTCAAACCATACACTTGGGTGACACCACATACATAGTAACCTGCATCCCTTCACTCCTCTCAAACATCTATTCACCCTATGCCCCCAGGTCATATATGGTTCACATTTGCGCATACTCCCCAGAACCTCTCATTTCTCAGATTCACAATTCTCCCCCCCCTCCCTTCCCCAGGGAAACATCCCCTTTAAGTCATCTGCTTCTGTCCACAGTTATACACTTTCCCCGTTATAATCCATCTCCCTATAGGAATTGTATATGTCATCTTTTCCTTCCCACACAGTTCGAAACATCCTCTATTTTGCTCCATCCCTCATTCCACTTACACATCTCCCTACAGGAGCTTTACATGTCATCTCCCATTCCACTCAGTACGTTATATGCACTGTCCCTCACACAGACTTCACACGCCCATCCCTCACTCTATGCCCAATGCACGTGCAGTGAGACATTTGCATAATCACTGACGTTGCATGCATGGACCTGCCCTGTCCTGTTTCCCTCATCCTGCCCCTGTTATGACTCAGCGCGCATGCGCACACAGCACACACATATCGTCCATTCATGTGTCTACCTCCCCCACCGATGTCGCGGCGCGCGTGCGCAGACGTGCACCCGCGTCACCGCTGACGTCACGCGCGCACGCGCGATGACAGTTGTGACTCATACCAGGAAGTGGCATTCACCTTTAAAAAGCCGCTCCGCTACACACAGCAGCGCCACACGCCTCCTGCCTGCTCCTCTGGGACTCTGTTCCCATTCCAGGTGCCCATAAGGTAAATCTATGCCACACTGTATGCTCTGCCTCTAATTGTATGCTCTGCCTCTAACATATACATGGTTCGCCTCAATACAGTCACTTAACATTATCTCAATCTCCTTCTCTCCCTCAGGCACTTCCTCCACTTCTCCCCTAGCCTCTTGCTTCTCCCTGACTGTGGGTATGTTTCATATTATTTCATATTACCTCATACTTTGCATATTATGCCTGTATATCACTGTTTTACACAAACCTGCATATAATCATTTCCATGCCTGTTCATGCCTACCATATGCTTGATTATACCAACAGTAATATGTCCCCTTACTAGCCTTTCATTGTCTAGTCGGATACCTCCTCCTGGTGCTTGCCCTCTGAATATATACATATTATTGTATTAATGCCTATTCCTCTGATTGGTTCTGATTACTTACCAAGATGTTGTTCAAACCGACACTGTCCCATTATGGGACTGTCTGTGTTAATCTATATATTGTGCCCATATAACATTTTACTTACCAATTATTGGTATACTCACTCTTGATTTTCTGCTATACCAGCACACGATTGTATTTGCTGTACGGCCTGTTTACACTGTGCCTGTGGTGCTTAATTATACCTCTTTCATTTAGCGTACTATGCCTGAAAAGCAAAAACGCCCTACCCGTGGTACAATCCTCGGACGTTTGACTCGTCCATGTCCCATGGTCTCTCACAAACGTATGTGTACATACATAACTTGTAAATATGTAAATTTTTAGTCACAATTTGTCACTTTTGGTGTGTAAATATTCTTTATTATTTTTTGTAGGCAAGACCTTGACAAAGGCCTAACATAGGCCGAAACGTTGGCTTGGCTTTACTGCTACATGGAGGTGACCGGAGCTGCAGAAGACACAGCCGCTCCTGTCAGCTCCACGCAGCTAATGAAGGGAATAGCGCGATCAGCTGAGATGTCACTGAGGTTACCCGCTGTCACTGGATACAGCGGTGGCCGCGGGTAACCTCAGTGACATCTCAGCTGATCGCGCTATTCCGTTCATTAGCTGCGTGGAGCTGACAGGAGCGGCTGTGTCTTCTGCAGCTCTGGTCACCTCCATGCAGCAGAGCTGGAAGCGACGCTGGAGCATCCTGGATTACGCCGGACATGGCGGGCTTTTTCGGGCTTATTAAAGTGGTGAACCAGGGTATATGTTTGTTTTTTATTTCTAATAAAGGATTTTTTCGGATGTGTGTGTGTTTATTTACTGACACTTACAGATTAATCATGGAAGGTATATCGGGGAGACGCCGGACATGATTAATCTAGGATTTATTGGCAGCTATAGGCTGCCAATAACTGCTTATTACCCCGATTTGCCAACACACCAGGGCAAATCGGGAAGAGCCAAAAATCTCCATTATTAATAAGTACAGTTTAGAAATTGTGCTGGCTCCCTTATTCTGATTTTACTATTGGCAGGTCGTTAGCCTCCACCAAGCCATGTGTCGCGGGCGGAGGAGGAAACGCCGCGCTCTCCCACTTCTGCTCGGGTCCGGCTGGCACTGCGGCCTGCTACTGCCGCTGCTCGGTGGCTCGAGCGATGGGCCGGATCCCGGGAACTCGAGCGGCGCTCCTCGCCCGTGAGTGAAAGGGGGTTGTTTTTGGGTTTGGGGATTGTTTATTGTCCGTGACGCCACCCACGGTTGTGGTGATTTGTTGGCACCACCGCTGCTCTGTATGGGGATCTCGGGAAGGATGGTATGGAGCAGCCAGTTGTTGTGTTGCCCCTCCGTGGGTAGGGGTTGGTGATCCCGGGGCCCAGTGGTGAGGTGGGTGATGCAGGGCTTGGTGGGCGCAGGGACGCGGGGGCAGCACTGTGCCTTGCGGCACTGTGGTACTCACTCAGCCTGAGACGATGACACAGTTCTCGGTAAAACACACGGCTGGAAAGACGGTTCCCACGGACGGCTGCACTTGCTTTCCCCAGTAGGTGACAGTGACGGTCCCTCTGTCCTGCACCTAAGTTGACAATGGTTGCGATGGGTTCCCACCGGTAACTCGCTCCCCGGCTTGGATATGGGCCGGAGGAGCCCTACTTTGCCCGCAGACACTGGCCCTGAGAAACTGGTGCCCTGGCGGTGGCGGTGTCTCTCCTCAATGGTTGGACTGTTGCCTTCAGTCGGGACTTGGTTGTTTGGAGACAGACGTCCCCTTCACTGACGGATTCGGCAAATTTACGGCGACTCCTAGCCTTGCCGGGGTCTAAAAGGCCCCTGCCCTGGTGCTGACTGTTCTTCGTATACTGCTCCAGACCGCCGGGCCACTACCCGTCCGCGGTCCTTCCAGCAACCTCCGAGCAGTCCCCCTCCAGACTGTCGCTGCCGTTTGCTGACCTTGCTGACACTGTCCAGGCACACAGCCACGGACCCACTTCAGGCTTTCTTACTGACACTTTTACTCTTTTCTTCTGTTTCTCCACTACTTCACTTCCTACACTTCACTGTTTTCTCCTTCACCTCCCTTGCTTATCTGCCTGGTTCTTCCCGCCTCCAGGGCTGTGAACTCCTCGGTGGGCGGAGCCAACCGCCTGGCCCACCCCCTGGTGTGAACATCAGCCCCTGGAGGAAGGCAACAAGGATTTTGGTAGCTTTGGTGTTCCTAACTGGGGTGTAGGGTGTGGTGGTGGTGTGACCTGTGACCCCTGGCTTGCCCAGGGCGTCACACATGCACCCTTTTTTGGTCGTTCTAGCTGTCTGATTTTTGGCAAGTGGTGACTGTTCAAACTCAGCCATCAGCCCTGTCCACAGGCTATTTAATCCAAGCAGCACTTGACTGGGCCTGTCCCGCCCACAACTGTGATTTTAGTCACAGGTACGGGATTGCAAAGCATCAGGTAGGTGCTGTTTTAATCAGTCCTGCTTTTAATGTGTGAGGCCATATGGCACCCTTCAGATAAATAAAATATTAGTGTAGGATTGCCCCCTGAGATTTGCCGTGACGTGGCGGGTTAGCTCAAAATATTGCTATGTTTTGCCACAAATCTCCATTATTAATAACTACAGTTTAGATATTGTGCTGGCTCCCTAATTCTGATTTTTCTATTGGCAGGTGGTTAGCCTCCACCAAGCCGTGCACCCTTTTTTGGTCGTTCTAGCTGTCTGATTTTTGGCAAGTGGTGACTGTTCACACTCAGCCATCAGCCCTGTCCACAGGTTATTTAATCCAAGCAGCACTTGCCTGGGCCTGTCCCGCCCACAACTGTGATTTTAGTCACAGGTACAGGATTGCAAAGCATCAGGTAGGTGCTGTTTTAAATAGTCCTGCTTTTAATGTGTGAGGCCGCATCGCACCCTTCAGATAAATAAAATATTAGTGAAGGACTGCCCCCTGAGATTTGCTGTAACGTGGCGGGATAGCTCAAAATATTGCAATGTTTTGCCAAAAATCTCCATTATTAATAAGTACAGTTTAGAAATTGTGCTGGCTCCCTTATTCTGATTTTTCTATTGGCAGGTGGTTAGCCTCCACCAAGCCGTGCATCCTTTTTTGGTTGTTCTAGTTGTCTGATTTTTGGCAAGTGGTGACTGTTCACACTCAGCCATTGGGTCCTTCTTGCCCAAGGTAATTCACCAGCGGACAGTGCCCATTACCCTTGCCATGTCATCTGGGCATAGGGAGACCATTTCATTTCTGGTTCTCCCTAAGGGTGCAGATGATATTCTGCTGGGTATTCCTTGGTTGAAGCGGCATTCCCAACATATCGACTGGTCGTCTGGGGTGATTACGCGGTGGAGCGAGTCTTGTAGCTCCCACTGCATGTCTCCATCTTCCGCCCGTCGCTCAGTGGTATCTGTGGCGACTATAGACCATTCGAGTGGGAGGGCCGCTAGAGGGGGGGTACTGTTACGAACCGGTGCCGCCATAGCCGCAAGCAGCCTGCTGCGGTTCCTGTTGCGCCCAGGCGCCGCCTGCCGTTCTTGGCCGTGCCTCGGGTCATCCAGTTGGCTGTTCCTTCCACCACGTCTAAGTGTGGAGAGGCAGCTAGTGCGCATGCGTGCGCCGATTTACCCCAGCCAGAGTTTAAGCCCGGTGTTTTGCCTAGTGAGCATGCTCAGCCTGTTTGTGTTATGTCTGAGACTAAGTCCTCAGTTCAGGCTACTGAGCATGCTCCCACAATTAACCCTCACAGCCTCTTTGCACAGGTACTTGGACTTCGTGCTGTGTCTAAGTTCTGGGATGTGCCTACTGAGCATGCTCAAACTGATAGTCTGCTTTCTAAGCCTGTGGCTCAGGCTACTGAGCATGCTCAGGCACTTAGTGCATCAGAGGCTAGGTCCGGTAAGGACCTTACTGAGCATGTCCGTGAGGTGGCAGGCCCTGATAGGGCAGAGGGTGTCAGGTGTCCTGATGACGTGGCAACTCCGGACTGGCTCGCAGAGGCCCACCCCTATGATCTGGCACCTCAGTATTGGTCGTCAGACGATGACTGGTGAAGTGTTTGGGGCGTGGCTGCCATGAGGTCATCAATGACGTGGCGGTTCCGGATAGGTCGCATGTGACGTCACTGATGACATGGCATTCTGCTATTGGACCTTGGTGGTTCCACCCTGGGTTTGGGGCGGACCCAGGTTATAAAAGGGGCTGGAGACAACATGGAGGTGCGCAGTCTTCACTTTTGCTCAGTCAGAGCACACCTCCATGTTAGAGCCTCATTGCGGCATAAGCCTATGTTGGGAAGCGGTAGGTAGGGTTAGGCGAACGGTGCCTGTCACGCCAAGATTCGTGGCTCGGCACATCAGGGTTAGGTGCTGTGCTTCTCTCCTGCCGTTCCAGTCTTGCTATAGCAGCCCAGTGGCGTTAACTGGGCTGCGGCTGCTGTGCTTCCTTTCCGATTGTGCTCCCTACGCACACGGACAACGCACCTGCTGCGCCACCTGTCCGATTGTGCCCCCTACGCACACGGACAACGCACCTGCTGCGCCACCTGTCCGGTTGTGCCCCCTACGTGCACGGACAGCGTACCCCAGGACCCCTGAGGAGTTAACAAGGTGTTCCTTATCCTCTTCGGCTTCACGGTCAACGCTACTGGTGTACCCATCTGGCCTGACGTGTCCTACACACACGTGGCCAGTCGAGAGGTGGCCAGAAACGCTAATCGGAGGACCGCTCGGCCTGACTTGTCCTACACACGTGGCCGACAGGGGGCTTTCGTGGCGGTCTTCCGGTCAATGCTACCTGGTTACCACCCGGCCTGACGTGTTTCCTGCACACGTGGTTGGTGTAGCGCTAGGTGCACCACAACGCTAATCGGGTTGTCGTCCGGTCTGACGTGTCCCAACACACGTGACCGGTTCCCAGAGTTCCTGGGTTATCTCAGAGCCATCCAGCTCTATAGTCTCCGCCTAACCCTCAGGTGCCAGCAGCTCCTTTGTCATCTGGAGCACGGTGGGCCCCGACTGGCGATTAGGATATATACCACCCTGGTCCTAATCTGCCGGTCCCCCCGTAACACCCTTATTCTGATTTTTCTGTTGGCAGGTGGTTAGCCTCCACCAAGCCGTGCACCCTTTTTTGGTCGTTCTAGCTATCTGATTTTTGGCAAGTGGTGACTGTTCACACTCAGCCATCAGTCCTGTCCACAGGCTATTTAATCCAAGCAGCACTTGCCTGGGCCTGTCCCACCCACAGCTGTGATTTTAGTCACAGGTACGGGATTGCAAAGCATCAGGTAGGTGCTGTTTTAAATAGTCCTGCTTTTAATGTGTGAGGCCGCATAGCACCCTTCAGATAAATAAAATATTAGTGTAGGACTGCCCCCTGAGATTTGCACTGATGCGGCAGCTCAAAATATTGCAATGTTTTGCCAAAAATCTCGATTATTAATAAGTACAGTTTAGAAATTGTGCTGGCTCCCTTATTCTGATTTTTCTATTGGCAGGTGGTTAGCCTCCACCAAGCCGTGCACCCTTTTTTGGTCGTTCTAGTTGTCTGATTTTTGGCAAGTGGTGACTGTTCACACTCAGCCATCAGTCCTGTCCACAGGATATTTAATCTAAGCAGCACTTGCCTGGGCCTGTCCCGCCCACAGCTGTGATTTTAGTCACAGGTATGGTATTGCAAAGCATCAGGTAGGTGCTGTTTTAAATAGTTCTGCTTTTAATGTGTGAGGCAGCATGGCACCCTTCAGATAAATAAAATATTAGTGTAGGACTGCCCCCTGAGATTTGCCGTGACGTGGCGGCTCAAAATATTGCAATGTTTTGCCAAAAATCTCCATTATTAATAAGTACAGTTTAGAAATTGTGCTGGCTCCCTTATTCTGATTTTTCTATTGGCAGGTGGTTAGCCTCCACCAAGCCGTGCATCCATTTTTGGTTGTTCTAGCTGTCTGATTTTTGGCAAGTGGTAACTGTTCACACTCAGCCATCAGCCCTGTCCACAAGCTATTTAATCCAAGCAGCACTTGCCTGGGCCTGTCCCGCCCACAGCTGTGATTTTAGTCACAGGTACGGGATGGCAAGGCATCAGGTAGGTGCTTTTTTAAATAGTCCTGCTTTTAATGTGGGAGGCCGCATGGCACCCTTCAGATAAATAAAATATTAGTGTAGGACTGCCCCCTGAGATTTGCCGTGACG
Source organism: Anomaloglossus baeobatrachus (assembly GCF_048569485.1). Classification (NCBI taxonomy): domain Eukaryota; kingdom Metazoa; phylum Chordata; class Amphibia; order Anura; family Aromobatidae; genus Anomaloglossus; species Anomaloglossus baeobatrachus. The sequence continues at coordinate 104,819,071 of NC_134362.1, forward strand.
TGGCGACTCAAAATATTGCAATGTTTTGCCAAAAATCTCCATTATTCATAAGTACAGTTTAGAAATTGTGCTAGCTCCCATATTCTGATTTTTCTATTGGCAGGTGGTTAGCCTCCACCAAGCCGTGCACCCTTTTTTGGTCGTTCTAGTTGTCTGATTTTTGGCAAGTGGTGACTGTTCACACTCAGCCATCAGCCCTGTCCACAGGTTATTTAATCCAAGCAGCACTTGCCTGGGCCTGTCCCGCTCACAGCTGTGATATCAGTCACAGGTACGGGATTGCAAAGCATCAGGTAGGTGCTGTTTTACATAGTCCTGCTTTTAATGTTTGAGGCTGCATGGCACCCTTCAGATAAATAAAATATTAGTGTAGGACTGCCCGCTGATATTTGCCGTGACGTGGCTGGGTAGCTCAAAATATTGCAATGTTTTGCCAAAAATCTCCATTATTAATAAGTACAGTTTAGAAATTGTGCTGGCTCCCTTATTCTGATTTTTCTATTGGCAGGTGGTTAGCCTCCACCAAGCCGTGCACCCTTTTTTGGTCGTTCTAGCTGTCTGATTTTTGGCAAGTGGTGACTGTTCACACTCAGCCATCAGCCCTGTCCACAGGCTATTTAATCCAAGCAGCACTTGCCTGGGCCTGTCCCGCCCACAGCTGTGATTTTAGTTACAGGTACGGGATTGCAAAGCATCAGGTAGGTGCTGTTTTAAATAGTCCTGCTTTTAATGTGTGAGGCTACATGGCGCCCTTTAGATAAATAAAATATTAGTGTAGGACTGCCTCCTGAGATTTGCCGTGACGTGGCGGGGTAGCTCAAAATATTGCAATGCTTTGCCAAAAATCTCCATTATTAATAAGTACAGTTTAGAAATTGTGCTGGCTCTCTTATTCTGATTTTTCTATTGGCAGGTGGTTAGCCTCCACCAAGCCGTGCACCCTTTTTTGGTCGTTCTAGCTGTCTGATTTTTGGCAAGTGGTGACTGTTCACACTCAGCCATCAGCCCTGTCCACAGGCTATTTAATCCAAGCAGCACTTGCTTAGGCCTGTCCCGCCCACAGCTGTGATTTTAGTCACAGGTACGGGATTGCAAAGCATCAGGTAGATGCTGTTTTAAATAGTCCTGCTTTTAATGTGTGAGGCCGCATGGCACCCTTCAGATAAATAAAATATTAGTGTAGGACTGCCCGCTGAGATTTGCCGTGACATGGCGGGGTAGCTCAAAATATTGCAATGTTTTGCCAAAAATCTCCATTATTAATAAGTACAGTTTAGAAATTATGCTGGCTCCTTTATTCTGATGTCCCAGCAGCAGCACCTGAACATCCAGGCACAGCCGTGACACTTAGGAAAAAAGTGTGTCAGACGCCTGTTACGGTTGCTGTTGCTCTGGAGACTATGTCCGGATTTCTTGCTACTGCACATTTGCAAGTGCTGGAGACTAAGTCCTATCTTGGAGCCATTGCACATGTGCTGGTGACATCATCGCTGACACGCGGTCACATTTCTCTGACACCTTCTAAGCTGATTGGCCACTGGTCATGTGCTTGTGACACGTGGTCACATGTCTCTGACACCTTCTATGCCGATTGGTCGCTGGTCAAGTGCTTGTGACGCTTTGCTCGGTGATAGGCCAGAGTGACGTCATTGCTGTCATTCTGGCAGCGGATTGGCTCTGGTGTCCTCCATCTTGGATGAGGCACAGAGTCTATATAAGACCCTGACGCACGCCGGCGCTCAGTCCTCTTGGTTCATGCGTGAGGGTAGACACCCTGTGCACGTCCCTCTAGGCATCTCTCTGTCTATGTTAGGTGAGCGCTACCGGCAGGGTAGCGTTCTTATACCTTACAGCTTCGGCTGCAGTCCGTATCCTTACCTCTTAGTGGAGCGGACATAGGCAGGTGCCTGAGGCACATGGTCCGGCTGGGCCTTGTGATTCTACTCGTAGGTGGACGTTGCCGCTAGGGTAACGTTCCTTATACTGCGTCTGGCAGTTGTTCGTATCCTCGCACACTAGGGGAGCGAACATAGGTAGGAGCTTTGTGCGGCTTATGCTGCTGTCCGTCTGTTTTGCACCACTAGAAGAGCGGACCTAGGCAGGTGCCATATCTAGTGGTTCGTGTCCTCGCACACTAGTGTAGCGAACGCAAGTAGGAGCTTTGTGCGGCTTACGCTGCTGTCCGTCTCTTTTGCACCACTAGAAGAGCGGACCTAGGCAGGTGCCATATCTAGTGGTTCGTGTCCTCGCACACTAGTGGAGCGAACGCAGGTAGGAGCTTTGTGCGGCTTACGCTGCTGTCCCTCTCCTGGCACCACTAGAGGAACGGACCTAGGTAGGTGCCATTTCACACTCACTGCTTTTGTCTCTGTGATCTTAAACAGAGACCATTCCACACACCCTCCAAGTAAGGGAGGAATTGCTTTATTTTCTAATTATATTCCTCTGTGAGTTTAACAGAGGTATTGCACTCTGCACTTGTGCTATTATTTTTTACAGTGGCACACTTATATACCCCTTATCCTCTGCCATAGTCTGCAGCAGAGTCTTTGCACGGTGGATCCTGACTGTCTGACATTCCTTTAGGTTTTATTATCAGACAGCCCCCCGTAACATTAGGACTGAGCCAAGGGTCTGGCAGTTATGGCAGAATATCAGCAGTTACACAGTTACATACAAGTACTTGAGTCGCGGCTCAAGAGTATAGAGGATAAACCTCAGACCATGGTGACATCTGCACATGATCCTCGACTTGCTCTGCCAAACAGATATTCTGGCGATACCAGATCATGTCGTGGTTTCATTAGTCAGTGTCAGATACACCTAGAGGTCAACTCTTCTCGCTTCTCTACGGAGAGGTCCAGAGTAGGCTTTATCATCTCCTTTATTCAGGACAAAGCCTTAGAATGGGCGACTCCCTTATGGGAGCGCTCTGATGTGGTTACTCTGAGACATCAAGACTTTCTTGATGCTCTTAAAGCGGTATTCATGGGTCCGCAGGTTACCCATGATGTTGCCCTGAGACTCTTAGATCTATCTCAGGGTTCGTTATCCACTAGTTCTTATGCCATTGCTTTTAGAACTCTGGTGGCAGAACAAGATTGGCCAGAGAAGGTGTTGATTCCTATCTTCTGGAGAGGGTTGGCAGGCTATGTCAAGGATGCCCTTGCTACTCTTGAGGTCCCTGCTTCTCTGGACGACTTGATCACAGTAGCAACGAGGATCGACGTACGCCATAGTGAACTCGAGGTCTCTTCCTCACGCCCTAAGCATCGGGCTATTCCTGTTGTTGAGGGTCCACTACCATCTTCCTCATCATCTGAAACATCTCCCACTCCTATGGAGTTAGTTCATACGTCCTCCAGACTATGCAAGTCTGGTCCTCTTATATGTTACGTATGTCGTCAGGCTGGGCACTATGCCAACAAGTGTTCTAGTCGTCAGGGAAACTCCCAGGCCTAGTAACCATTAGAGGGGGGTTACTAGAGACGTCTTCTGCACCCTCTAAGTGTAGTATCCCAGGTCAGCTCTCGTTATCTGAGAATACATGGCCTATTATGGCTTTTGTGGATTCCGGAGCTGACGGGACTTTTGTGTCCTCAGGATTTGTAAAGGGACACAATATTCCCTCTATCATGTTAGAGGCGCCTATTCCTGTCCGTGTTGTTAATGGGACTATGTTGTCTGACTCCATTACATTGAGGACAGTTCCCTTGCGCCTTTCCCTGCCTCAGGGTCACATAGAGGAGATTTCTTTTCTTGTTTTGCCTGAGGGTATAGACGACGTCCTTCTGGCTTCGGACTCATGCTCCTCACATTGACTGGGAGTCCGACAGCATTATTAGTTGGGGTTCGAAATGTCAGTCCCGATGTCTTCCCTTACCACCTAAGGTCGTTGCGGTTGCATCAACTGATCTCTCTCCCATACCTACACCCTATTTGGATTTCGCTGACGTGTTCTCCAAACAGGGTGCTGAGGTTCTTCCACCCAATAGGCCGTATGACTGTGTCATAGACCTTATCCCAGGTTCGGTTCCACCTAAGGGCAGGGTTTACCCCCTGTCGATACCTGAGTCGGAGGCCATGTCGATCTATATAAGAGAGAGTTTAGAGAAGGGGTTCATTCGTAAGTCTGTCTTCCCTTGGAAGCTGGGTTTTTCTTTGTTCGGAAGAAAGAGGGTGATTTGCGTCCCTGCATAGATTACAGGGGTCTCAACGCAATCACAATAAAGAACAAATACCCGTTACCTTTAATTTCGGAGCTCTTTGACAGACTGAGGGGAGCTCAGGTTTTTACGAAGTTGGATCTGCGGGGTGCGTATAACTTGGTACGAATTCGAGAGGGTGACGAATGGAAGACCGCTTTTAACACCCGAGACGGTCACTATGAATACCTCGTCATGCCTTTTGGTTTATGTAATGCACCCGCAGTATTTCAGGACTTCGTAAACGATGTATTCAGGGATTTACTGTTATCCTCCGTCGTGGTGTATCTGGACGACATTCTGATTTTTTCTTCTGATCTGGAGACTCATCGTCAGGATGTCTTTCATGTCCTTTCCCATTTAAGGGAGCACTCTTTGTTTGCTAAACTCGAAAAATGTGTATTCGAGCAGTCATCCTTGCCTTTTTTGGGCTACATTATCTCACAAGAGGGTCTGGCTATGGATCCTGCGAAGCTCTCTGCTGTCCTGGAATGGTCCGAACCTCATTCCTTAAAGGCGGTGCAACGCTTCTTAGGATTCATAAATTATTATAGGCAGTTCATACCCAATTTCTCTACTTTGGTGGCCCCTTTGGTGGCCTTGACTAAGAAAGGTGCTAATCCAAAAGTCTGGTCTACTGAGACATCCCAGGCTTTTGAGGCAGTAAAAAGACACTTTTCAACTGTTCCCGTTCTTCAAAGACCTGATGAGAATAAGCCCTTCCTCTTGGAGGTTGATGCCTCTTCAGTGGGTGCTGGTGCGGTCTTGTATCAAAAGAACGGTGCAGGTAGAAAAAGGCCGTGTTTCTTCTTTGCTAAAACCTTTTCACCGGCAGAGAGAAACTATACCATTGGGGATAGGGAACTGCTCGCCCTGAGATTATCCTTGGAGGAGTGGCGTCACTTGCTGGAAGGAGCGAAACATCCTTTCCAGGCCTATACAGACCATAAGAATCTGACATACTTACAAACCGCTCAGCGTCTGAATCCTCGCCAAGCCCGCTGGTCCTTGTTTTTCTCCCGCTTTCACTTCTCCATCAACTATCTGTCTGTGAGTAAGAATAACAAGGCAGACGCTCTGTCTCGCTCTATGGTTTCTACCCAGGAAGAGATTGACGAACCTCGTCTTATCCTTCCATCCAGGGTTTTTCATACTCTCTCCCCTGTGACGTTAGACCAAATCCCACCGGGCAAGACCTTTGTGCCGCCTGATTGACAGAATGATATACTGTTGTGGGCCCACACCTCAAAGGTGGGTGGGCATTTTGGTATTAGGCGGACACGAGAGTTACTGGAGAGGTGGTATTGGTGGCCACACTTAGCCAGCCACGTCAAGAGATATGTCGGTTCCTGCTACTCGTGTGCTCGCAACCGTCCATTACGGCAGAGACCGGCTGGGCTCTTGCATCCTTTACCAGTGCCAGATAGACCATGGGAGGTGGTAGGCATGGACTTTGTGGGTGATCTTCCGTGTTCACAGGGACATAGATTTGTGTGGGTCATTACGGACCATTTCTCCCGGATGGTTCATCTCGTACCGTTATCGAGAATCCCGTCTTCCAGGGTACTAGCCAAACTATTCCTCAAGCATGTCTTTAGGCTTCACGGGATGCCAGATCGTATCATTTGTGATAGAGGCCCGCAATTTGCTTCCCGTTTCTGGCGAGATCTTTGTAGCCTTCTGCAAATTGAGTTGAATCTCTCTTCGGCATACCATCCGGAGACCAATGGTTTGGTTGAGCGTACCAATCAATCCATGATTATATACCTTCGACGCTTTGTTGCTGAGAATCACGATAACTGGTCCTCCCTCCTACCCTGGGCAGAATTTGCCCTTAACAATTCGCTGGCTGAGGCCACTGGGCAGACACCATTCATACTCAATAATGGGCAACACCCTAGGGTACCGGTACCGTTTCCCGCTGCTGCACCTTCTCCTCTTGTGGCCGACTGGGCAACTAATGCCAGAGAGGTTTGGGATCGGACTCAAGAGTTGATCCAAGCAGCTAAGGACCATATGAAGACTGTGTCCGATCGGTTTCGTCGCCCGGCTCCTGTCTTTTCTCCAGGGGATTTTGTGTGGCTCTCTGCAAAACACGTGAAACTTAGAGTGAGCTCTGTCAAATTTGCTCCTCGCTTCCTGGGTCCTTATGAGGTTCTTCGACAGGTAAATCCTGTAGTCTACCAATTCAAGTTACCCGTCCATCTTAGGATCCATGACAAATTCCATGTTTCACTGCTAAAGCCGGCTATTTTACCTCACGCTCGTGAAGTGCACTCTCCTGCCTCTGATTCCTCTCGCTCTAGCTATGAGGTATGAGCCATAGTTGGTTCTAAGATGGTTAGAGGGCGCAGGTTCTTCTTGATAGATTGGGAGGGCTATGGCCCGGAACATCGCTCTTGGGAGCCTGAGGAGGCTGTCCATGCTCCCGACTTAGTTGCCGATTACCTGCGTCGCCGGGAGGGGGGCCCTTGAGGGGGAGGTACTGTTCCGGTTGCTGTGGCTCTGGAGACTATGTCCGGATTTCTTACAACTGCACATGTGCAAGCGCTGGAGACTAAGTCCTATCTTGGAGCCATTGCACATGTGCGGGTGACATCATCGCTGACACGAGGTCACATGTCTCTGACACCTTCTAAGCTGATTGGCCACTGGTCATGTGCTTGTGACATGTGGTCACGTCTCTGACACCTTCTATGCCGATTGGTCGCTGGTCATGTGCTTGTGACGCTTTGTTCGGTGATAGGCCAGCGTGAAGTCATTGCTGTCATTCTGGCAGTGGATTGGCTCTGGTGTCCTCCATCTTGGATGAGGCACAGAGTCTATATAAGACCCTGACGCACGCCGGCCGGCGCTCAGTCCTCTTGGTTCATGCGTGAGGGTAGACGCCCTGTGCATGTCCCTCTAGGCATCTCTCTGTCTATGTTAGGTGAGCGCTACTGGCAGGGTAGCGTTCTTATACCTTACAGCTTCGGCTGCAGTCTGTATCCTTACATCTTAGTGGAGCGGACATAGGCAGGCGCCTGAGGCACATGGTCCGGCTGGGCCTTGGGATTCTACTCGTAGGTGGACGTTGCCGCTAGGGTAATGTTCCTTATACTGCGTCTGGCAGTTGTTCGTATCCTCGCACACTAGTGGAGCGAACGCAGATAGGAGCTTTGTGCGGCTTACGCTGCTGTCCGTCTCTTTTGCACCACTAGAAGAGCGGACTTAGGCAGGTGCCATATCTAGTGGTTCGTGTCCTCGCAGACTAGTGGAGCGAACGCAGGTAGGAGCTTTGTGCGGCTTACGCTGCTGTCCGTCTCCTGGCACCACTAGAGGAACGGACCTAGGTAGGTGCCATTTCACACTCACTGCTTTTGTCTCTGTGATCTTTAACAGAGACCATTCCACACACCCTCCAAGTAAGGGAGGAATTGCTTTATTTTCTAATTATATTCCTCTGTGAGTTTAACAGAGGTATTGCACTCTGCACTTGGGCTATTATTTTTTACAGTGGCACACTTATATACCCCTTATCCTCTGCCATAGTCTGCAGCAGAGTCTTTGCACGGTGGACCCTGACTGTCTGACATTCCTTTAGGTTTTATTATCTGACAGCCCCCCGTAACATTGCCCCTATAGTTGTATTTGACAAGCAACAGCTTAAATTGAAGGAATTGGTCGCAAACGGGGTCCCTAGGCTAGGACAATACTTCAGGACTTTCTAGTAACACCGGAGGTCAGGGTGGCTGTGCACACCTTTGGGCCACAAGCAGCACACAAATCCGCTGGAAGGGGGCCACAGATGACCAGGGAGTCAGCCAGGCAGAAATCCCTTTGAAGGTTCCCAGAGGGAGCCACGCAGGCAACATTCCCACTGGTGGTCCGTGATCCCTGGCTCAGGGCAGTCTGTGTGGAGGCGCAGGACAGGAGGGTGAAAGTCAGCGCAGAGAGACGGCCAGGCAGGCAAACAAAAGGAGAACCCTTACTGGCCTCAGACTTCTTCGGGATCGGTGGTTGCCCATCACTGAGCATCCCAGCATACCACGGTGGACTAATCTGGCTGTCAACCTGAAGAACTAGTTCAATGAGTAAAAGACTGTTATTGCAAAGCCCTGGTGTCGTCTCAATTTCTCCTGCGTCACAGCCTGCCTTGACAAACTTTTCAAATCCCAACAGTTATCTCGAAGCCACACTCCACCTGTCAGGAGAAAAAACACCTCAACTGTGCCCTTATTACCTGCCCCGGGAAACCCACTGCGCAGCGGCGGCTCCCATAGCCGTAAAAACCACAGGTGGCGTTGCAAACTTTTAATATCTAAAAATACAACTCCCATCATCATCCCCTTTACTCTTTAAAGACACCGCCAGGGTTACGGAGCCAGACCCAACCACCACTAACATCCCTGGACTAGCCTGGTTCCGAGTACCCCCAGCCCTGGAGTGGGAGTGTCTTTATTCTATGATTATACTCAAGGGGGAGGGTGGCATTATGCCAATGGTGTATCTGGGGAGTGCAGGCGCCCTTTTTGGCCTAAGGGTAGCCAGCAGTGGGCCACCGATGGGCTGCCTGATGCGGTGGTCCAAGGTTTTTCCCTGTGGCTAGATTTTGCCGCCCTTTGTAGTGGGAGTATGTCATTCTCTGACTTGGCTGTCAATCTGACAACCAGCTCAGAGAAGGTGTAGCACACTAGCTCCCAGCAATCAATTACTTGTGTTTTTTAGATGCGAGTACAATTGAAGCTCTGACTGCCGACACGTCTTCGTCAAGGCAATGTCAGCAGCGTGATCAGTTCAGCTGATCACACTGCTGATGTCACTCTTTGGCGCCGCATAGATGGCTGTAGTTAGGTGTGGTAAGTGCTCCAATGGAGCTGAGGACACCAAAGATTTTTTGTACTCTGCAAGTATAAATTGACATGCTGCAGCTCAGAAAGATGCTCTGCATGTCAGTTTACACTGCATTTAAAAGAAGCACAGAGGGCAGAAGATTTCAATAAATCCCATCCACTGTGCTTGTATTGTACAATGCAGAATTTTGGATGCAGCGAAAACACATTATGTCCAATATGCTGATTACAATGGTCGTGGGAATGTACCCTTATGTCGACAGCAGTTTGCAAGCAACACACTTTTTTCAAACATGTGGAACACGCACTCACTTTGCACTTTGGTTTGGTTCTGTTGAAAATTTTTCCTCTGCTTTGGTTCCCCCAGGATGAGAACACTTTGTTCATAGGCAGCAGCTCTGCCTTTGAAGCACTGCCTGGATTGAGAGATAAAAGAGGATTTGGTAATCTTGACTTGTAATGCAGGCAGGGAACCAAGAAGCAGGTTATTAAGCTATATAGAGATTCACTGTTAGGCTGAGACCGCACTTTGCGTTCACCTACTTGCATTTCTAAACGCACGTTTTTGGCTTAATTGATTTGATCAAATTGCCTTTTTCAGAACTTTAGCGCTGAAAACGCATGCGTATTTACTGCTTTTTTTTATGCGTTTTCAGCGCTTTTTACATGCTTTTTCACCTGCGTTTTGACAGATGCGTTTTGAACATCAAGACACTGCTAAATAAAGTAATAAACAGTCAAATATAATGAAAAAAGAGAAAAAAAGGAATTTGAAGGAATCTTGGTTTTTGCCATTTCTCATTGACTTCAATGTTACCAAAATGCACCCAAAATGGCAAAAACAATTGACATGCTCCTTCTTTGAACGCATGGTTTTTGCCACAAAATAGGCAAATTAAACGCAGCATTTAAAAACGCAAAGTGCGGTCAAGAAATCCCCATTTTCCATAGACTTTGCTGTGAAATCAAAATGCATGCCTTTTGGCATGAAAAAGGTGCTTCTCAAAATGGACCTAAAAAGCACCTAAAACGCAGGTGGAAACGCAAAGTGCGGCCTCAGCCTTAGGCCGGTGTCAGTCATGCAAATAACTCGAGCGACAATTAAGTTGCATCGCTCGTCATGGCTTGCCACTCTCCAGATAGGAGTGTGCCACTGCATAGAAATACATGCAGCTGCACGCTCCTGTCTGGAGAGCGGCAGGCCATGCTACGTGATGCAATTCGATTATCGCGTTAGTCACTAGCAAGTGTGACACAGCTCTAAAATTACCTCAATATCCCTGTAGGTGAAGAAGTCAGATTTTGTGTTCCAATAAAGCTACTTTAAAATAATTACAAAAATGTAACATGTTTTTTTAGTTTCACCCCTGCATGGGACTTCAACCACTAGCCTTCAAACATTTTAGCAGGAGCCCTAGGCTTTGAGCTGCAGACTCTGGTAATTTCACAAGGAAAATTCAGTGTACATGAAGCTGCATTGCAGCCTCTGACTCCACATACAAATTACACTCCATAATCTTTATGTCCTATATTCTAGAGGGAGAAAAGAGATATTTTTTTTCCGCTAGGAAAATTAATTAAATATTAAAGTATTAAAACAAATTAGAATATTGTCACTTTAATGTGCTTTTTTAAAATATAATAAGGCTCTGTGCACACATTGCTTCATTTTTGCTGCTTTTTTCATGCTTTTTTTCCTTGCAGATTTTAATCAATACTGCAAAGAAAAACACATGCCAGCAAAGTCTATGAGAATCCTGACTTGCTGTGCTCACGCTGCTTCCCTTTTCTTTGCAGATTTTGTTGCAGAAAAAAGAAGCAGTATGTCAATTCTTTCTGCTTTTTTTTTTCTGCGTTTCTAAATTCCACTGCAATGCTTTACATGTCAGTGCTGCGCCTAACACACCATGCATACATAGCTCAGTAACCCGGGGTCATCATGATGATGACTCAGGGTTGACATGGCAGCGATCATGTCCCCTTGATCACATTAAACTAAAAAAAGCATGAAAAAATGCATGTGAAAAAACACAAAAATATCAAAAATTTGCGTTTTTCCTGCCAAAACATGTTTTTTATGTGCAGAAAATCTGCATACAAAAAAGCAGCGTGTGCACATAGCCTACACATCACAAATCAGCATATAACAAGGACATATTATTGTTTTCCCAGGTGTTTGTGACACGCCCACGGAGTCTGGGGGGTTACTCGTCACCGGGCCGGTGTAGGAAGATGGGATGTCACCAGCGTCGGACTGGGGTGTCTGGGGCCCGCCAGAGGAATTGACTCTAGGGGCCCACCCTACAGCGATATACAAATACCTGTTAGCCGTTATCCCCGTTATAGTGGAGCATCGATGTGAAGCACAGGTGGCTCCTGCACATCTCCTGTGCACACACAATTACTGATGTATAATTACAGTGGTTTGTAGTAAGGGGGATCTTTGGTGAAAACAAGTGATCACGGATCCACTGGTTAGTTAGGTGATCACTTATTGAATGAATGGATCCGGGGACAAGTCAGACATCAGCTCCACTTTAATGGGGATAAAAGTTGCACGATCGGTGCAGGTCCCGGCAACCAGTTCCCACAGAAGAATAATCCTTAGGCCATGTTCAGTATTTGGTCAGAATGTTACATCAGTATTTCTAAGCCAAGACTAGGAGTGGGTTAAAAATGCAGAGGTGTTTCTATTATACTTTTCCTCTGATTTTACCACTCCTTGTTTTGGCTACAAATACTGAGGTAAAATACTGACCAAATACTCAACATGGGCACATGGCCTTAGAATAGCCTATTACTTAGCATATGTGCTACAGTGTAATAGTAACAGGACAGGAGGGGTTAAACATGCAAGAATTTAATCTCTACTGGAAATAAACTTCCCTTTATTGATAGAGAGAAAAAATGAACTCCAGACACAACACAATCCACTATACCAAGACCAATAATACCACTACACTATACGCCTAAAAGACGCGCGTACATTTGAATATGAGTGGCGCAGTCTGTAGCTCCGGCACGCACTTCATTTTGTGCAAGCTGAGGACTCCCACACTGCAAGGACCTGTGGTGAGTCACATGACTGTCATGACTCACCACAGGTCTTGCTACAACCATGAAAACTGCAGATTTATGATAGAAAGGCTGGGGGCCCATCAGAGCATGGGGGGGGGCAGTCTGCCCACTAAACACCACTGCCCAGCCCACGGTAAGAAGCCCGTGGTATTCCGCACCATATAAAGCATGGGGGCCCACTGAGGACGGGGGGAGCCAGGGGCCCACTGGAGGATTCTCCGGTGCTCCGCTGGGCCAGTCCAACGCTGGATGTCACAGCAGCTGGGCCCAGTTTCGTGACCCCGGCGGTGTCAATAAATGGGGGCTTGATGTTGGGAATGATAGTTATTCGTGATGCCACCTGTGGTGTGCGGCTAAAGTAGGAACCGCCGCTGCAAGATGTTTTCCATGAGGGCCAGATGGTAGTGCAGCTATGTTGGTAAAGCTCTCCACAGGTAGACCTCAGGCCCACAAGGAGGCAAAGAGGTTGGGGGTAGTAGTCCACTCTATTAATGGAGCGCCAGGCGCCGGAAAGATCAGACGACACAGTGGTTGCAGTTAAAGTTCTTTACTCACGGAGATGTCACTGCCTTTGGACTGCTGAACTCTGCTGTGATGGGCCCCAGCCGATCCTGGATAGTTCGGAGGTCAGAACCGGTGTTTCTTTCTTTGAGTCCTTCCTCCCTGCGCTGTGTTGTGTGAGTCCCTGCGGCTTGAAGCCACGTGGGGACCTGAGTCCTTGAAAGGACCCCATTCCTGTCTCGTATAGCAGGCAGCACGAGTCCGTTGCTAGTGCCGCTCTGTTGTCACGACTCCTGGCTCTACATCTTACAAGTCTTGAAATCCTCTGTCTGGCGGATTCTGCTGGAGGGATGTGAAGTGCCCATCAGCCTTGGGCTTCGCACCCTGTAGTGTGCGCTCGGTCCTGAGGGAGCTATGGTGCAGCTCTCCCCTCAGCGACCGTGTTCTCCTCTCGCCTCACTTGTTCCGTGTCTGACACTGTCCAGTGCCAGCGTCTAACTCCAACTGTCTGAGTGTGCGTGTGTCGCCTAGCTCCCCTGTCTCAAGCCCCTCTCCTCCGGGTTCCTGAACTAGTATGCAGAGGGTCCACTACATTAGTGATGGCCACCCCCCAAGCCTCTACCCTAGCCCAGTCCCAATAAGGGGGCATCTACCTGTGTGTTGTGGTGGTTTGTGGTGGTTTACCGGTAATGACCTCCTCCTTAGCCAGGATGAATACTGCACCTCTAGTGAGGTTCAGTACCCCGTGGCGACTGAAGCCTCAGGGGCGCCACATTTGCACCACACAGCACAAAAAGATATTTGATACATGTTTGTTGCAGATGTGAATTTGGGATTTTAAGTTTTTAATGCATTTTAATTTTTAATGCTACAATAAAGCTTTCATTCTGCGTCTAAAAAAGTAAAGGCATTTTTTTCGCTTGCATTTTTTTCCAGGTCCACATACAAATCTATAGACACAAAAAAAGCACCAAAAGTGCAGAGTTCAGCAACGTCTTTATACACTCAGCTGGCAAAAATTTCATGACATCAGATCCACTTTGCTTGGACATTTAGTCCATGTTCACATGTATTGTAAATGTTGTGATTTTTTCTGCTGCTTTTTCACAAAAAGGCTATGTGCACACAGGGCATTTTTGCTGCATTTATTTATTTTTTTTTTTGCATGTTTTTTTCATTGGTCTTAGTAAATCCAGGCTAATAAAAAGGTGCTTTTTTCAGTACCAACACAACTGATGAGATTCCAGATATCTCATGCACACACAGACTCACACCTGCTTTTTCTCCCCCTGACTGAAATGGCAAAATGCTGTATTTTTGACAGAAGCAAATTCTTTCAGCGTTTTTGCTGCCTCTTCACACCATAGAAAGCAATGGGAGTGTTTAAAAGGCAGCTGCTTTTTTTCCTGTGTTTTAATGCTACATTTTTGCTACATTTTGGTGAATGAAACAAACTTTGTTTAAACATGTACTGTAGACATGACCAGCTGAGGGAGTATTCTCCGGTCGTGATGTCTGTGTTACCAAACCCCTTATACTATAAATAAACACACGGACTGCATGCGACTTGGTTCAAAATGGCCACAGCAGCCTTTTATTGCCTATTGTTCACAAACTAAGCACCTTAGGGACGCCGTCCAACGGGCGACCCAAAACAACACACAGATAACAATAGACAATGCCAATTACATGACCCTCCCGGGGGCAGGCCCAGTCCATAACTACTACTCCCCTTGCCCCTGGCCGCAACACACCGACCCAGAGACGAGGTGCCAATCACCCACGGATTGACACCCCCACACTTTGGCAGAACCCCGTGCCTGCCACATCCCGGAACCGAGAGCCACCATACCGAGACAATGACTCCCGGTCCAGTTACCAGTCACTTCCAACCTCTGGACCAGACCTACCCCCCCGCCACAGGACAGACCACGGGACACCTTACGTGGCCTGGACCCGCCACACACCAAAAGCTCGCTCAACACCATCCTGCAGGCCCAATGCCCATAAATCCACTCCAATGTCGTTGAGGTGCACTCCGTCACCCCTCCGAAACCGCCAATCTGCCGGCTCCAACTCCCTGTGGCTCACCACAATCCCACCGTTACTGATCACAAACCTGGCAACCACCCGATTCACCTGGGCCCTGGCCTTATTGACCTTTTCCACCGACCGAGCCCCCCTCCACGACAACCTGGTCACTATGTCTGACCACACGACAATCAAACCCGGGTACTGCTTCCACAACCGCAGTAAGTCAATCTTTATATCCCGGATCAGATCCCGTGACGCCCGGACTCCCAGATCATTACCTCCCACGTGTAATACCAGCACATCCGGAGGCCGGTCAACCTTACAATAACGACCAAATTCTGGGACCACCCTGCCCCACTCCATGCCCCGAACACCGATCCACCGAACAGTCACCTGCCCACGATCCAGCCCTAGCTGCCGACCATTCGGGCGAACCGCCGCCCGCCGAGCACCCCAGAACACGAAGGAATGCCCCAGAATCCAGATTAGGCACATCCCTACAACAAAGAAAGACAACGAAAACAGAAATTAAAAACCAATAACATCATCACCATCAACGCCTCTCAGAAAAAACCCATTCTACCTCCGTCCTCTAACACTTGTACATTACCCCCTCTTTTTTTTTTTTCTACATATCTAAACCACTTCCAAACCGCCAAACCACCTGTACCTAGACCAAAGTTACCATAATGCTACAACAGCTGCGGCCTCACGTACCGCCGAAAACAAGAAGATTCCCATCTACCAATATGCTTTACCACCTCATCTCCAAGCCCCCAACGAGCGGCCTCTGTAGCTGCCCCTATCCAAAAGGAATGCGACCTGAAATCCTCCGGGCGCTCCCCCACATTCCGCAAACTTCGCCGCAGAACCGCAAACTGGAACCTTGATAAAAAGGACCCATCCACGTGCCGCAAAAATGGGCCCGGTAAACCCCCCCTCACGGCCATGAATTGCTCCACCAAACGTACTGGGCACAACTCCTCCCCCAGGACCGCGTATAACACCACCAACCTACCCCGACCCAGCTGATCCGTTTTCGACCGACTAATCCGGCACTCCACCTGATCACCGCCCACTCGCACATCCTCAAGCAGCAACCCGCCGCCTGTCACCCTGGACGGGCTTACCAACTCACCGATCCGGAAAGCCCCATAAAAAGCAAGACCGAAAGCTGTTGTAAACAAAACAGTCTCGTAAACCGACTCACAAATGCCGCTCAGGCCCCCCACCAACCGCCTCAACAAACCAAACGATACGGGACACCTCTTGTCCCTCTCCCGCACACCGCGGCGGAACCCCCGCAAAGCCCGTCAAACCCGAAAATCCTGCGAAACATCTTGTTCCCCTCTCATTTTTAACCAAAACGCTACCGCCGCCACCCGATGCGCCACGGCCGACGCCGATCGCCCGGCCGAGAAATCCACACTCACCAACGCCAGTAATGCCACCAAGTAATCCACGCTTACCCCATCAAACATCCGACCCAGCAACTCCTCCCATTCAGCCCACACCTTAGCATATCGGCACCAAGTCACCTCAGTCACCGAATTCCGAATCAATTCTGAGATCACCGCCTCACCAGATTCCATAAATCCACGGGACACTCCACTCCGACTTCGTCCGCCCAAGGCAGTAGCACCCGAAACCTGCTGAACTGAAAACGAGACAAAGCGTCAGCCACCCCATTGTCAACTCCCGGAACGTGCTTTGCCACCACCTGTACATTCAGCTGCAGACATCTCAACACTAAATGCCGCAAAAACACCACCACTGGCTCTGACTTAGCCGACAAGTTGTTAATAGCAAACACCACCGCCTGGTTATCACAATGGAAGCAAACCTTCCTCCCGGCAAAATGCGACCCCCACAGCTCCACTGCTACCACAATAGGAAATAGCTCCAACAGAGCCAAATTCCTGACCAAACCGCTCTTCCGCCACGCCTGTGGCCACCGACCCACACACCAGTGACCTCGAAACACGGCCCCAAACCCTGCCGACCCAGCCGCATCGGTGAACAGCTGTAACGCCCCGTTAGACGCCACCTTCTCCAGCACCAGGGCCCGGCCATTGAAACACTGCAAAAATTGATCCCATACCAAAAGATCGTCCTTGATCGCCTTCGTGATTCGCACGAAATGTGTCGGCGACCGCACACCTGCCGTCGCCGTTGCCAAACGTCTCGCAAAAACTCTCCCCATCGGCATAATCCTGCAAGCGAAATTCAATTTCCCAAGCAAGGACTGCACCACCTTAAGCCGCACCTTCTTTGCCGCCTTCACCCCTGCCACCGCGGCCCTCAAATCACGAACCTTCTCCTCCGGCAACCTACATTCCATGGCAAAAGAATCAATCTCAATCCCCAAAAAACGCATCACCGGCGCCGGGCCTTCCGTCTTATCGGGAGCCAAGGGAATTCCGAAGCTGTCTGCGACTTTCTGCAACGCAAATAACAACCCCGCACAAACCATTGAACCCGCCGGCCCAACACAAAGAAAATCGTCCAAATAGTGAATAATGGACGTAAGCCCAGACACATCCCGAACCACCCACTCTACAAACGAACTAAACGCCTCAAAATACGAACACGAAATTGAACAACCCATTGGCAAACAGCGATCAACATAATAACTGCCATCCCACCAGCAACCTAACAAATGCTGACTATCTGGATGAACCGGTAACAACCGAAACGCCGCTTCCATATCAGCCTTTGCCATCAACGCCCCCCGACCCGCAGCCCTGACCAGGTCCAACGCCTTGTCGAACGACACATAATATACCGCCGCTAACTCCGGTGCAATGCCATCATTCACCGATAACCCCTCTGGGTAAGACAAATGATGGATAAGCCGAAATTTGTTCAGCTCTTTCTTCGGCACAACCCCCAACGGCGAAACCACCAATTCGAACACGGCGGGGTGTCATAAGGACCGCCCATTCTGCCCAAAACCACCTCCTTTCTCAGCTTCTCATCCACCACATCCGCATGATCCCGAGCAGAACGTAAATTACGGTACGGCGGGGGCGATGGACTAACAGCCGACGGGATACGGAAACCGTCAGAAAAACCAAACCATAACAACGCCGCTGCCTCGCCATCCGGATACCTATTTAAAAAGGGGGCCATCGCTTCTACCTTCACCGGCGTCATCCCTTTTTCCAACCCCGTCACCCGCTTTTCCTTTCCCCTTTTTAAAGCACTTGGACAGGCTATGTCCTCCCCCACAACCTGAGCATTCATGCTTAAAGCGGCATGCCGCTCCAAACCTGCACTGCCCCTCATTATATTGCCAACAGAAACCTTTTTTCTGACTTGCCGGGGACCCGACCCCCGGTGCCCCGGCACCCCCCGAAAGGGCTGAGTCGGTGCCGACATCAGTCGTATCCATAAGGAAATATCCTTATGGTCCCATCGCATATCCGGCCGCAACGCCTTCCGCTGCCGGAATTGCTCGTCGTAACGCAGCCACGCCAGCCCGCCATAAACCCGATAAGCCTCCCCTATCGCATCCATGTAACCAAACAAGGCCGAACAATGCTCCGACTCCTTTTCCCCGACCACGCTCGCCAAAATCGCAAACGCTTGCAACCAGTTTGCAAAAGTCCGAGGAATAAGCCTATAACGGCGCTTTTCCTCCTCGTCCTTCTCCTTTTTGGAGTCGCTCGGCTTAACCCTATCCAAATTAAATTTCTCCAGGGGAAGCAGAGAAAAAATCTCCACATATTCCCCTTTCCAAATTTTTTCCCGCACCTCCTTCTTTAAATGAGCCCCCAGCGGGCCCTCAAAACAAACATAAACTTTGCTTTTAGCCCTATCATCTAGGCGCACCACCTCATCCTCCTTCTCCTTTTCTTTTTCCTTTGCCCCCTCCGCCGCACTCCCCCCTGCGCCCCCCCCCTTCCGCCACGCCCGCTCCGTCCCCCCCTCCCACCGCCGCCGCCCCCCGACCTGTCGTCCCCACCCACGCCGCCGCCGGCGCCTGCGCCGCCCCCCCCCAGCCCCGGCAACCGCCGCCAACCCCTGCAACAGCCCCAACAACTGGCTCCACACTGCCACTCCGCCGGGCGCTGCTGTGTCCACAGCCACCCTCCCGCCCCGACACTCCCCGCCAGCGCAGCCCCTGCCGCCCCCGCTGCCGTCTCACCCAACCGCGGCTCAGCGTCCCCCGATACCGCAGCCTCGCTGTCCTCCGTCTGCCGACCATCCGACTCTTCCGACAGCACGACCTCCTCATCCTCGCCGCTGACATCTTCTTCCATCTGACATCCGGGGGGCGCCGCCGCGGCACCCCCCCCCCACGGCCGCCAAACCGGGCCGCCGCGTGGGCAGTGCCGTCCCCGCTTCGTCTCTTGCCCTGGGGCGACAGCCCAGGAGACCGTCCTGTCCCCCGCGCCGGCACCCTAGGCCTCGACCTCTTGCGCCCGCGCCCACCCCCTCGCCGACTGCCAGGGGACTCTGGACGCGGACTGATGGACGCCCGGCTCTGGATCCCAGCCGTCGCCGCCTCTGGCCCTCCTGGGCCGCTGCAGGCCTCCTGCCGCTGGGTCCTCCCGCTCCCACGGGACACCGCCACATCCGGGGGCTGCACAGCGGTCCTGAGTGACCAGGCGGTCGCCGCATGGCTCACGCCGTCACCCCTGCTCACTGCCGCGCCAGGGTCAGGCACCACAGACCTCCCCCTGGCGCTGGACCTACCGCCGCCTGCAGCCCCTCGGTCCCCCCGCCGACTGCAGGGGGAACTGCTGGCCTCCATCCCTCGCCGAGAGCGCTCCCGACCTGGAGCCGCTGCTGTCACTGGAAATCCAGCCCGGAGGCCGGGACCGGAAGTAGGCCCCACGCTGGCCACTCCCAGCTCCCGACCACCGCAGCTGGAACGCAGATTCCTCCCGCTGCTGCTTGGAGCAGCAGCCGGACTGCACTGCTGCTCGGCCCGCTGCGGAGGGTCCCTGGAGGGGCTCTGGCATCTCCTCCTCGCCCCCCCCGCACCCGGGAAATACCTGCGGGGGGGCCGCGACTGGCGCACACCACGGCTGGGGGAGCGAGGGGCAAGCGCCGACGGGTTAACCCCGGCAGCCCTGATGTGGGTCTGCACTGCCAGGGGCCCGTGCGCTGCAATGGCTGCTGCAATCAGGCGCTGAAGTTCCTGGAGATCAGCCATGGTGACTCGTGCTGCTGATCTCTTGGCGTCCGGAAGAAGAAGAGGAGGTAACCCCCTCCTCTCCCAGACTAACCCTTTCCCTACTCCTCCTCTTCCTCCCAAGCTAAAACCACCCCTTAATGCCATATTAGGCCTGCCAACCAAACTGTCCCTATTAACCCCATCACTCCCTAACTCCCCCTTGGTCATGTCGCCCCTCCTCCCCAAGGGGGGATCCATGGCTGTCTAATGACACACTAAAAACGCAGCAAAAATGCAGAGATAACGCCGAAAAACACAACTTCAAATAACAGCTTTTTTTTACTGCCAAGAGATTAGGTTTTGTTGCCAAAAAGAGCACCAAAAAATGTGTGAACATAGCCATTCCTCTGTGTTTAACTGCCCAAGCAAAGTGGATGTGTTTTCATAAAAACTGCACCCACTGTGTGTATAAAGACGCCGCTGAACTCTGTGGTTTTGTTGCTTTTTTTCTCCTCAGATTTCTATGTGGAGCTTAAAAAATTGCAGTTACCTTATAAGTCCAGAATCAAAGCTTTGCTGTACTATACAAAAACACTTAAAAACGCGGCTTCATATCTGCACCAAAAACGCATGAAATAATGGGGAAAAGGCATGATAAATGCAGAAAAAATGCACTAGTCAGAAAAGAGTGTTATTGTGTAGTTTGGTGCAAACACCTGAAGAAAAAGAAAAACCCACATTTAGGCCTAAAACACACTTCCGCAAAAAAACGTGCGTGTGACACGGTACGTTTTTCGGGTCCGTGTTCCGTTTTTTTGGGGCGTTTCTCCGGTATGTATGGCATCCGTGTGATGGCGTATGCGAGCCGTGTGTACGTGTAAAATGTCCGTGTTTGTGTGTAAAATGCCCGTGTATGTGCACGTGGAATGTCCGTGTGGAATGTCCGTTTGTGTGTTACACAATGTCGTTGATACATGTCGGCTGACAGCAGACAGAGTTGCGCGATGAGAATGAACTAGGGTGAACTTCACCCGACTTCATTGTCATGCCGCGGCTCTGTCTGTGTGCCACGTACTGATTAGCGGTCACCTGTGAAGGATTCACCAGTGACCGCTAATCCCCGGAGTGACTGAAGTTAGCAGCCCTCTCTCATACTTACCACTCCCCGATCACCAGCGCGGCGAGGAACAGCTGTGCAGAGAATACGCGGCAACAATTACTTTGAATATGCCGGCCGCTCATTAATCAATCTCGTATTCCCTGCTTTCCCCACCCACAGACGCCTGTGATTGGTTGCAGTCAGACACGCCCCCCACGCTGAGTGACAGCTGTTTCACTGCACCCAATCACAGCAGCCGGTCGGCGTGTCTATACTGTGCAGTAAAATAAATAAATAATTAAAAAAAAACGGTGTGCGGTCCCCCCCCATTTTAATACCAGCCAGATAAAGCCATACGGCTGAAGGCTGGTATTCTCAGGATGGGGAGCCCCACATTATGGGGAGCCCCCCAGCCTAACAATATCAGTCAGCAGCCGCCCAGAATTGCCGCATACATTATATGCAACAGTTCTGGGACTATACCCGGCTCTTCCCGATTTGCCCTGGTGCGTTAGCAAATCGGGGTAATATGGAGTTATTGGCAGCCCATAGCTGCCAATAAGTCCTAGATTAATCATGTCAGGCGTCTCCCCGAGATACCTTCCATGATTAATCTGTAAGTGACAGTAAATAAACACACACACACCCGAAAAAATCCTTTATTAGAAATAAAAAACACAAACATATACCCTGGTTCACCACTTTAATAAGCCCGAAAAAGCCCTCCATGTCCGGCATAATCCAGGATGCTCCAGCGTCGCATCCAGCTCTGCTGCATGGAGGTGACCGGAGCTGCAGAAGACACCGCCGCTCCTGTCAGCTCCACGCAGCTAATGAAGGCAATAGCGTGATCAGCTGTATTCAGCGTTGGCCGCGAGTAACCTCAGTGACAGCTCAGCTGATCGCGCGGCTGTCTTCAGTAGCAACGGACAAGGTACTGGTGATGTACAACAAAAGTGTTCTGAAACCTATGGGGACATGTAAGCTCAAAATACGGAACCCATGTAACAGGAAAAGTTACAGAGCTGAATTTACCGTGCTGCATGGTGGGAACCATGTCCCAATACTGGGAGTAAAAGCAGTGCAGGCAATGGACTTAATAAAAGTACAGTCGCAGAACATTATGTCTGTTGAAGTTTCCCAGGATATACCAAATGCCAAACTAAATGCAGAGCGCAATTTGGACTTTCAAAAAATAAAAATGGAGTATACTGATTTATTTGAAGGTGATGGGTGTTTTGGAGGTAAATACAGGCTAGAAATTGATAAAACCATGCAGCCTACCAGATTACCTACAAGAAGGGTGCCTGTAGCTTTAATGCAACCACTGAAAGTAGAGCTACAAGATTTACAGAAAAGAGGCATGATAGCACCAGTCCAGAAGAGCACAGATTAGATCAGCAGTTTGGTCATAGTGTAGAAACCATCAGACAAGTTAAGAATATGCATTGATCCGAAGCCACTCAACAAGGCGCTGAAAAAAAAATCATTACCCGATGCCAACATTGGATGATCTGTGGAGCCCTACAGGTGCGGTGCCGCAGTGTATTACCCTTAGGGACTCCACGGGATGGGACGGTCTGGTCACAGGTAGGGAACCTTCGTTTTGGGATACGTCGTGACGCCACTCTCAGAATTGCGGTCAGTGGGGACCGCCACTGCAGGTTGAGGGACGCCTGGGGCTGATGGTGAGTGCAGTTAGTTGGAATAGCCTCCTGAGAGTGAGGCAAGCCCCAGGGCCCTGTGTAGGTGTGTAGAACCACAAGGCGCAGAATAACTCCACACAAGCAGAATGTCTTTCAGGGGTTTTACTCACAGAAGGTGGCAGAGTGAGTAACCCGGGCGTAGCTGGGATGAACCAGGCTGGAACCAGGTATCCTTCAGGCTGACTGATGATGGTGACTACCGACTCGCCTTCCTTAGCCCTTGGTGGTTTGGGGTAACCCCGACTTTTAGTCCCTATGGGGGTCACCCAGGGAAGTAACTGCTCCCCTCGTTTGGTTGCCGTTTGCTTGTCGCCTGGACCAGATCACTCCAGCTGCTTGCCTCCTGTGAACTATGGGCCCTAACTGTGGCTACGTGGCTGCGGCTTTTGGGTGTTGTGGTGTGGGCTTTGAGGGCCCCACACCGGCAGGTTTAGCAAGGAAAGGTGGATCTATCCCCGCTCCGGGATCTGCCGCCCGTTTGGGCCTGGTACTCCCTAGCAGTCTCCTTACTTCCCACTCCGTGCTCTCTCTTTAGCTGAAGATGGATTTCGGGTAGCACTCCTAGGTGACCGTTCTCCCCCGTCGGTAGCCACTGCGCGGGCGCTGTTAGACTGCAACAGCCCCAGGGGTAGGGGTCAGCTCCTCTCGGAGCTCCCTGGACTCTGCACTGAACCGGCTCACTGTCCCTCCTCTCCTGTTCTTGCCTACGCCACCTAGCAACCAGGCTCTCTTACCACACCCCTTGAGAGGAGATGGAGGCTTTTGGCCCCCTCCACTCTTCCAGTGGAGGTGAAGGCTTTTCCCCCTCCTGGGATCCCCAGGGGTCCTCTCATAGGTACATGTGTGAGACCTGATCACTATGCGCCTGTGTAGTCACACCTCGGTCAGCCTTCTGGATTACCTGTATTGTACTGTCCCCACCATGGGTGCAGTACTCAGTGGTGCCTGACCAGGTCAGGGCGCCACATTCCCCCTTAGTTATCACCAGCACGTCCTCGGGCTGCAAGACAACATTTTAAAATGCATAAAACATTAAAACATTTTTAAAAGCACCAGGTACCATACATCACCACCCTCCACCCACAAGTCCGTTAACCCACCCAAAACCCTCTCGCGTTGGCCGCGCCTTCAGCCACTTCTGGCAGGATGTAGAGGCGGCTTTCATGGTCTGGTGGTCTTCAGGGCATACCTGGCCTGGTGAAGCCGCGCCTTCAGCCACTTCTGGCAGGATCCAGAGGCGGCCTTCACAGTTGGTGCTGACCAGGTACCCTCTTTGTGGTGGAGAGCCAGGCCCCATAAACAGGCATGCTCTCTGGTCGCAGGTGAGCCAAGGCCCTATATACGGACGTGCCCCCCTGGTTGCAGACGAGCCAAGCCCCTAAACAGGCTGACTCTGGTGGTGGTGGTGCCCTCTGGTGTAACTATTTACACTGCGAGAGTTTGTGGCTATAGCCAGTTCATAGCCTTAAGGTTCATTTCTCACATTAGTTTATGTGGGCACATTGCTTAAACTTGTGAACGTTGCAAAACTTCAAACTGGTCAAAACAGTAACTTGTTGTACTTCTTACTTTATGCAGATTCCTCCTCCATACCAGGGCTTGGGCCTGTAGGGCTGTGGCACCTGTTGGTTTCTCGATCTCTTTCTTCTTCCGTGTCTGTTTCTTTTTCTTTAGGACAGGGTGTTACATCTAGCGCATACCAGCCTCTTTCGCCTTGATGCATGGTAAACTGCACTGTGTCTCCCATTCTTAGGTTTCTTCCAGGATGTCCTCTGGGCAAATGAGCTCTAACGTCTCTTCTATTGACGAAGATACCTTCCTTTATACCAGGTGCAACGATGAATCCGTATCCTGACTTCAGGCTAAAGTCTTCCACAATTCCTCTACAAAGGGGTCCTCTGACCTGGGCTTTGGCTCTTCTCAGGAACCGTTTCTCCTGTAGGTCTCTGGCCGTTATTTCATCTCTCTGCTCTGGAGACTGCGGTGCAGGGAAAGACTGGGTTCTACTGCGGCGCCGTGTCCTACGGGCTGGGTTCTGCTGGGTGGCTGCTTCACTGCTGGCAGGCTCCCAGGTGAGGTTGCTGGACAAGTCTTCCTCTTCATCCCAGCGAGAATATGGCAACATCTCTGGCTCTGGGTATGGATCCACTGCTGGTGGCTCCTGAGTCAGCTCCTCAGCTTCCTGGCCTCCCCTCCCCCTTAGTTCTTCTGAGCACTCCTTTGGTGGCAGTGCTGGGGATGGACTTTCATCAGCAGGCCCAGGCGGGGGACTCTTTGGCGTGGTTGCTGCAGGGGTTGCCGGAATCCTCTTGGGGGTATGCGGGGGTAGCATGTACCGGTCCACCATCTCCTGTGGGAACTTGGCCTCCAGGTCAGCCTTCAGCTGCCAGTATGCGGGGTCCTCACCTATCAGGGACTTCCTAGCAGGGACCTCCTTGGACTGGGGAGCGGTGGCTGCTCTGGCCTTGCAGGCCGGGGGAAATGGTGATGCAATCTTATCTTGGCGGGCCGCGCCCGATATGGCGGTGGCCTGGTCTTGGCGGGCCGCGCCTGGCATGGCGGCGGCCTGGTCTTGGCGGGCCGCGCCTGGCATGGCGGCGGCCTGGATGGGCACTTCTGGCGCAGCTTGGATCGGCGTCGCAGCTGCGATGGGGTCTTTGCAGGCTGGGCTGGGCGTCGCTGCAGCGATCTGGGCTTGGCGGGCCGGGCCTAGCATGGCGGCGGCCTGGGTCAGCGTCACACCTGCGGCGCGGATGAGGGTCGCGGTGGCAGCCGGTTCTCTGCGGGCCGGACTGGGCGTCGCTGCAGGGACCGGGTCTTGGTGGGCCGAGCAGGGCATCGCTGCGGCGGCCTGAGCTTGGCGGGCTGCACCTGGCGTGGCTGCGGCCTGCTTCAGCGTCGCCGCGCCGGACGCCTCCTCAGGGACCGCGGACGTGGCAGCAGGGGTCGGGGCACTCGCGCTGGCAGGGGCATCACTGGACTCACCCATCGGTGGCAGCATCGGGGTCTGAGTCGTCACCGCCCGGTCTGGCACTCGGCGCGCGGCTCTCTCTTCATAGGCCTGAACCGCCGCGGTCATTCCCAGGAACTCCGCACGTCCCTCTCTGATCAGCCTTCCGACCCTGGCCTCCAGTTGTTCGCAGAACTCGGCAAGCTCCCGACACCACCAGGCAGCGGAGCCTGGCTCTGGGTCTCTGCATTCAGACGCCATTTTCTCTAACAACAAGCTGCTGGCTTCTTTTCCGTTCCGCCGTCTCTGGACGCTTCCGCTCTCTTCACAAGCGAGGTCAGAACTCTGCAGGGGATCTCTGGGTAGCCACACCTCTTCGTGGGCGGTAACTTCTCCCAGCGCGGGCTGCTGTTGTTTTTCAGCGCGCTTTTCATGGTGGCAATATGGCGGCGCTTCCAATTTTTCAAGCGGACCGCCCAGGCACATGGTCACCTGTCTGGACAGGTCTAGTCCTTATCCTGTTCGTGACGCCAGATCTGTGGAGCCCTACAGGTGCGGTGCCGCAGTGTATTACCCTTAGGGACTCCACGGGATGGGACGGTCTGGTCACAGGTAGGGAACCTTCGTTTTGGGATACGTCGTGACGCCACTCTCAGAATTGCGGTCAGTGGGGACCGCCACTGCAGGTTGAGGGACGCCTGGGGCTGATGGTGAGTGCAGTTAGTTGGAATAGCCTCCTGAGAGTGAGGCAAGCCCCAGGGCCCTGTGTAGGTGTGTAGAACCACAAGGCGCAGAATAACTCCACACAAGCAGAATGTCTTTCAGGGGTTTTACTCACAGAAGGTGGCAGAGTGAGTAACCCGGGCGTAGCTGGGATGAACCAGGCTGGAACCAGGTATCCTTCAGGCTGACTGATGATGGTGACTACCGACTCGCCTTCCTTAGCCCTTGGTGGTTTGGGGTAACCCCGACTTTTAGTCCCTATGGGGGTCACCCAGGGAAGTAACTGCTCCCCTCGTTTGGTTGCCGTTTGCTTGTCGCCTGGACCAGATCACTCCAGCTGCTTGCCTCCTGTGAACTATGGGCCCTAACTGTGGCTACGTGGCTGCGGCTTTTGGGTGTTGTGGTGTGGGCTTTGAGGGCCCCACACCGGCAGGTTTAGCAAGGAAAGGTGGATCTATCCCCGCTCCGGGATCTGCCGCCCGTTTGGGCCTGGTACTCCCTAGCAGTCTCCTTACTTCCCACTCCGTGCTCTCTCTTTAGCTGAAGATGGATTTCGGGTAGCACTCCTAGGTGACCGTTCTCCCCCGTCGGTAGCCACTGCGCGGGCGCTGTTAGACTGCAACAGCCCCAGGGGTAGGGGTCAGCTCCTCTCGGAGCTCCCTGGACTCTGCACTGAACCGGCTCACTGTCCCTCCTCTCCTGTTCTTGCCTACGCCACCTAGCAACCAGGCTCTCTTACCACACCCCTTGAGAGGAGATGGAGGCTTTTGGCCCCCTCCACTCTTCCAGTGGAGGTGAAGGCTTTTCCCCCTCCTGGGATCCCCAGGGGTCCTCTCATAGGTACATGTGTGAGACCTGATCACTATGCGCCTGTGTAGTCACACCTCGGTCAGCCTTCTGGATTACCTGTATTGTACTGTCCCCACCATGGGTGCAGTACTCAGTGGTGCCTGACCAGGTCAGGGCGCCACAGATGTTCTCCCAGATCTATTAAAGGCTGAAATATTTTCTGTATGTGATGTCAAAAATGGATTCTGGCATGTGGAACTGACTGAAGAATCAAGTTTATTGACAACATTTTCTTCACCATTTGGACGCTATAAATGGCTGAGACTGTCCATGGGACTAAAACCTGCTCCGGAGGTGTCCAGCAGAAATTGATGCAGGCTTTGGAAGGACTTCCTGGAGTAAAAACAATAGCAGATGATATCCTTATAGTGGGAGAAGGCGAAGATATGGAATCTGCAATCAAGGATCATGATCAGAAGATGATACAATTTTTGGACCGATGTAGAGCAAAACAAATAAAGCTGAACTTGGACAAATTCAAACTGAAAATGACAGAAGCTGCATATATTGGACATCTTCTGACCTCAAATGGTGTAAAAGTGGATCCAGAAAAGGTGAGAGCAATTCAAGATTTGCCAACCCCAACTGATGTGTGTGGAGTACAACGATTTCTGGGCATGGTAAATTATGTCTCCAAGTTTTGCAAGCATCTGTCAGATATGTGTGAGCCACTGAGACAGCTAACTCACAAAGATGTGCTCTGGGAATGGACAGAACACCAGGAAACTGCTTTCCGGTCAGTAAAGAAGGCTATTGCAGATGCAGCAACCCTGAAGTATTGCGACCCAGATCGAGAAGTGGTGGTACAATGTGATGCTTCAGAAAAAGGCCTTGGAGCTACACTAATGCAGAACAAACAGCCAATCACGTTTGCAAGCAGAGCCCTAACAACAACAGAGCAGGGATATGCTCAGATTGAGAAGGAGTTACTGGCTGTGGTATTTGGGATGGAGAAGTTTCACCAGTACACCTATGGTCGATGAGTAACAGTGCAATCTGATCACAAGCCATTGGAGAGCATTACAAAGAAACCACTACTAAATGCCCCAAAGAGACTACAGCGCATGCTGTTACGACTTCAGAAATATGATTTTGACATCTGTTACTGTCCAGGAAGAGACTTACTGATTGCAGATACTCTAAGCAGAGCATACCTACCTGTCACTAATAGTGAGGAGAATGAAATTAAAACCATCAATATGTGTGACTATCTGGCGGTGTCAAAAGACAAGTTTAAGCAAATACAGACTTGTACAGAGACGGATAAAATACTCCAGATCTTAAAAAGACTGTCATCTTGCCGGGCTGGCCAAAATACAAACAGCATGTGCCTAGGGACGTTTCTCCATTCTTCCACATAAGAGATGAACTGTCAGTGCAGCAAGGAATCATCTTTAAAGGAGACAGAGCTGTTATACCAGATGCACTCAGAAGAGACATACTGGAAACACTGCACTCTTTGCACTTAGGCAGGGAAGGATGTCTACGGCAAGTGACTCGCCCACCCCAGGGCTATGGGACACCCGGTGCCGGGCTGGACTAGTCCGGTGGTAGTCAGTGGTGGCTGGGCCCGGCTCCGTGGCCCTGGTGGGTGTCAGTTGAATATGTGGCTGATGACTTTAAGTTTGTATTCGTGACGCCACCTGTGGTCTGCGGCTATTAAGCCGCCGCTGCTGTGTGAGGCCACCGGGATGATGTTATAGCAGCAATGGTGGTACTACTCCCCACAGGTGGAGCAATGCCCGGGGCACAGTTGGTGCTTGTGGAAGTCTATGGTGTTGTGTGACTAACACGGTGCAGGGCCGACAAGCAATGAAAGAAACAGGCACAAACAGTAGTCTCTTTACCTTCTCCTCTTTTACTCGGCAGAAACTTAGTCCAGGGAGACCGTCACAGATGGTAAAGATGGTCCGGCCGGCCTGGAAGTGCCTGGGGTGATCTTTGGCCAGTTGAGTATGAGGCCTACTCCTTAATCTTTCTCTGCTGTTTTAGGACACTGCACTTTGGGTTAGCAATTGCCCTCTTGCTGCTGGGACTTGTTGTTCGTCCCCTTTTCTGTGTGGTAGACTGCGCAGGCCCTCTCTGGTGCTTCTCTGCTGAAGTCCACACCGAGCCCTTGGAATGCAGCTGTACCTTCAGATTACTTCTGGGCCAGGGGCTTGCAGCTCTCCTGCCCTCCGGATTCAGCTACCAGGGATGGATTTTATGCCCTGGCAACTACAGACTCCGATGTTCGAGTCTCTGCTGTGCCTCACTGCTCCCCTTGCTTCACTGGGCCAAGCTATCCCAGCTCTAGGCCCCAGTTTCACAAGGCAGCACTACTCTGCGTCTGCACTCTTTCACTCCTGTGTCCAGACTAACCACTACTTCCTCCCTTCAGCCAGACTTAAGGAATGCTCCCTGAAGTTCCAGGTTCAGAGCTCCCTCTGCTGGCCGGAGGGAGAACTGTGTTGGGTGTTAACTTACTGGCCAATAGATCTCCCAATTACCTCCAGGCTCAGAATTAACCCTTTGGGAGGGCAATGCTGTTGTGGCGACCAGGTCCTGGGGCGCCACACTCCCCCTTAGTTAAATTCAGTACTCCCGGACTGTAGAAACAAACATGACATGTTAGAACATTTCATCCCATTATGGGAGGCGCAAATACTTTAACGTTACAGACTTAAACATTACTATAAGAGTCCAGTGTGGCTCCCTGTGTCCATTACACTGCTCCATGGGGGACCCGCCACGATCAAACCCCCAACGTAGGCTCTGGGCGTGCGTCAGAGCATTGATGACCCCACTCTATGCACGCCGGACGGGTTTTTCTTCAGGGGTGTTGAGCACACTGGTGCTAACTATGAACAATTTAGGTGTTGGCCACCCATAGTCCAGTGGCCCAATTGTCCATTTTCGCAATCAAAGAAAAAGAAAAACATTTTGTACACAACCTTACAGACATTTTGCATAACTATGTACATTTTAATAAATACTCCTTCTTTTTCCCTTATACAGTTGACTCTCTATACCTTGGAGGGGGTTGTCCCCGAGTGCTGCGTTGGGACCTGCGTAGCTCTGGTGTTTGCCCCTGACTACGTGGTGTGTCTTCTACCTCAGCACTACAGGTGGGCCTAACCCCGATAGGTAAGCGTGATGGTTGCCTATGTGGTCTAAGAGTCGCCAAGGGTATGACAGGTTCACCACTGACAGGGGGTTGATCCTCCTGTTCCACTGCTGGCGTGTCATCTCGTGTTGGAGCGGATGGTTCTTTAGGTGGATCCGGAATCTTTTCTGTTTCTGGCTCGACCAACTGCGGAAACGTCAAAACCGGTACCACTATGGCATTGTTTATTCGGGTCCAAGTTTTGGGGAATTTTCCAAGGATGGTTTGGATCATCTCCCCCTCTTTATCTTGACTTTGGGGACTTCCTTGTACTTCTTCCATTTCTCTTTGGATTCTGCACCGTTCAGGGCACGCTTTCAGGCGGTCTCGAGAAATTGCTTGATAGGTCTTGCCTTCATCCTTGCTTATGAGGCATACCTTACTATTGTCAAAGTTGGAGGGGATAATGGTGTAGGGCTCGTTTTCCCACTGATCATTCAATTTATGCGTCCTCCGCTTCTTCTTGAGGACTTGTTCTCCAGGTGCTAAGGGAGTTGCTGGGGCTGTTTGATTGTAATGCTGCTCTTGTCTCGTTCTTGCTTGAGACAGGCTCCTCTCTACGCACTCCTGGACCTTACGGTACCGCTGCTGCCGTTCTGTATCCCAATCCTCTATTTCTTGAACCGCCTCAGGCGACACAGTCCCCATCTCAAAGTCTACAGGCAACTTGCCAGGTCTGGCTCGCATCAGGTAAGCGGGGCTGCAGTTGGTCGAATTTACTGGGATATGGTTGTACAGGTCTACCAGATCTGGCAACTTCTCTGGCCATTGGTTCCTTTCTTCCAGCGGTAGGGTCTTCAGCATATCAATAACCACATGGTTCATTTTCTCGCCACAGTCCATTGGTTTGGGGGTGGTACGGTGTGGTTCGGATTTCTTACAGCCGTACATGTTACAGAACTCTTGGAACACTTCGGCCTCGAATGCAGGACCTTGATCAGTCAGTACCCTTTCCGGATAACCGTGAGGTCGACAAAAGGATGCCTGGAACGCTCTAGCTGCTGTTCTGGCTGTCTGGTCCTTCACAGGCACTACTACCAGGAAACGAGAGTAATGGTCCACAATGGTGAGGGCGTACACATAGCCTGACCGGCTTGGTGTTAACTTCACGTGGTCCAGGGCCACCAACTCCAGGGGCTGCTTCGTGACCAATTGGCTGTAGGGGAGACCTTTGGCTGGCATCATCCTTCCGCCTCAGGTTACACGGGCCAACAGTCGCGGCACCACTTCTCGATCATCTTTCTCATGTTCACCCAATAGAACCGATCACGGAGTAGGGCCTCCAACTTCTTCCACCCGAAGTGTCCTGCGTTATCATGATACGCTGCTAGGACCATGGGAGCATCCCTCTGCGGAACACTATCTGCCAGACAAGTTCATTTGTTCGCCAGTTGACATATCTCTTGCAGAGCTTGCCTTGGTAGGTGAACAGTCGTCCCCTCTCTTTCCACAACTGCTGGGCTTCTTCTGGAGCATCTGGGCCAAGATGAGTCTCAGCTTGTGCTAGCTTTTCTTTGACCAATCGCACAGCCGGGTCACCGTTCTGTGTCTCTTCCCAATTATTGTGGAGTAATGGGTTAACCGAGACCTCGTGTTGGCTCGAGCGCTTCACTCCCACAGCATGCTCACACTGGGAAACACCCTGATGATGGAAAGCCGGTAACTCTATCTCTTCGAGTTCATCCAGGTCTTCTCCAGATTCGGGTAAGTGAGGCATTCTGGACAGCGCATCAGCATTGTTATTCTTCTTGCCATGCCCGATACTTGATGGTAAAGTCAAAGTTAGACAGCCGGGCCATCCATCGCTGTTCCATCGCACCTAACTTGGCTGTTGCCAGGTGTGTCAACGGATTGTTGTCCGTGAAGATGGTGAACTTGGCCGATGCCAGATAGTGCTTGAAGCGTTCAGTCACTGCCCAAACAATAGCGAGGAACTCCAGCTTGAAGGAACTGTAGTTTTCTGGATTCCTTTCTGTGGGCCGAAGCTTCCTACTGGCGTACGCTATCACCCTCTCTCTGCCTCCCTGTACCTGGGACAGAACTGCTCCCAGTCCCACGTTGCTGGCGTCTGTATACAGTACAAACGGTTGGCTGTAGTCATGGTAGGCCAGAATTTCTTCTCCCGTGAGAGCCCCTTTCAGCCGGACAAAGGATGTTTCTAGTTGGCTGCTCCATTCAAATGGAGGGCTCTGCTTCTTAGCCTGCCTTTGGCTGGCCCACCAGGAGATCTTGAAGGGGCGCTGCTATCTTGGTGAAACCATCAATGAACCTTCGGTAGTAGCCCACCAGTCCAAGGAACTGCCGCACCTCCTTCACTGTGGTGGGTCTCGGCCAGTCCTTGATTACGCGTGACTTTCTCCGGATCAGGTGCCACACCTTCTGCGCTGACCACATGACCCAGGTACTGTACCTTTGGCTTCAAGAGGTGACATTTGGACGGCTTGATCTTCAGGCCATATTTCGACAAGGACTCAAACACTTCTGCTAAGTGCTTCAGGTGGTCCTCATAAGTCTTGGAGTAGACTATGACGTCATCCAGGTACAACAGCACGGTTTCAAAGTTGTGGTGGCCCAAGCAGCACTCCATCAACCTTTGGAATGTCCCTGGGGCGTTGCAGAGCCCGAATGGCATACAATTGAACTCACAGAGGCCCATTGGTGTCGTGAATGCAGTCTTCTCCTTGTCCGCCTCTGCCACGGGAACCTGCCAATACCCACTGGTGAGATCCAAGGTGGAGAAATAGTTAGCTGACTTTAAGGCTGTTAGTGACTCCTCTATTCTGGGCAGTGGATAAGCATCTTTATGTGTAATGCGGTTAATTTGCCTGTAATCTACACACATTCTCATTGTACCATCTTTTTTCTTTACGAGCACTAGTGGAGCTGCCCAGGGGCTACAACTATCTCTGATAACCCCAGCCTCCTTCATTTCTCGTAACATTTCCTTGGCACACTGATACTGTGCGGGGGGTACAGGGCGGTATCTCCCTTTAATGGGATGATGATCACCCGTGGGGATTTGATGTTTAACCCCTTTCACCTGCCCAAAATCTAGGGGGTGTTTGCTGAAGACCCGCTCGTACTCCTGTACCACCCGGTAAACCCCATGCTTTTGGTGCGAGGGGGTGGAGTCGGTGCCTACATGTAATTTTTGGCACCAGTCTTCCAGCTGCCCCTTGGAGCCATTGTCTTCCGCCTGGTCGGATGGGATCAAGGGTTCCACTGCTTTAATGGTATTGTTGCTGACAGTGTACAGTTTTGCTACAGTGGCGTACCGGGGCAATTTGGCCTCCTCCTCCCCACAATTCAAGACACGGACGGGCACTCTCCCCTTGCGGACGTCCGCTACCCCTCTGGCTATCAGGACTCCAGGCCTACTGTCTGAATACACCGGTTCTACCAAGGCATGGTAATCCTGACCCTTGAGGCCTATTGCTGCCCGACACCATATCAACATTTCACTTCTTGGGGGTATTGCAATGGGGAGGGGGTCACTTACCCTCACACTGCCAATTTCTCCTCCGGCCAGCTCTACCTGCTGCCTCCTCATCAGGGCTCTGATCTCCCTCTGTAGGGCACGCTGCTGCCCGGAGCTGGCAGTTTCAGACGCCTGTTGCAACAAAATTATCACTTCGGCAATACAATTTTCTATCACATTTGTACCAATGGTTACCAGTGGGTCAGATTCTTTGCGATCAATATCTACAATTATCATCCCCTGACATGGCAATTCCACCCGCCCCACTTTAATGGTTACTTCTTTGTACCCAATTTGAGGTAAGGGCTGACCATTACTGGCCACAATTGTTAAATCATCATCTGGGCCATGGTCAATGTCTGAATCAGCCCAATATCTTTTGTACAGTTTGTGGGGGATGGTTGTTACCTGGGACCCCGTATCCAGGAGGGCATTCAAAGGGATCCCATCCAGCACAATGGGAAGGACCGGTCGTCCTCCCACATACTTGCTGCGGCTGGGGTTTGAGCCGGGCTTCCTTACACCTGGGGGTTGGCTCCTGGCCCCAGGCTCAGCCCATTTAAAGGACAGCGTCGTGCAATGTGGCCCGCCTGGCTGCAGCGGCGGCAGATCGGTTGTCCTGTTGAATCATACCGGTCTGTGTCTCTGCCTCGGGTCGGCGTAATCCTCCTCTGTCGCATCCATGGGACGTCATCTGGGCTGGAGGCCAACTCGATTCTTGCAGGCGAGGGGGTCATTTGTAGAGACTGCACGGTCTTGGCAAGGGCAGCCACAGTCTTGGTCAGCTCCTGGAACTGCTGTATGAGCTCTGCAGTGGGATCCTTATCCAGGGACTGCGCCTCAGCCCCTGCAGTGGCTCGTGTTGCAGGCACCACCCCGGGGTACGTGATAGCAAGAGGCCGGAGGGATACTGGGTCATTCGGTGTAGATTCTCTCAGTACCCGGATGGCCTGGTCCTTAAACTTTGCAAAGTCCAGAGCAGGGTTCTGCGGGACCAGGATACGCAGCTGGGTCCTGTGGGCATCTGACAGGAGCCCCTCTATGAACTGCTCAGTTAGGAGTTTGTCTTCTTCACGTACACTCTCTGGGTCCACCTGTTTAACTGCTTTCAGGGCCTCTTGCAGGTTTAAGGCATAGTCCCTTATGCTGTCTGTGGCCCGCTGCTTGCACCCAAAGAATCTCATCTTTATCTCTGCTGTGGTGCGGGTGTCAAAAGTACTCTTTAGCTTGGCCAGTATCTGGGCTGCTGTCCCCTTATCTGTATCAGGCCAGGACTTCGCTTCACGCTGGGCTGCGCCGGCTAGCTGTCCCATTACTATGCCCACCTTCTGGCTCTCAGTCAGCGGATACACCCGGAATAAGCTGTGCAGGCTTTCTCTGAAGTCACTCAAGGTATGGGACTCCCCGGAGTACTGCGGCAGCCATTCTGCTCCCGGTATGTACGGCATGGTGATCGGCATTACCGGCGCTACAGTGGGGGCTGGGGCGACGGCGACTGGGACTGCTTCGGCCGGTGCTGCGGCGCCTTGGGCGATGGCAGCCACCTGCTCTCCCTCTGAGTCGGACATCTTCCTCCCCCTTAGTGAACCTTACCAGGCTCCGTTCACTTTTCAAATTTTCTTCTGGGTCGCGCGGGGTTAACAGCGCTCTGCTCTGATGGCGCGCTCCCTTCGCGCTCTTTGTCAGGCACGCCCCCCTTCTTCCTGCGCTCGGCGCGGCTAATGGCGGCGGCAATTTACAACCAGTACACAGTCTTTTAAGCACAATTCCTGCAGGCGCACAGTACCCGGTGGGACCGGGCACGAAATCCTGTTCGTGACGCCAAAAGTTGACTCGCCCACCCCAGGGCTATGGGACACCCGGTGCCGGGCTGGACTAGTCCGGTGGTAGTCAGTGGTGGCTGGGCCCGGCTCCGTGGCCCTGGTGGGTGTCAGTTGAATATGTGGCTGATGACTTTAAGTTTGTATTCGTGACGCCACCTGTGGTCTGCGGCTATTAAGCCGCCGCTGCTGTGTGAGGCCACCGGGATGATGTTATAGCAGCAATGGTGGTACTACTCCCCACAGGTGGAGCAATGCCCGGGGCACAGTTGGTGCTTGTGGAAGTCTATGGTGTTGTGTGACTAACACGGTGCAGGGCCGACAAGCAATGAAAGAAACAGGCACAAACAGTAGTCTCTTTACCTTCTCCTCTTTTACTCGGCAGAAACTTAGTCCAGGGAGACCGTCACAGATGGTAAAGATGGTCCGGCCGGCCTGGAAGTGCCTGGGGTGATCTTTGGCCAGTTGAGTATGAGGCCTACTCCTTAATCTTTCTCTGCTGTTTTAGGACACTGCACTTTGGGTTAGCAATTGCCCTCTTGCTGCTGGGACTTGTTGTTCGTCCCCTTTTCTGTGTGGTAGACTGCGCAGGCCCTCTCTGGTGCTTCTCTGCTGAAGTCCACACCGGGCCCTTGGAATGCAGCTGTACCTTCAGATTACTTCTGGGCCAGGGGCTTGCAGCTCTCCTGCCCTCCGGATTCAGCTACCAGGGATGGATTTTATGCCCTGGCAACTACAGACTCCGATGTCCGAGTCTCTGCTGTGCCTCACTGCTCCCCTTGCTTCACTGGGCCAAGCTATCCCAGCTCTAGGCCCCAGTTTCACAAGGCAGCACTACTCTGCGTCTGCACTCTTTCACTCCTGTGTCCAGACTAACCACTACTTCCTCCCTTCAGCCAGACTTAAGGAATGCTCCCTGAAGTTCCAGGTTCAGAGCTCCCTCTGCTGGCCGGAGGGAGAACTGTGTTGGGTGTTAACTTACTGGCCAATAGATCTCCCAATTACCTCCAGGCTCAGCATTAACCCTTTGGGAGGGCAATGCTGTTGTGGCGACCAGGTCCTGGGGCGCCACACAAGCAAAAGAATCTATTTATTGGCCAGGAATGAATGACCACATTAAAAACTATGTAGCACAATGTGAAATATGTGCATCCTGCAGTGATAAGCAACAAAAGGAGACATTGCAACCTCATGAAATTCCACAGAGGCCTTGGTCAAAAATTGGAACAGATGTGTTCACATGGAAAGACAAAGAACACCTGATTACAGTGGACTATTTATCAAACTTTTGGGAGATTGATTTGTTACAGGACACAAGGGCGAGAACAGTGATTAAAAAACCCAAGGCCCATTTTGCCAGGTATGGCATTCCGGATATCGTGTTCTCTGACAATGGTGCTCAGT
This sequence comes from Anomaloglossus baeobatrachus, assembly GCF_048569485.1. NCBI lineage: Eukaryota > Metazoa > Chordata > Amphibia > Anura > Aromobatidae > Anomaloglossus > Anomaloglossus baeobatrachus. The sequence continues at coordinate 104,856,020 of NC_134362.1, forward strand.
TTAGTTCAGAAAAGTTTAAAACTTTCAGCAAGAGATGGGAATTTGAACACCAGACGTCTTCTCCAAGATATCCACAGAGTAATGGCAAAGCAGAGTCCGCAGTAAAAACGGCCAAAAGACTCCTTAAAAAAGCAAAACAGGCAGGTACTGATGTATATCTGTCTATACTGGATCATAGAAACACACCCACCCAAGGCATAGACAGCAGTCCGGCACAGAGGCTCATGAATAGACGTACAAAGACACTCATACCAACCGCTAGTCATCTGTTTAAAGCCAAAGTTGGTGGGAAACATCAAAGCTCAACTAAAGAAAAATCAAGATAGGCAAGCTTTCTATTACAATAAATCTGCAAAGGATCTGCCAGATCTCCAGAGGAATGACAACATACGGCTGTAGCCAAGCAGACAAACACTGGCAAAAGGCAAAGGTTGTCCAGAAACTAGGACCTCGGTCCTACGAAATTGTAACAGAAGACGGAAGAAGCCTAAGGAGAAATAGGAGATATTGAGGAAAACACAAGAACAAGATGATTCTTGGCCTTTTGAACAATATCCTGATACCCAAGATAACGAGGCAGCAAGTCCAAGCCAAGTACCAACAGTGACTGCTGACCATCAGGGTGAGACTGTTAACCAGAGACAGGCAATATAAGAAGGCACATTACCAGAATCAGAACAACTACCAGAGGTGGACATTGACTCTTCTTATGTTACTAGGGCGGGCAGAATGATCAGAAAGCCTGCGCACCTCAAGGATTATATTTAATTGTATATATTGTAATTATCTCTTACTTGGTCAGATTAACTGTTGTGTTTATTAAGTTTGATTGTTCTTCTTGTTTAAAGAGAAAGGATGTAGCAATATGTATATGCTGTATGGCCTCTAGGGGCCTCTAGGGGTCTCTCTTCTTGTATGTGTTCACAAGCAAGTGGGAACTGGCTGGTACTGCAGACAGAGTGCAGGCAGCAGAGAGAGATGCAATGGCTGACAACACCACCTAATAAATAGCCTGAAGATCTCCACTGAGTGTGATTACTGTAAGAGAGAAACAACAACAGAACAGGCCCCATCCACACATAGACATGCACAGATACATACACATACAGGCATACGTACACATACTTATTTAAAGAGAAATTCACAAAAACTCATAAATAGACATAAATCTATACACATCCTGTATATATATTTCTAATATTGGGAAGCTGGCAACAGCCTCATTCACCTCCTCACTTGTCTAACAGACATGGCCGCACATAGAGCACACTAACACTGCTGTATATACATCACAAGAGAGGCTGGGGACATACACATTACTGGGGGGAATACATATTACTGAGGAAAGGGGTACACAGCAATGGGGGGCATACAGCTCTAGAGGAGGGCAGTGACTCTGAGGTGGGGGGACAAACAGCTGTGAGGTGGGGGGTGACATGCAGCTCTGGGGGTATACAGCTCTGGGGTGGGGGGGACATACCGCTCTGGGGGGTATACAGCACTGGGGTGGGGGGACATACAACTCTGAGGGGGTATACAGTACCTGGGTGCAGGGAACATACAGCTCTGAGGGGGTATACACCAACGGGACATACAACTCTGGGGGTATAGTAGTATGCAACCCCCATATAGTGTTATGAAGCCCCCATTGTCCTCCATATAGTATTATGTAGCCCCCATATGCACTATGCAGCCCCCATATAACATTAAGAAGCCCCCATATAGCACAATGCAGACCCATATAGCATTAGGCACCTTCATGTAGTATATAGCCCGCATATAGCATAATGCAGACCCAGATAGCATTAGGCATCCTCATGTAGTATATAGCCCACATATAGCACAATGCAGACACATATAGCATTAGGCACCTTCATGTAGTATACAACCCACATATAGTGTGAAGCCCCTCCAGTGTTGTGTCGGTGCATTACCTTCAGGGACTCCACGCAGCTGGATCCTGTCACAGGTAGGAAATCTTCTATCTAGGATTGTCGTGACGCCACTCTCAGAATTGCGGTCAGTGGGGACCGCCACTGCAGTTTGAGGGAGGCCTGGGGCTGATGGTGGGTGCAGTCAGTTGTAATAGCCTCCTGAGAGTGAGGCAAGCCCCAGGGCCCTGTGTAGGTGTGTGGAACCACAAGGCGCAGAATAACTCAACACAAGCAGAATGTCTTTCAGGGGTTTTACTCACTGTTGATGTCAGGGTGAGTAACCCGGGCGTAGCTGGGATGAACCAGGCTGGAACCAGGTATCCTTCAGGCTGACTGATGAGGGTGGCTACCGACTCGCCTTCCTTAGCCCTTCTGTGGTTTGTGGTAACCCCGACTTTTAGTCCCTATGGGGGTCACCCAGGGAAGTAGCTGCTCCCCTCGTTTGTTTGCCGTTTGCTTGTCGCCTGGACCAGATCACTCCAGCTGCTTGCCAAATGTGAACTATGGGCCCTAACTGTGGCTACGTGGCTGCGGCCTTTGGGGTGTTGTGGCGTGGGCTTTGAGGGCCCCACACCGGCAGGTTTAGCAAGGAAAGGTGGATCTATCCCCGCACCGGGATCTGCCGCCCGTTTGGGCCTGGTACTCCCTGACAGTCTCCGTACTTTCCACTACGCGGCTCTCTCTCCAGCTGTGTGTGGAGTTCGGGCAGCACTACCAGGTGACCGTTCTCCCCCGTCGGTAGTCACTGCGCGGACGCTGTTAGACTGCAACAGCTCCAGGGTCTGCTCCTGACGTCTGCTCTCCCTGGACTGCACACTAAACTGACTCACTGTTCCCTCCTCTCCTGTTCTTGCCTACGTCACCTAGCAACCAGGCTCTCTACCACACCCCTTGAGTGGAGATGGAGGCTTCGCCCCCTCCACTCCTCAAGTGGAGGTGAAGGCTTTGCCCCCTCCTGGGATCCCCAGGGGTCCTCTCAAAGGTACATGTGTGAGACCTGATCACTATGCGCCTGTGTAGTCACACCTCGGTCAGCCTTCTGGATTACCTGTTTGTACTGTCCCCAGCATGGGTGCAGTACTCAGTGGTGCCTGACCAGGTCAGGGGCGCCACAATAGCACAATGCAGACCCAGATAGCAATAGGCACCCTCATGTAGTATACAGCCCACTTATTGCACAATACAGACCCAGATAGCATTAGGCACCCTCATGTAGTATACAGCCCCTATATACCACAGTGCAGAGCCAGATAGCATTAGGCACCCTCATGTAGTACACAGCACCTATATAGCACAGTGCAGAGCCAGATAGCATTAGGTGCCTTCATGTAGTGCGGCACGGTGGCTCAGTGGTTAGCACTGCAGTCTTGCAGCGCTGGGGTCCTGGGATCAAATCCCACCAAGGACACTATCTGCAAGGAGTTTGTATGTTCTCCCCGTGTTTGCGTGGGTTTCCCCCGGGTACTCTGGTTTCCTCCCACACTCCAAAGACATACAGATAGGGACTCTAGATTGTGAGCCCCAATGGGGACAGAGTTGACAATGTATGTAAAGCGCTGTGGAATTAATAGCGCTATATAAATGAATAAAATTATTATTCTCTAGTACACAGCCCTATATAGTACAGTGCAGATCCAGACAGCACAGTGCAGAGCCAGATAGCATTAGCACCCTCATGTAGTATACGGCTTGTATATAGCACAGCCTGTATATAGCACAGTGCAGAGCCAGATAGCAATAGGCACCCTCATGTAGCATACAGCTTGCATATAGCACACTGCAGAGCCAGATAGCAATAGGCACCCTCATGTAGCATACAGCTTATATACAGCACAGTGCAGAGCCAGATAGCAATAGGCACCCTCATGTAGCATACAGCTTGTATATAGGCTATATACAAGCTGTATGCTACATGAGGCTGCCTATTGCTATGTGGCTCTGCACTGTGCTATATACAGGCTGTGCTATATTATATAGCACAGCCTGTGCATACAGCACAGTGCAGAGCCAGAGAGCAGTAGGCACCTGTACATTGGAGGATTTGGTAATCTTGACCTGTATTGCAGGCAGAGAAGCCAGAAGTAGATTATTCAATGGCAAATAGATATAGATATATACTATATCTCTATGTAGGTGAAGGAAGAAGTCAGATTCATTTGTTCCTATAAAACTACTATAATGAAATGAGGAAAAAAATGACAAAACATGATTTTATTTTCTTTCCCCTTTGTAATCAAACCAGCAACTTTCAAATATGTCAAAGTAGCGCTAGCTGTCAAGCCACAGGGTCCACTGACATTAGAGACAGGATTTAATATAGATGACTCTGCATTGCAGCTTCTGACTCCAGAGATTACACTGGACATAGAGATCCAAGCAGCATCTCTGTATTCTAAAGGAAGAGTAAAAGATTTTTTTCTTCTAATAAGATTACTAAAAAATACTAAAAAATAGAATCATGTAATTTTAGCGCACTTTTTTTAAAAAAATTAATAAATATAACAAATCAGCAAATAACATGGACATGTTTGGTGTCCTTGTATTCGGAAGAACCCGAACAACACAGTGATCAGATTATTTATGGCATAAAAAAATGGCGAAATTGATTATTTTTCTCTTTTAAAACCAATAAAAAATTTAATAAAACTGTATCGCTGAGGCCATGTTCTCATGTAGCTTAAATGCTGCATTTTTTTGCAGGTGTCCACACCACGCAATGCAATAACAATTTTCTCTGTTTATTGCATGTTTGCTGTGTTTTTTATGCGTATTCCCTAATATTTGATCCATGTTTGTTACAGATGTGAATCCAGGGTTTTAATGTATTTTAATACTACAGAAAAGCTTTGATTCTGCATTTAAAAATACAACAGCACTTTTTTTTACTTGCATTTTTTTTCAGGCTCCACAAGGAAACCTATAGAGAATTAAAAAAGCACTGAAACAGCAGAGACCATGTCTTTTTAAAGCCGCTTTACACGCAACGACATCGCTAACGAGATATCATTGTGGTCACGGAATTCGTGACGCACATCCGGCCTCGTTAGCGACGTTGTTCCATGTGAAACGCACGAACGACCGTTAACGATCAAAATTACTTACCTTATCGTTGATCGTTGACGCGTCGTTCGATTCCCAATTATCATTGCTTTTGCTGGCCGCAGGTTGTTCGCTATGTGTGACATCGCAGGAATGAGGAACATCACCATACCTGCGGCCGCAGGCAATAAGGAAGGAATGAGCGGGCAAGATGTTCTGCCTGCTCATCCCCGCCCCTCCTCTTCTATTGGACGGCTGCCGTGTGATGTCGCTGTGACGCCACACGAAACGTCCCCTTAGAAAGGAGGCGGTTCGCCGGCCACAGCAACGTCACTAGGCAGGTAAGTATGTGTGACCGTTCTTAGCGATGTTGTGTGCCACGGGCAGCGATTTGCCCGTGATGCACAACCGACCGAGGCGGGTGCTTTCACCAGTGACATCGCTAGCAATGTCGCTGTGTGTAAAGTGCCCTTTAGACTCTGACCCAGTGGAGATTTCATGATGTCTCATCCACTTTACTTGGAGATTTAGCCCGTGTTCACATGTGGCTTACCTTTTCGCGTTTTTCTGCTCCTTTTTTTGCACAGAAATTCTGCTCTGTTTAACTGTCTAAACAAAGTGGATGTGATTTCATGAAAAGACCCGGCCGAATTCTGCGGTTTTTGTGCTTTTTTTTCTTTAGAAGCTTCTATGTGAAGCTTGAAAAAGTTTATCTGTACTATAAAAACGCGGCTTCACATCTTCATCAAAAATACATTAAATAAGGGTGAAAAGGCATAAAATAAATGCAGCAACAATAGAATAATCAGAGAAGATTTTAGTTGTGTAATTTGTTGCAGACAGCGGCAGAAAACAAAAAACACAAATTTCTGCAATATGTGAACACAGCCTTACAGACACAAAAAAGCAGCATGTCATATAGGGAAGCTTATATAGAAGTGCATCTCAATAAATTAGAATATCATCAAAAATGTAATTTATTTCAGTAATTCAATACAAAAGGGAAACACATCTAATATATAAAGCTGAATGTATGTATGTGTGTATGTATGTACCGTGTTTTTCCAAAAATAAGACCTCCCCCCAAAATAAGCCCTAGCAGGGATTTTCAGCATTTTCGGAGAAAGGCTTAAATATAAGCCCTCCCCCGAAAATAAGCCCTAGTCCCGGGTCAATAATGAAGTGTCCGTGCAGCTAAAAAAGTTACAGATACTGCAGGACACTTCATTATACACAGCGGCACTCGGCAATTACACTCACCCGACACTGAGCGGCAGGACCTGCAGTGATCACACACACATCAGCTTTCACACAATCAGATCTCTCACACACACAAACACACACACACATACACACACACACATCGGATCGCACACACAGTCAGATCGCACACACAAATATCGGATCACACGCAAACCTCAAATCACACACACACACAAACATTGGATCGCACACACATCGGATCGCATACACACTCACCTCATCCAGTGACACCGATCTCTTCTCGCCGGGAGAATCCTGAGAGGCAGTGCAGTGCAGCGCGACGAACAGGACCTGCAGCCGGACACGTGACTTGCTCTCATTCCCTGCTGCCGTAAGTCTCTACTTACTGTGAACCCACGGGTTGCTGGTTCAGGTCCCTTGGAGGACCAGTGCCAATGTAGTGACCCAGGTTGCTCTGTCCCCGGCACTCTTAGTTGATTGGGTCCCCGTAGCATGGAGCATTTGGGGGCCCCGATTGTTCCTTTTGGGATACAGTCTCCTTCTCCATACGGCGGGCAGTGCGGACCCTGTGGGGAGGTAAGTGTCTGAACTCCGATCTTAGTTTACTGCTGATACCCCCGGATTATTTGGTTCGGTGAAGTCCGTGAAGGTGTCCTCACCGGGCAAGTATTTGCCAAACAGTCTAAAACTTGCACTTGACCTAGGGCCCTGTGCTCCGTGCATTCTCCGGTCCCAGCTGTATCTCCGTTACCTGTCCTGGCGACCTCTCTCCTGTGTCCCCGGCGACACCGTTACACGGATCCAGCTCAGGCACATCCGCACACCTCTCCTGTGTGCTACTCGACCCTCTCCCCACTACGGACTCTCTGACTGCTTACCCCTCCCACCAGGCTGGTTATACCCAGGGACTCGTTCCCATGGTGACCATCCCCTTACATGGTTAACCCTCTATACCTAGTGTGGAGTGGTGAACTAGGATTTTGGACGTGTTTGGATGTAATTGGCACTGGTACTCCAGATCCCAGGGAGTAGTTCCTGCATCCCCAAAAGGATGCAGTTCCCTGTTGTGCCCTGGGGGACTCAGGGGCGCTACACCTACTGAAAAGTCTGCAAATATATATATATAAAAAAAAACTGACCCGCACATTTAACAAGTGTGAATAGGTGCTAGCTGAAAAAACATAGTAAATATAAGATGCAAACAGCTGCACACTAAAAAGCCAACAATGTATAAGGAAACTCTGGTACTGCATTACTGCTATATGAAAAAATGAGATTTTAGTTTATGTATTGGCCAATGCATGTCAGCCTGGAAACCAACGGCAAGGTAATCTCAATAATCCGGGTACCTAATTTAAATGCCACTATCTAGGTAAAAAAACATCCATGTCTGGGCAGGTAGACTAAAAAGTCTACTTGAAATGCCACTATTTGGACTTACAAGAGAAAGGGTTTTGGTACCGTGATAGCCAGTTGAAAAATGATTGATTGTTCTCAGTGAGAGAAACAAAATTATAATCTTGTTGGGATACTTTTTAATGGCTAACTAAAATAAAATAAAATGATGTTACAAAGCAAGCTTTCGAGACATCTCAGGTCCCTTCACCATGCCTGATAAAGGGACCTGAGATGTCTCGAAATCTTGCTTTGTAACATACCTTTTAATGGCTAACTAAAATAAAATTATCACAACAAGATTATAATTTTGTTTCTCTCACTGAGAACAATCAATCACTATTTGGACTAACCTCCATGTTTGGGCAGCTAGGACTCCTGCTATAAAGATTATGAACACAGCCTGGTTTATAGGGCGGAGTGCTTAGTCAGAAAGAGACTCACTACAAATATATAAAAAAAGCTGACCCGCACATCCATCAAGTGTGAATAGGTGCTACCTAAAAAACATAGTAAATATAAGATGCATACAGCTGAGATTACCTTGCTGTTGGTTTCGAGGCTGGTTTCGAGGCTTACATGCATTGGCCAGTACATAAACTAAAAATGCAAAAATGCAGCACCAGAGTTTCCTTATACATTGTTGGCTTTTTAGTGTGCAGCTGTATGCATCTTATATGTACTGAAAAGTATGTACAGTAAATGCCTCAATACTTGGTCGGGGCTCCTTTTGCATGAATTACTGCATGAATGCGGCGTGGCATGGAGGCGATCAGACTGTGGCACTGCTGAGGTGTTATGGAGGCCCAGGTTGCTTTGATAGCAGTCTTCAGCTCGTCTGCATTGTTGGGTCTGGTGTCACTTATCTTCGGCTTGACAATATTCCATAGATTCTCTATGTGGTTATTAAACCAGGTATTGGTACTTTTGGCAGTGTGGACAGGTGCCAAGTCGTGCTGGACAATGAAATTTCAATCTCCTAAAGCTTATCGGCAGAGGGAAGCATGAAGTGCTCTAAAATTTCCTGGTAGATGGATGTGCTGACATTGGTCTCGAAAAAACACAGTAGACCTCCACCAGCAGATGATATGGATCCCCAAACCATCAATGAGTGGGGAAATATTCAAATTGTCTCTCCAAGGAGGAAGGAGACAAACTCTAGCGCCACCTATTGGAAGTAGCTATCCTAAAAGTCAAAAGTGGATATTTAACAAGCCTTTTCATTTGACTAAGGAGTTATGCCAGATCAGAACCCCAATTTGCAGACAAGGTGTTTCAGGGTGATTGCCCCTCGTCAGTGCAAAGAATGGGTATTTGATCTGGCTTATGAGAAGCTGTAGTGGGGACACCGAGGAAGACTGCAAATTGGGGTTCTGATCTGGCATAAATCCTTAGTCATATGAAAAGGCTTGTTAAAAAGCCACTTTTGACTTCTAGGATTGCAATTTCCAATAGGTGGCGCTAGAGTTTGTCTCCTTCCTCCCTGGAGAGACAATTTGAATATTTCCCAGAGGGACATTGCATCTATAAGTCCCCTCACTGACAGCCAGACTGGTTTGTCAGGTCTTCTCAAGGAGAATAGTCTTCCCCGTGATTGGGGAAACTTCACACTAGATCTCAAGCAACTTGGATTGTGTGCCTCTCCACTCTTCCTCCAGACTCTGGGACCTTAATTTCCAAATGAAATGCTAAATTTACTTTAATCTAAAAACTACACCTTGGACCACTGAGCAACAGTCCAGTTATTTTCTCCTTGGCCAGGTAAGATGCTTCTGGCGTTGTCTATTGGTCATGAATGGCTTGACACAAGGAATTCGACAGTTGATGCTTGGGTCCTGGATACAGCTGTTTGTGGTGGCTCTTGAAGCACTGACTCCAGCAGCAGTCCACTCTTTGTGAATCTCCCTCAAATTTTTGAATGGCATTTTCTTAAATTCCTATCAAGGCTGCTGTTATCCCGGTTGCTTCTGTACCTTTTTCTACCACACTTTTTCCTTCCACTCAGCTGTACATTAATATGCTTGGATATAGCACTCTGTGAACAGCCAGCTTCTCCTCCTTGTGGAGTGTGTCAATGACTGCCTTCTGGACATCTGTTAAGTCAGCAGTCTTCCCTATGTTTGTGTAGCCTACTGAACCAGACTAAAGGACCATTTTAAATGCTTAGGAAGCCTTTGCAGGTTTTTTGTGGCAATTATTCTAATTTTTTGAGATAATGACCTTTGGGATTTTTTGACTGTATGCCATAATCATCAACATTAACAGAAATAAACACGTTAAATAGATCACTCTGTGTGTAATGACTCTTTATAATATATGTTTCCCTTTTTGTATTGAATTACCAAAATAAATAATCTTTTTGATGATATCCTAATTTATTGAGATGCACTTGAATATATGAGAAAGTTCTGGCTGATACGACTATGAATAAATGAACAGTCCGGGGCATCTGCTGAACATCCCAAATGGGTGTGGCTTGGGGTGTGGCTAGGGGCATGGTCAATACTTTGCCCCTCTTTCTATCCTTCAAAAGTTGGAAGGTATGTCTGTGGTGTTACATAGGACGGCAGCTTACATTTTCTTCAATATTATCTATACAGAGATCTATCACTGTGTTATTTGTGGTGTTACATTTTTTTTATGTGGGAGTATAGGTGCCACAATATTTTTCAGGGCTTGGGTTCGATGATCTTTTTTGACTCTACCAATGCTCCTGCTAAGTTGTATCCTGTAATTAGTATCACAAGTGTCTGCACAAATGTATTCACTCCAGTCTATTTAAAAGGTGAAAATTAGTCACTGTGCTGCTTAGTATCATGATTTGTACCACACTGAACATTGACCAAAGAAAGCTAAGGAGAGAGTTGTCTCAGGAGATTGGAAAGAAAATTATAGGCTAACATGTGAAAGATAAAGGCTATGATACCATCACAGAAAAACCTCAAAAGAAAAACCCTGTTAAAAATTAACTTTTAATAGATAAGTTAAAAGGCCCAAAAAAAGTCACACATATAAATTAAAATTGAACAAGGTACCACAATAAGTCAGGGGGCAATGGCAGTCACATGAAAATATCACAGATACAGTGACTAATACTAGCGTGCTAGGAAGAAAAAACAGGGAGTAACCCCTTTCAGTCAATAGGTATTCATAGGGCAAATTACCCTGATAAGCCCTAGAAATTCCTACCTAACAATGGAGGGTGTGACACCATAACTGTTTTGGGCGCCCACATTCACCGTCGGGATGCCCTAGGCCAACCCTACAGTGACCCTGTCCACAATGACACACCAAAGGTAATAAATTACTTATACCTCAGGTATCATCCTCATTTCCAGATCTTGGCACACAGCTGTCTTTTTCTGGAGTCCCTGGACTTGGACTCCTGAGTATTAATTTTCTCTGTTCCCCAGTGTTGAACCCTGGTACACTGGAAACAAGGGATAAACGTGTCGGGATTAGAGTTGAGCGATGTTCGAGGTTCGCCAATTTCATGTTCGAGTGATTATGGGGGAGCTCGAGATCGAACGCAAACGCGAGCTTTATGCTAAAAGCTCGATAGCTCGAATTACGTTCGAGAACGGTTCGATCAGCAAAAAGCCTAGCTAGTTACTAGCTGGCTTTTCACTGTAATAGTGTGTCACTCTGTGATTCACACTATTATCTAATTTCAGCGTATAGTGTGTGGGGGCGGCGCGTTTAGATCAGTGCTGCTGGGATAATGGCGATCGCCATTTTTTTTTCTCTAAGCTCGCGTGCAGTGGGGCGGGCCAGCATGTCAGCCAATCCCAGACACACAGACAGCTAAGTGGTCTTTTTTGCCAGACAAGCAAGGGCATGTGTCATAGGCTGTCCATGTCCCATATCCTTGCATTTTAAATACGGGCATTTTCTCTCACAGCGCCATTATCTGCTTTCTGCGTGTAGGTGACAGTCACCGCTCACGCAGCTCCTGGCGCCGCTCCAGTTGTAGCACTCTACAGATTAGGGACAGAAGTTTATTTCAGTTCTTTTCAGGGCTCATTTTCTCGGGCTCAGAGCCATAGGTGACAGTCAGGTCCGTGGAAACGCTGTATACAGCTTCAAATAACAGCGTCTGTGTACCTAAGCTCAGGGAATTCCTTGCTGCATTTCACCATTAGGAGGGATAGAAAGTGAGGCTTCCTTTCATGTCCACTGAGCCAGAGAACCCGGCCACTGTACCCACCTGCCCACGTTTGCCACTCTATTTTTATAGCAAACAGTGCTGGACATAAGTGGCACCAAAAAGTGGCTGCTCTACTAATTTTGTGTCCCACTGGGGCCAGGCATTTGCCAGCACCTCTGCTTGAAACCCTGATGCACATTTTGCTGCGCTATTTTTATAGCAAACAGTGCTGAATATAAGAAAAAAAGGAGCCAGCACGATCTGAAATTGGCATGCATCATATAAAAAGTGAAAGTTCACAGATTTATTCCAACTGTACTATAATAAAAAAAAAAAATGATGAGATTTTTAGCAAATAATTGATCAATTTTTTGATCCACCCCTGCCAACGTCACGGCAAATCTCAATAGGGGGGTCCTACTCTATATTCTGTATTTCATGTGCCTTGCGGCCTCCTAGATAAAGTTAAAAGCAGAACCATAATGGAGCACACATACCTGTAACCTGTATATAGCCGCTTCCATGTTGCAAAAAAGGCAATTGTGGATAGAGACCAGCCCAGGTCCCAGCATGTGGAGCAAGCTCTACACATACCAGGACTAGAGTTGAGCGCGGTTCGTGGTTCGTGGTTCTCCAGTTCGCGGCTCGAGTGATTTTGGGGCATGTTCTAGATCGAACTAGAACTCGAGCTTTTTGCAAAAGCTCGGTAGTTCTAGAAACGTTCGAGAACGGTTCTAGCAGCCAAAAAACAGCTAAATCATAGCTTGGTTTCTGCTGTAATAGTGTAAGTCACTCTGTGAATCAAACTATTATCACATTTCAGTGTATAGTGTGCGTGAACAGCGCCTTCAGATCACTGCTGTTTCTATAATGGCGATCGCCATTTTTTTTTTTTTTTTTTCTTGTCTTCCTTCCCTAAGTGCGCGCGTCTTGTGGGGCGGGCCAGCATGTCAGCCAATCCCAGACACACACACAGCTAAGTGGACTTTGAGCCAGAGAAGCAACGGCATGTGTGATAGGATCTGCATGTCACATGTCCCTGCATTATAAAACCGGACATTTTCTTCACGGACGCCATTATCTGCCTTCTGCGTCTTTGGTGTCAGACATCACTGTCGCAGCTCCGTCTTCCTGAGTCCTATAGCCGATACAGCTGTATGCGCTGCATACACAGCGTTAGACAGCTTAGGGAGAGCACTTTATAGCAGTCCTTTTAAGGGCTCCAACCGGCAGGGTCAGAGAGCCATAGGTGACAGGTCCTGCAAACAGCAACAGCGTCTGTGTAGCCCAGGTCAGGGATTTCCTACCTGCATTTCACCATTAGGAGGGAATAGAAAGGCAGTCTTCCATTCCTCTACCCAGAGCACCACAATCCTGCCACTGTACCCTCTTGTCCTCTGCACACTCCAACTGATAACTAAGCCATTATACTAGCAAACACTCAGTGTACCTAGTGGCATCCTATACGTGGCTATTGGACTTTGCTATAGTCCCACTAGTGCAAAGACATTTGCAGAGCGCGTCTGCCTGCGTTGCACACTACAACTCATTCTAACCAAGCCATTATACTAGCAAACACTCAGTGTACCTAGTGGCATCCTATACGTGGCTATTGGACTTTGCTATAGTCCCACTAGTGCAAAGACATTTGCAGAGCGCGTCTGCCTGCGTTGCACACTACAACTCATTCTAACCAAGCCATTATACTAGCAAACACTCAGTGTACCTAGTGGCATCCTATACGTGGCTATTGGACTTTGCTATAGTCCCACTAGTGCAAAGACATTTGCAGAGCGCGTCTGCCTGCGTTGCACACTACAACTCATTCTAACCAAGCCATTATACTAGCAAACACTCAGTGTACCTAGTGGCATCCTATACGTGGCTATTGGACTTTGCTATAGTCCCACTAGTGCAAAGACATTTGCAGAGCGCGTCTGCCTGCGTTGCACACTACAACTCATTCTAACCAAGCCATTATACTAGCAAACACTCAGTGTACCTAGTGGCATCCTATACGTGGCTATTGGACTTTGCTATAGTCCCACTAGTGCAAAGACATTTGCAGAGCGCGTCTGCCTGCGTTGCACACTACAACTCATTCTAACCAAGCCATTATACTAGCAAACACTCAGTGTACCTAGTGGCATCCTATACGTGGCTATTGGACTTTGCTATAGTCCCACTAGTGCAAAGACATTTGCAGAGCGCGTCTGCCTGCGTTGCACACTACAACTCATTCTAACCAAGCCATTATACTAGCAAACACTCAGTGTACCTAGTGGCATCCTATACGTGGCTATTGGACTTTGCTATAGTCCCACTAGTGCAAAGACATTTGCAGAGCGCGTCTGCCTGCGTTGCACACTACAACTCATTCTAACCAAGCCATTATACTAGCAAACACTCAGTGTACCTAGTGGCATCCTATACGTGGCTATTGGACTTTGCTATAGTCCCACTAGTGCAAAGACATTTGCAGAGCGCGTCTGCCTGCGTTGCACACTACAACTCATTCTAACCAAGCCATTATACTAGCAAACACTCAGTGTACCTAGTGGCATCCTATACGTGGCTATTGGACTTTGCTATAGTCCCACTAGTGCAAAGACATTTGCAGAGCGCGTCTGCCTGCGTTGCACACTACAACTCATTCTAACCAAGCCATTATACTAGCAAACACTCAGTGTACCTAGTGGCATCCTATACGTGGCTATTGGACTTTGCTATAGTCCCACTAGTGCAAAGACATTTGCAGAGCGCGTCTGCCTGCGTTGCACACTACAACTCATTCTAACCAAGCCATTATACTAGCAAACACTCAGTGTACCTAGTGGCATCCTATACGTGGCTATTGGACTTTGCTATAGTCCCACTAGTGCAAAGACATTTGCAGAGCGCGTCTGCCTGCGTTGCACACTACAACTCATTCTAACCAAGCCATTATACTAGCAAACACTCAGTGTACCTAGTGGCATCCTATACGTGGCTATTGGACTTTGCTATAGTCCCACTAGTGCAAAGACATTTGCAGAGCGCGTCTGCCTGCGTTGCACACTACAACTCATTCTAACCAAGCCATTATACTAGCAAACACTCAGTGTACCTAGTGGCATCCTATACGTGGCTATTGGACTTTGCTATAGTCCCACTAGTGCAAAGACATTTGCAGAGCGCGTCTGCCTGCGTTGCACACTACAACTCATTCTAACCAAGCCATTATACTAGCAAACACTCAGTGTACCTAGTGGCATCCTATACGTGGCTATTGGACTTTGCTATAGTCCCACTAGTGCAAAGACATTTGCAGAGCGCGTCTGCCTGCGTTGCACACTACAACTCATTCTAACCAAGCCATTATACTAGCAAACACTCAGTGTACCTAGTGGCATCCTATACGTGGCTATTGGACTTTGCTATAGTCCCACTAGTGCAAAGACATTTGCAGAGCGCGTCTGCCTGCGTTGCACACTACAACTCATTCTAACCAAGCCATTATACTAGCAAACACTCAGTGTACCTAGTGGCATCCTATACGTGGCTATTGGACTTTGCTATAGTCCCACTAGTGCAAAGACATTTGCAGAGCGCGTCTGCCTGCGTTGCACACTACAACTCATTCTAACCAAGCCATTATACTAGCAAACACTCAGTGTACCTAGTGGCATCCTATACGTGGCTATTGGACTTTGCTATAGTCCCACTAGTGCAAAGACATTTGCAGCACGTCTGCCTGCGTTGCACACTCCAACTAATTATAACTAAGTTGCATTGTCAGGGATATTTATTCTTTATTATTCTGCTGTTAATAAAGCTAGACCACCACTGCAATCTTCACCACCTCTCAATTTTTACTACCACATTTTCAGTCCACAATCTTGTCGCAATCAACATGAGTGGCAAAATGACAGATGCTGGTGGAAAGGGGAAGAGGCGTGGTGTAAAAGGCAAAAAAGGTTTTGTCCGTGGGGAAGGTGGCAAAGCTCCATTATCATCTGCTGAAGATAGACCATCTACCAGCAAAAGTAAGATGTCTACTACTTACCGTGGACAATCCGATGTGCTCCCTTTGTTACGGACACGAACAACAGGAACAAAGGTAGATGATGGGCAAAAAAGGAAAATGCTTGAATGGATCTCAAGTGGTCCAACAAGTGCCCTCTCTGCCACTTCAAGTACCGCATCCAAAAAACACCAGTCCTCTGAGTTGTCATCCCAATCAAACTTGCTTTCTCCCAGCTCTGAAGTCTCCATCAGCCCTGCACAGTATGGTGGAACTGAGATGGCTGAGTCTGCAGAGCTGTTCAGTCACACTATAGCCTGGGAATCAGAGGTCTGCTCCCAAGCTACAGTGAGTACAGAACAGGAAATGGTCTGCAGTGATGCCCAGAACCTTTGTGACTCAGATTCAGGCCGTGAGGACCAAGTTTCTGAGCATAATGTTGACCCTTTGTCACAAACTGTAACACCTGTGGTTATAGACAATGAGGAACATACTGATGAAGATGAGACGCAGATACCCGATTGGGATGACAACTTAAATATTCGTTCAGGGCAAGAAGAGGCTCGGTCTGAGGGGGAGGGGAGTGCAAACACAACAATTGATGATGACGTTCTAGATCCCACCTACTGTCAACCCCCAGTCAGGCACTCGAGGAGGTCAACAGAGGCGGTGGAGGAGGATGCAACCGACGACGAAGTTACCTTGCGCCTTCCTGGACAGAGTCGGAGCACTGGTAGCACGTCTACAACTGCATCCTCAGCCACCACTCTGCCTATGAGCATTATTCGGGGTGGATCAACAGGTCGCATGGCCTCTAAGCCTTGCCTAGCCTGGTCCTTTTTTCACATCGAAAAAGATCGCCCAACTCATGTGATATGTAACATTTGTCATGATTCTGTTAGTAGAGGTCAAAACCTCAGCAGTTTGACAACTTCTTCCATGAATCGTCACATGACTAAATATCATAAGTCCCGGTGGGAAGCTCACCGTGCTGCAATGCGGCCTAGTGGAGCGAACCATCCACCGCCCGCCCCTTCCACTGCATCCGCGCGCTCTTCATCTTCTAGGACTGTGGGGACAGCTGCCACACCTGTTTTTCCACGCAAAACTTCCACCACTGTAACCGCAACAGGCAGTTTGCTTGTAAGGTCGTCAGTTGGTTTGGAAGGGGAAACAAGTGAGTGTGTACAGCTCTCTCAGACATCGATAGCACCAACGTTGGATGAAGGCAACATCATGTCTCCTCCTGCACTTTCCTCACAAACCTGCATTTTTCAAGGGACACCCTACTCAACACCGTCTACACACAGCAGCCAGATCTCTGTCCCTCAGATGTGGTCAAATAAAAGGCCACTTCCTCCGACCCATGACAAAGCTAAGAGGTTGACTCTATCCCTCTGTAAGCTGTTGGCTACCGAAATGCTGCCTTTCCGCCTAGTGGACACACAGGATTTTAGAGACCTTATGTCTGTCGCTGTGCCCCAGTACCAGATGCCTAGTCGCCACTACTTCTCTAAGAAAGGTGTGCCCGCGCTACACCAGCATGTCGCACACAACATCACCGCTTCCTTGAGAAACTCTGTGTGTGAACGGGTGCATTTCACCACCGATACTTGGACCAGTAAGCATGGACAGGGACGTTACATGTCGCTGACTGGGCACTGGGTAACTATGGTGATAGATGGTGAAGGGTCTGCTGCACAAGTCTTGCCGTCCCCACGACTTGTGTGTCAATCCTCTGTCTGTCCAAGTTCCGCCACTGCTTCTGCATCCTCCACCTCATCTGGGTCCTCCATCTCCGCCCCAAGCCTGCCTGGTCAGGCCACCAGCGTTCTCACTGCGCAGAAGGAATCACGCACCCCTCATTACTATGCTGGCAGCAGAGCGCAACGGCATCAGGCGGTCTTTAGCTTGACATGTCTTGGTAATAAGAGTCACACAGCTGAGGAGTTGTGGTCAGCTTTGCGGTCCGAGTTTAATAAATGGTTGTCTCCACTCAAACTGCAGCCTGGTAAGGCCGTGTGCGACAATGCTGCAAACCTGGGTGCGGCACTTCGCCTGGGCAAGGTGACACACGTACCTTGTATGGCTCACGTGTTGAACCTTGTCGTGCAGCAATTTTTAACACACTATCCCGGCCTAGATGGCCTTCTGAACAGGGCACGAAAACTGTCAGCTCACTTCCGCCGTTCAAGCGCCGCAGCAGAGCGACTTGCATCGCTCCAGAAGTCTTTCGGCCTGCCGGTTCATCGCCTGAAATGCGATGTGGCGACACGCTGGAATTCAACTCTCCACATGTTACAGCGACTGTGGCAGCACCGCAGAGCCCTGGTGCAATACGTCATGACGTATAGCCTGGGCCAACGAGATGCAGAGGTGGGGCAGATCACCCTGATGGAGTGGTCTCAGATCAAGGACCTATGCACCCTTCTGCACAGTTTCGACATGGCGACGAATATGTTTAGCTCTGACAATGCCATTATCAGCATGACGATTCCAGTCATTTACATGCTGGAGCACACGCTAAACACTATTCGGAGTCAGGGGGTGGGACAACATGAAGGGGAGGAACTACAGGAGGATTCATATGCGCAAGGGACAACAACATCACGAAGGTCCAGACGTTCATCATCACCAACGCAGCAGGCATGGGACCATGGGGGACAGGGATCGACAAGGGCGCATAGTAGCAGGCGAAATGTTGAGCAAGGTGCAGGAGAACATGAAGAAATGGAGGACGAACTGTCCATGGACATGGAAGACTCAGCGGATGAGGGAGACCTTGGTCAAATTTCAGTTGAAAGAGGTTGGGGTCAGATGTCAGAGGAAGAAAGAACGGGTAGCACCTCTATGCCACAAACACAGCATGGACTTGGTCCGCATGGCTGCGCAAGACACATGAGTGCCTTTTTGTTGCACTACCTCCAACATGACAGTCGTATTGTCAAAATTAGAAGTGATGATGACTACTGGGTTGCCACACTATTAGATCCCCGGTACAAGTCCAAATTTTGTGACATAATTCCAGCCATAGAAAGGGACGCACGTATGCAGGAGTATCAGCAGAAGCTGTTACTAGATCTTAGCTCGGCTTTTCCACCAAACAACCGTGCAGGTGCAGGGAGTGAATCTCCCAGTTGTAACTTGACAAACATGGGACGGTCTCGTCATCTTCAACAGTCTACCCGTACCAGTAGGACCTTTTCTGGTGCCGGTAACAGCAATTTTATGGAATCTTTTCATAATTTTTTTAGACCCTCTTTTGCAAGGCCACCAGAGACAACAAGTCTGACACATACTCAACGGCTGGAGAGGATGATACAGGAGTATCTCCAAATGAACATCGATGCCATGACTGTGCAACTGGAGCCTTGCTCCTTTTGGGCTTCAAACATAGAAAAATGGCCAGAGCTCTCCAGTTACGCCTTGGAGATTTTGTCGTGTCCAGCTGCCAGCGTTGTCTCTGAACGTGTATTCAGTGCTGCTGGGTGTGTGCTGACAGATAAGCGCACGCGTCTGTCCAGTGACAATGTGGACAGACTGACGTTCATCAAAATGAACAAGTCATGGATCCAGAAGGAATTTACTACCCCTGTGTCATCCTGGGGAGAGTAAATGCTTGTGGATTTGGAATGTGCTTGATGCAAATCAAAACATCCTGTTTGCAACTAGGGCCCAAGTGCTGCCACTGATGGGGTGGGTGTCTGTGTGGCCCAATTTTTGGAAAAAAGGGAGACTCCGCTTGGAGTAACCCTTGCTTGCTGTGTTTTTAAAAGAAGCCAAGATGAACAGAGCTGGGATCAGGAAAGACTTTGCTACCTACCCCGGTGTCATCCTGGGGACGGATAAGAATGGCGTATTTTTGAATGTGCTTGATGCAAATCTAGCTGTGAAGTGTACAACTGGGGCACAACTGCTGCCACTGAATGGGTGGGTGTGTGTGGGGCCCAATTTTTGGAAAAAAGGGGAGACTCCGCTTGGAGTAACCCTTGCTTACATTGTTTTTAAAAGAAGCCAAGATGAACAAGTCATGGGTCAGCAAAGACTTTGCTACCTACCCCAGTGTCATCCTGGGGACGGCTAAGAATAGCGTATTTTTGAATGTGCTTGATGCAAATCAAAACATCCTGTTTGCAACTAGGGCCCAAGTGCTGCCACTGATGGGGTGGGTGTCTGTGTGGCCCAATTTTTGGAAAAAAGGGAGACTCCGCTTGGAGTAACCCTTGCTTGCTGTGTTTTTAAAAGAAGCCAAGATGAACAGAGCTGGGATCAGGAAAGACTTTGCTACCTACCCCGGTGTCATCCTGGGGACGGATAAGAATAGCGTATTTTTGAATGTGCTTGATGCAAATCAAAACATCCTGTTTGCAACTAGGGCCCAAGTGCTGCCACTGATGGGGTGGGTGTCTGTGTGGCCCAATTTTTGGAAAAAAGGGAGACTCCGCTTGGAGTAACCCTTGCTTGCTGTGTTTTTAAAAGAAGCCAAGATGAACAGAGCTGGGATCAGGAAAGACTTTGCTACCTACCCCGGTGTCATCCTGGGGACGGCTAAGAATAGCGTATTTTTGAATGTGCTTGATGCAAATCAAAACATCCTGTTTGCAACTAGGGCCCAAGTGCTGCCACTGATGGGGTGGGTGTCTGTGTGGCCCAATTTTTGGAAAAAAGGGAGACTCCGCTTGGAGTAACCCTTGCTTGCTGTGTTTTTAAAAGAAGCCAAGATGAACAGAGCTGGGATCAGGAAAGACTTTGCTACCTACCCCGGTGTCATCCTGGGGACGGATAAGAATGGCGTATTTTTGAATGTGCTTGATGCAAATCTAGCTGTGAAGTGTACAACTGGGGCACAACTGCTGCCACTGAATGGGTGGGTGTGTGTGGGGCCCAATTTTTGGAAAAAAGGGGAGACTCCGCTTGGAGTAACCCTTGCTTACATTGTTTTTAAAAGAAGCCAAGATGAACAAGTCATGGGTCAGCAAAGACTTTGCTACCTACCCCAGTGTCATCCTGGGGACGGCTAAGAATAGCGTATTTTTGAATGTGCTTGATGCAAATCAAAACATCCTGTTTGCAACTAGGGCCCAAGTGCTGCCACTGATGGGGTGGGTGTCTGTGTGGCCCAATTTTTGGAAAAAAGGGAGACTCCGCTTGGAGTAACCCTTGCTTGCTGTGTTTTTAAAAGAAGCCAAGATGAACAGAGCTGGGATCAGGAAAGACTTTGCTACCTACCCCGGTGTCATCCTGGGGACGGATAAGAATGGCGTATTTTTGAATGTGCTTGATGCAAATCTAGCTGTGAAGTGTACAACTGGGGCACAACTGCTGCCACTGAATGGGTGGGTGTGTGTGGGGCCCAATTTTTGGAAAAAAGGGGAGACTCCGCTTGGAGTAACCCTTGCTTACATTGTTTTTAAAAGAAGCCAAGATGAACAAGTCATGGGTCAGCAAAGACTTTGCTACCTACCCCAGTGTCATCCTGGGGACGGCTAAGAATAGCGTATTTTTGAATGTGCTTGATGCAAATCAAAACATCCTGTTTGCAACTAGGGCCCAAGTGCTGCCACTGATGGGGTGGGTGTCTGTGTGGCCCAATTTTTGGAAAAAAGGGAGACTCCGCTTGGAGTAACCCTTGCTTGCTGTGTTTTTAAAAGAAGCCAAGATGAACAGAGCTGGGATCAGGAAAGACTTTGCTACCTACCCCGGTGTCATCCTGGGGACGGCTAAGAATAGCGTATTTTTGAATGTGCTTGATGCAAATCAAAACATCCTGTTTGCAACTAGGGCCCAAGTGCTGCCACTGATGGGGTGGGTGTCTGTGTGGCCCAATTTTTGGAAAAAAGGGAGACTCCGCTTGGAGTAACCCTTGCTTGCTGTGTTTTTAAAAGAAGCCAAGATGAACAGAGCTGGGATCAGGAAAGACTTTGCTACCTACCCCGGTGTCATCCTGGGGACGGATAAGAATAGCGTATTTTTGAATGTGCTTGATGCAAATCAAAACATCCTGTTTGCAACTAGGGCCCAAGTGCTGCCACTGATGGGGTGGGTGTCTGTGTGGCCCAATTTTTGGAAAAAAGGGAGACTCCGCTTGGAGTAACCCTTGCTTGCTGTGTTTTTAAAAGAAGCCAAGATGAACAGAGCTGGGATCAGGAAAGACTTTGCTACCTACCCCGGTGTCATCCTGGGGACGGCTAAGAATAGCGTATTTTTGAATGTGCTTGATGCAAATCAAAACATCCTGTTTGCAACTAGGGCCCAAGTGCTGCCACTGATGGGGTGGGTGTCTGTGTGCCCCAATTTTTGGAAAAAAGGGAGACTCCGCTTGGAGTAACCCTTGCTTGCTGTGTTTTTAAAAGAAGCCAAGATGAACAGAGCTGGGATCAGGAAAGACTTTGCTACCTACCCCGGTGTCATCCTGGGGACGGATAAGAATAGCGTATTTTTGAATGTGCTTGATGCAAATCAAAACATCCTGTTTGCAACTAGGGCCCAAGTGCTGCCACTGATGGGGTGGGTGTCTGTGTGGCCCAATTTTTGGAAAAAAGGGAGACTCCGCTTGGAGTAACCCTTGCTTGCTGTGTTTTTAAAAGAAGCCAAGATGAACAGAGCTGGGATCAGGAAAGACTTTGCTACCTACCCCGGTGTCATCCTGGGGACGGCTAAGAATAGCGTATTTTTGAATGTGCTTGATGCAAATCAAAACATCCTGTTTGCAACTAGGGCCCAAGTGCTGCCACTGATGGGGTGGGTGTCTGTGTGGCCCAATTTTTGGAAAAAAGGGAGACTCCGCTTGGAGTAACCCTTGCTTGCTGTGTTTTTAAAAGAAGCCAAGATGAACAGAGCTGGGATCAGGAAAGACTTTGCTACCTACCCCGGTGTCATCCTGGGGACGGATAAGAATGGCGTATTTTTGAATGTGCTTGATGCAAATCTAGCTGTGAAGTGTACAACTGGGGCACAACTGCTGCCACTGAATGGGTGGGTGTGTGTGGGGCCCAATTTTTGGAAAAAAGGGGAGACTCCGCTTGGAGTAACCCTTGCTTACATTGTTTTTAAAAGAAGCCAAGATGAACAAGTCATGGGTCAGCAAAGACTTTGCTACCTACCCCAGTGTCATCCTGGGGACGGCTAAGAATAGCGTATTTTTGAATGTGCTTGATGCAAATCAAAACATCCTGTTTGCAACTAGGGCCCAAGTGCTGCCACTGATGGGGTGGGTGTCTGTGTGGCCCAATTTTTGGAAAAAAGGGAGACTCCGCTTGGAGTAACCCTTGCTTGCTGTGTTTTTAAAAGAAGCCAAGATGAACAGAGCTGGGATCAGGAAAGACTTTGCTACCTACCCCGGTGTCATCCTGGGGACGGCTAAGAATAGCGTATTTTTGAATGTGCTTGATGCAAATCAAAACATCCTGTTTGCAACTAGGGCCCAAGTGCTGCCACTGATGGGGTGGGTGTCTGTGTGGCCCAATTTTTGGAAAAAAGGGAGACTCCGCTTGGAGTAACCCTTGCTTGCTGTGTTTTTAAAAGAAGCCAAGATGAACAGAGCTGGGATCAGGAAAGACTTTGCTACCTACCCCGGTGTCATCCTGGGGACGGATAAGAATAGCGTATTTTTGAATGTGCTTGATGCAAATCAAAACATCCTGTTTGCAACTAGGGCCCAAGTGCTGCCACTGATGGGGTGGGTGTCTGTGTGGCCCAATTTTTGGAAAAAAGGGAGACTCCGCTTGGAGTAACCCTTGCTTGCTGTGTTTTTAAAAGAAGCCAAGATGAACAGAGCTGGGATCAGGAAAGACTTTGCTACCTACCCCGGTGTCATCCTGGGGACGGATAAGAATGGCGTATTTTTGAATGTGCTTGATGCAAATCTAGCTGTGAAGTGTACAACTGGGGCACAACTGCTGCCACTGAAGGGGTGGGTGTGTGGGGCCCAATTTTTGGAAAAAAGGGAGACTCCGCTTGGAGTCACCTTGCGGTGTTTTACATGACTTTAGAAGGGCGTGCCATGCCTATATCTGTGTGTCCTCCTCTTTTTCCTTGTCCAGCTGTTTTGTTTTCGCATGAGTACATGTCCTTGTCACTTTCCCATGTGTTTGTGTTGTGTTGTGAGTTGTTTGTCACCTTTTGGACACCTTTGAGGGTGTTTTCTAGGTGTTTTACTGTGTTTGTGATTGCCTGCCATTGTTTCCTATGGGCTCGAGTTCGGTTCGTCGAACGTTCGACGAGCCGAACTCGAGCCAGACCCCCCGTTCGGCGAACCGCCTCGAGCCGAACCGGGACCGGTTCGCTCATCTCTAACCAGGACTATATCAGAACTGATCCTCCCAGTGCCAAACAGCAACCATTGATAAAGGCGGACCAGATCCAAGAATGGTGCTTAATTAGCATTGCCTGTGGAAAGGGGTGAGGTAACTGAATCTGAACAGCTACCAACAGGAGGAATACATTGCAAACTAAAATCAGGCGTGCATGGTATGGTGATGGTCAGTCACCAGAAATTGTAGCATAACTACCTGGGCTGGCCTCTATCCACAATTGCCTCTTTTGCAACATGGAAGCGGCTATATACAGGTTACAGGTATGTGTGCTCCATTATGGTTCTGCTTTTAACTTTATCTAGGAGGCTGCATGGCACATGAAATACAGAATATAGAGTAGGACCCCCCTATTGAGATTTGCCGTGACGTTGGCAGGGGTGGCTCAAAGAATTGATCAATTATTTGCTAAAAATCTCATTTATATTACAGTACAGTTGGAATAAATCTGTGAATTTGCACTTTTTATATGCTGCATGCCATTTTCAGATCGTGCTGGCTCCCCTCTCTCTCTGTTTGGTTGTAGTTATGCTACAAATGTCTGGTGGCTGGTCACCACCATGCTATGCACGCCTGATCTTGGTTTGCAATATATTCCTCCTGTTGGTAGCTGTACACATTCAGTTGCCTCACCCTTTCCACAGGCATTGCTAATTAAGCACCATACTTGGATCTGGTCCGCCTTTATCAATGGTTGCTGTCTGGCACTGGGAGGGTCAGTTCTGATATAGTCCTGGTATGTGTAGAGCTTGCTCCACATGGTGGGACCTGGGCTGGCCTCTATCCACAATTGCCTCTTTTGCAACATAGAAGCGGTTATATATACAGGTTACAGGTATGTGTGCTCCATTATGGTTCTGCTTTTAACTTTATCTAGGAGGCCGCATGGCACATGAAATACAGAATATAGAGTAGGACCCCCCTATTGAGATTTGCCGTGACGTTGGCAGGGGTGGCTCAAAGAATTGATCAATTATTTGCTAAAAATCTCATTTATATTACAGTACAGTTGGAATAAATCTGTGAATTTGCACTTTTTATATGATGCATGCCATTTTCAGATCGTGCTGGCTCCCCTCTCTCTAGTGCTGAATATAAGTGGCATCCAAACAGTGGCTGCTATACTAATTTTGTGTCCCACCAGTGCCAAGCATTTTCCAGCACCTCTGCATTAAACCCTCATGCACATTTTGCTACGCTATTTTTATAGCAAACAGTGCTGAATATAAGTGGCATCCAAACAGTGGTTGCTATACTAATTTTGTGTCCCACCTCTGAAATCTACACCACCTCTCAATTTTTGCTACCACATTTTAAGTGACTAATCTTGTCACTAACAAAATGAGTGGCAAAAGGACAGATGCTGGTGTAAAGGGGAACAGGCGTGTTGGAAAAGGAAAAAAAGTTTGTGTCTGTGGGGAAGGTGGCAAAGCTACATTAACATCTGCTGAAGATAAGCCATCTTCGAGCAAAAGTAAGATGTCTACTACTTTCCATGGACAATCCGTTGTGCTCCCTTTTTTATGGACCCGAACAACTGTAAGAAAGGTAGATTATGCACAAAAAAGAAGACGCTTGAATGGATCTCAATTGCTCCAAAAAGTGCCCTCTTCTCCACCTCAACTACCACATAAAAAAAAACAGTCCTCTGAGTTGTCATCCCAATCACAATTGCTTTGTCCCACCTATCAAGTCTCCACCAGCCCTGCACAGTATGGTGTACCAGAGATGGGTGAGTCTGCAAAGCTGTTCAGTCACACTATAGCCTGGGAATCAGAGGTCTGCTCCCAAGCTACAGTGAGCACAGACCAGGAAATGGTCTGCATTGATGCCCAGAACCTTTGTGACTCAGATTCAGGCCCTGATGACCAAGTTTCTGAGCATAATGTAGACTCTCATTCCCAAACTGTAACACCTGTTGGTGGAGACAATGAGGAACATACTGATGACGATGAGATGCAGATACCAGATTGGGATGACAACTTAAATATTCGGTCAGGGCAGGAAGAGACTAGGTCTGAGGGCGAGGGAAGTGCAAACACAACGCTTGATGATGAAGTTCTAGATCCCACTTACTGTCAACCCACAGTCAGGCACTTGAGGAGGTCAACAGAGGTGGTGGAGGAGGATGCAACTGACGACGAAGTTACCTTGCGCCTTCCTGGACAGAGTCGGAGTACTGGTAGCATGTCTACAACTGCATCCTCAGCCACCACTCTGCCTCTCAGCACAAGTCGGGGTGGCTCTGCAGGTCGCATGTCCTCTAAGCTTTGCCTAGCCTGGTCCTTTTTTGACCTTGCAAAGGCTCTTTCAAATCATGTGATCTGTAAAATTTGTCAGAAATCTACAAGTAGAGGCAAAAAGCTCACCAGTTTGACAACTTCTTCCATGAATCGTCACATGAATACCAGTGGGAAGCTCACTGCTGCAGTGCGACCTACCGTAGCGGGCCAACCACCGCCTGCCCCTTCCAGTGCATCTGCGCGCTCTTCATCTTCTATTACTGGGGGGACAGCTGTCACACCTGGTTTTCCACGCACACCTTCCACCACTGTAACCGTAACAGGCAGTTTGCTTGTTAGGTCGTCAGTTGGTTTGGAAGGGGAAACAAGTCCGTGTGTACAGCTTTCTCAGACATCGATAGCACCAACGTTGGATGAAGGCAACATCATATCTACGCCTGCACTTTCCTCATAAACCTGCATTTTTCCTGGGACACCCTACTCACCACCGTCTACACACAGCAGCCAGATCTCTGTCCTTTAGATGTGGACAAATAAAAGGCAATTTCCTCCGACCCATGACAAAGCTAAGAGGTTGACTTTATCCCTCTGTAAGCTCTTGGCTACCGAACTGCTGCCTTTCCACCTGGTGGACACAGAGGATTTTCGAGATCTTAAGTCCGTCGCAGTGCCCCAGTACAAGATGCCCAGTCTCCACTACTTCTCCAAGAAAGGTGTGCCTGTGCTACACCAGCATGTCACACACAACATCACCGCTTCCTTGAGAAACTGTGTGTGTGAACGGGTGCATTTCACCACCGATACTTGGACCAGTAAGCATGGACAGGGGCGTTACATGTCGCTGACTGGGCACTGGGTAACTATTGGTGATAGATGAAGAAGGGTCTGCTGAGCAAGTTTTGTCGTCCCCACGACTTGTGCGTCAATCCTCTGTCTGTATAAGTTCCTCCAATGCTTCTGCCTCCTCAACCTCGTCTGGGTCCTCCACCTCCGCCCCAAGCCTGCTTGGTCAGGCCACCAGCGTTGTAACTGCGCACAAGGAATCATGCACACCTCCTTACTATGCTGGCAGCAGAGCGCAATGGCATCAGGCAGTCTTTAGCTTGAAATGACTTGGAAAAAAGAGTCCCACAGTGGCTGAGTTGTGGGCAGCTCTGCTGTCTGAGTTTCATAAACGGTTGTCTCCGCTCAACCTGCAGCCAGGTAAGGCTGTGTGCGACAATGCTGCAAACCTGGGTGCGGCCCTTCGCCTGGTATGGCTCACGTGTTGAACCTTGTTGTCCAGCAATTTTTAACACACTATCCCGGCCTAGATGGCCATCTGAATAGGGCACGAGAACTGTCTGCTCATTTCCGCCGTTCAACCGCCGCAGCTGAGCGACTTGCATCGCTCCAGAAGTCTTTCAGCCTGCCAGTTCATCGCCTGAAATGCGATGTACCGACACGCTGGAATTCGACTCTCCACATGTTACAGCGACTGTGGCAGCACCGCCGAGCACTGGTGCAATACGTCATGACGTATAGCCTGGGCCAACGAGATACAGAGGTGGGGCAGATCACCCTGATGGAGTGGTCTCAGATCAAGGACCTTTGCACTCTTCTGCACAGTTTCGACATGGCGACGAATATGTTTAGCTCTGACAATGCCATTATCAGCATGACAATTCCAGTCATTTTCATACTATTCGGAGTCAGGGGGTGGTTCAATAGGAAGGGGAGGAAGTACAGGAGGATTCATATGCGCAAGGGATAATAACATCACCAAGGTCCAGACGTTTATCATCACCAAGGCGGCAGGCATGGGACGGTGGGGGAGAGGGATTAACAAGGGCGCATGGTGGCAGGCAAAATGTTGAGGAAGGTGCAGGAGAACATGAAGAAATGGAGGACGAACTGTCCATGGACATGGAAGACTCAGCAGATGAGAGAGACCTTGGTCACATTTCAGTTGAAAGAGGTTGGGGGGAGATGTCAGAGGAAGAAAGAACGGTTAGCACCTCTATGCCACAAACACAGCAAGGACTTGGTCCGCATGGATGCGCAAGACACATGAGCGCCTTCTTGCTGCACTACCTACAACATGACCCTCGGATTGTCAAAATTAGAAGTGATGATGACTACTGGGTTGCCACACTATTAGATCCCTGGTACAAGTCCACATTTTGTGAAATAATTCCAGCCATAGAAAGGGGCGCACGTATGCAGGAGTATCAGCAAAAGCTGTTACTCGATCTTACCTCGGCTTTTCCACCAAACAACCGTGCAGGTGCAGGGACTGAATCTCCCAGTTGTAACTTGACAAACATGGGACGGTCTCGTCATCAACAGTCTAACCGTACCAGCAGCACCGTATTTGGTGCTGGTAACAGCAATTTTATTGAATCGTTTCATAATTTTTTTAGACCATCCTTTGCAAGGCCACCAGAGACAACAAGTCTGACACATAGTCAACGGCTGGAGAGGATGATACAGGAGTATCTACAAATGAACATCGATGCCATGACTTTGCAAATGGAGCCTTGCTCATTTTGGGCTTCAAATCTTGAAAAATGGCCAGAGCTCGCCACTTACGCCTTGGAGATCTTGTCGTGTCCAGCTGCCAGCGTTGTCTCTGAACGTGTCTTCAGTGCTGCTGGGTGTGTGCTGACAGATAAGCGCACGCGTCTGTCCAGTGACAATGTGGACAGACTGACGTTCATCAAAATGAACAAGTCATGGATCCGCAAGGACTTTACTACCCCTGTGTCATCCTGGGGAGAGTAAATGCTTGTGTATTTGGAATGTGCTTGATGTAAATGTTCAAGTTTGCAACTGGGGCACAAGTATAGCCACTGAAATGGTGTCTGTGGCCCAATTTTTGGAAAAAATGGAGACTCTGCTTGGAGTAACTCTTGCATTGTTTTTAAAAAGGATCCAAGATGAACAGATCTGGGATCAGCAAAGACTTTTCTAGACCTTCCCCGGTGTCATCCGGGTGACAGCTAAGGTTGGCGTATTTTGGAATGTGCTTGATGCAAATGTACCTGTCAAGTTTGTAACTGGGGCACTTCCAGAAAATGGGGCATACCGCTTTAAGAAAGGGGGCATGGCCTCGCGCGCAGCCTAGAGTCACTTACTGCAATTCTGTGTGAGGACGGGAGAGAGGAAGAGGCTGCAGCAGGCCTGGGAGCAGGACGTACAGCAGGACCCGGACCAGGGGCAGCGCCTGCAGAGCCATGGGACCGGTAAGAGGAAGGCCGTCGCTGCCTGGGGCTTGGACCAGGAGTGCACGTGGGAGCCATGCTGGGACTGGGCAAATGTGAGGGAGCGCGCCCCCTATGGGGTCTGGTGGGACCAGGCGCTACAATACTAATCAACACATACAGTTTGCAACTGGGGCACAAGTGCTGCCACTAAAGGGGTGTCTGTGTGGCTCAATTTTTGGAGAAAAGGGAGACTCTGCTTGGAGTAACCGTTGCGGTGTTTTTAAAAATGAGCCAAGATGAACAAGTCATGGTTCAGCAAAGACTTTGCTACCCACCCCGGTGTCATCCTGGGGACAGTTAAGGCTGGAGTATTTTTGAATGTGCTTGATGCTAATTAACACATACAGTTTGCAACTGGGGCACAAGTGCTGCCACTGAAGGGGTGTCTGTGTGGCTTAATTTTTAGAAAAAAGGGAGACTCTGCTTGGAGTCCCCTTGCTGTGTTTTACATGCTTTTAGAAGGGCATGCCATGCTTATATCTGTGTCTCCCCCTCTTTTTTCGTCCAGCTGTTTAGTTTTCGCATGAGTATTTGTCCTTATCACTTTCCCATGTGTTTTTGTTGTCTTGGGTGTTGTTTGGCACATTTTGGACAACTTTGAGGGTGTTTTCCAGGTGTTTTTATGAGTTTGTGATTGCCTCCCATTGTTTCCTATGGGGTTCGAGAGTTCGACGAACGGCTCGTCGAATGGGGCACCGTTCGACGAACCGAACCGAACTCGAACTCTAGGGGGGTGGCTCATCTCTAGTCGGGATGTTATTTGAAAATTCAGATAAGTAATTTATTACCTTTTGGTTTGTCATTGTGGACAGGGTCACTGTAGGGTTGGCCTAGGGCATCCCGATGGTGAATGGGGGCACCCGAAACAGTTATGGTGTTATGACCTCCATTGTTTAGTAGGGATTTCTAGGGCTTATTAGGGTCATTTGCCCTTTGAATACATATTGACTGAAAGGGGTTATTCCCTGTTTTTTTTTCCTAGCATGCTAGTATTAGTCACTGTATCTGTGATATTGTCATTTGACTGCCATTGCCCCCTGACTTATTGTGGTACCTCGTTTAATTTTAATTTATATGTGTGTCCTTTTTGGGGCCTTTTAACTTATCTATTAAAAGTTAATTTAACAGGGTTTTTCTTTTGAGGTTTTTCTGTGATATATATATACCCTGTGGTTATCCTTTGCTGTGGCTTTGGTTTTCTGTATAATACCATCTCCAAGCAGCTTGATGTTCCTGTTAGTACAGTTGTATGTATTCAGATGTTTAAGGTCTACACTATGTGATTGTAACCAACCTACCTGGATGTGGTTGCGAAAGGAAAACTGATTACAAATTGGAGAGATGGATAATGAGAATGGTAATTAAAGAGCCCAGAACAACTTCCAAGGAGATTAGAAGTAAAATCCAAGGTCAAGGTAGTTCAGCGCCAGATCGCAACATCCATCACTGTCTTGGCCAAAGTGGACTTCATTTAAGACGACTTAGGAGGAAACCACTGCAGAAAGCAAATCAGAAAAAAAAGCGTGATTGGAATTTGCTAAAATACTTATTGGCAAGCCAGAAAACTTCTGGGAGAATGGCCTTTGGACAATGAGACAAAACTGGAGCTATTTCACAAGGCACATCAGCTCTATGTCCACAAACGCAAAAATAAAGCATAAAAAGAACATTGAACCTACTCAGAAAGATTGAGGAAACTCAGTTATGTTTTGCGGCTGCCTTTCTGCGTCTGGCACGGGGTGTCTTCAATCTGTGGAGAGTACAATGAGCTATGCTTCCCGGTGTCAGAAGGCTTGGTCTGAATGACAGCTCATGGGTTCTCCAACAGGATAATGGTGGAAAACACACAGCTAAAAACATCCAAAAATGGTTAAGAGCAAATTATTGGACTATTCCAAAGTGGCTGCTATGAGCCCGGACCTAAATCCTTTTGAACATCTGTGGAAGTAGCTGAATCCTGCAGTCTGGGGAAGGCTCCTTCATACCTGAGACACAAGGAACTGTGGGACCACAATACCTGTGACCGGGAGGAGAAGTCTCATTGGGACTTCTAGAAATTGTTTGTTTGCACTGATTGCCTCAAAATGTTGTGTACCAAAATACTAAGTTAAGGGAACCATTATTTTTGTCTAGATCATTTTCATTCTTTTTTTTTTTATTGTATCTCTTGAACCACAATTAAAAACTAATGTCTGATTAGTTGATACTCAGTAAATTGAAATTAAAAATTACCATTGTGGGTTTTTCTTACTTTAACAGAATGTACCAACAGTTTTGTCCCCGTCTATACTGTATATACATATACTCTTACTTGAACAGTACACATACAATACTATGGGGGACTAGGGCAAAAATAATAGTCACTGCGATTGCGTGCAAAATGTTTCACCATACATAGATGGATGGAGATATTTGTTAAGCAGTGCCGCCAATTCATGGTGCAATCCTGTGTGGGCATTGTAGCGTTATAATTTAATTGACACAGTTAGTATTGTTATGTCACTTGCTTACTACATGGAATTGAAGTCTCCTTGTGTGTTTGATGTTACAGTCACAATAGATAAACATTATATGATGAAGAAACCTTTGGGCACAAGAGTAAATGTTGAATATTTCGCTAGGCAGCCAGAGAATGAGTGAGAAGATTACTGCAGTGACCCGCTCAAGCAAATCATTGTTTACTATGGATTAACTCCTTGAAAGCCAGATGTCTGCATGTCAAATCCAAACGTCACGTAAACATTTTTGCTATTCAAATAGAAAGTATGTTGCAGTTACTAGGAATATATAATTGTATGTATATAGTCTGAAAATTCTAAGGTATTATTAGCACGGAAATATCATGAATAAAGTGTATGAATGCGTGTGGAAATGTATGAACATATTAACAACTGGGTGATACCATTCACTTTGTCAATAATATATGTTCCCACACAGTCTGATACTGACAGCACCGGTAGGACAGTGCGTGGAGACATGCCCCTGAAGGAGGGTGCGAGCCCTGGGCCGCACGGGCAACTCTCTCCTTGACCAAGGAGACTCTGAGTCTTTGGGCAGCGTAAATGACACTTGTTGCTTCTCTTGCTGACGGCCTTCGATGTAGTAAGACACGAGACACCGGAGTACACTTAGCCAGCCAGTTTTTGTTTACTTTTATTCTTGCCTTCCTTCCTCTCTCTGAGGAGTACTTCTCTTCATAATGTCCCCCGCTATCATGGACCACGTCCTCAATACTCTGGGGTCTGTGCCTCTTTCCTTCTAGTTACAAGAGAAAAAGTTTTGGTACCATGTTAGCCAGTTGAAAAATGATTGATTGCTCTCAGTGAGAGAAACAAAATTATAATTTTCTAGTTGTGATACCTTTTTAATGGCTAACTAAAATAAAATTAAATGGTGTTACAAAGCAAGCTTTCGAGACATCTCAGGTCCCTTCTTGAGGTATGGTATGACAAAATATCTGAAGAAACACAAATATATACACAAACAGAGCAAAGGCATGGCATAATAAAAGGACATTTAAATAAACAAACACTGAGCTAAGGGTACCGTCACACTTTAGCGACGCAGAAGCGATCCCACCAGCGATCTGACCTGGTCAGGATCGCTGCTGCATCGCTACATGGTCGCTGGTGAGCTGTCAAACAGGCAGATCTCACCAGCGACCAGTGACCAGCCCCCAGCCAGCAGCGACATGCAAGCAACGCTGCGCTTGCATGGAGCCGGCGTCTGGAAGCTGCGGACACTGGTAACTAAGGTAAACATCTGGTATGGTTACCCGATGTTTACCTTATTTACCAGCACACACCGCTTAGCTTAGCGTGTGCCGGGAGCAGGAGTCGGCACTGGCAGCGTGAGAGCTGCAGAGGCTGGTAACGAAGGTAAATATCGGTAACCACCTTGGTTACCCGCTGTATACCTTGGTTACAGCTTACCGCAGGCTGTCAGACGCCGGCTCCTGCTCCCTGCACATTCAGGATTGTTGCTCTCTCGCTGTCACACACAGCGATGTGTGCTTATCAGCGGGAGAGCAACAATAAAAAAACGAACCAGGGCTGTGTGTAACGAGCAGCGATCTCACAGCAAGGGCCAGATCGCTGCTCAGTGTCACACACAGCGAGATCGCTAATGACGTCACTGCTGCTTCACAAAAAACGTGACTCAGCAGCGATCTCAGTAGCGATCTCGCTATGTGTGAAGTACCCCTTAGAGAGTGAATCCTTAATTAGCTTTGATTAGTGGTGTGAAAGGTTTATTGTCCCAATATCCATTTAGGATCAGAGCCATGGTGCCCTAGCAGTCTCTGGAACAGACTCCTCAGATTTTGTAGTGAGTCATAAATCCTCCTGACAGGTTGAATCCTGTGTCCACAGAGTTAAGGGGGCTTTACACACAACGATATCTCTAACGATATGTCGTCGGGGTCACGGAATTTGTGACGCACATCCGGCGTTGTTAGCGACGTCGTTGCGTGTGACACCTATGAGCGAGTGTTAATGATCAAAAATACTCACCTAATCGTTGACACGTCGTTCATTTTCAAAAAATTGTTGCTGGTGCTGGACGCAGGTTGTTTTTTCGTTCCTGAGGCAGCACACATCGCTACATGTGACACTTCAGGAACGACGAACAACACCGTACCTGCGTCCTCCGGCACCAAGATGGGCGTAACTTTCATGCAGCTGCTCTCCGTCCCTCCACTTCTATTGGACGCCTGCCGTGTGACGTCGCTGTGACGCCGCACGCACACACCGCCCCCTTAGAAAAGAGGCTGTTTGCTGGCCACAGCGACGTCATTAGGAAGGTAAGTAAGTGTGACGGGTACTAGCAATTTTGTACGCCACGGGCAACGATTTGCCCGTGACACACAAATGAAGGGGGCGGGTGCTTTCACGAGCGACATCGCTAGCAATGTCGTTGTGTGTAAAGCAGCCTTTAAACATTTTAATGAATTTGTATTCCCAGACCCTTCAATGTCTTTGTAATCTGAAGTTGCCTTTTAATATGATGACTTTCATGTGGTTTATGTTGTGTCCTGTACATTTCTGTACTTCAGGACACAACATAAACCACATGAAAGTCATCATATTAAAAGGCAACTTCAGATAACAAAATCATTGAAGGGTCTGGGAATACAAATTCATTAAAATGTTTAACTCTGTGGACACAGGACTTGTCCTGTCAGGAGGATTTATGACTCACTACAAAATCTGAGGAGTCTGTTCCAGAGACTGCTAGGGCACCATGCCTCTGATCCTAAATGCATATTGAAACAATAAACCTTTCACACCACTAATCAAAGCTAATTAAGGATTCACTCTAAAGGTCACGTCACACTAAGCAACATCGCTGCTAAGGAACAACTTTTGTGACGTAGCAGCGATGTTGCTAGCGATGTTGCTGTGTGTGACATCCAGCAACAACCTGGCCCCTGCTGTGAGGTCGTTGGTTGTTGCTGAATGTCCTGAGCCATTTTTTAGTTGTTGCTCTCCCGCTGTGAAGCACACATCGCTGTGTGTGACAGCGACAGAGCAACAACTAAATGTGCAGGCAGCAGGAGCCGCCTTCTGTGGACGCTGGTAACCATGGTAAACATCGGGTAACCAAGAAGCCCTTACCTTGGTTACCCGATATTTACCTTCGTTACCAGCATCCGCCACTCTCAGCTGTCAGTGTCGGCTCCCTGCTCTCTGCACACGTAGCCACAGTACACAACGGGTAATTAACCCGATGTGTACTGTGGCTAGGAGTGCAGGGAACAGCAGGCACTGGCAGTGTGAGAGCGGGGGACGCTGGTAACGAAGGTAAATATCAGGTAACCAAGGTAAGGGCTTCTTGGATACCCGATGTTTACCGTGGTTACCAGCGTCCGCAGAAGCCGGCTCCCTGCTGCCTGCACACGTAGCAGAGTACACATCGGGTAATTAACCTGATGTGTACTGTGGCTAGGTGTGCAGGGAGCCAGCGCTAAGCGGTGTGCGCTGGTAACCAAGGTAAATATCGGGTTGGTTACCCGATATTTATCTTAGTTACCAAGCGCAGCATCGCTTTCACGCGTCGCTGCTGGCTGGGGGCTGGTCACTGGTTGCTGGTGAGATCTGCCTGTTTGACAGCTCACCAGCAACCCGTGTAGCGACGCTCCAGCGATCCCTGCCAGGTCAGGTTGCTGGTGGGATCGCTGGAGCGTCGCTTAGTGTGACGGTACCGTTAGATTACACACAGGTTTACTTCTTTTTATAAAGTACTGTATATGAATTATGAAGGTAATTGCTTGCACCAGTTATTTTTATGGGCTTAATAGCAAAAGGGGTGAATATATACAGTCATGGCCAAAAGTGTTGGCACCCTTAAAATTGTTCCAGTAAATGAAGTATTTCTTCCAGAAAATTATTGCAATTACACATGTTATCTCATAGACATGTTTATTTCCTTTGTGTGTATTGGAACAACACACATACAAAATAAAACAGAGAAAAAAGGCAAATTTGACATAGTTTCACAGAAAAAACTCAAAAAATGGACTTGACAACTTTGTTTCAAGCTTGTGATACTCGTTCAAACTCACCTGTGGCAAGTAACAGGAGTGGGCAATATGAAAATTACAACTGAAACCAAATAAAAAGGGGATAAGTTGATTCAATCTTTCCATCCCGTCTATGTGTGTCCCATTAAGCGTGGTGAACAGAAAGAGGAGAACTGTCTGAGGACTTGAGAACCAAAATTGTTGAAAAATATCAATAATCTCAAGTTTACAAGTCCATCTCCAGAGATACTGATATTCATTTGTCCACGGCACACAACATAATCAAGTCGCTTACAACCCATGGCACTGTAGCTTATTTCCCTGTACATGGACAGAATAGAAATTTGATGAAAGGTTGTAATCCAGGATAGTCTGGATGGTGGTTAAGAAGCCCAAACTAAATTCCAAAAAAAATCAAGCTGTCCTACAGGCTCGAGGTACATGAGTGCCAGCGTGATCTATCCGTTGACATGTGAATGAAATGCAATGCTATCACAGGAGACCCAGGAGGACTCCACTGCTGACAGATACATAATAAAGCTACACTGCAGTTTGCCAAATGTATATGAGTAAGCCAAAATCCTTCTCGGAAAGCGTCTTGTGGACAGATGAGACCAAGACAGAGTTTTTGTTACAGCACATCATTCTACTGTTTACCGAACAAGGAATGATGCCTACATAGATTAGAACACAGTACCTACAGTCAATATGGTGGCGGTTCATAGATATTTTGTGGTTATTTTGGTGCCTCTGGCACTGGGCACCTTTACTGCGTGCTAGGCAAACATACTTCAAGAAGCCCCAGAAATACTGTAGTTGAAAATAATTCGCTGGAGAGTTCTGAAGTCGCAGCAATGAGTCTGGATCTAAATCCCATTGAACACCTGCAGACAGATCTTAAAATTGCTGTTGGGAGAAGCCACCTTTCTAATATGAGCGACCTGGAGCAGTTTGCAAAAGATGAGGGGTCCAAAATTCCAATTGAGAGGTGTAATAAGATTGTTGATGGTTATAGAAAGCAATTGATTGCTATTATTTCTATTCGTATACAATCAAATATTAAGCTGAGGGTGCCAACAGTTTTGTCCGACCCATTTTTGGAGTTTTATGTAAAATTATACCCAATTTCCCTTTATTCTGTTTATTTTTTTGTCTTGTTCCAATATACAAAGAATATAAACGTATATAACAAAACGTGTAATTGGAAAATTTTTCTAAGAGAAATACTTTATTTTTTGGAACAATTTAAGGGGTGCAAACACGGCATTTTTTTTTATTTTATCCCATTAATTAAATTTTTGCCTATATATTTCGTACTTTACTTATACTATTTGAGACAAGAAAAAAGAGAGGATGCGTAACAAATGGGATCACCAAATGCTCTTTAATGAAATGGAAAAAATATTAATATTTTTTCATTTCATTAAAGAGCATTTGGTGATCCCATTTGGTGATCCCATTTGTTACACACCCTCTCTTTTTTCTTGTCTCGACTTGTATCACAGTTGTGTACTTTTGGCTAGATCTCATTTATTCAGTCGTGGTGCCCTCATCCCCCTCTTTTGCTTGCTTAGACTATTTAGTGCTCATGCATCACGCACAAAATCGAAATAGAAAAATATTTAAACACATGTTGTAATAAATAATAAATTAGGTAAAAAGCCAAGGGATGTAAATATTTTGTTTATACTTTTCCATGAAAAATTCACACATTCCAGTTCTATTCTTGAACATAAACTTTGAACATAATTCATGTATTGCTGGTGGTCCTTACGCTGTAGTAAAATGTTGCGGCAGTGCTCAGATTTTTTGCTGCAATCTCGATTGAACCGCAACGTTTTTACCATGACTTTGAAACACAACGTAATAGTGACAGAGGATATGATAAGGTGTTCCGCCCCTGCAGCAAACCGGACCGCTTGGATCCGGGTGTGGTGATTACTCGTGGCTCGAGGGTCTCCGGAAATGGGGGCTAGGGGCCACACTCAAATGTGAAAGGGGGTTATTTACAGGGGATA
Organism: Anomaloglossus baeobatrachus; assembly: GCF_048569485.1. NCBI lineage: Eukaryota > Metazoa > Chordata > Amphibia > Anura > Aromobatidae > Anomaloglossus > Anomaloglossus baeobatrachus. Next base: position 104,894,100 of record NC_134362.1, read on the forward strand.
GGTATAGTTTGTGATGCCACCCTTGGTGTACGGTAATTGGGAGTACCGCCGCTGCCGTTGGGAGTACCCGGGGTGATGGAGTGGGGCAGCTATATGACGTTGCCCTCCACAGGTAGGGGTAGGCCCCGGGACTCTGGATTGTGATGTGGGGACGCAGTGCAGGGGTCAGTCGGGTACTCACTCAGCAATGAAGCAGACGCTGACAACAGGGTAACCAAGTCTCTGAATGCCGTTGCCTCTCGAGGGGAGCTCGTACGGGTCCCGTCCCCTGCAGCACTGCCGGTGATCCGTAACCTGCCTCCTGGCACAAAAGTTTTAGATTGTCCGTTGTGGCTCGGTAGCTTGGAGCTTTCTGGGCCCTGCTCCCCACTATGGCTAAGTGAAGGAGCCTGCTCTCAGGAGCTCACGCTTGGGATTTCAGTGGGCCACTTGCTAGGAAAGCCATATCACCCTCGTTGCGCTAGTGCCCCCGATCTCTGAGCTAGGTGGGAACAGTCCATAAAAGCCCTGTCCTCCGCAGGTTAATTGCCGGGTCGCCTGAAGCTTCTCCCCGACCTAGGCTCTGTGTACCCCAACATTCCTTCGGTCCTGGACCGGTGATAGGGCCAGGCTGCTGACCGTCCTCCTTGACGGGTTCCAGGCACCTAGCCTCAATCCCCTGCGACCGGGGGTCCGACTGCTCTAGGTCCAGACCACCGTCTGCGACCTAGTTTACTTCTCCCCTGGGAGCTACAACTCCCAGCTTCCTCAGAGCTCCTCACAGCTCGAGGGCAACCACTGAACTGACTTGACACCTCCCACCTCCCTGTCTGATCCCTAGGTGAGCGGCCCTATTCCTGCTTAAGCAGCCCACTGGTGTGCCTGACAGGAGTGGTGCAAAGTGTATCTAGGATTTGTGAATGCTGATGGAGGCAGTACTGCAGGATGGAGACCCAGAACAAGGGGGGTTGAATCCTGCACTAGTAGGGCACATTGTGCAGAACCCTGTTATGACCCGAATAGTCCAGGGCGTCACAAATGCGCCTTTATTAGATTCCATTATTGGAAATTTTCTACTTTCCTCGCAGGATAAAGGCTATGTGCGCACGTTGCGTACTGGCCCTGCAGAAATTTCTGCAGCGATTTAAAGAGCACACAATCACTTCAAATCGCTGCAGAAACAAAAGCCGATTTCATGCGCTCTGCATGTAGCCCCTCCCAGCCCCTGCCATAGAAAGAGCAGGGACTGTATGCAGAGCGCACGAAAGAAGTGACACGAAAGAAGTGACATGTCACTTCTTAGAACGCGCGCTTCTGGCAGCAGCTGAAGCGCTGCGCTCTAATACGCCACGTGCGCACGTCTCCTGCACAATCTCCATAGATTGTGCTGGGGACGCAGGACGCATGCAGTTGCGCTGCGGTGCAGATCGCAGCATATCTGCATGCAATTACGCAATGTGTGCACATAGCCATAGGGTGAGCTGTGTATCTTCTTACACATCCAGTATGGCCCTACTACATCCCAGCTCCGTACCCAGCAGAAGTCGCTATTGTTATCTGGAAGAATTTTCTTGGAAACGTCCCCGGTGCTATATGCATGTCAATGGCGCTATTGTCTCTTGTCACTGTCTTAATTACATGTTCTGGTGATACAGATTCATTAGTGTCTGTACAATACTTGTCTCTCCTTTCCAAGCACTGTCTTCTGCTGACACACCGCAGTAGTTTGCATTGTATACACAGCGGCATGACATTCACTTGTACAATCTCCAATTCTTGACAAATCACATCTGACAACCGCTACAGCATTTGCATTAAGGATGAATTAAAGGATATTTACTTGTAAAAGCAAACATGAGTTTGTTGTGATGCTCGCGCCAATTAGAAATACTTATGTTTTAATGAAGGCAGGACCCCGAATATTTTCCAAAACGAGATATTTGCTACCGTCGAGATCCACAGAATGACAGAACGGGAGCAGCGTAGGGGGAAATGAAACAAAGGATAGAAAAGGGATGCGGGAATCTATTTTTTTAATTGTAGAAGAATTTAGTCATACATTAGAATATTAAACGTATGTTATGGCTGCACGAGCACCGATCAACTGAACCAAAAATATTCCTGCCTTTTTATATTTTTGTCAACAATGCAAATTTCCTGCACTCTGCACTACACAGTAGGTAAAATAATGTGAGAAAGAAATGCATGGAACTCGGAAGACAATAGAGTGGATTTAAAGAGCTATTCCAAGACACTCCATAGACTGCATTCACGCAAATACATGTAACTTACTATAAAAGTCTATTCTCCAATGTATGTGCAATGACATATAAAGCCACTTCATAAGTAATCATTATAAAATCTAACATTTTCTGTATATAGCTCCTATGCAGAGCTATGTGTCTCCGTGGTAACAGACTACAAATAAACCCTGTGTGTTCTGTTCCTGCAGTTGAACCTTTTTTCCATATGTAATCGACTTCTTTGTAATCTACTGAATTATTGGAAAGGACAGTATTTAATAGCTGTGGAGTCCTTCTGATTGACTAGTATTTCATTTTTGAGGTTGTGGACACATTTTGGTAAAAGTATAGAGTATGTCCCATTTTAAGCTTTGATAAACAGGTTTGATGAATGCCTCTCTGTAGGAATATATTTCCTATACTAAATATTCGGCTCCCTTTGTAAAATGATGTATAACAAATGGTATGCATCATTATTGCTTGCCCCTGTATATACAAAGCAGCAGATTCAACGTTCCAATAATTACTGACTTAAAGGGAACCTGTCACCAGATTTGGCAACTATAAGGCCGGTGTCACACTTGCGATTTACTCGCACGAGTGCAATGTGAGAAAATCTCGCATTGCACTCGATCCAATGTTAATCAAGGAGGCAGCTCCGATCTGCTTTCTTTTATCAGCTCCAATCAGACTGAGCTAAAAATTACAGCATGCTGCGATTGCATAAGTATCTCGCGCAAGACTCACCAATGTACATCTATGGGTGCGAGAAAAAAACGGATGTCACACGGAAGACACACGGATCATTCTAGTGACATCCATTTTTCGAAATACAATTCTATCATGTAGCAGAGAACACTGTGAATGCTCCTGTACATGACTGTAAATGAGTAATAGCTGCTGAGAAAAAAACGGATTGCACACTGACCTCACACTGACCTCACACTGACCTCACACTGACAGCACACTGACAGCACACTGACAGCACACGGATGAAAAGTGAGAAAAAAATCGTTCTACTCTCCGGCATGAGAATTGGACTAATTTTTCATACGCAAGTGTGACTCCAGCCTAAGCTGCGGCCACCATCAGTGGGCTCTTATATACAGCATTCTAACATGTTGTATATAAGACCCCAGGCCGCTCTGTAGAGTGTAAAAATGACTTTATTACACTCACCTAATGGCCGGTGCAGTGCAGACTGGTCATATGGGTGTCTCCGTTCTCCGGGTCTCGCGCCTCCTCCTTCGGCCATCTTTGTCTCCCTTCTTCTGAAGCCAGGGTGCATGATACATACTACATCACCCACACTAGACAGTATTGAGGTCCTGCGCAGGCGCACTTTGATCTGCGCAAGACCTCAATTCCAGCTAGTGTGCATGATGTAGGACACGTCATGCACCCAGGCTTCAGAAATAGGAGGAGTAATATGGCCGAAAGAGGAGGCGCCAGACCCGGAGAACGGAGACACCCATATGACCAGTCTGCACCGCACCACCCCTTAGGTGAGTATTATAAAGTGACTTTTACATTCTACACAGCCGCTTGGGCTCTTATATACAGTATTCTAGAATGATGTACTGTATATAAGAGAACACTGGTGGTAGCCACAGCTTATAGTCGCCAAATCTGGTCACAGGCTCCCTTTAAAGGCAATCTGTCACTAGGATTTTGCAAAGTAAGCTGAGGACAGCATGCTGCGAGGGTTAAAAAGGTAAAAATATCTCTGGTTCTCTTGTTTATGCATAATAAAGGGTTTATTGCTCTGTGATTAACATTGGTGTGACTCATCTACAGGTGCAGAGCAGTCCAGCACACCCCCTGCTGTGATTGACACCTACACCTACAGTCAATGGGCAATCTCTACAGATAGGCTGGTGTGGGCCCGACAGCTCAGAGCTCTGCTACACTCAATTCTGAGAAAAAGTCAGAATGGCTGTATAGAGTGATCTAAGATAAATGTGGCTAGTTTCAGAATCAAAAGCCTACATTATGCTACTTTCAGATGAAGTAGCAAAAACCTGCTGATATTCCCTGTAAAGGGAATTTATCAGCAGATTTTTACTATGGAATCTGATAGAAGAATACGGTAGAGACAGAGAGCCTGAGTCCATTGATATGTTAATTACTGAACTGCTTTGTGCAGTTTTGATAAAATCCCTGTTTTCTCTGCTGTAGATGTCATAGTGGTCAGTATAATGAGCGGGGTATAACTCCGCCTATACCACTGATTGTCAGCTTCCTGAGTATACTGTGCATTGCTAATAAGCTTGCAATTGTGGCGCCCTGGACAAGCCAGGACGTCACAGGTACAGCAACAACACACCCCACACCCCGGTTAGGAACACCAAAGTCAGACACAAATCCTTGTTGCCTCCCTCCAGGGGCTGATGTCCACACCAGGTGGGGTGGAGCCAGGCAGTTGGCTCCTCCCACCGAGGAGTTCACAGTCCTGGAGGCGGGAAAAGAGCACAGTTTTGCAGTTTAGTTTGGAGAGTGGAGGAGCTGACTGGCTGTGTCCGGGTACGTGGCCCGGGCACAGAAACAGCAAGGTTGGCAGATGGTGGTGACCGTCTGCAGGCGAGGCCGATTGATGCACAACCGTAAGGACCAGGGACGGGCGGTGGCCCACCGGTACCGGACCGGGGAGCGAAGAGAGGCCAGCACCATTCGGCAGAGCCTACGGCTTGGAGTCGCCGTTAAACCAGTCAAATCCGTCAGCGACGGGAACCTCCAGGGTTTCCCAGCAGTAAAGACCCGACTAAAGGCAACCGCTCAACCGTGAAGGGAAATACAGCTACCGCCACAGCTAGAGTTCCCAGGGCCAGCGCCTGCAGGCAAAAGGGGCTCCTCCGGCAAATATACCGCTGTGGAGCCGGTTACCGGTGGGAAGCCATCAGGACTGAGAACATAACACCGGTGTAGGGAGAGACAGTTACCGCCAACCTACCGGGAGTGACCGCCGCAGCCGTCTGTGGGACTCGTCCATCCAGACGTTTGTTTTACCAGAGACTCCATGTCCGTTACTGGCTGAGTAAGTACCACCGTGCCATCTGGCACTGCGCTGCCCCTGCGACCCTGCACCCGGCCAAGCCCCGCCATCCACCTTACAGCCAACAACTCCGGGCCCCGGGACTACCAAAATCCCCCTACCCACGGAGGGGAGAGAAAACATCCCAGCTGCTCCCTGTCATCGCTCCCGGGATCCCCGTACAGAGCAGCGGTGGTGCCCCAACCTCACCACACACCGTGGGTGGCATCACAAACCGACATCCCAAACCCCAACAGACCACCCCTTTCACTCACGGGCGAGGAGCGTCGCTCGAGTCCCCGGATTCGGCCCACCGCTCGAGCCACCAAGCAGCAGCAGCCGGACCCGAGCCGCAAGCGCGGTCGAGCAGCGCACCGCCCGCCCGCGACAACTTGACATCACGAACAGGATCTTACCGTTCTACCGCCTGGTAGAGGTGCACCTTGTGTCCCGCCGGAGGTGTCCGGCCGAAAATTTTCAGAAGCTGCCATCTTGGGCGCGAAAAGTTCCCCGCTCGAGCGTCTTCCCGAGCAGTGGAGGCGCGAAAGCCGAAGCTCCGCCCCTGAAGAGGAGGTGCCGGAAAGAAACCAAGGGGGCACGGATGGCGTCTGGCCGCATGTAGACCGCGGCTATAAAAGCAGGGATGCCAGGACCCTGCGGCCATCTTTTGGTTCCTGGAAGAGGCCACCGCAGCAATGCACCATCCGACCAGCAACACCGTAGCCCCCGCGCCCGGCACCGCGGCGTGGGTGGAAGTCCGGACCGCTCAGCTGCATAGCCGACTGCAGATCCGAGTGCAGCTCCTCTTGGAGGAGTGGGAGGCCGACATGGCGGATGTGGTGGCGGCCATATGGAGACGCGAGGTGGAGGAAGTTTCGGAAGAGCGGGTAAGCGACCCACGCCCCTGTATCCCGATAGGGTCGGCCATCGTGGCTGAGGAGCCCAGTCTGCACCCGCTCGCCCTGCTGCCTCCCCTGCTGCCCGTATTGGCTGCCGCTGCCCCGCCACTAGGCCCGCTATCACCGCAACCGGTAGCAGTATTCTGCCAATCCGCCCAGGCGGACCGACCTGCAGCCGAGGCCCGTGACCGTCCGGCACCGCTCCCCTGGAAGATACCAAAAGCCGAGCCCGTTAGCGGAGATGCCCCAGAGGCACACCCAGTGACCGTGCCTAGGCCCGAACCGACTCCGGCAGCTTGCCCCGTGCAGGAAGGGACGGAGGTCAAGCGGGAGAAGCTCCCTGTACCCATCCCCCACGCCTCGGCTGAGGCTTCGCCGGGTCGTTGCTGCGAGGCAGCACCCCAGGCCATGACACAGCGGGACCTCCCACCCCGAATGCCAGTCATTGGCAGCGTAAAAGAGGTCTCGCGGGGCCCGACCTGTGCGCAGGGGCCCGTAATAGCCCCTTACTGGGACAGAGAGCTGACACCGCTGGGCCAAGAAATCGCAGAGAGGGAGAAGTGGAAGGCGGAGCTGGTGGCCCGCACAATAAGGGAGAAGGAGAACCTCCGCAGGGCCACTTTCCGAGTGCGGGGCCCGAGGTATGAGGGGCAAGTGAGGAGGTCCGAGGTCCGTAGGGGATACTGCTTCATTTTCGAACCGGGCCTGGAGGCCGAAGTTTTTATAGCCCGGAGGGACGTAAATGACCACCTGCCGGAGGATCACCCAAGCCGCAACTTGCTTCCTGGCGACCTTGTCACCTATACCCGGCACTGCGGGGAGAGGGGCTGGTTTGCCCTGGACGCTAGGCTGAGAAGAGGCCAGGAGCCTCAAGCACAGACCCAGCCCCCTCCCCCGCCAGGTGGAGTGGATCTAGAGTGATGGCAGTGGTCCTCCACCGCAAGTGTCCCCGTTGGGACCACCAGCACCGTTGTGATGTTTTTGTATGTTGTTGAATGTAACCGAATGATAAGAGGAAGTAATCAACCGAACTGTGACCAGATTAGCACCGTGATTGAACCGGCCATTGCCGGCAATTAGTCCCCGTTGGGACCCCTTGCACCGTGCGTAAGGAACTGCTTACGGACAAGCCCAAGAACTTGCAGGGCAACCACAAACTGGTGGCATGTAAATAAAAATGTTGGCTTGTTACCGTGACCGCCTGCGGAGAGGCTGATTTGGGAGGATGGGCCTGGAGGAAATGGATGGCCCAGGCCCGCCACTACCGTAACCGGTGGCGATCCTCCAGGGGTCAGGGGTCCCCATGGACGCGGGTCCCCTGAAAGAGACCGTACCCGCTCGGGCAATTTGGTTCTGGACTGGGGCAAGGCTTGCTGCCCATTTTCTTAGGGGCAGCATCAGGGCCAGGTTGTTTGGGCGGGGGGAGAGCGGAAGCCGTTGTTCAATAAAATTGACTACCGTTTAGTAACGTTAAAGCACCGTGTCTCCCGTTATGGGAAGTGTTATAAAGAAATGCATATGTTGATGTTTATGTGTTTTCTACTTTTTGCAGTTTAAAAAAAAAAAGAAAATAAAACCGGTGATGGACGAGCAGCCCGCGGACGGTCTGCGCTTAACCAAGGGGGAATGTGGCGCCCTGGACAAGCCAGGACGTCACAGGTACTGCAACAACACACCCCACACCCCGGTTAGGAACACCAAAGTCAGACACAAATCCTTGTTGCCTCCCTCCAGGGGCTGATGTCCACACCAGTTGGGGTGGAGCCAGGAAGTTGGCTCCTCCCACCGAGGAGTTCACAGTAGTGGAGGCGGGAAAAGAGCACAGTTTTGCAGTTTAGTTTGGAGAGTGGAGGAGCTGACTGGCTGTGTCCAGGTACGTGGCCCGGGCACAGAAACAGCAAGGTTGGCAGACGGTGGTGACCGTCTGCAGGCGAGGCTGATTGACGCACAACCGTAAGGACCGGGGACGGGCGGTGGCCCGCCGGTACCGGACCGGGGAGCGAAGAGAGGCCAGCACCATTCGGCAGGGCCTACGAACCCCGACCAGGCTTGGAGTCGCCGTTAAACCAGTCAAATCCGTCAGCGACGGGAACCTCCAGGGTTTCCCAGCAGTAAAGACCCGACTAAAGGCAACCGCTCAACCGTGAAGGGAAATACAGCTACCGCCACAGCTAGAGTTCCCAGGGCCAGCACCTGCAGGCAAAAGGGGCTCCTCCGGCAAATATAACGCTGGGGAGCGGGTTACCGGTGGGAAGCCATCGGGGCCGAGAACATAACACCGGTGTAGGGAGAGACAGTTACCGCCAACCTACCGGGAGTGACCGCCGCAGCCGTCTGTGGGACTCGTCCATCCAGACGTTTGTTTTACCAGAGTCTCCATGTCCGTTACTGGCTGAGTAAGTACCACCGTGCCGTCTGGCACTGCGCTGCCCCTGTGACCCTGCACCCGGCCAAGCCCCGCCATCCACCTTACAGCCAACAACTCCGGGCCCCGGGACTACCAAAATCCCCCTACCCACGGAGGGGAGAGAAAACATCCCAGCTGCTCCCTGTCATCGCTCCCGGGATCCCCATACAGAGCAGCGGTGGTGCCCCAACCTCACCACACACCGTGGGTGGCGTCACAAACTGACATCCCAAACCCCAACAGACCACCCCTTTCACTCACGGGCGAGGAGCGCCGCTCGAGTCCCCGGATCCGGCCCACCGCTCGAGCCACCGAGCAGCAGCAGCAGCCGGACCCGAGCCGCAAGCGCGGTCGAGCAGCGCACCCCCTGCCCGCGACACAATCATTGGAGGGGTGGGGTTACACAGATTAGTCTGACTAGCATGCATGTGAGATCTAGTCAGGATAAAACACTGATTGCACTGAATCTACAATATTGCCTAGTTAGTGACACATCAGTGAAATCAAACTCTCTGCCCCTATGTTATACTACTCTGAAATTGTGTAGCAAAACCTGCTGATAGATTGCTTTTAAGCGATGAGATTTTACTAAATGTCATCCCCATGCAATGAAAAAAAAAGTCTGCAGTGAAATGTGACCTGCGGTGCAGATTTTATGACATCTGTATGTCAGTTTATACATCAGATTTCTATTGTGGATTTCACCATTTGCTATATATGAATTGAAACCCATGGAAAATGTAGACAAAAATGCACACCCGCTTTTGTTGTTACAGATCATGATGTGGATTTGCTGCAGATCCACATCAATGTGTTCAGCTCTTTATTTCTACCATTGTCCCCCATATGAAGACACAGCTCAGACAAGGTCGTATTCACCCGTCACATTGGACCACAATGCACATATACATCCTTACTATAAAAACTGTACGGAGCCATGAACCAGGACAAATTCTTATTCACTACCGCTAATAAATGAGCAGACACTTAATATACAATATATTTGCTAAATGTGTAATACCCCTTTAATGCATCTTCTCTTTATGACAGTTATATATTTATTCTGCGACTACAAACTTTTTTTATATGTTTTTCATTAAAAAAAAAATTCTGGAATTAAATCAATCATGAAAATTGAATGTTTCAGATAGCAAAAGACATTAGGAGAAACATTTCTCCTAATCTTCATAATGGGGACTTTTTTCTAATTGCCGCTGTCCCTTTAATATTCAATGACCCTGAGTTATTTCTATGTAGGATGAGAGCAAGGTTTTTTATCTGTGTTTAAACGTTACCATTAAATTGTCAGAAAATATTAAAATAGTAAAATATTTCCATGGCTGAATACTCTTATTTTGTTGAAGTCCCCATTTATTTTGCAGAGACGCGCTGCGCTTTCCCACTTTTAATCAGCTCTATCCAATGCTCAGAACTATAGATTCAGATGGAAGTTCCGAACTTCAGCCAACAATCATTGCAATGACTTCCACGCCGTCACAAAGGAGCAGCGAAAGCTTTCACATTCATTATTAGAAGGTCATAAGCTAAACATTTTAACAAGCCAGTGCCCTCAGGCAAATCAGTAAATAGTATTTTTATGTTTTCAGCATCAATATAGATAAATTATAGGAACACGAAAATGTTGACATATTACTAAAAATGGGAAAGTATAAGAAACAGAAGATTATTCAGAAGAATATATTTTATTATATTATTTATTATATATTATAGATTATTAGAATTAATAGTCTGATATAGTTTTTTTTTTTCTTTGATTAAGTGCAATACCAACTATGCCCTGCAGGTGGCACTACTGAATCTAAAATAAGGGAAAACAACAGCTATCAATAATCAAAAGTGTCAGCCAGGGTCGGCTCCAGGTTTTTGTGGGCCCTGGGCGATAGATTCTCAGTGGGCCTCATCCACACCTAGACATGCACAGATACATACACATACGGGCATACGTACACATACAGATTTAAAGGGAAATTCACAAAAACACATAAAAATAGAAATAAAGCTAGACACAGTCATATACACTGACATCCATAGATACACATCATACATGCACACAGGGCATTACTAGTGAGACTGGTGTAGGGGGCCCGGTGAAGAGGGGGCGCACGGCTGAGCCAGGGACAATTACATAGCTTTATTAAGCCCCAGGCCAGCCGGGCCCTCCCCCCTCTTCACCGGGCCCCCCTCTTCACCGGGCCCCCCCCCCCTAGTCACAGTCGCAGCAGAGGAACCGACAGTGTTCTTTTGCCACTATACACGTGGCTAATTTGCATCACATTCTGAATGTGAACACAGCTCCGCCCCTTTCGGCCATGTTTTTTCCATCTCCTATATAAGAAAGTCCTTAGTTACCCCTCTCCACCCACAGCAGTTTTTAATTGCAATGAGATGACACACAGTTAGGGTCACAGAGCTAGGGACCCCAATATAGAGATATACCTTGACGAGGTCTTGGGGCTCAGTTACATTGATCAATGCGATTGCTAAATATCTCCTTTTTCCTAATATTCATGGCAGGTATGCAATTCATTATTCACATGTTCAAATTAACAAGTAGCATTTTTCATTGTATTTTCCAATATTTTTCCATATGCTTGAGGCATTATACCATTATCTATGTTTGATGTGCAGCCTTAACCTTGTATAGGATGTGGGGTTGTGTCACCCTGGACAAGCCAGGGGCCACAGAGCACAACACCAACACACCCCACACTCCCTGCAGGCACATCAAGGTCAGACACAAAACCCTTGTTGCCTTCCTCCACGGGCTGATGTCCACACCAGGGGGTGGAGCCAGGCGGTTGGTCTCCACCCACCAAGGAGTTCACAGTCCTGGAGGAGGGAAAAGGAGCAGTTCAGTTCTGAGAGTGAAAGTGGAAGGAGGGAAAGTGAGCAGTAGTGAAGTGGCAAGAGAGCAGACTGAAGTGAGTCCGGGTGTGTGGCCCGGACGGAGCAGCAAGGTTGGCAGACGGTGGTGACCGTCTGCAGGAGTGGCCTATCGGAGTTTGCCGTAAGGACCGTGGACGGGCGGTGGCCCGGCGGTACCGGACCGGTACACAAAGAGAATCCAGCACCAGTGGCAGGGGCCTTTCGGACCCCGGCAAGGTTAGGAGTCGCCGTGAATTTGCCGAATCCGTTAGTGAAGGGGACCTCCGGGTTTCCAAACAGTCAAGTCCCGACAGAAGGCAACCGTCCAACCGTGAAGGGGAGACACCGCCACCGCCAAGGGCAACCGTTTTCCAGGGCCAGCGCCTGCGGGCAAAGGGGGCTCCTCCGGCCTACATCCAAGTCGGGGAGCGGGTTACCGGTGGGAACCCATCGGAATCAATATAGAACATAGGTGCAGGGAGAGACCGTCACCGCTAACCTGCAGGGAACAACAACACCGCAGCCATCCGAGGGACCCGTCCATCCAGCCGCTTGTTTTACCGTGAACTGTGTCATCATCATTGGGCTGAGTGAGTACCTCCGTGCCGTGCGGCACAGCGCTGCCCCTGCGACCCTGCACCTCATCAGGCCCCGCAACCCGCCTGTCATCCAGCCCTACCCCATCACCGGGCCCCGGGACAACCAACCCCCTACCCACGGAGGGGAGACATAACATCAAAGCTGCTCCCAGTCACCGCTCCCGGGATCCCCGTCTAGAGCAGCGGTGGTGTCACCAAAATCACCACAACCGTGGGTGGCGTCACGGACAATATCCCCAAAACCCAAACCACCCCTTTTCACTCACGGGCGAGGAGCGCTGCTTGATTCCCCAGGATCCGGAGCATCGCTCGAGTCACCGAGCAGCAGCAGCCGCAGAGCAGCGGCAGCCGGACCCGAGCAGTGGGAGAGCGCAGTGTCCCCTCCTCCGCCCGCGACAACTTGGCATCACGAACAGGATCTTACCGCTCTGCCGTCTGGTAGAGGTGCGCCTTGTTACCGCCGGAGGTGTCCGGCCGAAAAATTTCAGAAGCCGCCATCTTTGGCGCGAAAAGTTCCCGCTCGAGCGTCTCCTCGAGTAGTGGAGGCGCGAAGGCCAAAACCCCGCCCCGATAGAGGAGGATCCGGAAAGAGGCTAAGGGGGACGAAATGGCGGCTGGCCGCATGTGAGCGTGGCTATAAAAACAGGGACGCCAGGACCCTGTGGCCATCTTGCTGCTAGTTCCTGGAAAGCATCATTGCTGAGATGCCGCTCCAGCTGATAACAGCGAGACCCCCGCGCCCGGCACAGCAGCGTAGATGGAGGACCGAACTGCCCCGCTGAGTCATCGTCTGCAAGCCCGGATGCAGCTCCTCCTGGAGGAGTGGGATGCCGACATGGCGGACGTGGTGGCTGCTATGCGGAGATGCGAGGTGGAGGAAGATCTGGAGGAACGGGTAAGAGACCCACGACCCTGTATTCCCGAGGGATCGGCCACTGCGGCTGAGGGGCCCGGCCCACACTTGTTCACCCTGCTGCCTCCCCCGCTACCCGCGTTAGCCGCTGCCGCCCCGCCACTAGGCCCGCTACCTGTCCAACCAGTAGCGGTACCCTGCCCGTCCGCCCAAGCGGGCCAACCGGTTGCAGACACCCGGGGAAGCCCTGAATTGCTTCCCCAGAGGCCACCGGAGCCGAGGTCCCTTAACGAAAATGTGTTGGAGGCCCCGGCAGTGATTGCGCCAGGTTCCGTGCCCGAGCCCGGGACGGTGGCGTGGATGAGGGCCAGAGTAGTTGAGTTCAACCAACGTCAACAGAATCAGATCTTCCAGATGATGGAGCAGTGGACCAATGAGGTGGAAGCGCTGGTGGCGACTGTCCCGGTGTATGCGATGGGAGCCGGCGTGATGGAGCCGACGGGTGACCCACGCCTCCATGTCCCACAGGGACCGGCCACTGTGGCTGGGGGGCCCGGTCCGGTCTCGGCTCTTGTATCGCCCCTGCCATTATCTACGGGGCATCCCAGTGTTGGTCGACCTGATCTGCTGCACCAAGCTACAACAGTGGAGCCTGATGTGCCAAGGGCCGGGGACCCAGAGAATGCGGCACCCAGCGTCGAGCCCATCCCAGAGTTTGAGGAGGCAAGTGAGCGTCCCCGCTATGACGGAGACCCGGTGGTTTTCTACACCCCGCGCACCGGTGGGAATGGATACCGGGCACCCCTGTCGCAACAGGCATGTCAGTGCATGTTTGATATGCTGGTGGCAGAGGATGGGTCCGCCTCAGCTGAAGAATCAGAGTAAGGGCAGCGGAGTACCATTGCACCGTCCCCGTAGGGACCACCACTGTTTTAAAGTTTGAAAATGAAAATGAATAATTGCTGAAAAGTCATCTGATTTACTGTTGATTGGAACCGGTCGTAGCCGGCAACTGGTCCCCGTTGGGACCCCCTTCATCTTGCATAGGAACTTCTATGAACAGGCCCGAGAACTTGCAGGGGAACCACAAATTTAGTGGCTTGTAAATAAAAATGTTGTTGCAGCTTCCACCGTTACCGCCTCCGGAGAGGCAGATTGGAGGGAGGGCCCGCAGTGGAGCAGGCTGGGGCCCAGCCACCACCGGAACCGGTGGCTACCCTCTGGGGGGTTTCAGGGGTTCCCCATGGACGTGGGTCCCCTGAAAAGGACAGAACCCGCTCGGGCAACTTGTGCAGGACTGGGGTCAAGGGGTGCTGCCTATTTGCTTAGGGGCAGCATCAGGGCCAGGTTGCTTGGGTGGGTGAGAGCGGAAGCCGTAACCGTTTACCGTAACGTTTAAGTAAGAATACCTCCCGATGTGGGAAGATGTTATTATACTTGTATGTCTGTTACCGTTTACATTTTTATATTTTTCAGTTGGTGAAAATAAAACCGTTGATGGACGGGCAGCCCGAGGACGGTCTACATTTTGCTAAGGGGGAATATGTCGCCCTGGACAAGCCAGGGGCCACAGAGCACAACACCAACACACCCCACACTCCCTGCAGGCACATCAAGGTCAGACACAAAACCCTTGTTGCCTTCCTCCAGGGGCTGATGTCCACACCAGGGGGTGGAGCCAGGCGGTTGGTCTCCACCCACCAAGGAGTTCACAGTCCTGGAGGAGGGAAAAGGAGCAGTTCAGTTCTGAGAGTGAAAGTGGAAGGAGGGAAAGTGAGCAGTAGTGAAGTGGCAAGAGAGCAGACTGAAGTGAGTCCGGGTGTGTGGCCCGGACGGAGCAGCAAGGTTGGCAGACGGTGGTGACCGTCTGCAGGAGTGGCCTATCGGAGTTTGCCGTAAGGACCGTGGATGGGCGGTGGCCCGGCGGTACCGGACCGGTACACAAAGAGAAGCCAGCACCAGTGGCAGGGGCCTTTCGGACCCCGGCAAGGCTAGGAGTCGCCGTGAATTTGCCGAATCCGTTAGTGAAGGGGACCTCCGGGTTTCCAAACAGTCAAGTCCCGACAGAAGGCAACCGTCCAACCGTGAAGGGGAGACACCGCCACCGCCAAGGGCAACCGTTTCCCAGGGCCAGCGCCTGCGGGCAAAAGGGGCTCCTCCGGCCTACATCCAAGTCGGGGAGCGGGTTACCGGTGGGAACCCATTGGAATCAACATAGAACATAGGTGCAGGGAGAGACAGTCACCGCTAACCTGCAGGGAACAACAACACCGCAGCCATCCGAGGGACCCGTCCATCCAGCCGCTTGTTTTACCGTGAACTGTGTCATCATCATTGGGCTGAGTGAGTACCTCTGTGCCGTGTGGCACAGCGCTGCCCCTGCGACCCTGCACCTCATCAGGCCCCGCAACCCGCCTATCATCCAGCCCTACCCCATCACCGGGCCCCGGGATAACCAACCCCCTACCCACGGAGGGGAGACATAACAACAAAGCTGCTTCCAGTCACCGCTCCCGGGATCCCCGTCTAGAGCAGCGGTGGTGTCACCAAAATCACCTCAACCGTGGGTGGCGTCACGGACAATATCCCCAAAACCTAAACCACCCCTTTTCACTCACGGGTGAGGAGCGCCGCTCGAGTCCCCGGGATCCGGCCCATCGCTCGAGCCACAGAGCAGCAGCAGCCACAGAGCAGCGGCAGCCGGACCCGAGCAGTGGGAGAGCGCAGCGTCCCCTCCTCCGCCCGCGACAGGGTGATGTATGGGGAGAGAGAGGATGTGGAGCGAACTGGAAATAAATTTTGAGGACACAGAATAAAGAGTGACATAGTATGAGGAGCAAGTGGGCAGGATGGGGAGTGAGGGGGAAAAGTATATAAAAGTAAGGAATGAGAAGAATGTGAGGGGCACAGAATAGAGACTGGGTAGTGGAGGCGTGTGGTATGGAGAAGGGGCAGAATGGGAGGACAGTGTGAGGTCATAGCAAGGAGGGGGGAGTGTGATGAGGGCACAGTATAAAGACTGGGCAGTATAAGGGGACACAGTGTAAAGGACAGTGTGAAGAGTAGGCTCAGTATAGAAAGAGAGGCAGTGTGGAGGGCATGTACCATAATAGGGACAGTGTGGGGTCATATTTTGTGCAGAGAACACAATAAGAGGGGCCATTATTTATTCTGGGGCACAGTGTAGGGCAGATATTTTTAAATAGGTGTATTATAATCATTCTGCTATTTTTAGGGGCATCGTGTCGGGATGTGCTGCAGAAGACCGGAGAAGATGGACATCTACAGAAACAAGATGTGAATGTGAAAAGTCATCATGGCGTCAGGACAAGATAAAGAATAGAAAGAAATGACTAGAGACAACGTCATCTATAAGGTACCTGAATGTAAATATTTATGTGTGATACTGACTGTGTGTCATCATTAGGCCTTGGTCCCACTTGTACATTGCTTCTTATGAGAGCGCAATAGTAACTGATCAGCTGCTCTTGGTGCAGGTGGCCGGATGCTTATTTCTGGATCTGCTCCGTCCTCTGATAGTGTCCGCGGCCGGGTACTGCACATTAGCCTTATTGATTTTAATAGTAGGCTGCTGCCACTATCAGAAGACAGAGCAGATCCGGAACTGAGCACTTCTGGCCACCACTGGCACGGCACTTAGAACAGGCAATTGGCTGGGGTGCCAGACCCTGACCAATCAGATATTGGTGATCTATCCTAAGGAGACAGATAATCGCTCTGTGAGCCGAAGACAGGAGTGGGACGATCGCCGGGGGTGGTGGAGTGGCGTTATGGAGCGGGGCGGTGTAGAACGTGTTATGGAGCGGGGCGGTGTAGAGGGTGTTATGGAGCGGGGTGGTGTAGAGGGTGTTATGGAGCGGGGCGGTGTAGAGGGTGTATTATGGAGCAGGGATGTGTAGAGCATGTATTATGGAAAGAGGCGGTGTAGGTGATGTGTTATGGTGTTATGGAGAGGGGTGATGTAGAAGGTGCATTATAGGAGGGGCAGGCAATGCAGACGATGCATTATTACTTTTCTGAGGGAAATACTTCCTTTTCTAGAACAACTTCAAGGGTGCTAAGACTTTTGGCCATGACTGTGCGTGTGTGTAATATATATATATATATATATATATATATGTATATATGTGTTTTTCCAAGAGTGGTGGCGGACTGTGGAAGGTTTGCGAGGTGGAGGCGGAGCCGGGGTGGAGCCTGGGTGGAGTCTCAGGGGGGCCCCATAATTTTGCCAGTATGGGGCCCTGAAATTCCTAGTGGCGGCCCTGCATGCACACACAGACACATTACAGATATTTCTAATATTGGGAATCCGGCAACAGCCTCATTCACATCCCCCACTTGTCTCCATCCAGTTCCTCCTGGGCATGTGTCTGTGCCACGCTGATTGGTGGCAGTTACTAACAGACATGGCCGCACAAAGAGCACACTAACACTGCTGTATATACATCACAAGAGAGGCTGGGGGGCATACATATTACTAAGGAAAGGGGTATACAGCAATGGGGGGCATACAGCTCTAGAGGGGGGCAGTGGCTCTGAGGTGGGGGGACAAACAGCTCTGAGGTGGAGGGTGACATGCAGCTCTGGGGGTATAAAGCTTGGGGGGGGGGGCATACAGCTCTGGGGGGTATACAGCACTGGGATGGAGGTGTAGCGCCCCTGAGACACTCAGGGCACTACAGGGAACTGCATCCTCTAGGGGATGCAGGATGTACCCCCTGGGACCTGGAGTATTAGTGTTGATACCACCAAAGCACAACCAAAATCCTAAGTTCTCCACTCCACACTGGGCATAGAGGGTTAACCATGTAAGGGGATGGTTGCTATGTAAAGAAACGAGTCCCTGGGATTAGTCAGCCTAGTGGGAGGGGTCAGCAGTCAGAGAGGGTCAAGAGAGTGCAGCACACGGGAGAGGTGTGCGGACATGCCTGAGCTGGGTCTGTGCAGCGGTGACCCGAGGGCACAGGAGAGAGGTCGCAAGGAAAGGTACCGGAAATACCGCTTGGAGAGGAGCACGCACGGGGCACAGGGCCCGCGATCAGGCGCCAGTTTTACACGGCTTGATAAATACCCGCCCGGTGAGGACACCTTCACGGACTTCACAAAACCAAATAATCCGGGGGTATCAGCAGTAAAGTAGGATCGGGGTTCGGACACTTACCTCCCTACAGGGTCCGCACTGCCTGCTGTACGGAGGAGACTGTACCCCAAAGGGGCATTCAGGCCCCAAACGCTCCAAGCTAAGGGGACCCAACCAATGGAGAGTGCTGGGGACAGAGCAAGCTGGGTCACTACACTGGCACTGATACTCCTGGGACCTGAACCAGTAATCCAAGGGCCTGAGTGAGTAGAGACTGTTAAAGACAACCTGGTGTGGTCTCCGTTATTACCCATCATCATCTCCCAGGCACGGCCCTACCTGCGGAGGGCCTAACACCATTGCTGCAATCACCACCAGCTCTGGGAGTACTTACATTTAGCAGCGGCAGTTCTCTATCCTTAACTGCAACCAGCAGGTGGCGTCACATGACATTAACTCTATTCTCCCCTATAAATATCTCTCTTTGTAAAAGGGGCCCAGGGCACGGAACCGGGCAACGGCCACCAAAGTGACATCCCTAACGGTATATTCTGCCCGGGACCGAGTACTCCCTTCCCTGGGCGCTACAGAGGGGACATACAACTCTGGGGGTTTAGTAGTATGCAGCCCCCATATTCATCCATATAGTTGTATGAAACCCCCATAGTCCTCCATATAGTATTATGTAGCCCCATGTAGCATTATGCAGCCCCCATATGACATTATGCAGCCTCCATTTGGCATTATGCAGCCCCCATATGGCACTATGCAGCCCCATTATAGCATAAAGCAGACCCATATAGCATTAGGCACCCTGATGTAGTATACAGCCCCCATATAGCATAATGCAGACCCATATAGCATTAGGCACCGTCATGTAGTATACAGCCTGCATATAGCACAATGCAGACCCAGCTAGCACAGTGCAGACCTAGATAGCATTAGCCACCTTCATGTAGTATACAGCCCCTATATAGCACAGAACAGAGCCAGATAGCATTAGGCATCCTCATGTAGTGCACAGCCCCCATATAGCACAATGCAGACCCAGATAGCATTAGGCATCCTCATGTAGTATACAGACCACATATAGCACAATACAGACCCAAATAGCATTAGGCACCCTCATGTGGTATACAGCCCCCATATAGCACAATGCAGACCCAGATAGCATCAGGCACCGTCATGTAGTATACAGCCCGTATACAGCGCAGTGCAGAGCCAGATAGCATTAGGCATCCTCACGTAGTATACAGCCCGTATATAGCACAGTGCAGAGCCAGACAGCATTAGGCATCCTCACATAGTATACAGCCCGTATACAGCACAGTGCAGACCTAGATAGCATTAGGCATTCTCATGTAGTATACAGCCCCTATATAGCACAGTGCAGACCCAGATAGCATTAGTATGTATATACTATTCTCATGTAGTATACAGCCCCTATGGTCATCTGGCCACAGTGATTACATACTCACTTCTCCTCGTTACCCTGCTGCTTCGGTCTCCTTGGCACGTCCACTGCTGTCGCTCTGACCTCACTGCAGGCATGCAGTGATGATGTCACCGCGCTCCGCTGCTGATCTGTCAGAGCGCCGACAGATACAGCGGGGAGAATGATGAGAGAGGGAGCGCGCCGCTCCGTCTCTCATTATTGCTTTCAATTGTATCGGCAACTGCAGTGCCGATAACATTGAAAGCCGATCCTTGGCGGAGGGAGACCAGTGACAGCGCGGTCACTGGGCCCCCTTGACTAGCGGTACGCCACTCCTGCCACCGCAAGTGGGCCCCCCGGCAGCCCAGGGCCACGGTATTTTACCGGGTTTGCCGGGTGCTGACCGCCGCCCTGGTGTCAGTGCACAAATCATGTGAAAACAAGTGTATCTCCTGATTAATGCTGGGTCTTTCAAACAAATCGATCCTATGGGAGAAGTTTCTATTCTTTTCAACACCCTAAGATGTTGGAGGTTTGATGCATTACCACAAAGGTTATTCTTATCTTTGTAGTTTTGTTTTTTTTTTGTTTTTTTAAACTTCAATTTTAATAAAAACAAACTGAACTTCACTCACCCTCCCCAGGTCCAGCGCGGAGTCTCAACCCAAAGTCTGTCCTTGTATGCATTGTTTACATTAGTTGTGCACTACTCCTTCTTTATTGCTATATTCCCCCTTAAAGGGTGCGCTCACACGAACGTATGACTCACACGATTATCGGATCATATCACCCGTCGTGGTCGCACACTCTTCGGACAGGAGTGTGTCAGCTGCATATAATTATATGCAGCTAACCCACTCCGGTCCGAAGAGTGTGCGGCCACGACTGGTGATGAGATCCGATAATCGTCTGAGTCATACACTCGTATGAGTGCACCCATAAAGTAAATAACCGCTATACTTAACTCCGCTGCCATTCTGGCACTTCCTGTTCATTCTGTTCTCCCAGGTCTAACGTGACATTACGTCTTGTGACCCCTGCAGCCAATCAGCAGCCGTTTCTCACTTACTTGGTGAACTGGAGACAACTGTGAAGTAAGAAGGTCTGCTGTTTCTCTCTGATTTCAGTTATTTTCAAAGCGTGTGAGTGTGAAACAGTCGCTGATTGGCTGCAGGGTTTCAACTCAGAAAAACACTTGTAGTGACCAGAAAAGCCACTACTAATGTGTGTTCTGTATTCTCAATGTAAATTGTGACACCTATTCCCTGCTTTGGGAGGAGGTAAATTATTTAGTGTTGCGCTGCCCTCTACTGCCTTGGTTTGGTATTGCAATTTGTATTGCAATTGATTTGAAAGCAAGTAAGTGGCTGTTGGGGGCGGAGCTTGAGGAGGCAGTTAAAAGAAAACTCGGTTGTATGCGGTTGAGTTGCTGTGATGCAGGAGAAAAAAAAAAGACCTCTATTGTGATATGCGGAGAGTGTAATTAGCACCCTATTCAGAGCGCCCCGTTTCTGCAACAACAGAGTACTGAAAAAGTAAGTGTAGCGCCCCACAGGGCAGGCGGTTAACCTACTCATTGCCGGGCCGTCGACTGTTGTTTTCACGGGCAGCCTAGCCCGGCTTCATTGCCCCGAGGTGTACAGAAGATGGCTGGGGAAGGATGATGGGGTAGTAGTGAGGTGAATGTTGTGACGCCACCTGTGGTAGGCGGCCAGGGAATCGGACGCAGCTGCTGTTGCTGTCCTCAAGAGTGAATGGTGGTAGCAGCTATGGATGGTATCGCTCCCACAGGTGGAGCAGGCCCTGGGGAGGATGATGAGGGGAGTAGTAATGGCGGGCGCCAAGGCGCGGAGCTGGTAATCAAGAGACAGAGTCTATGGCTGCAGTTCCAGTTTGTTTACTCACTTTTTGTGTTGTGTCGCTCACCCAGGTAATGCCGTTCACTTGCTGTGATGGACTCCGTCAAACCCTAATACTTTTAGAGATCAGTCAGGTATGGTGTTCGGTGGGTTCCCTCCTTGAAGTGCCAGTGCAGTGGATCCCCTGGCTTGAAGCTACTTGGGGACCCGGGTTTTCAAGAGTAGTACTCTTGTCCCTATATCATACCTCCCAACTTTTCAAGAAAGGAAAGAGGGACAAAGTATGCGGCAAATTTTGACCACGCCCCTAGCCACACCCCTAGCCACACCCATTTGGCAGTAAGGGTCATTCAGCAGATGCCGTGGACTGTTCATTCATATTCATAGCAGTCAGAATTTTTTTTATATTTCTATGTGTCACTATATGACATGTTTCTTATTTGTGCCTATAAATCCGTGTTCACACGTTGCATAAATTCTGTTTCTTTTTGTTTCTGTCTGCACCAAACTACACAATAACTATCTTCTCTGTTTTTTCCATTTTTGCTGCATTTTTTCTGCCTTTTCTCCATTATTTAATGCGTTTTTGGTTCAGATGTGAATCTGCGTTTTTAAGTGTTTTTATTGTACAGAGAAGCTTTTTCCTGCATTTTTTAAGCTCCACATAGAAACCTCCAGAGAACCCCCCCCCCCCGAAAACCGCAGAATTCAGCGGCGTCTTTTCATGGAACCACATACACTTTACTTGGACAATTAAACACAGCAGAATAAATGTGCAAAAAAACAGCAGAAAAAAATGCAGCATTTACACTACATGTGAATATGGACTAATTGTCCAAGCAAAGTGGATGAGACGTCCTGAAATCTCCGCCCCTGGTGCGTGGAAAGACGCCGCTGAACTGTGCGCATTTGGTGTTTCTTTCTTTATAAGCTTCAGGATTCACATCAGCAACAAACATGTATCAAATAAGGGGGACAATGTATAAAAAATACCGCAAACACGCAATATTCAGGCAGAATATTGAAAATTCAGGCAGAATTCAGGTGGAATTAGCTTTTTAAGCATGCCCCAATATGAGCAATCTGTGGATTTATCTGGTTTCTCTGTTTCCATAAAGAAGCATAGTTGTTGGATCATATTTGCACTCCTGACAGATTGCCAGTAACATTGGCATGTCTCTAAATCACTACGTTCTTCTTGGATAGTCTCAGCGATTCAATACCGGACCTGTCCTGCAACAAGAGATTTCCTTTTGGCAAAAGATTTTATTGTATTTTTTAAAACATATTTGAGGTCATCTGCATGACTGTAAGTTTCACCTTTCAGCTTCTTCCTGGGGCATGGCTTCTTCCTTTGTTGGTCAATCCAGTAGGAAGGCACATTAACATACCTAAGAGATGCCTTTCTATACTAAAAGTGAACTAATATATTGTGACACACGAATAGAAAACAAGCTATCATAACATTCATCCTTTAATGCATTATATTCACTCTGAAGATCAGATAGACACTACACATCTGTTGAGGGGGTGGCACAAGGCAGTAGTCGTGGTCAGGGGCAAACCCCGGCTGCTGAGCAGCCTTGCAATATCAGTCCATTCCTTGGCCACCTCCAGTCCTCAGTACAACTAATGAATTTTTCGGAGGGAAAACATGGTTCACCGCCACACTTTTTACCAATGCAAGTAGAAATATTAATCCAAGTCTTTTGTTGTAAGCACATATACAGGTCAACGCGTTTCAGGGGTCTCTGCCTCCTTCTTCAGGACAGTATAGCAATGACAAGGATAGTGTACACAAAAGCGGGATGAGCTGGTATATATACTCCTGGATATACTCGTCATAGGACCTCCCTCTATTTCAAAAATTGGCAGGATCCTAATCACTACAAAAAACAGAGATAACAGACATTGCATTTTTCTTTAAACCATTCACACATTCACTTCTCAGTGCTTACATTTAGATTTTTAGAAAAAAAAAAATAAATGGTATTAATTTCGAAAAATTAAATAATGAAAGAACATAAAACATAAATTGTAAAGTTGCACCAAAACATGTATATAGAGGGAATAGAACTCAGATTGATAGATAGATAGATAGATAGAGGTCATGAAAACACCGTTTAACCAAAGAAAAGAATCTTTATTGCATTATTTTTTGTAAGAATTTTCTTTATATCTATCTATCTATTTATATATGTATATGTGTGTGTGTGTATATATATATATATATATATATATATATATATATGCAGCACCCTGGGATATGCTGCCCCAGTGATTTGCAGGATCCTAAGGCTTTCTGGAACGCCCTCTGCTGACAACCCACACCTCACACACAGGTAGGGGCACATTCCCTGAGAACATATAGAGCAGGGGTCTCAAACACGCGGGCCGCGGGCCGCATGCGGCCCTTCAGGTGGCTTCTTGCGGCCCGCTGGCCCGTGGACCCGGCAAAGATGGCGACCGGTGCAGGCGCCGCAGCTGCCAGCTATCTATTTCAGTTTCCAGTTTTGCCTTTGCCGGGCACAGTAAAGTTCTCGCTGCAGAACACAATAACAGCCGCCTGCCAATCAGAGGCAAGCACCTGCTCCATATGACCTCAGATGATTACCTGTGATTGGCCAGTGGCTGTTGTGCAGTGAGAACTGCTCTGCACGCGCCGGCAGAAAGTTCAGCAGTGACAGGCAGGAGCTGTGATCATTATCGGGTCCACATGTCTGCGTGCTGCTGAGCCGACGGAGGATAGGTGAGCACAATATGTTTTTGTGTGTGTGTGTGTGTGTGTGTTTCTGCTGCTGGCTGAGGCTGCACAGGGAGTGTGTGTGTGTTTCTGCTGCTGGCTGAGGCTGCACAGGGAGTGTGTTTGTGTTAGCTGAGGCTGCACAGGGAGTGTGTGTGTTTCTGCTGCTGGCTGAGGCTGCACAGGGAGTGTGTGTGTGTTTCTGCTGCTGGCTGAGGCTGCACAGGGAGTGTGTTTGTGTTAGCTGAGGCTGCACAGGGAGTGTGTGTGTTTCTGCTGCTGGCTGAGGCTGCACAGGGAGTGTGTGTGTGTTTCTGCTGCTGGCTGAGGCTGCACAGGGAGTGTGTGTGTGTTAGCTGAGGCTGCACAGGGGGTGTGTGTGTGTGTTTCTGCTGCTGGCTGAGGCTGCACAGGGAGTGTGTGTTAGCTGAGGCTGCACAGGGTGTGTGTGTGTGTGTGTCAGCTGAGGCTGCACAGGGTGTGTGTGTGTCAGCTGAGGCTACACAGGGTGTGTGTGTGTGTGTGTGTGTCAGCTGAGGCTGCACAGGGTGTGTGTGTGTGATTACTACAAGAAGACATGCATGGGGCACATTAATACAAGAAAGGGATGAAGCACATTACTATAGGAAGGGGACCTGCATATGGGGCACATTACCACAAGAAGGGGACCTGCATGGGGCACATTATTATAAGAAGGGGACCTGCATGGGGCACATTGCTACAAGGGGGCAAGGATGCGCACATTTTTACAGAATGGGGAACAGGATGGGGCACATTACTACAAGATGTTGGCCAAAATTACTATGCGGTGCTTATTGTACATAAAACTGTATTACTTACAAAAAAAATGTGTGCGTTATTTATATATATATATATATATATATATATATATATATATATATATATATATATTATATTAGTACCACTGCCGTACCACTACCAATGTCACTTTGTCCTGAAAAGAATGTGGCCCCTCAAATTATTTTTTTTCTGTGTGCGGCCCATACACCCAGCTGAGTTTGAGACCCCTGATATAGAGGGTTAACAGTGAGCAGATGTGAGAACCAATCACATAGCTGTTAGCCTAGGGAAGGGGCGTGGCTTGTGGAAAGCAACAGGTGTTGCTAGGTAGAGTAGGCAGAGAGGAAAAACGACAGTTGAAGGGGTGACAGTTGAAAGGACTCAGTGAGTGAGAGGGGTGTGAGGATTGTGAGGTGAGGAGACCCCAAAGGGCGACTAGGAGGTAGTAGCCTGAGGGTAGACAGAAGATCCCAGGTACTACGCACGACGGGGTACTGGACCCCAGAGTAGACGACAACTCCAAGCGGTCTGCTGATCCAGCCGTGTGTGGTGACTTCCAGGGTACCACACCACCCATAGGCTCAGGGACACAGCCTCATATATAGGACTCGGGAGAGGGCACCGAGAAGTAGCCTACCCCACAAGGGACCGCGAGGCCTGTCACACTGGGCCCGGAAAGACAAAGAAGCGGAGCGCCGCAGGTCACCAACAGCTTCAGGCAAGGGGACCATCAGCTCTGCATGTGCACTGAGGGCTCAACTGGGTCTCAAGTCAGCACCGGGACAAAGGAAAGTCGTTTGACCAGCCATACCAAACTGCACTTTCAACAACCAGTGAGTAAATACCAGTTAATCTGCAAGAACTGTGTCATGTCTATTACTGGCGCACCACAAGGCGCAGCACACCTACATGGGACTTAAGCCCCTACTGGCGGAGGGCGCGAACACACTTGCTGCTATACCATCTGTCCCTAAAACCACAGCAGCGGTGGGACATGTTATTACCGCAACCCGCCAGTGGCGTCGCGACTGTCATACAAAATAACCCTGTTACCGAGCGCCCCCAGGTCATGGAACCGGACACGGCCACCTGTGATGGTGATCCCCATTATCCACCACCCGGAACTGAGTATCCCAAGGGCCTGGGGCGTGGCAGCGCTCTACAAATTGGCGTCACGAACAGGATGCAAACTAGGCCCAGCAACCCTGGGTGCAGTGTGCCTTAAACCGTTTAAAATTGTATATAGACTTTTGCCGCCATTTTGCCTCAGTAAATACTACTGCGCCATCACTATGGCTGTAAAAGAGCGCAAAGTTTGAAAAAATGCGCAGGAAAACCTGGCTCTGCCCCCCCACAGGGAATCTGCAGAGAAGCCAAACACCGAGCAGTAGCCTGACTTCAGGAGCTCCTGAGCCGCTCGGGATCACCATAGAAAAGGTTGCTGAAATTAACCAAGGGGGACTAAAATGGAAGCGCAAGAGAACGGAGATGCTGCCGGACCGAGTCGGGACGCGGACGCAGACGCTGCGGTGGTGGCACCACTCATGCTGCTCATGCTACCTTGATGCCCCAGTACAGTGGCAAATCGGATACCTTAGCCGGGTTCAAAAATAAAATAACTACTGCATGAACATGTATCCCTTAACTGGCAAGCAAAGGGCATCTATTATACTGGGTCAGCTTAAAGGGGTAGCGGAGCTAGAAGCAGAAACTTGGTCAGACGCTGACCGCGAGTCAGTAACCGCCATCTTTAACAAACTGAAACTTGCATTTGAGACCCGCACTGAGACGGAACTGCGGATGGAGTTCTACAACTGCAGGCAGAAACCACAGGATAAAATCAGGGATTATGCCCTGAGACTCCAAGCAGCCTTAGGCCTGCGACACACATCCATGCCGCCGGCACGTGTTTGTCATTTTTTACACGTACCGGCGGCACGGAGACACGTTAAGCAATGCTACCCTATTGTAGCAGGCACACACACGTAAAACCACACGGAATGTGTGTCCGTGTGCGTTTGTACGTGTGTGCTTTATCTCTAGGCCTCTTGCCGAGTCATTCACTCTAGGCCTGAAGCCAAAACTCTATTTATTACACCTTGAGCCGAGTCATTCACTCTAGGCCTCGAGCCACAACTCTATTTAAATCTCTACCAGAACCGCAAAACATGACAGGCAACAACCAAAAACCGTACCACATGGAGCGTCCTCCACGTGTCCAAACACCGCTCAAAAACTCACTTGCTATCCTAACTACCAGTCAATCTCCCCTCAAGACAAATACACACAACAGGCAGCAGGCAACTGAATATGTGACGGTTCTTCCGCAATCAAATATGGCCAGCAGCGGAGAAACTCTTCTGCCGTCACAGATATCGCAAAAACCGGACACGGTCAAGCAATCAGTGCCACACACCCTGAGACACACGAGTAAGACTTCAGATTATAAAAATCAGCAGACTTACCATGTTCTCGTATAAAGAGCTGATCAGACTCATGGATCAGGGTATTTAGCACGTCCTGCCATTCCAATCGCCGGTCCTCAAGATTGTAGAGTTTCTCCTATACTGGCCCCACATTGGGCACCAATAATGTTAGGGTGAACTCTTAACCAGAGATCACTAGTTGCCTACTGCCTGGCCGAATTGATATGGGCCAAGTGCATGCATAAAAGAATTCACACCAGACACAGTTGGATATGAAATCTCTTCTTGGTCACAGTAGAAATGGCACCGAACAGACAGAGAAGGAACATGCGTCCTCTTGATATAGGCTAGGGGCGTACACAAGTTCAGATATGCCCATTTAGTGGGACAGTTCATGAGCTAGCCAATGGGGAGATCTGTGTTGCTGTTGATGGGTGCGTCTGACTTCAGTGGATGAAACCATGATGATGGGAGGGACGTCATCTGGTGCATCCATGCTGATGGTTTGGTCTGTGATGTCTTCTAGCTTGACCAGGGGTCTTCCCTTATATGGTATCTTCTTTCATTCCCTGCATTCCATGCAAGGTGTGGATAACAGGAAATGGCGGCCATCTTTATATCTGTGTCATGTGTATGATCTGAGAGCTGAATTATGTAAGGCAAATCGACATATTTCCCACAATGCTCTATGTCCAGAGGTTAATTAAGTATTTCATTTTATTACTCTCCTCAACACTGGCGCACCACAAGGCGCAGCACACCTACATGGGACTTAAGCCCCTACTAGTGGAGGGCGCAAACACACTTGCTGCTATACTATCTGTCCTTAAAACCACAGCAGCGGCGGGACATGTTATTACCGCAAGCCGCAAGTGGCGTCGCGACTGACATACAAAATAACCCTGTTACCGAGCGCCCCCCAGGTCACGGAACCGGACACGGCCACCTGTGACGGTGATCCCCATTATCCACCACCCGGAACTGAGTATGCCAAGGGCCTGGGGCATGGTAGCGCTCTACATATATATATATATATAATATATATATATATATATATATACAGTAGCTACCGATAAGGAAAATCCAGAAAAAACTTGGAAACACTGGTTCTGTAATAAAACTTCTTCTTTATTTGTGATATCCATAAAAGTAGACATGACCCACAAGGCTCAGGAACAATAATGTATGGTTAGCAGGGATATCGCTGATGGGACTACGCGTTTCGGCGGCCTTGTCCGCCTTCCTCACGGTCCTAACCTAGTCTGCTCCTTGTGAATGGAGCCATATAATTGGCAATCTCGACTGAAAAAAGTGCATGGGATCACAAACAGTTGTGTGCAATTAACCCCTTCACAACCGGCCGATTTTTCGCTTTCCGTTTTTTTTTTCGCCATTCTTTTTCTGAGAGACGTAACTTTTTTTATTTTTCAGTCAATATGGTCATGTGAGGGCTCATTTTTTGCGGAACGAGCTGTACTTTTAAATGAAACCATCAGGTTTACCATATAGTGTACTAGAAAACGGCAAAAAAATTCCAAATGCAGAAAAATTGCAAAAAAAGTGCGATAGCACTATGGTTTTTGAGATATTTTATTCACTGTGTTCACTATATTGTAAAACTGATGTGTGGGTGTGATGCCTCAGGTCAGTGCGAGTTCGTAGACACCAAACATGTATAGGTTTACTTTTATATAAGGGGTTAAAATAAAATCGGAAGTTTGTCCGTAGCGTTCTCATTTTTCTGGATCTATGGCTCAATTACAGCTTATTTTTTGTGTCTCGAGCTGACGCAGATGCTACGTTTTGATCGCCTTTTATTGCATTTTGCGCAAAAGTTGTGGCGACAAAAAAACATCGTTTTGGCGTTTGGAATTTTTTTGCCGCTACGCCGTATACTGATCAGATTAATTGATTTCATATTTTGATAGATCGGGCGTTTCTGAACGCGGCGATACCAAATGTGTGTATATTTTTTATTTTTTTAACCCTTTAATTTTCAATGGGGCGAATGGGGGGTGATTTGAACTTTTAGGTTTTTTTGGTTTTTTTTAAATTTTTTAAAACTTTTTTTTTAACTTTTTTTTTGTTTTTTACTAGTCCCCCTAGGGGGCTATTGCGATCAGCATTCCGATCGCTCTGCAGTATCTGCTGATGACAGCTACAAGGCTGTAAACAGCAGACACGCTCTCTTTCTCTTTTGCTGTGCCGCTGGCACAGCGAAAGTGAAAGCAAGTCAGGTGTAGTACAGGAGTCATCACATGACCCTGTGCTACCATGACAACTATCCGAAGTCACGTGATCGCGTCACGTGACTTCCGGTATCGGGCGGTAAGTAAATGTTTACCGCGATCGCGCTTATAATGGCGCTGTCACATATTGACAGCGCCATATAAGGGGTTAAACGGCACGAGCAGATAACGATTCTGCTCGTGCCTAGCAGGCACACATCTCAGCTGTGAAAATCAGCTGAGATGTGTGCCGATCGCAGCATGATGCTGCCGGCAGACCGCGGGCAGTAACATTATGACCGCAAGGACGTAATTTTACGGCCCGTGGTCGTTAAGGGGTTAAAAGCAAAAAAGCAGATTAAATTGTTAATCCACCTGGCAATGTGAATTTCATGCGTAGCACTAACAGAGACACTAACATATTATATACAAGAAATGCGGACATTCAGTAGCATCAAATAATTACATTTACAGAGGAAAGTAATTTCATATAGACATCAAATAAATCATCAGCATACAAAATATCAGCATTAGCCATGAGACAAAACCGAACATTTATTGTGCTTATTTTATTTCAGTTACTTGTATGAATATATATATATATATATATATATATATAAATTGTTTATATATATATATAGTAATGAAAAGTAACGAAAGACAATATTATTATTGTTATTATTACTTATTATTATAGCGCCATTATTTCCATGGCGCTTTACAAGTGAGAGAGAGTGTACATAAAAACTAGTACAACAATCATTAACAGTACAAAACAGACTGGTACAGGAGAAGAGAGGACCCTGCCCGCGAGGGCTCACAGTCTAGCGGGAATGGGTGAGGGTACAATAGGTGAGGACAGAGCTGGTTGCACAGTGTGGTACTGGACTGAGGGTTATTGTAGGTTGTAGGCTTGTCGGAAGAGGTGGGTCTTCAGGTTCCTTTTGAAGCTTTTCAGGGTAGGAGAGAGTCTGATATACTGGGGTAGAGCGTTCCAGATTATGGAGGAGGCATGGGAGAAATCTTGTATGCGATTGTGGGAAGAGGAGATAAGAGAGGAGAAGAGAAGGAGATCATGAGAGGATCTGAGGTTGCGTGCAGGTAGATATCGGGAAACTAGGTCATAGATGTTAGGAGGAGACAGGTTGTGGATGGCTTTGTAGGTCATGTTTAATGGTTTGAACTGGAGTTTTTGGGCAATGGGAAGCCAGTGAAGGGATTGGCGGAGTGGCGAGGCTGCGGAATACCGAAAGGAAAGATGAATTTAGCGGGCTGCAGAGTTCAGGCTAGATTGGAGGGGTGCAAGAGTGTTGGAAGGGAGGCCAGAGAGCAGGCGGTTGCAGTAGTCGAGGTGGGAGATGATGAGGGCATGTACTAATGTTTTTGCTCATTCATGGTTAAGGAAAGCACGGATCCGGGAGATATTTTTGAGTTGTAGTCTGCATGAGGTGACGAGGGCTTGGATGTGCGGCTTGAAGGATAGAGCAGAGTCGAGGGTTACTCCAAGGCAACGAGCTTGTGAGACTGGGAAGAGTGAGCAAACATCAACTTTGATGGATAGGCTTGGTGGGAGAGTTTAATGACGAGGAGGAAAGATAATGAATTCTGTTTTGTCCATGTTAAGCTTTAGGAATCACGCAGAGAAGACGGATGAAATAGCAGAGAGACATTGTGGGATTTTGGTTAGTAAGGAGATCATGTCAGGTCCAGAAAGGTAGGTCTGTATATCATCGGCATCGGCATGAAAGTCGTGGGACTCTATGAGCTGTCCCAGGCCGAAGATGTAGATGGAGAACAGCAGGGGTCCAAGAACTGAACCATGGGGAACACCAACTGATAGAGGGTGGGATGAAGAGGTGGTGTGAAAATGGGAGACCCTGAATGTTTGGTCGGTTAGGTGTGAAGAGATCCAAGATAGGGCCAAGTCTGTGATGCCCAGAGAGGAGAGAATCTGTAATAGGAGGGAGTGGTCTACTATGTCGAAGGCAGAGGACAGTTCCAGGAGGAGGAGTACAGAGTAGTGTCGCATGGCTTTGGCAGTTAGTAGGTCATTGGTCACTTTAGTTAGGGCAGTTTCAGTAGAGTGATGTGGTCGGAAGCCAGATTGTAGCTGGTCAAAGAGGGAGCAGGAGGAGTGGTATGAGGACAGTTCAAGATGGATATGCTGTTCCAGTAGTTTTGAGGCATAAGGGAGAAGAGATATGTGGCAGTAGCTAGACACAGAGGATGGGTCAAGAGAGGGCTTTTTGAGGATGGGTGTGATTGAAACGTGTTTAAAGCCTAAAGAGAATACACTAGTTTATAGTGATATGTTGAAGAGATGGTTTAGGGCTGGGATGAGGACTGCGGTGATGTTGGGGATGAGGTGTGATGGGAGTGGGTCAAGTTCACAAGGGGGTTAGATGTGATCTTGAGAGTAGAGTGGAAAAATGATCTTCTGTCATGGGAGAGAAGCTGGATTTGGAGTAAGAGAGCTGAGTAGCTATGATGAGGGGCTGTGAGGATTGTGGGCCAAAGCTTGCTCTGATGTTGTCAATATTCTGCTTGAAGAAACTGGCAAAGTATTCAGCTGAGATGAGACTTTGTTTTAAAATAATTTTTGAAAATTGCCAATTTTTCAAAATTCTCATCAAATTTCTGATAAATTCATAAATAAATGCAAGTTTTATCGACATAAATTTATCTCTAACATAAAGAACAATATGTCACAAAAATAAATTGTAGAATCTATAAACATTCCAGAGTAATAACGACAGGTGACACAGGGCAGAATTGAAAAACGGGGCTTAGATATTTAGGGGCTTAGATATTTAGGGGCTTAATAAGTGAAAAACACTCCAAAATATAACAGCATACCCTAAAAAAACATAATACTCTGTGCTGCATAGTGTAAACAGGATTTGTTTTTAAATCCCAATCATTACACTATAATAGAAATTCTGACTGCTGCGGTAAGACAATATGCTGCCAAAACGCACAAAACCCTGCACATGAGCTTAACTAAGCCTAATATAAAATTCTATGGAAAGAATGTAATAAAATATAACAGATTAATGTAATTAGGCTGCCTTAAAATCTACGACTATGCTAAATGTGGATGTAGAAGAAAGCAGTCGCTGCCACTTTTTCTCTCTACTTTAAAATAAAATAGAAATTCTATTAAATGTAAAATTGCAGTTCCGCTTGTGAATGGCTGACACAGCTCTAATTATCTCATTAATGGAGCTCACATCTCGGTATACATGGGGACATCTACATAGATACCTGAGTATCCCGCATCTGAATCTATTTGTCATTGTGTTTAATGGCTGCTCCTCTCGCAGTCTACATAGTGCAAATGATGTAGTTTAATAGTGCCGCTGCGGTGGCGAGCTCTGCTTGTTATTTTAAGGCAGTGATGCAGATCACAGAGGATATCTTTGGTCTAGCTTGCTTAGCAGATGTCTACAGATCACTTTATGTTAATTTCAACATAAAATCTAATATATTTCTGGCCTTTTCCTGTTACTTAAATAATTATTTATTGTATGAAGAGAAGTTCCCGAAAGCGCCCCATCTCCCTCATTGATCTAAGTGCGCTTGACATTGCTATTTTCTTGCCTGGTCAGGCTCTTGCTAAAAGTATAATCCCTTCTACTATTTTATCTTGTAAACCAAATAGAAAATATATGTAGAACATAATAGTTGATTTGACGCTGAATATTACCCACATCGGGGTCACCCATGTTCTTCACATCTACAATGGTGACATGTTTAATGGTCATCAAATGTGAGAAGATCTGACGTGAAAATGCGTCTTGTAACAATCTTGTAAATGTTTCCACTTTTGATATGTACCGGACGATATAAAGCCAAGCAGAATGTGAAGGCACTACAAACAGGGATGATTACGGTCAGGGAGCACCTTTAATAGCAAGAGTGGACATCTACATACGGGAAGGCGTAAATATGATCCAATTTAGCATTATGTCCTCGTCACATTATTGACTTCTTATTATTCTAAACTTAAGGGTACTTTACGCGCTGCGATATCGGTACCGATATCGCTAGCGAGCGTACCCGCCCCCGTCGGTTGTGCGTCACAGGCAAATCGCTGTCCGTGGCGCACAATATCGCTAACACCCGTCACACGGACTTTCCTTCCCTGCGACGTCGCTCTAGCCGGCGAACCGCCTCCTTTCTAACGGGGAGATGAGCAGCTGGAACATGCTGCCCACCTCCTTCCTTCCTCATTGCCGGTGGACGGAGGTAAGGAGATGTTCGTCACTCCTGCAGTGTCACACATAGCGATGTGTGATGCCACAGGAATGAGGAACAACATCGCTAGTGCCCAAACAATGATATTTGGTGTTTGAACGACCTCTCCCAAACCAACGATTTTTACCACTTTTGTGATCGTTGAAGGTCGCTCGTACGTGTCACACGCTGCGATGTCGCTAACGCCACCGGATGTGCGTCACAAACACCGTGACTTCGACGATAAATCGTTAGCGATGTCGCAGCGTGTAAAGTACCCTTTACTGTAAGCATCACTCCATTAAAGCTTTCATAGTTTTTCTCATACCATGAAAAAGCACCAACTGTACAGAGATCTTAAGGGGATTCTGTAGACTTACTAATATATTGATGGCCTAACCTCAAGATAGCTCAAGTAATATAAGATTGGTGGTGGTCCTACACCTGGCACCCCCCACTGATCAACTATGTGGAGCGCCAGACAGTGGCTGGTAATAAACTGTCAGTAGAACCAAACAGCACAGTGCCATATAGTATCTAGTGGCTGTTCCTGGTTACTGCAGATTGGATATTATTGAAGTGAATAGGAGCTGAGCTGCAGTACCAAAAAACAGCTACTACAGTGTACGAAGCTGAAAATAGCTGTTCAGTTGGTTGTCAGGATACTTCAATCTGACATTGACGATGTGGCGCCCCTGAGGCTTCCGTCGCCACAGGTCATTGCACCCCATCCAGCGGTGTGATGCCCCATTCTGAGAGAGGAAGAGAGTGAACTCCGGTCCCCTGGTAAATCCACACTACACCCATTGTTAGGTACATACTGGGACCAGGGAAAGTGGCAGTTACCCCCCCATGCTGCATGCTGGGAGGGGCCGTAAGACCCATCCCTGCTCCTATAGGGTACAGCTTAGCAACTGGGGAGGTGGGAGGAGCCATCTGAGAGCAGACAAAGGAAGGAAGGTCACGTTTAGTCAGTCTACCTCAGGGAGTGAGAGAGTGAGCATGTAGTTGGAGAAGAAGAACAAGAGAAAGGAGGGAGGAGGAGGCCTGCTGGAGGCAGGCAAGGAGGAGAAAAGAAAGAAAGAAAGAAGGAAAGAAAGCTCCAAGTCAGGCAGGAGCAGAGAAACAGAAGGAGACGCTTCCTGGTGAAGATCCTGGGACCCAGAGGTCCAGGTGACACCACGTCGGAGACAGAAGGAGTCGCAGGGCCACGGGTAGTCCTAGAGGTACCACGAGCAGTCCTAGAGGTACCAAGGAGAGGGCCTAGAGGTGCCACGGGTAGTTGTAGGCTGCGGTGGCCTGTTCCACATTAACATCGGTGGAGTGATCAAGCTGCGACAGGGGACGGTCCCTAGAGACTGGAGGAGTGCAAAGACAATCTCCAAACAGTAAAAACCGAGGCCCAGGGAACGTTGTAGACTCCCAGGGCCAGAACCCATAGCAGACTTCCAGAAAAGGGGTAATCAGCCGACAGGTGACCCCCCAGCCTGGAGGCTGTAGTGGAGGCCAAGCCAGGTCCATCCTAACAAAGGCAAGGCTAAGGAAGACAGCAGAAGAAAGAGACACTAAGAGAAGGGTACCGGCTTTCACTCTCAGAATCACCCAGAAACGGCGGAGGTCCCTGACAGTGGTCCCAGCAGTCCAAGGGTCCCTACAGCTGTGACAAGAACTGTGAGTAAAGAACTTGAACTGCACCCTTGAAGTGGTCTCTGTTATTTCAGCTGCATAGACACTCACAAGCACCAACCGTCCCCCGGGCATCGCTCCACCTGTGGGGAGCAGTACCACCATTGCTGCCATAACATCATCCCGGAGGCCTCACACAGCAGCGGCGGCTTAATAGCCGCATACCACAGGTGGCGTCACGAACACAAACTTTATTCACCAAGCCACATATTTTACTGACACCCACCAGGGCCACGGAGCTGGGCCCAGCCACCACTGACTACCACCGGACTAGTCCGGCCCGGCACCGGGTGTCCCACAGCCCTGGGGTGGGCGAGTCAAACTTTGGCGTCACGAACAGGATTTCGTGCCCGGTTACACCGGGTACTGTGCGCCTGAAGAATCGTGAAATAGCCTGTGTTTACTGTGAGAAACTGCCGCCATTGAAGTCACTGAGCGCGGGAAGAAGGGGGGCGTGCAAGAAGAAAGGGCGCGAAGAGAAGCCCCGCCCACTTGTCCAAGAAAAGAGCGCGAAGTGGTGCCCGCCATAGAAGGTGGAAGAAGAAGAAATGGCGACCAGATAAGCTGGCCGGCTGGCAGAGAGAGAGAGTCTAAATGCCAGACCAGCAGATAAAGAAAATGTACCTTATCGCAAACGGAGTGATGCTGGTCGTGATGGGCTGGGCGCCAGTCTGGCACCAGATGTTAGTGCAGCCTCCGGCCCCGCCTCCGAGAAGGGAAAGGGAGCAGCCGAGTGGCGTGGTCGAGCACCCGAGCAGTGTTCCAGGCAGCATTCCCCAGGTCGGTAGCATGGCGGAGGAGCTGCAGCAAGGAGCACCAGGGACCGGAAGAGTGGATCCCGAGCTGGACCTGCTGAGAGAAGAAGTGCGAGTCCTGGCCCGGAGGCTGAGTAGTGTGGAAGTGGAGGCGGACCGGCAGAAAGAAACGCCGAGGGTGCCGGAGGATCTGGAGCGGTGGATGGATGCCGCGGAGCGGAAGCAGGGTGAGCAACCAGAAACCCCGTCCAGTCCGGACCCAGGGCCCCGCCACGCGCCCCCGCTTAGCCCCTTCACTGACCCCCTGGCCTTCCCAGCCTACCCCGCGGACGCTCGGTGGGGCACCGGAGGCCTGCCTGAGACCCCCGCAGACGGAGCCTGGGGAGGGGTGAACCCTGAACAACTAGCGGGCCCCCTGCCGAGTCCCCTTGTGAGCCTCCTGGGAATGGCATCCCCGGGAGTGAATTGGGACGCAGCACCCATTGAAAGCAGGGGACTGCAGCGGCCGCTGCTCCCCAAGGAAACTCCCCTGGCCAACGAGCTGACGTGCCGGAGGCTGGTAGTAGAGTACCAGAGGGAGCGGGAACTCCAGGAGGAGAAATGGAGGGCCCGAGAAGCCGCTAATCTGGCCTCCAAAGAAGAAGTCAGGAAGGCCCTGAAGGGATCCGAGGGCCCAGTGCGACGGGGCCTAGTAGTGGACTTCAGACAAGCTGGTGGCTGGGTCTTTATAAGGGAGCCCGGTCTGGGCAAGGACGTGTTTGTAGCCCGAAGAGACATCGAGGAGCACCTGCCCAGAGGCCACCCAGGGCGCGATGCCAAGCCAGGTGATGTGGTGGAGTATACACGGCTGATGGGGGACCGTGGATGGTACGCGCTGCATGTACATATCCTGCGGGAATAAGCGGCCCCAGAAGAGCCGGAGTGGCGCCGCACAGTGCAAGAGCGCAGCATCTCCCCTAGCAGCAGCACCACCTCAAGGCAGACCCAGGCCACAGAACTGAGCAGAGGTCCTGCGACAGCCACTCAGGAGACGCAGACCAGGATCTCCATGGCGTGTGTGATGCAGGGAGCCCGGCCAAAGCAGGGCCCTAGAGACCACAGCAACAGCCCCCTGCAGACAAGCAGCCCTCTGCAGCAGCGCCGTGCAACACCTGCAAGCAGTCCCACTCCAATCCAGGCTGCAGAACAGCGCAGAAGGTCAGGGACCAGCGCCCAGGGGACCCAGACGATGATATCGTCAGCGTACCTGCTGCCAGGAGCAATGCCGGAGTGGGACCCTCGCATCTACCCTCGTGAGTAAAGATGAAGAGATGCTGAACTGTATATAGCCCCTGTCTGCCCCTCATTCTTTTTGAAGAAGTCCCTTTTGTTCTGCCCCTCATTCTTTTTGAAGAAGTCCCTTGTGTTCTGCCCCTCATTCTTTTCGAAGATGACATCCTTTCCTGATGTACTGCCCCTCATGCTTTTTGAAGACGTCACCCCCATGTTTATGTGTTACCGGGCCACTGAACTGGAATGTGGGCCCCGGTGAATGTGTATGTGTCTTATGTAACCAGGCCA
This sequence comes from Anomaloglossus baeobatrachus, assembly GCF_048569485.1. Classification (NCBI taxonomy): domain Eukaryota; kingdom Metazoa; phylum Chordata; class Amphibia; order Anura; family Aromobatidae; genus Anomaloglossus; species Anomaloglossus baeobatrachus. The sequence continues at coordinate 104,931,827 of NC_134362.1, forward strand.
TTGGACTTAATGGCTGGTTGATTTTGTCCCATTGTTGATTGAAAGAAATGAACTGCCGGGCTACTGGACTTGTTGTAGCCGAAAATGTATATAGTTGCACCCGTTGTGCCCCCTACCAGAATTATGGGGGATGTGCCCGAACCGTGCAATGAACTGAAAGTGCACACATAGTTTCTTTATAAGAAGTTGCAACGTTAAAGTATTTGTGCCTCCCATAAAGGGAAGAAATGTTAATTGCTTTATTGCTTTGCATAACAAAAATTTTGCAGTTTCTCCACATGTTTTTGTTGTTTTTCAGCCCGAGGACGTGCTGGGATTTGCTGTGGGGGAGTGTGGCACCCCTGAGGCTTCCGTCGCCACAGGTCATTGCACCCCATCCAGCGGTGTGATGCCCCATTCTGAGAGAGGAAGAGAGTGAACTCCGGTCCCCTGGTAAATCCACACTACACCCATTGTTAGGTACATACTGGGACCAGGGAAAGTGGCAGTTACCCCCCCATGCTGCATGCTGGGAGGGGCCGTAAGACCCATCCCTGCTCCTATAGGGTACAGCTTAGCAACTGGGGAGGTGGGAGGAGCCATCTGAGAGCAGACAAAGGAAGGAAGGTCAAGTTTAGTCAGTCTACCTCAGGGAGTGAGAGAGTGAGCATGTAGTTGGAGAAGAAGAACAAGAGAAAGGAGGGAGGAGGAGGCCTGCTGGAGGCAGGCAAGGAGGAGAAAAGAAAGAAAGAAAGAAGGAAAGAAAGCTCCAAGTCAGGCAGGAGCAGAGAAACAGAAGGAGACGCTTCCTGGTGAAGATCCTGGGACCCAGAGGTCCAGGTGACACCACGTCGGAGACAGAAGGAGTCGCAGGGCCACGGGTAGTCCTAGAGGTACCACGAGCAGTCCTAGAGGTACCAAGGAGAGGGCCTAGAGGCGCCACGGGTAGTTGTAGGCTGCGGTGGCCTGTTCCACATTAACATCGGTGGAGTGATCAAGCTGCGACAGGGGACGGTCCCTAGAGACTGGAGGAGTGCAAAGACAATCTCCAAACAGTAAAAACCGAGGCCCAGGGAACGTTGTAGACTCCCAGGGCCAGAACCCATAGCAGACTTCCAGAAAAGGGGTAATCAGCCGACAGGTGACCCCCCAGCCTGGAGGCTGTAGTGGAGGCCAAGCCAGGTCCATCCTAACAAAGGCAAGGCTAAGGAAGACAGCAGAAGAAAGAGACACTAAGAGAAGGGTACCGGCTTTCACTCTCAGAATCACCCAGAAACGGCGGAGGTCCCTGACAGTGGTGCCAGCAGTCCAAGGGTCCCTACAGCTGTGACAAGAACTGTGAGTAAAGAACTTGAACTGCACCCTTGAAGTGGTCTCTGTTATTTCAGCTGCATAGACACTCACAAGCACCAACCGTGCCCCGGGCATCGCTCCACCTGTGGGGAGCAGTACCACCATTGCTGCCATAACATCATCCCGGAGGCCTCACACAGCAGCGGCGGCTTAATAGCCGCATACCACAGGTGGCGTCACGAACACAAACTTTATTCACCAAGCCACATATTTTACTGACACCCACCAGGGCCACGGAGCCGGGCCCAGCCACCACTGACTACCACCGGACTAGTCCGGCCCGGCACCGGGTGTCCCACAGCCCTGGGGTGGGCGAGTCAATGACCTATCCTAAAGACAGGTTCTATATTTTTATATATATATATATATATATATATATATATATAAAATATAGATATGATAAGTATACTATATAATATAATATAGATATATACTTTAGATATATATACTATATAATATAGATATAATAAGTCTAAAAAATCCCTTTAAACCTTCTGCACCACATACCTAGCCTGGAGCTATAAGAAAAAAGTTTTCAGCTCACCCGGCTACTGGACTACCTGGTTCCTCTTTCAGGGACGGTGCAAGAAAGTCGGCTTCGTGTTCAAGGAGGCAAGTTGCAGGAATAATAGAAAGATTCTTTCCAGCATCACGTCCACATGCCTGTATGGTATAACTTTGTCATGTGAGCCTCAGAAGACTTGGCACCAACATCACCATGGGATTATGGGAAGTATCTTTTACTTTCATTTTACATTAGGGAATATAGTATTTAACCCCTTTACAACCTTGGATGTACAGTTGAAACCAGAAGTTTATATACAGTATCTAAAAAGACACATATGCTTGTTTTTCCACTATCTGATGTTTAGCTCACCGAGCGAGCAGGGATGTTAGTGAACCAACTGGGCCACAGCACACAGAAAACCCAGTGGGGCTTGACTACGAACCTACACCAGGTTTTCTCCAGAGCCCCTGATGGTGAAAATTTTACGCTGCAGGTGTGAGTCCAGGTGCCACTCGGGAGACTGGTGCTGCAACGGCTGACCCCAGTGGTATGGGAGAGACAGTCTCTAAAATAGACTACAGAAGCAGCCAGTATCTGGTTTCCAGCCGGGATGGATGGATAGATGGACGGATGGCTGATACAGCGTCAGCGACCGATGTGGATCCTTGCAGAGACGAATAATGTGTAAGCCAGTTGGCGTGGATGGTAGCGGCAGCAGAGGAACAAAGGTAGGCACAGCACTGAAATACAAACAAGTGTCAGCAGCAGACAGCACTATATCAGCAGCAGCACTAAGTGACCTGACAACTAGAAATGAAATGATACCTTCCATAGGGCAGAGGTGCAGTAAGTACCTTCAGCCTCTCAGCTGACCTGGGAGGCACTTCCGGGTTAGGAGGATGCTAGCCCTTTAAGAAAGGGAACGTGGTCATGAGCACACCCTACGGGCAGAGGCAGGAAGCCTGCAAGGTGTACAGATGCTCCAGGAGGCAGCAGCATGGTACAGGGAAAAGACCGCCACTGCATGATGCCTGCACAGATGAGGAAACCGAGAGAAGCAGGAGAGTGTGAGGATGCCGGCATGGGCCTTACATCTGACATGGTACCAGAATAACCTGTTTTAGGTGTCAAGGGGTATGAAATGACAGAACAGGGGCTCCTAGGCTGGCCCTCAGACTTGAGACCCTGTGCTGTCCCTTATCTCAGAGGCAGGCTTGAAGGTAGCCAGAAATAGTAAAATATGTAACCCCAGCACTCAAATGAAGGCAAGAAGAATTTAATATATATGCAAGTGGATTTATTGACACTGCAAAGAGAACCTAAACCAGAGCAACACCACCGACGTTTCGGCATAGAGCCTTTCTCAAGGTAGTTGCATAACTGGTAAGAACTGGAAAGCGCGGGTCCCAGAGGACAGCCGGAGTGCATACAGAGAGGTAAGGTTCACAATTGCAGATTGTGTTCGTAAGTAGGAGGGTGACAAGGTCTCTGTGAGAGGTGAATGGACGCCTGCAGGGATGGCCTGTGGAGCACAGCAAATGGCTGGGATAGTGGCAGCAGCGGCATGGGCCTTACATCTGACATGGTACCAGAATAACCTGTTTTAGGTGTCAAGGGGTATGAAATGAGAGAACAGGGGCTCCAAGGCTGGCCCTCAGACTTGAGACCCTGTGCTGTCCCTTATCTCAGAGGCAGGCTTGATGGTAGCCAGGTCTGAGCCTCCAGTGTAACCCTGACTCCTGTCTGAGAATCTGGTCTTACTCCCCTTCTCCCTCACCCTTTGAGATGGGCTGAAACACAGTAACAAAATCCCACAGAAATGACATGGACAGGGGAGAATGAAAACTCGTGCACTCAAGCACAAAGGAAAGACAATGTGTGTACAGGGGATTAAAGAAAAAGGAAGGAAGTAGATGCATGACAGGGAAGCTACCATACCACTTAAAAAATTCTTATATATATGTGCATACATATATGAGAGACGGGTTTTAGCCGCGCTAAAAAACCACTGTTAGCAGGGTATTAATTAAAGATCTCTTTTATTACAGCATTCCAACGCGTTTCAGAGACATAAGCCGTTTCCTTCTTCAGGGAAAAAGAGAAAAAGAGAAAATATCTTATATTTTTTCCCTGAAGAAGGAGACGACTTATGTCTCTGAAACGCGTTGGAATGCTGTAATAAAAGAGATCTTTAATTAATACCCTGCTAACAGTGGTTTTTTAGCGCGACTAAAACCCGTCTCTCATATATGTATGCACATATATATAAGAATTTTTTCACTACGTTTTTTACGGAGCCGCTGCTTGAACCACGCTGACACTCACATGCTCTACAAGGGGTTGTGACTGGCACAACCTCATCAGGTGAGTGTACCCATCTTTACTTTTTCACACGGTTATTACCGGGTAAGACCCTAATGCGCCTTTGTCTCCCCTTCTCCAGCATACCACTTAAAAAACATTTACAGATCACTATGAACTGGATTACCACAAAGACCGGAATTGCTGGAGCTATGCTGAAGCTGTTATCGGCTCTGAGTAGCAAGGTCCAGGATCTTATATAGGAAGGAGACGGCTGTGATTGGTAGTAAGCATGCTGAGCTACTAGCAGAGTTCCCCAGGCTAGCAGGAATTAATTCCTGCAGGACTGAGGAACAGTGCACATGAAACAGCTGACGCCTAGCTCTGGCTGCACAACTAGGAGACATCAGGTTGCCTGTGAGGCTCTGCAGTCTGAACAAGACCTGACGCCACTGTGAAACCTAATGAATCTGGAACCAAACATCATATGACATTAGGTCAAGTAGGATTATTTATATTTGCCAAATGGCAGAATGATGAGAAAGAGAGCATATTTTAAGGCATTTGTATTACATTCTGCAAATCCAAATGTTTACATATATTAAGGCGGGCTTTGCACGTTGCGACATCGCAAGCCGATGCTGCGATGTTGCACGCGATAGTCCCCGTCGCAGGTACGATATCTTGTGATAGCTGGCGTAGCGAAAATTATTACTACGCCAGCTTCACATGCACTCACCTGCCCTGCGACAGTCGCTCTGGCCGGCGACCCACCTCCTTCCTAAGGGGGCGGGTCGTGCGGCGTCATAGCGACGTCACATGTCAGGCGGCCAATAGCGGCAGAGGGGCGGAAATGAGCAGGATGTAAACATCCCGCCCACCTCCTTCCTTCCGTATAGCCGCCGGCGGCAGGTAAGGAGATGTTCCTCGCTCCTGCGGCTTTACACTCAGCAATGTGTGCTGCCGCAGGAACGAGGAACAGCATCGTACCTGTTGCGGCAGCGTAATTATGAAAAAGTCGGAGCCTGCACCGATGATACGATAACGACGCTTTTGCGCTCATTAATCGTATCATCTAGGATTTACACACAACGATGTCGTCACCGGATGTGCGTCACTTTCGATTTGACCCCACCGACATCGCACGTGCGATGTTGCAACGTGCAAAGCCGCCCTTCGAGTACTGTGCATTTAAACAATATGGGACAGCCTATATGATGATGTCATGTCTTTGGAAGCTTCTGGTTTATTGGCAACATCTGAGTTAATTAGAGACACACCTGTGGATGTATTTTAATGCACACCTGAAATACACTGCTTCTTTGTGTAGCATCATAGGAAAGTCAAAAGAAATCAGCCAAGATCTCAAGTAGAGAATTGGACTTGCACAAATCTGATTCATCTTTGGGTGCAATTTCCACATACCTAAACATGCCTCGTTCATCAATACAAACAATTATATGCAAGTACAAACAAGATGGGAATGTCCAGCCATCATACAGCTCAGGAAGGAGATAGGTTCTGAGTACCAGAGATGAACGTGCTTTTGCCAGATATGTACATATCAACCCAAGAACAAAAGCAAAAGACCTTCTGAAGATGCTAGCGGAAGCTGGTAAGATTGTGTCATTATCCACAGTGAAACGAGTACTGTATCAACATGGGCTGGAAGGTTACTCTGCCAGGAAGAAGCCATTACTCCAAAAGAAACACAAAAAAAGCCAGATTAATGTTGCAAATTCACACATGAACAAAGACTAATTTTTGGAGACATGTCCTGCGGTCTGTCAAAACTAAAATTGAACTGTTTGGCCATTTTGACCGTCATTACATTTAGGGGAAAAGGGAGAAGCTTTGAAGCCTAAGAAGACCATCCCAACTGTGAAACACGGAGGTGGCAGCATCATGTTGTAGAGTTGTTTTGCTGCAGGAGGGAATGGTGCACTTCACAAAGTATATGGCATCATGAGGAAAGAAGATTTTAAGATTATATAGCAATACTGTAGCAACATCTCAAGACATCAGCCATGAACTTAAAGCTTGGGTGGAAATCGGTCTTCCAAATGGATAATGACCTGAAGCATATTGCAAAACTGGTTACAAAGTGATTTAAGGATAACAAAGTCAATGTTTTGGAGTGGTCATCACAAAGACCTGATCTCAATCCTATTGAAAATTTATGGTCAAAGCTGAAAAGGCAGCTGCGTCCAAGGCGACCTACAAACATGGCTCAGTTACACCAGTCCTGTCAGGAGGAATGGGCCCAAATTCCGACAAACTATTGTGAGAAGTTTTTGGAAGGAAATCCAAAATGTTTGACCCAAGTCAAACAGTTTAAGGGCAATGGTATCCAGGGCCCCCTCAGGGCATTACAACCGTGACTTATATATGGGGCCCGGGCTGACAGCCCGGGCCTCTACTTTTTCATTCCTCTGCTCATTGGGCCCCGTGGGGTGGGGGTGTTCACATCACCACAATTCAGGGTCACCATCAGGGCAATAATGGGGGCCTGGGCATCTCTTTGAGAGCTGCCCTCTCTTCTTGCTCTGCACTGATCTATGTGATCGATGCAGAGCAGGACAAGAACGGAGGCTGCAGGAGCTAAAAAGGTGAAGGACCTTCTGCCTGAGTAAATTCAGGACCTTTCAGGTCATCTGACTGATCATGTGCCTGATCACATGACCGGAAACGTGTTCAACTGCTGCAGCCTCTATTAATGTCCCATTGGCTCCTTTCCTGCTCTCTACTGATCAGGAACTGCAAGATGAGGTAATATGTAAGTAAATGTGTCTGTTGTAGGGCTGTGTGTGTATATGTGCATGTAGTCTGCATGTAGCAAGGCTGTATATGTCTATTGACCTGCAGCAGAGCCATGTATGTCTATGGGCATGTAGCACAGCCGTGTATGTCTATGTGGATGTAGCAGAGCCATGTATATATAATATACAGTATATATACTGCAGAAAGACACTAACAATAGATTTGAGATAAATTGTAGAGTTTCATCTAGCGTATCACTCCAAAAGGCGGTCTCGTGTGATTAAAAAGTAACTTTTATTTTTACAATAATAAAAAAAGCCATCTTTCTTGTCTTTGACAGACTATTGCGTATTCTTAGATGTTCACTTCAGACTACGCGTTTTGACGTGCTAGACGTCTTCATCATGATCGACCATGAAGAAATATAAAAGATAGCTTTTTTCTTATTGCAAAAATAAAAGTTACTTTTTAATCACACGAGACCGCCTTTTGGAGTGATACGCTGGATGAAACTCTACAATTTATCTTGACATCTGGGTGTGCTTCCACCACTCCCTCCCATGTCGGATCCTCCTGAGTCCATAGCCATCTAACCGGACAACTGATTAGGGTAAGCTGACATTTGCATTTTTTTGGATAACAATAGATTTATTACCTCCCTTTTTTACCCTAGTACATTTAAAATTAGTAATAATGACCTCCCCCCTTCACAACTCCATGGAAGTTTTAATAGGAAAAATGTTTTTTCTATTTTTGCTGTGTAAACTTGGTCTGAGTCATATGGGAAAGAGCGTCTTATAGTCCAAAAAATATGGTACTTCGCTTTATTAAGCCCCAGTCATAGCCACAGCTACTTAAAAGTATGGCCACCGAAGAGGGGGATGGCTATGTGTGATATCAGACACTGCCGGCCTGCCCTTTGTTCATTGTTGTGAAGTTTGTACTGGGCATGTGGTAAAGAAGCTGCCATGCAAAGTACAAACAGGATCGCACTGGAATACAAATGTCACCACGAGGAGAGACGATCCTCCAATCACCGTCGAGCGCCAGGACTCCATTTGAATGTTGCGTCTTCAGCATCGGAGCCGCTCGTAAGTATAATCTGTGTGTGTTTGTCTTTCGGTTTCTGTTTCCGGCTCATACACAGCACTATACTATACAGTATATGCAGGTGCACCCTACAGTCTGCATTATGTCTTTGTATACTTTATGTACAGTGCTGGCCAAAAGTATTGGCACCCCTGCAAATCTGTCAGATAATACTCAGTTTCTTCTTGAAAATGATTGCAATCACAAATTCTTTGGTATTATTATCTTCATTTATTTTGCTTGCAATGAAAAAACACAAAAGAGAATGAAACAGAAATCAAATCATTGATCATTTCCCACAAAACTCCAAAAATGGGCCAGACAAAAGTATTGGCACCCTTATCCTAATACTTGGTTGCACAACCTTTAGCCAAAATAACTGCGAACAACCGCTTCCGGTAACAATCAATGAGTTTCTTACAATGCTCTGCTGGAATTTTAGACCATTCTTCTTTGGCAAACTGCTCCAGGTCCCTGAGATTTGAAGGGTGCCTTCTCCAAACTGCCATTTTGAGATCTCTCCACAGGTGTTCTATGGGATTCAGGTCTGGACTCATTGCTGGCCACTTTAGTAGTCTCCAGTGCTTTCTATCAAACCATTTTCTAGTGCTTTTTCAAGTGTGTTTTGGGTCATTGTCCTGCTGGAAGACCCATGACCTCTGAGGAAGACCCAGCTTTCTCACACTGGGCCCTACATTATGCTGCAAAATTTCTTGGTAGTCTTCAGACTTCATAGTGCCATGCACACGGTCAAACAGTCCAGTGCCAGAGGCAGCAAAGCAACCCCAAAACATCAGGGAATCTCCGCCATGTTTGACTGTAGGGACCGTGTTCTTTTCTTTGAATGCCTCTTTTTTTTTCCTGTAAACACTATGTTGATGTTTTTTCCCAAAAAGCTCTACTTTTGTCTCATCTGACCAGAGAACATTCTTCCAAAACGTTTTAGGCTTTCTCAGGTAAGTTTTGGCAAACTGCAGCCTGGCTTTTTTATGTCTCGGGGTAATAATAATAATAATAATTTTAATAATAATTTTATTCATTTATATAGCGCTATTAATTCCACAGCACTTTACATACATTGGCAACACTGTCCCCATTGGGGCTCACAATCTAAAGTCCCTATCTGTATGTCTTTGGAGTAAGAAGTAGGGTCTTTCTGGGTATCCTACCATACAGTCCCTTTTCATTCAGACGCCGACAGATAGTACGGGTTGACACTGTTGTACCCTCACACTGCAGGGCAGCTTGAACTTGTTTGGATGTTAGTCGAGGTTCTTTATCCACCATCTGCACAATCTTGCATTGCATCACAGAGACAAAAGCAGTGAGTGTGAAATGGCACCTACCTAGGTCCATTCCTCTACTGGTGCCAGGAGACGGACAGCAGCATAAGCCGCACAAAGCTCCTACCTGCGTTCGCTCCACTAGTGTGCGAGGACACGAACCACTAAATATGGCACCTGCCTAGGTCCGCTCTTCTAGTGGTGCAAAAGAGACGGACAGCAGCATAAGCCACACAAAGCTCCTACCTGCGTTCGCTCCACTAGGGTGCGAGGACACGAACCACTAGATATGGCACCTGCCTAGGTCCGCTCTTCTAGTGGTGCAAAAGAGACGGACAGCAGCATAAGCCGCACAAAGCTCCTACCTCTGTTCGCTCCCCTAGTGTGCGAGAATACGAACAACTGCCAGACGCAGTATAAGGAACGTTACCCTAGCGGCAACGTCCACCTACGAGTAGAATCACAAGGCCCAGCTGACCATGTGCCTCAGGCACCTGCCTATGTCCGCTCCACTAAGAGGTAAGGATACGGACTGCAGCCGAAGCTGTAAGGTATAAGAACGCTACCCTGCCGGTAGCGCTCACCTAGCATAGACAGAGAGATGCCTAGAGGGACGTGCACAGGGCGTCTACCCTCATGCATGAACCAAGAGGACTGAGCGCCGGGCGGCGTGCGTCAGGGTCTTATATAGACTCTGTGCCTCATCCAAGATGGAGGACACCAGAGCCAATCTGCTACCAGAATGAAACGCTGGCCTATCACCGAGCAAAGCATCACAAGCACATGACCAGCGACCAATCGGCACAGAAGGTGTCAGAGACATGTGACCACGTGTCACAAGCACATGACCAGTGACCAATCAGATTAGAAGGTGTCAGAGACATGTGACCTCGTGTCACAAGCACATGACCAGTGACCAATCAGCTTAGAAGGGGTCAGAGACATGTGACCTCGTGTCAGCAATGATGTCACCCGCACATGTGCAATGGCTCCAAGATAGGACTTAGTCTCCAGCGCTTGCACATGTGCAGTAGCAAGAAATCCGGACATAGTCTCCAGAGCCACAGCAACCGTAACAGTACCTCCCCCTCAAGGGCACCCCTCCCGGCGACGCAGGTAATCGGCAACTAAGTCGGGAGCATGGACAGCCTCCTCAGGCTCCCAAGAGCGATGTTCCGGGCCATTGCCCTCCCAATCTATCAAGAAGAACCTGCGCCCTCTAACCATCTTAGAACCAACTATGGCTCGTACCTCATAGCTAGAGCGAGAGGAATCAGAGGCAGGAGAGTGTACTTCACGAGCGTGAGGTAAAATAGCCGGCTTTAGCAGTGAAACATGGAATTTGTCATGGATCCTAAGATGGACGGGTAACTTCAATTGGTAGACTACAGGATTTACCTGTCGAAGAACCTCATAAGGACCCAGGAAGCGAGGAGCAAATTTGACAGAGCTCACTCTAAGTTTCACGTGTTTAGCAGAGAGCCACACAAAATCCCCTGGAGAAAAGACAGGAGCCGGGCGATGAAACCGATCGGACACCGTCTTCATACGGTCCTTAGCTGCTTGTATCGACTCTTGAGTCCGATCCCAAACCTCTCTGGCATTAGTTGCCCAGTCGGCCACAAGAGGAGAAGGTGCAGCAGCGGGAAACGGTACCGGTACCCTAGGGCGTTGCCCATTATTGAGTACGAATGGTGCCTGCCCAGTGGCCTCAGCCAGCGAATTGTTAAGGGCAAATTCTGCCCAGGGTAGGAGGGAGGACCAGTTATCGTGGTTCTCAGCAACAAAGTGTCGAAGGTATATAATCATGGATTGATTGGTACGCTCAACCAAACCATTGGTCTCCGGATGGTATGCCGAAGAGAGATTCAACTCAATTTGCAGAAGGCAACAAAGATCTCGCCAGAAACGGGAAGCAAATTGCGGGCCTCTATCACAAATGATACGATCTGGCATCCCGTGAAGCCTAAAGACATGCTTGAGGAATAGTTTGGCTAGTACCCTGGAAGACGGGATTCTCGATAACGGTACGAGATGAACCATCCGGGAGAAATGGTCCGTAATGACCCACACAAATCTATGTCCCTGTGAACACGGAAGATCACCCACAAAGTCCATGCCTACCACCTCCCATGGTCTATCTGGCACTGGTAAAGGATGCAAGAGCCCAGCCGGTCTCTGCCGTAATGGACGGTTGCGAGCACACGAATAGCAGGAACCGTCATATCTCTTGACATATGAATTATTTTCCTGAGGAAGGAGACGGAGATGTCTCTGAAACGCGTAGAATTATGAAATAAAGGAAATCTTTTTCATCTATAACATCAGTGGTTTTTAGCGCGGCTTTTAAACCGGTTTTCTCTTTACCTGACCTATATTTTATATACTGCATTCCGGGGCCGCTGCTAAACCACGAAAAGGCACTCACATGCGATCATAAGGAGTTGTGACTTTCACAACCCTATCAGGTGAGTGTACCTCTTTCTGTCTGTCTACCCTCATACCGGGTAAGACCCTATTGCGCGTTTTCCCCCTACAGCTCTACATATCTCTTGACATGGCTGGCTAAGTGTGGCCACCAATACCACCTCTCCAGTAACTCTCGTGTCCGCCTAATACCAAAATGCCCACCCACCTTTGAGGTGTGGGCCCACGACAGTATATCATTCTGTCGATCAGGCGGCACAAAGGTCTTGCCCGGTGGGATTTGGTCTAACGTCACAGGGGAGAGCGTATGAAAAACCCTGGAGGGAAGGATAAGACGAGGTTCCTCAATCTCTTCCTGGGTAGAAACCATAGAGCGAGACAGGGCGTCTGCCTTGTTATTCTTACTCCCAGACAGATAGTTGATGGAGAAGTGAAAGCGGGAGAAAAACAAGGACCAGCGGGCTTGGCGAGGATTCAGACGCTGAGCGGTTTGTAAGTACGTCAGATTCTTATGGTCTGTATAGACCTGGAAAGGATGTTTCGCTCCTTCCAGCAAGTGACACCACTCCTCCAAGGCTAATCTCAGGGCGAGCAGTTCCCTATCCCCAATGGTATAGTTTCTCTCTGCCGGTGAAAAGGTTTTAGCAAAGAAGAAACACGGCCTTTTTCTACCTGCACCGTTCTTTTGATACAAGACCGCACAGCACCCACTGAAGAGGCATCAACCTCCAAGAGGAAGGGCTTGTTCTCATCGGGTCTTTGTAGAACGGGAACAGTTGAAAAGTGTCTTTTTACTGCTTCAAAAGCCTGGGATGTCTCAGTAGACCAGACTTTTGGATTAGCACCTTTCTTAGTCAAGGCCACCAAAGGGGCCACCAAAGTAGAGAAATGGGGTATGAACTGCCTGTAATAATTTATGAATCCTAAGAAGCGTTGCACCGCCTTCAAGGAATGAGGTTCGGACCATTCCAGGACAGCAGAGAGCTTCACAGAATCCATAGCCAGACCCTCTTGTGAGATAATGTAGCCCAAAAAAGGCAAGGATGACTGCTCGAATACACATTTTTCGAGTTTAGCAAACAAGGAGTGCTCCCTTAAATGGGAAAGGACACGAAGATCAGGAGAAAAAATCAGGATGTCGTCCAGATACACCACAACGGAGGATAACAGTAAATCCCTGAACACATCGTTTACGAAGTCCTGAAATACTGCGGGTGCATTACATAAACCAAAAGGCATGACGAGGTATTCATAGTGACCGTCTCGGGTGTTAAAAGCGGTCTTCCATTCGTCACCCTCTCAAATTCGTACCAAGTTATACGCACCCCACAGATCCAACTTCGTAAAAACCTGAGCTCCCCTCAGTCTGTCAAAGAGCTCCGAAATTAAAGGTAACGGGTATTTGTTCTTTATTGTGATTGCGTTGAGACCCCTGTAATCTATGCAGGGACGCAAATCACCCTCTTTCTTCCGAACAAAGAAAAACCCAGCTCCCGCGGGAGAGACAGACTTATGAATGAACCCCTTCTCTAAACTCTCTCTTATATAGGTCGACATGGCCTCCGACTCAGGTATTGACAGGGGGTAAACCCTGCCCTTAGGTGGAACCGAACCTGGGATAAGGTCTATGGCACAGTCATACGGCCTATGGGGTGGAAGAACCTCAGCACCCTGTTTGGAGAACACGTCAGCGAAATCCAAATAGGGTATAGGTATGGGAGAGAGATCAGTTGATGCAACCGCAACGACCTTAGGTGGTAAGGGAAGACATCGGGACTGACATTTCGAACCCCAACTAATAATGCTGTCGGACTCCCAGTCAATGTGAGGAGCATGAGTCTGAAGCCATGGGAGACCCAGAAGGACGTCATCTATACCCTCAGGCAAAACAAGAAAAGAAATCTCCTCTATGTGACCCTGAGGCAGGGAAAGGCGCAAGGGAACTGTCCTCAATGTAATGGAGTTAGACAACATAGTCCCATTAACAACACGGACAGGAATAGGCGCCTCTAACATGATAGAGGGAATATTGTGTCCTTTTACAAATCCTGAGGACACAAAAGTCCCGTCAGCTCCGGAATCCACAAAAGCCATAATAGGCCATGTATTCTCAGAGAATGAGAGCTGACCTGGGATACTACACTTAGAGGGTGCAGAAGACGTCTCTAGTAACCCCCCTCTAATGGTTACTAGGCCTGGGAGTTTCCCTGACGACTAGAACACTTGTTGGCATAGTGCCCAGCCTGACGACATACGTAACATATAGGAGGACCAGACTTCCATAGTCTGGAGGACGTATGACCTAACTCCATAGGAGTGGGAGATGTTTCAGATGCTGAGGAAGATGGTAGTGGACCCTCAACAACTGGAATAGCCCGATGCTTAGGGCATGAGGAAGAGACCTCGAGTCTACGTTCCCTATGGCGTACGTCGATCCTCGTTGCTACTGTGATCAAGTCCTCCAGAGAAGCAGGGACCTCACAAGTAGCAAGAGTATCCTTGACATAGCCTGCCAACCCTCTCCAGAAGATAGGAATCAACACCTTTTCTGGCCAATCTAGTTCTGCCACCAGAGTTCTAAAAGCAATGGCATAAGAACTAGTGGATAATGAACCCTGAGATAAATCGAGAAGAGTTGACCTCTAGGTGTATCTGACACTGACTAATGAAACCATGACATGATCTGGCATCGCCAGAATATCTGTTTAGCAGAGCAAGTCGAGGATCATGTGCAGATGTCACCATGGTCTGAGGTTTATCCTCTATACTCTTGAGCCGTGACTGAAGTACTTGTATGTAACGGTGTAACTGCTGATATTCTGCCATAACTGCCAGACCCTTGGCTCAGTCCTAATGTTACGGGGGGCTGTCTGATAATAAAACCTAAAGGAATGTCAGACAGTCAGGGTCCACCGTGCAAAGACTCTGCTGCAGACTATGGCAGAGGATAAGGGGTATATAAGTGTGCCACTGTAAAAAATAATAGCACAAGTGCAGAGTGCAATACCTCTGTTAAACTCACAGAGGAATATAATTAGAAAATAAAGCAATTCCTCCCTAAAGCTGGTGTCACACTAAACGACAGCGACAACGACGTCGCTGTTACGTCACCATTTTCGGTGACGTAACAGCGACCTTGTAAGTCGCTGTTATGATCGCTGCTTAGCTGTCAAACACAGCAGAAGCAGCGATCATAAGGTCGCTGTGATACATGTTCAGAGAGCAGGGAGCCGCGCTTAGCGCTGGCTCCTTGCTCTCCTGCAGCACACATCGGGTTAATTAACCCGATGTGTGCTGCAGCTACATGTCACAGTTCAGAGAGCAGGGAGCCGCGCTTAGCGCTGGCTCCTTGCTCTCCTGCAGCACACATCGGGTTAATTAACCCGATGTGTGCTGCAGCTACATGTCACAGTGCAGAGAGCAGGGAGCCGCGCGCACTGCTTAGCGCTGGCTCCTTGCTCTCCTTGCTACAGTATACATCGGGTTAATTACCCGATGCATACTGCAGCCACATGTCACAGTGCAGGAGCCGGCGCTGGCAGCAAGAGCGGAGGCTGGTAACCAGCGTAAACATCGGGTAACCAGGGAAAGGTCTTCCCTTGGTTACCCGATGTTTACGCTGGTTACAGCTTACCGCAGCTGCCAGTGCCGGCTCCTGATCGCTTCATTTCGTCGCTCTCTCGCTGTCACACACAGCGATGTGTGTGTCACAGCGGGAGAGTGACGACCAGAAATGAAGCTGGACATTCAGCAACGACCGGCGACCTCACAGCAGGGGCCAGGTCGTTGCTGGATGTCACACACAGCGACAGCGACGGGACGTCGCTGCAACGTCACAGAAAATGGTGACGTAGCAGCGACGTCGTTGTCGTCGTCGTTATGTGTGACACCAGCTTTACTTGGAGGGTGTGTGGAATGATCTCTGTTAAAGATCACAGAGACAAAAGCAGTGAGTGTGAAATGGCACCTACCTAGGTCCGTTCCTCTACTGGTGCCAGGAGACGGACAGCAGCGTAAGCCGCACAAAGCTCCTACCTGCGTTCTCTCCACTAGTGTGCGAGGACACGAACCACTAGATATGGCACCTGCCTAGGTCCGCTCTTCTAGTGGTGCAAAAGAGACGGACAGCAGCATAAGCCGCACAAAGCTCCTACCTCTGTTCGCTCCCCTAGTGTGCAAGGATACGAACAACTGCCAGACGCAGTATAAGGAACGTTACCCTAGCGGCAACGTCCACCTACCAGTAGAATCACAAGGCCCAGCCGGACCATGTGCCTCAGGCACCTGCCTATGTCCGCTCCACTAAGAGGTAAGGATACGGACTGCAGCCAAAGCTGTAAGGTATAAGAACGCTACCCTTCCGGTAGCGCTCACCTAACATAGACAGAGAGATGCCTAGAGGGACGTGCACAGGGCGTCTACCCTCATGCATGAACCAAGAGGACTGAGCGCCGGGCGGCGTGCGTCAGGGTCTTATATAGACTCTGTGCCTCATCCAAGATGGAGGACACCAGAGACAATCCGCTGCCAGAATGACAGCAATGACGTCGCGCTGGCCTATCACCGAGCAAAGCGTCACAAGCACATGACCAGCGACCAATCGGCATAGGTGTCAGAGACATGTGACCACGTGTCACAAGCACATGACCAGTGGCCAATCAGCTTAGAAGGTGTCAGAGACATGTGACCTCGTGTCACAAGCACATGACCAGTGGCCAATCAGCTTAGAAGGTGTCAGAGACATGTGACCTCATGTCAGTGATGATGTCACCCGCACATGTGCAATGGCTCCAAGATAGGACTTAGTCTCCAGCGCTTGCACATGTGCAGTAGCAAGAAATCCGGACATAGTCTCCAGAGCCACAGCAACCGTAACACATGGGCTTTAAACGTCTTGATGACACTGGGCACCGTAGACACAGGAACTTTCAGGTCTTTGGAGATGGACTTGTAGCCTTGAGATTGCTCATGCTTCCTCACAATTTGGATTCTCAAGTCCTCAGACAGTTCTTTGGTCTTCCTTTTTTTCTGCATGCTCAATGTGGTACACACAAGGACACAGGACAGAGGTTGAGTCAACTTTAATCCATGTCAACTGGCTGCAAGTGTGATTTAGTTATTGCCAACACCTGTTAGGTGCCACAGGTAAGTTACAGGTGCTGTTAATTACACAAATTAGAGAAGCATCACATGATTTTACAAACCGTGCCAATACTTTTGTCCACCCCCTTTTTTATGTTTGGTGTGGAATTATATCCAATTTGGCTTTGACAATTTTTTTTTCTTCATTGAAGACATATTAAATTAAGATAATAATACCAAAGCTGACTGACCAACGAGGGGACAAGACCAGTGCGCTACCCACACATACAAATACGCACTAGCTGGTAAATGTGGAAATGTTAAATGCCACAGTTGGTAACGGTCAAGGTGGATAATAGAGGGGCAATAGATGTGTCTTACCTGGATTGCTAGGTGATACTGTGAGTGTCCAAATGACGAACCATAGAAGGCTGGTTAGTGTGTGCACTTGTATTTAGTGGTGGTTTTCTGGATTCTAAAGATGAGTGAAATGTAAGAATGAACAATTATAAATGACAAGTAATGTTCAATAGGATAATAGCAGAGAGCATGTGTCTGAGTACAGGCCAACTGACTAATACAACAAAACCAGTTTCAATAATAATACCTCATGATGTGGATTGGTGATAATATGCTGTAGGTCAGGTTTGTCTTCATAAATATATATAGCTGTAGATAAACACCTGGAAGGAATAATAGTTAAACTTACTTTATTAACCCCTTGGGTGCCCTGTAATGTTCAAGTGAACAAGCTGGGAGTTCAACCACTGTGGTTGATCTCACTAGCCGGGTGTCTTAGTAAGAAAATGGCGAGACAATAGCAGTGATCACACTGCATGTGCCTCTTTTCATTGAGGATCGTAAATACAGTAAACTTACGGTTCCTTATGATTGAGGGGGCGGACTAGCAAACGTCAGCTATGGTGATCGGGCGGACCGTTACTCCGTTTGGAGGAATACCCCATTATCCACCTTGACCGTTACCAACTGTGGCATTTAACATTTCCACATTTACCAGCTAGTGCGTATTTGTATGTGTGGGTAGCGCAGTGGTCTTGTCCCCTCGTTGGTCAGTCTAGTTTATTTTCAGAAGGTATTTGCACGTAACCTTCCATTGACCAGCTGCAGCTCCGCATATTCTCTCCAGCCAAGTGCCTGCTTGAGCGCTGCCGTTTTTCACTCTTTATAATAATACCAAAGCATTTGTGATTGCAATCATTTTCAAGAAGAAACTGAGTATTATCTGACAGAATTGCAGGGGTACCAATACTTTTGGCCAGCACTGTATATAGCGTGGATGTGTGTGTACAATATAGTGCTGTGTATATGTGTCGCCCCAGGGACATCGATCCAGCTTCAGGGACGCCACCGAGTCTTCTTTTAATATGGCAAACAGGTATGTCAGATTTTGTATGTGTCGTGACGCCACTCACGGCTTGCGGTCAGGGATATGGATGACTGCCACTGCAGATATTATGAGCGTCTGGGGCTGATGGGGTCTTCAGTCAGTTGGTGTGGCCTCCCGTGAGTGAGGCAGGCCCCAGGGGCTCAGGTGTGTAGAATAGCGGGCCAGGAATAACTCAGACTCAGTCCAAAAGTCTTTCAACTGTTTTTTACTCACTTCAGTTGTTGTTGTGGTGAGCTGACTCGGGCGATGCTGAGATAAACCAGGTTGAACCAGGGCTCCTTCGGACCAGTCTGCGGGTAATAGGTTAGCTCGCCTTCCTAGCACTTCTGTGTTCGGATAACTCCTGACTTGAAGTACCATGTGGTCTATCCAGGGAGTCACTACTGCCTTTTCTCCCCTTTTTGGACCGTTTGCCGCCAGCGTGGACCAGGTGAGATGGCTTCTGGCTCTGTCTCCTTATGGGTCCCTGCGTTGCTGCTGAGGCTCGGACTCTGTGTGGTTGATGAGGTCCCCTGTAGTCCCCTCACCGGCAGGTTTAGCAGATCAATAAATTGAAGTCTACTCAAGGGACCTGTACCCCGTACGTGTCTAGTCACCGACAGTCCCCATACTCAACAGACTCTCTCTCTGTCTTTCTGACTGACTGACTCGGTAATCGTTCTCCCCTGCCAACTGTCACCACACCGCGCAGGGTCTGACTAGTGGCTGCGTGCGTATCCCCTAGCAACTGCCGCACTCTACTACCAGACTAGCTCGCTTCACTCCTTTCCTGACAGCCTCTGCACTTTAACTCCCAGCCCCTCCGCTACACCCATTGATAAGAATTGAAGGCTAGCCCTCTCCGGAGACTACCCAAGGGTCCCATCTAATGGTGTGGGGGAACTGGTTGCTATGTGTATGTGTGTACACACCTCGTTCTGCCCCTTAGGATTACCTGGAAGTACTGTCCCAGCATGGGTGCAGTACTCAGTGGTGCCTGACCGGGTCAGGGGCGCCACATTCCTCCTTGGTTATCAACAGCACGGCCTCGGGCTGCAAAGACAAGAAAAACAAAATACAAATTTTCCCACACAGGGGAGATATTTACATTTAAACATACGAGGTACCATACCACCACCCACGAGTCTTTAACCCAAGACCCAAATACGGAATGATCACCAGTCCTTTTGGTGACCTGGTTTCGTCCTGGTGGCATTGGGTAGGCCCCATAAACAGGTGTACCTGCTTTGTTTTGTGTTGGAAATCAGGCCCCATAAACAGGTGTGCCCCCTTGGTGGTGCAGAGCCATGCCCCTCAACAGGCAGACTCTGGGGTTGGGACCACTGAGGTAACTTTATACACTGCGAGAGTTTGTGGTTATAGCCAGTTCATAACCTATGGTCCATTTAGATTGAATGCACTTAACCAGGTGCTAAATAAAATAAAAAATATTTAAACACTTCGCGCGAAACTCTTTGCGGGCTCATATTCTTAAACGTTACTTAAACTGGTTATAAAACATTTTAACTCTTTCTTTAAAAACATTTTTAAACTATCTAGATGGACGTCCGCCTTCCAAAACCAGTGCTCGATTCCTCAGTGCACCGATTCCTGGAATTTGTGTTCTGGGCGTCCCCTGTTGGTGGTGATAATGGGGACCTGGTTGAAGCGGTGGGGGTGGAACCTGGGATCACTGGGGTTCCCTTTGGACACAGCACTACGTCCAAGGCGAACCAGCCTCTGTCTCCATATGCCATGTAAATTCCACCACGTCCCCCACGTACAAATCACGACCAGGGTGACCCCGCTGTAAATGGGATTGTACGTCCCACCTGGATATAAAAATTCCCTCTTTCACCCCTGTCTCTACAATAAAACCCCACCCCGTACGGCAGATAAATTCCTCCACTACTCCTAGGTGGGCGGGACCTGAAGACCGGGATCCAACCCGCCACAGGGACCGCTTTTCTTGCAGGCCCGGGCCTCCAACTGCTCGCTCTCCAGGATGGGATCCACAAGGGGGCAAGGGCAACTGGCTCTCACCCGCCGTCGCTCTCTGCGGGCTGGTCTCCGCATCGACATCACTTGGTCATCAGCGGCAACCAGGTAATGTAAGCGCTGGGACTTACTGCGACCTGACCAAGTCGGGTAGGCAATGGGGTGTCGGTTGCTACTGGTGACAGGACCTGTTCTCCCTCCCTGACGGAGGGTGCTGCAACCTCTTCCGGTCGGCTGGGGAACAGCAGTGATGGCTGCAGGACCTCTTCTCCCTCCCTGGCAGAGGGTGCTGCGACCTCCTCCAGTCGGATATGTAGCAGCTCTAGGGTCGAGCCTTCGATAGCCTGGCTGGATGGTGGCTTGGCTTCAGGATCCCTCTTCAGCGGAGAGAGCACTGTGACCACTTCTGGTCGGGACGACAGCTTGCTAACCAGGTATCTAGCAATCAGGTGAGCTCAGGGCAGAGCAGCCAGTTATCTCTCCAGCCGAGAGGGTGCTGCGACCGCTTCAGGTCGGGACGCAGGAACTGGTTCCTCAGTCAGCGACTGGGGCGCTGTGACCATCTCTGGTCTGGGGGCAGGAGCCGGATCCCCAGTCAGCGACTGGGGCGCTGTGACCATCTCTGGTCTGGTGCAGGAGCCCGATCCCAAGTCAGCGACGGGGCGCTGTGAACGCCTCTGGTCTGGCTGTAGGCATCACACCGGCTTCCAATGGTAGCGCCGGTGGGGTCAGCATACCAGGTTGGGGAGGGGTAGCATTGGACTCACCCGTTGTCGTGCTGGAGACATCCAGTGGCGAGGTCGCTGTCGCTGACATTGGCGGGCTGCAGCCTTTTGAATTGCGCGCTTTCAACCATGACAAAATGGCGGCAGTTCAAATTTTACAGTTAGCCCACCAAGGCATACTGTCACCCGTGTGAACGGGTCTAGTCCACAATCCTGTTCGTGATGCCAAAAGAGAAGATGTGTTGCCCCAGGGACATTGATCCAGCTTCAGGGACGCCACCGAGTCTTCTTTAATATGGCAAACAGGTATGTCAGATTTTGTATGTGTCGTGACGCCACTCACGGCTTGCGGTCAGGGATATGGATGACTGTTGCCACTGCAGATATTATGAGCGTCTGGGGCTGATGGGGTCTTCAGTCAGTTGGTGTGGCCTCCCATGAGTGAGGCAGGCCCCAGGGGCTCAGGTGTGTAGAATAGTGGGTCAGGAATAACTCAGGCTCAGTCCAAAAGTCTTTCAACTGTTTTTTTACTCACTTCAGTTGTTGTGGTGAGCTGACCCAGGCGATGCTGAGATAAACCAGGTTGAACCAGGGCTCCTTCGGACCAGTCTGCGGGTAATAGGTTAGCTCGCCTTCCTAACACTTCTGTGTTCGGATAACCCCTGACTTGAAGTACCATGGAGTCTATCCAGGGAGTCACTACTGCCTTTTCTCCCCTTTTTGTACCGTTTGCTGGCAGCGTGGACAAGGTGAGATGGCTTATGGCTCTGTCTCCTTATGGGTCCCTGCGTTGCTGCTGAGGCTCGGACTCTGTGTGGTTAGTGAGGTACCTGTAGTCCCCTCACTGGCAGGTTTAGCAGATCAATAAATTGAAGTTTACTCAAGGGACCTGTACCCCGTACGTGCCTAGTCACCGGCAGTCCCCGTACTCAACGGACTCTCTCTGTCTTTCAGACTGACTGACTCGGTAACCGTTCTCCCCCACCAACTGTCACTACACCGCGTAGGGTCTGACTAGTGGCCGCGCGCGTATCCCCTAGCAACTGCCGCACTCCACTACCAGACTGGCTCGCTCCACTCCTTTCCTGACAGCCTTTTCACTTTAACTCCCAGCCCCTCCGCTACACCCTTTGATAAGAATTGAAGGCTAGCCCTCTCCGGAGACTACCCAAGGGTCCCATCTAATGGTGTGGGGGAACTGGTTGGTATGTGTCTGTGCGAACTCACCTCGTTCTGGCCCTTAGGATTACCTGGAAGTACCTTCCCAGCATGGGTGCAGTACTCAGTGGTGCCTGACCGGGTCAGGGGCGCCACATATAAAATATATGCAGCCCCTAGTCTCCATATTATATATACGCAGCCTGCAGTGCAAATTGCAGCACCACCAGGTTACAGGAAGCAGCAGTGGCTCTGAAGCTGACAGTGTGCCGGCTACTTAAAAAATGCATATTCACTGCTCCCCACGCCCTTGGTGCCGCCCACCTCTTTCCACTGAAGACGGTGCTGAGAGGTGAGCGGGATTATGGGAGTGAAGAGCAGTGCATATATGCATTCTCTTTAATCAGCACACTGATAGCCCAGCTGCCGGCTTCCTGCAACTGCTGAGTGATCAGGTGTGCTACTATTAAAGAGAACCACTGATGGAGATACAGGTGCATTTCTACTGGGGCCCTAAGGAGAGGGGTGGGAAACAACTGTAGAAAACTCAGTCACCCAGTGACTGCAGAGAAGCAGCGGCCGTTCCACCTCATTTGCAGTTATAGCGGCCCTGCACTCTGCAGTTGATGCTGTCACCCCCTGCTCCTACTGCTCCTAAGGCCTAAGCCACACGGCGAGAAAAACGGTGCGAGTGAAGTGAGATAAAATATTGCATTCCATTCGGACCAATTTTAGCCTGTGTGTCAGCGCACATGAGCGATTATTTTCTCAGCCCTAATCAGACCGAGAAAACAATCGCAGCATGCTGCAACTGTAATGCGAGACTCTTTCTCTTGCACCCATTCAAGTGTATGGGGTGAGAGAAAAATCGCACTGCATTCGCGGTACACCAGTGTACCGCGCGTGCAAAGCGAGAATCGCAATTGCCGGCTATGGAGGAGAGAGGGAGATGAATCCTGCCCTCCCCTCCGCAGTGCCGACCCGCCCACCCGCAGCTGAGGTCCGGTCGCACAGTCAGACCTCAGTCGCAGGGACACTGGCATGACACTCGGTGTGTTGCCAGTGTGAGCCGAGTGTCATGCGAGTATCGCACTAGTGCCTCGTGTGGCCCTGGCCTTACGGAGCTGCTGGTGCAGGGTCTGTGCAGGAGACATGGGCACTGCTGGAGGAAGCAGTCACACAGTGTGTGGGGACTGCGGTGAGCCAGGGGAGAGCTCTGTCACCCTGGATACCAGCCTGTATGGGGGAGGGGGGTTGTACTGCTGCCACTGTGAGCTGCAGGGGAAGTGAATGGTCAGTGCAGCCCCTTCCTCTCCCTCCCTCTTCTCACTAGAAGCTGTCCATGGCAGTTGTGGCAGCAGAGCCAATGGCAGGGGCTGCTCTGCTCTGAGTCCTGCTCTGTGCTGTGTCCTCCATATCCTGCAGACCAAAGACTTCACTGGTTATGGCTGCTGCCCTATGATGGGGCAGGGATGAGAAGGCTCCACTGCTCCTGGAGACTGACTTCTGCATAGGTACGTACATGTAATGGTGTGTATGGGTGATGCCCTGGACTAGCCAGGTAGTCACAGGTAGACCCCCGCACTACACCTGTCTCCCAATAAGGTAACATCAGCCAACTATAAAAACCTAGTCACCTCCCTCAGTGCTTGATGGACACACCAGGGGGCGGAGCCAGGCAGTTGGCTACACTCACCGAGGAGTTCAGAGGGCCTGAGGCAGGAAAAGAGTGAGTTGTTGAGCAGTAGTTAGTCAGTCAGTTGTTAGTGGAGTTCAGTAGTGAGAGGAGTCTGACAGGTGCCGGGGTTCGAGCCCGGGCACCTTTGGCTAGGAGGCAGATGGTGACCTTAGCCTGCAGGAGCCTGGAAGATGGCTCGGTGGAACCGTGGTGGACCGGGACAGAGTAGTGGCCCGCCGGTACCGACCCGGGGAACCGACTCGGAAACCGGAGCACACAGGGGGTACTCAGACCCTGAAACGAGGTCCAGAATCTACTGGACTGAGTTAATTGACTGATTGCGGTCTGGACTATAGGTCCTTTCCCACCCAAGTCCCGACTGAAGATAACAGCCCACTGAGGGGGATAGAAAGCCACCGCACAGGTAGAGAGAACCCACGGACCAGCGTCTGCGGGCAAAAGGGCTTTCCCGACATTCACACAGCCAGGGAGTGGACTCCTGTCGCTGAAGCGCCGGCAGTCCAAATACACAACACGGTGCAGAAGAAAGGCCAAGACCACCGAACCGGGTGGGGGACCAGACGTAGCCGGCTGCGGGCACCGACCACCATCAACTTGGTTTACCAGAGACTCGTATGTGTCAATAACAGTGAGTACAACTGTGCCAACCGGCTGAGCACCGCCCTGCACCGCCCAGCTTTCCCCCACGGGTCCCGGGGCCACTATCCCTGCCCACAGAGGGGTTAACAACTTGCTGCATAAACATCTCCCCCGGGTGCCCCGTAACTGCAGCAGGGGTGTCTACCTTCACCACATCCCATGGTTGGCGTCACGAACTCAAGCGCGGCTCCGGCCGTGCACCTACTTCAACCCCCCCACCAAAAGCGCCAGCATCCCCTTTCAGAGCAAAGTGGACCCGGGTCCGGAGGTGCTCCAGCCACCCACCAACGAGCCCGGATCCGAACGGCTCGGCTGCAGCTGAGCGCGGGGCGGTACACATCGACTCTTCTGGCGTCACAAACAGGATGCTTACCTAGTCACTTACCTAGTGAAGTGTGCCTTGAAGTGAAGTCAACGGTGATCCGTTTGCAGAATCCGCCATCTTGCCGCCATCTTTTGGCAAGAAGATTCCTGCCAGAGTCTTCTTCCCTGCAGAAAAAGCGCGGAAAACTGAAGCCCCGCCCCCTGGGAACACGGCCGTGCAGCAAAGCAAGAGGTCGAAAAACTAAACTGATCGGCCAAAGAATCGAGAGCCGCGAAAAGACCAAGGGGGAGCGAATGGAAGATGTCAGCGTTCGGGGAGGCGAGCGGAGCGGTGCCCGTCACCGTAGTGGCGGGACCCAGAAGCGGCAGAGGTGGAGTGACGTTTGATCTGGAGGACCGCAACCCGAACGAGCTCCCCGCGGGAACTGCTGCCTGGTTGGAGCGGGAGCTGGGCCGATTCTGCGTCCGGGTAAGGGCACAGACCCTGCAGCAGGTGCTCGACTGGAAAGCGGAGGTCCGGAGGATGGTTGCCGTGGTGTGGGCCCGTGAACAGAGGGTCTCAGCCGCAGTGCCGCGCCACGACAAAGCCACGCAGACCCCCATGTCGTCCCTCATCAGCTGGGAGCTGGAGCCCGCCAGTACCGTGACAAGTGAGCCCGGAGTGGCGCAACTCATGGAAGAAGAAGTACCGTTTACAATGCCCCCGCCGCCATTCCCGATGGAGGTCCATAGTCCAGGGATCTATTGCACCTGGAAGGGGAGCCCGATAACCCGTCCGATAATGGCGCAGTACGGTCCCCTGCAATGGAAGCCGCATCTGTAAGTTAACCCCTGAAGTTAAAAATTAAAAAGTTGAAAAATTTTAAGTACCGCACCTGCTCCTGCTAAAATAGACTCTTGCCCCTTTGTTGAACGTCCCGAAGTTCCCTGGGAGACGCCATCCAGCACACTGGGTGGAAGGGAAAGAGAAGCTGCCCGACTTGTTGAACGCCGCTGCGGTTGGAGCCCCAGAAGGCGTCATCAGGGGTAGGAGCCCGGAGTGGAGGATGGCAAGCCAGTTAAGCGGGATTGAGGAGAGTTCCCGTAACAGAGCCCGGTCTACCATACCCGCACTGCAGGCAGTGGAAGACGGGGTCTTTATGGACAGTGTCACCGTGAGTGAATGTGGCATTGGGGACCCGTGCTGCCCTGTAGTGGACTCTGGGGAAGTTGCCGAGGAAGCTGCATCGGCAGCGGAGTTAACGTGTTGTAAATAATCCCGGACCACCGTTTCAGGTCCTACAGTCCCCGGGGAGGCTGGTTGGAGGAAGGGCCTGCGGAATGTTGGAGGCCGAGGTTTAGTCACCATTGGAACTGGTGACTACCCTCCGGGTCAGGGGTCCCCTGGACGTGGGGCCTCTGAGAGACTGCCAGGTAAGGAACTTCTTACCCGGCCCATATGGGCAATACCCGGACCTGAACCTGATTCCTGGACTGAGGAAAAGGGGTGCTGACCTGTTTTTAGAGGCAGCATCAATGTTTAGGTTTGCTTGGGTGGGCAAATGAAAGAACCCGGCCCATCCTGTTCCCGGTTAATAAAAGTGTTTCCTTTTATATGTTTGCAACGTTTAAGTAATATGCCTCCCGCAAGGGAAGAAACACATATATACTTGATTGTAAATACTGTTATTATAATTGTACATATGTTCTCTTTTATCTTTTTCAGTTACAAAATAAATGGTGGTGGTCAGACAGCCCACGGACGGTCTGTAGTTAACCAAGGGGGAGTGTGACACCCTGGACTAGCCAGGTAGTCACAGGTAGACCCCTGCACTACACCTGTCCCCCAATAAGGTAACATCAGCCAACCATAAAAACCTAGTCACCTCCCTCAGTGCTTGATGGACACACCAGGGGGCGGAGCCAGGCAGTTGGCTACACCCACCGAGGAGTTCAGAGGGCCTGAGGCAGGAAAAGAGTGAGTTGTTGAGCAGTAGTTAGTCAGTCAGTTGTTAGTGGAGTGCAGTAGTGAGAGGAGTCTGACAGGTGCCGGGGTTCGAGCCCGGGCACCTTTGGCTAGGAGGAAGACGGTGGCCTTAGCATGCAGGAGCCGGGAAGATGGCTCGGTGGAACTGTGGTGGATCGGGACAGAGTAGTGGCCCGCCGGTACCGACCCGGGGAACCGACTCGGAAACCGGAGCACACAGGGGGGTACTCAGACCCTGAAACGAGGTCCAGAATCTACTGGACTGAGTTAATTGACTGATTGCGGTCTGGACTATAGGTCCTTTCCCACCCAAGTCCCGACTGAAGACAACAGCCCACTGAGGGGGATAGAAAGCCGCCGCACAGGCAGAGAGAACCCACGGACCAGCGTCTGCGGGCAAAAGGGCTTTCCCGACATTCACACAGCCGGGGAGCGGACTCCTGTCGCTGAAGCGCAGGCAGTCCAAATACACAACACGGTGCAGGAGAAAGGCCAAGACCACCGAACCGGGTGGGGGACCAGACGCAGCCGGCTGCGGGCACCGACCACCACCAACTTGGTTTACCAGAGACTCGTGTGTGTCAATAACAGTGAGTACAACTGTGCCAACTGGCCGCGCACCGCCCTGCACCGCCCAGCTATCCCCAACGGGTCCCAGGACCACCATCCCTGCCCAAAGAGGGGTTAACAACTTGATGCATAAACATCTCCCCCGGGTGCCCCGATACTGCAGCGGTGTTGTCTACCTTCACCACATCCCGTGGGTGGTGTCACGAACTCAAGCGCGGCTCCGGCCGTGCACCTACCTCAACCTCCCACCAAAAGTGCCAGCATCCCCTTTCAGAGCGAAGTGACCCTGGGTCCGGAGGCGTTCGATCCACCCACCAACGAGCCCGGATCTGAGCGGCTAGGCTGTAGCCGAGCGCGGGGCGGTACATATGCAGAATATTGTGTATCAGTGTGTATATGGTTAATGTATATCAGTGTGTATGTGGGTAGTATATAGTGTCTATCAGTGTCTATGTGGGTGATATATAGTGTATATCAGTGTCTTTGTATATAGTGTATGGTGTATACTATAGAAATTAGCATCTAATGTATATAATAGTTTGTATTATATGTGTGTGTGTGTGTGTGTGTGTGTGTATATGGCATACAGTAAATGTAATATTGTGTATGTACAGTATACAGTGTGTTTTTCTCTGTAGGGGTATTTAAGTGCTTGCGGAAAAACTGTATCAGAAAAAAACAGGCATCAGAGGGAAGCTGAGTATAATTATTTCAATTTTTTTTCTGTGTGCAGCGTGATGGGTATTATATGTACCAGGAAGGGGACATATATACAAGGATGGGGACAAAGAATCAAGCATAGGATGGGAAAGCTGAGTGAAGAAGGCTCTTTCCCTCAGCACCCAGCTTTTCCATGCTCTGCTAAACATCTTTCCCTCAGAACCCAGCTTTTCCATGCTCTGATATCAAGGAAAAGCTGGGTGTTGAGGTAAAGATGTATAGAACAGCATGAGGAAGCTGGGTGCTGAGGACAAGATGGATATCAGAACATAGGAAAACTGTGTGCTGATAGAAAGAGGGATTTCAGATGGGGAAAACTAGGTGCTGGGGGAATGAGCCAAGTGTCAGCATCAGTATCTTGTACCCCGAGTGTCAGTGTACGGCTGGGGGGCCCGGGTCCAAATTTTGCATTGGGCCTATTGAACGCTTGTTATGCCACTGTATATATACATAATTTATATAAATATCTGATGATTCTGTCTGGGGCTCGTCATTTTGAGAATCTGAAAAACAGTGCATGCGGTTTTTTTGGGGCTGTCAAAATGACAACTAGCGGATAATGCTTGATTTTGTGAGAACGGTTTTCAGAATTGGAGATTTTCCAAGAGTTGTGGTGGGCTGTGGAAGGTTTGATGGGTAGAGGCAGAGCTGGGGTGAAGGCGGAGTGTAGCGCCCCTGAGGCTTCAGTCACCACAGAGGTACTGCACCTCAGCCAGAGGTGTGGTGCTCCATCCTGGGTAAGGAAGAGGTCATCCACTGGTATGCACACAAAACACACAACACTCTCAATTAGCAGCTCCCCATCGAGTCAGGGTTAGGGCTTGGTGCCATTAATGCTATGCATAGCCACCTCTGGTGATGGCATCTCCCTCGAGGGGACACTGTAGTGACAGAGGGGAGTCGACAAGGAGCAGTGGAGGAGTGAAGACCTGTGGTCTGGAGCTGGTGAGCTTCAAGCCCCCCGACAGGGTTCGCGGACACTGGCTCAGGGCACTGTGTACATAGGTGCAGGACAGACGGGAGAGAAGTCAGCGCAGGAAGACAACCAGGGAAAGAACACTAGAAGGGTGCACTGGTCTTGACCTCCGAACTACCTGGGATCGACTGCAGGCCATCACAGTGGAACTCCGTACTCCACTGACTAGTCGTGTTACCTTGGAACCTGCTACAGTGAGTAAAAACATTGAGACTATATTCCTGTGTCGCTCCGTTATTCACCTGCGCCTCCGGCCCTGCACCCCACCATCACCTTCTACTACACCCATCTGCCCTGGGGCCTAGCTCTATCTGTGGAGAGCTATACCAACCAAGCTGCGTCACAATCTGCCTCAGAGGCCCCATCCCGCAACGGGGGCGCCAATCTTGCCGCATACCACAGGTGGCGTCACAAACTATTATCTCCCCTTTTAACTGACACCGCCGGGGTCACAAAACCGTGCCTTGCCACCACCGCAGCGTCCCAGAGACAGAACTGCGGCCTGGTAATGAGTGCCCCACAGTTCCGGCGCGGGCGTGTCAGGAGTCTCCAAGGGGGGCTGAAAATATTCACAGTATGGGGCCCTGAAATTCCTGGTAGCAGCCCTGACGGTACCAAATACTAATGAAATGTATGTAAACTTTTGAATATTCAGAAAGTAGTAAAAATGCCTTAAAACATTCTCTCTCTCATTATTCTGGTATTTGGCAAATACAAATCATTTTGGTTCCTAATTGTCCTAAAATGGGAAAGGTTTATTCTGATTTCATGTCAGATAGTGAGAAAAATATGGATATGTGTCTTTTTATAGTGTAAGTAAACTTCTGGTTTCAACTCTAATATGCTTGCTGCCTGAAGACAAGATTAGCGCTCCTAAACGCCCTCTGACGGTGTCTGCAGGCAGTCCAAATCTTTTCATTTTCTAGAATTATGCAGGAGAACCATAAAAATAGAGCAGGAATCACTATAAAGATATATTAAGAAATTAATCAGCACAGAATGTTGAACTAAAAAAAGGCAGGGTTTTAAAAGATGACATTCATTTTAGTACTAAATTACCCAACACTTCCAACATTCCATTAAGAGCTTATACAATTCCCAGCATGCCCGCTGCTTCCCAAATATATTGCTAGACAAGGTTCATGTGCGCAAACATCTAATTTCTCAGTGTATAATTCCACCGAAGAAAACACACTTAGGCTATGTGCGCACTAGGCCGTTTTACCCGCAGATTTACCCGCGGTTTTGCTGCGGAAATTTCTTGAGAAATGTTTGAAATCTTTCTGCAGACATTTCCCAGCAAAACCTATGGGGAAAAAAAATAGCTGTGCGCACACTGCGTTTTTTTCTCAAAAAAATTCTTTGTGAAGATTATCTTGAGAAAATTTCTTGAGAAAATGTGCATGTCACTTCTTTTCCGCAGGTACCTGCGGAAAACCCCCGGTATTTCACTCCATTCACTGTAATGTAATTGCGAAATTCCGGGGGTATACCGCAGGTAGCAAATGATGTGCGGTATACCCCCGGTATAGCCGCGATTTACCTGCGGTAATGCTCATCGCTGCCTGCGGTTTTGCAGGGAGTGATGTCATTATGACAGAAGAGGAAGCAGAGCAGAGTAAACACAGACGTCAAACTCCCTGGACGCCGCACAGAAGCACTTCCGTGTGACCTCCATCGGGTGCCCGTGCAGTCTGTGTCCCGCTCCGGCCCCGCGGCTGCCTGCTCTGCAGTGTGTCAGTGTCTGCCCGCAATATCAGCAGCTTGTCACCCTGCAGCGCATGCAGACACTGACACACAGCAGTGCGTGCAGCCGTGGGGATGACGGGCACTGCTGTCAGGAGGTGAGATGAGATCATTCCCTGCTGTGACGATCTCCTGCCTCCTGACGTCACCGCTGTCACTGCCGTCTATGCCCGCGGCCCGAGACTGTCACTAGCGGTGACGTCACGGGCTCTCGCGATACTGCTGACAACGCGGCGGGCATAGAAGGCAGTGACAGCGCTGATGGCTGGACTGCAGGAGATCATCACAGCAGGTAATGATCTCATCTAGCCTCCTGATGGCAGCGCTCGTCATCCCCTGCAAAGACCTGGGCTGACCTATTGATGTTAGCTCAGGTCACTGCATTACTCTCCCAGCCAATGGGGAACCTTCTGTTCTTCATTTACTGGGACAGTGACTATGGTATGGATCGTCGTGGGACCCCCCCCCCCCTTATTGGATTACGCCGGACCCGGATTTGATTGTTCTTGTCAATAAATTGGTAAAAGAGGGAACGTGGGGAGTGTTTTTTCAAATAAAACTTTTTTTGTTGTCTATTTTTTATTTCTTACTGACTGGGTTGGTGATGTCAGGTATCTGATAGACGCGTGACATCACTAACCCCAGGGCTTGATGCCAGGTGACATTACACATCTGGCATCAACCCCATATATTACCCTGTTTGCCACCACACCAGGGCAATGGGATGAGTTGGGGTGAAGCACCAGGATTGGCACGTCTAATGGATGCGCCACTTCTGGGGCGGCTGCGGCCTGCTATTTTTAGGCTGGGGAGTTTCCAATAACAGTAGACCTCCCTAGTCTGAGAATATCAGACCCCAGTTGTCCGCTTTACCTTGGCTGGTGATCCAATATGGGGGGACCCCACGTTTTTTGTTTTAAATTATTTATTTAATGTAAAATAACAGCGTGGGGTGCCCTCTGTTTTGGATTACCAGCCAAGGTGAAGCTGCCAGCTGTTGTCTGCAGGCTGCAGCCGTCTGCTTTACCCTAGCTGGCTACAAAAGATAGGGGGACCTCAAGTCATTTTTTTTTTAATTATTTATTTATTTTTTGGCTAAATACAAGGCTAGGCACCCTTTAGTGCCACATGAAAGTCACTAAAGGGTGCCAGCTTAGAATATGCAGGGGGTGGAACATTATATAGGTCTTTCTCATCTATCTATCTATCTATCTATCTATCTATTCATCTATCCATCTTTCCCTCTATCCATTATATGTCTGTCTATCGATTATCTATCTATTATCTATATTATTTATTGCAGTTCAGCATAAAAAAACCGCAGGGACCAACCTGCGGCAAAACCGCGGCAAAATCGTGGCAAAAAACGCATGCGTTTTTCCCGCGGTTTTGGTGCGGATTCTTACCGCAGGTGCGGTAATTTTCAACTCCCAAAAGTCTCTCAAGAAATTTTCTTGAGAAAAAAAATCACTTTTCTAGTGCGCACATAGCCTTACAATATTCTTGCTATCAGGCAGGGTGATTAATGTGCTGGTATGCTAGAAAGCAGATATTCTAACAGAATTAATGAAGACTAAATTGCCAGGGATTTAAAAACTATCATTTTGTAGTAATGTTTTCTCACAAACAGTTTTTCATATTTGCATAACTAAAAATTCCAAACTGAAAATATGTTGCTGTTTTCAAAACTGTCTTTGAAATTGTGGCTCGAATGTGATAATGTATTAGCATGATTACATGTATTATAATATCCAGTACATAATTCAATAGTTATGCTTAAAGGGGTATTCCCATCTCCAAGATCATATCCCAATATGTAGCAGGTGTAATAATAAGAATATTAGGAAATACCTCCAATTAGAAATATAATATAGTTCTGAATAGCTATGTCGATTATCTCATGTGCAGGGCATTGTAGCAGCTAAGATATTGATGGTTATGACCACAAGCAACTAGCTAACTTAATGTTACCACAGTAACAAATAAAAGAGTAACAATGGTTTAAAACCTTTGACTTTCGGGCCCTATATCTCACCATACATTACAGCTTTGATCTTATCTTAAGATTACCTTAATTTTATAGACAATCATCTTGGCTATCACATACATAAATTTCACTTGCAACTATTTAGCATATGATTAGTTATGCAGATTCTTGTCATGTCACTTCATTGTTATTGTTTTGCTCCTGGTGTTTGAACGTTTTTTTCTTCCTGTAAACTTCATATTACACCCTGTTCTCACATTCCCTAATAGTTCAGTGTGCTGTTAGGTTGATTCCCAAGTGAAAGGTCACTGGTTCGAATTGTGGAGCAGCCATGAAGATTTCCCAAGAAAAAGAGAAACAGCATCATCCAGTTCATTGATAGCGGTCTCTCAGCCAAGAAAATTAACAAACTGCATCATGTAAATGCCATGACAGTCATAAATATATGAAAAGAAGTCTGTACATCTATTCAAAAGTCAAGAGGTGGACATCAAGGCAAAATATTGATTAAAGTCAGCAAGTCGCTCATCACAAGGTCTATCAGTTCTGTCAACAAACCCGGCAGTGTAGGTGTCTTGTATGTTTTGTAATACTGAGATCACAGACGTCCATGCAACGCACGTTACACAAGTCTGCAATGGTGGCCTGAAAAAAGGTGAAGAAGCCTTGACTTCAATATTGTCATAAGAAAAGTCAACTCGAGTTTGCAAAAAATATATTAAAAGTGGACGGTAGAAGATTGGAAATGGATGATTTGGAGCCATGAGACGAAAGTCAATTGACTAGGCTCTGAGGGGTGTAAATGGCTATGGAAGAAACAAGGGAAAAAGGGGCTAATGGATCGAGAAATTGAAAGAACTGTGAAGTTCGGTGGAGGACATTTGGTCATATGGAGTTGTTTCACAGCCATAGGCATTAGATACTTGATCAGGATTGATCGTGGTCCTAATGCTCAGCTATATGTGAGTATCCTGCAAGATGAGTTACTTTGTACATTTGTACACTATGGGTATGAAAAGGATGACATAGTGTTTCAGTAGGACCGGAAGAATACGTCGACGTTGGTGAAGAAATCGTTCAATGACAATGGAGTAGACGTGCTGGATTGGCCCCACAGTCCCCAGACTTTAACTCAATTGAACACTTGTGGGTAGAGTTGAAGAAAAAGCTGTATACACACTCAAGTGAGTCAACC
Organism: Anomaloglossus baeobatrachus; assembly: GCF_048569485.1. NCBI lineage: Eukaryota > Metazoa > Chordata > Amphibia > Anura > Aromobatidae > Anomaloglossus > Anomaloglossus baeobatrachus. The sequence continues at coordinate 104,965,699 of NC_134362.1, forward strand.
AGTATGCACCAACACTGGGAACATGTGTAAGAGATATAGGATCAGATTTTGGTCTAGGCATACTTTAATCTGATTTAGAGCATGCCCAGAAGGATTCAGGCAGTGTTAAAAGCCAAAGGTGGATTTACAAAATACTAACAAAATGATAAAAATTTAAATTTATACTTTTGGGAGCAAAACAGTAACAATACAGTGACATGACAATATTCTGCATAATTAATCATATGCTAAATAGTTGCAAATCAACTGTATGTGTTATATAGCCAAGATGATTGTCTAAAAAATGAAGGTAATCTAATGCTCAAAGCTGTAGTGAATGGTTAGATATGAAACCTGAAAGTCAAAAGTTCAAAATATTCATTTGCTTTTGCTTGTCAGTGTATATAAGTGGTTGAATCCTAGGATACATAAGGTGCAATGCCCTGCACATGAAGTAAGTGGCATAGCTAATCAAGATAATTATACTGCAGTTTTAATTGAAGGTATTTACTATTATTATTATTATTATTTTTACACCTACTACACATTGGTATAGGATCTTGGAGCTGGGAATACCCCTTTAGCATCTTTAAAAATGTATTGACCTATGCAGCCAGGACAAGGTATTCTCTTAGTAAATAAGGAACATTTGTAACCAATTATTTTTTATTAATTTTCATTGAAACATCAGGAATGTATTTAACATACATCATGAAAACACATTGCTTGCTGTTTGTACAATAATACGTCAGTCAGTATGGATGATAACACGAAAACTAAACAACAAAAAAAAATACTCAAGGTTAGTGCAATTAGCTTGGACATGCCAATTAAAAAGGGATCGTATTCAGTGGCGAGAATATTGTGCACTAACCTCCAAAACCATAAAATGATGGTGATTGCATTGTTCAGTGCCAGCACCCAGCGCACTCGGGTATGTGCCGGGGCCCTGGACCGCTGGGGGGGGCACTCGCCGTCGTCAGGGAGTCCAGTGGTGTATCGCCAATGGCGGCAGCCAACGCGACCGCTATAGGGCCCGTGAGTCAGGGGAGCCCAGTGCCAGTGCTGGCACCAGGCTCCCCAGCCAAGGATCGCACTTTCAATTGTATTGTCATCGCAGTTGCCGATCCAATTGAAAGCAATGATGAGAGAGGGAGTGGCGCGCTCTCTCATCATTCTCTCGCTGTGTCTGCGCTCTGACAGCTCAGCACAGCAGAGCTCCATTATGGCACTATTACACGCTTGCTGTGCTGAGATGTACAAAGTAGCAGAACAGTGGACACACATTGAGAAGATGAAAGCAAGAAGTGAATGAGGAAAAGTATGTAATTAATCATGGTGGCCAGAGAACTATAAGGGTGCATTAAATGATATGGGGGCTGCATACTACATGAGGGTGCATAATACTTTATGGGGCTGCATAGGGCTATATGTGGGCTGCATAATGTTATATGGGGTCTGCATATTACTATATGGAGAACTATGGGGGCTTCATAACACTATATGGAGTAATATAAGGCTGCATTATGTTATGTGGAGCAATATGAGGTGCATCCTATTATATGGAAGAATATTGGGTGCATTATACTATATGGAGAAATATGGGGGCTGCATACTACATGAGGGTGCATATTTTTTTATGAAGCTGCATAGTGCTATGTGGGGGCTGCATAATGCAATATGGGGGCTGCATAGTTCTTTATGGAGGCTGCATAATGCTATATTGGAGCTGCATAATACTATATGGGGCTACATAATACTATATGGGTGCTTCATAACATTATATGGAGGAATATGTGGCTTCATTATATTATATGGAGGAATATTTGGTGCATTATACTACTTGGAGGAATATGGGGGCTGCATAACCCTATATGGAGAAATATGGGGCTTCATACCACTATATGGAGAAATATTGTGTGTATTATACTATATAGCGGAATATGAGGCTGCATTATATTATGTGGAGAAATATGGGGTGCATTATACTATATGGAGGAATATGGGGGCTGCATAACACTACATGGAGGAATATGGGGGCTGCATTCTATTATATGGAGTAATATGAGGCTGCATTATATTATGTGGAGTATTATGGAGAACATCTATATATATATATAATTGCCTTATTCTGTCTGTCTGTCTGTCTGTCTGTCTTGCTCCAAAATTGTGTCACCGTGACAGTGTCATTACAGTGACAACTGTCGGATTGGCCGCTGGGCTCGGCCTGGCCCCGCCCCCCGCACGGATTGGCCGCTCGCCCCGGCCTGGCCCCGCCCCCAGCATGGATTAGCCGCTTTACCCGGCCCTCCGCACGCATCTCCCGCTCCGGTGTACACCGGCTCCCGGTACACATGTGCAGGGAGCCGGCATATGCTGACACCTCGCCTGCTCGCCCCGCCACACATTGGCACACTCGGCCCCGCCCCCGGCGGACATAACCTTGCGATGCTGGGATCGTGACGGAGCCGGTGTACGCTGGTAACCATGATACACATCGCGTAACTATAGGAAGCGCTTCCCTTAGTTACCCGATGTGTATCATGGTTACCAGCGTACACCGGCTCCCGGTACACATGTGCAGGGAGCCGGCGTACGCTGATGCCTCGCCTGCTCAGCCCCGCCCCCGGCACACGTTGCCACGCTTGGACCCGCCCCCAGCGGCCCCAGCATGGGGGATGGAGCACGATGGGGGGTGTGCAGGATGGAGCATGATGGGGGGTGTGCAGCATGGGGAATGGAACACGATGGGGAGTGCGCAGCATGGAGGATGAAGCACAATGGGGGGTGTGCAGCATGGAGGATGGAGCACGATGGGGGGTGCGCAGCATGGGAGATGTAGCACGATGGGGGGTGCGCAGCATGGGAGATGGAGCACGATGGGGGGGTGCAGCATGGGAGATGGAGTACGATGGGGGGTGCGCAGCATGGGGGATGGAACACGATGGGAGGTGCGCAGCATGGGGGATGGAGCACGATGAGGGGTGCGCAGCATGGGGGATGGAGCACGATAGGGGGTGCGCAGCATGGGGGATGGAGCACGATGGGGGGTGCGCAGCATGGAGGATGGAGCACAATGGGGGGTGTGCAGCATGGAGGATGGATTACAATAGGGGGTGCGCAGCATGGGGGATGGAGCACGATGGGGGGTGCGCAGCATGGATGAAGCACGATGGGGGGTGCGCAGCATGGGGGATGGAGCACGATGGGGGTGCGCAGCATGGGGGATGGAACACGATGGGAGGTGCGCAGCATGGGGGATGGAGCACGATGAGGGGTGTGCAGCATGGGAGATGGAGCACGATGGGGGGTGCGCAGCATGGGAGATGGAGCACGATGGGGGGTGTGCAGCATGGGGGATGGAGCACGATGGGGGTGCGCAGCATGGGGGATGGAGCACGATGGGGGGTACGCAGCATGGGGGATGGAGCACGATGGGGGGTGCGCAGCATGGGGGATGGAGCACGATGGGGGTGTGCAGCATGGGGAATGGAGCACGATGGGGATGCGCAGCATGGGGGAAGGAGCACGATGGGGGGTGCACACCTCCCCCCAAAACAAACACACACACACACCGCCACACGCGCACCGCACCGCACAACACACCACACACACACTGGGAACCACAAACACCGCCCTACACAGACACCCACACACACACACAGACAATGCCGCACACACACAACACCCAACATACAAACACCGCGGCATACATAAATATACGCACATACCACGCAACACACACACTGCACAAAACATACCTCCCCCCAAAACACACACACGCACTCCACACCCACACAAACCGCGCAACACACACAGCACCACACACACAGAACGCTGCAGACTCAGCGCTCCACAAACAACGCAACACACACAACGCAACACACATACAACACCACTGTCGCACACCCCCACACCCAGATAACACCCAGAACATTTACAGCGCCCTAAACAAACACTTGGCAACTACACACAACAACATCTATATATATATATATACCAAAAATCATACATTAACTACACAATACGTAAACTCTAGAATACCCGATGCGTTAGAATCGGGCCACCTTCTAGTTATATTATATAGAGGAATAATGGGTGCATTATACTATATGGAGGAATATGGGGACTACATAAAACTATATGGAGGAATATGCGGGATGCATGCTACTATACCCTCAGAGTTGTATGTCCCCTTCACCCCAGTCCTGTATACCCCCAGAGCTGTATGTCCCCCCCACTCCAATGTTGTATACCTCTCAGAGCTTAATACCCCCTCAGAACTGTATGTCTCCAACCCCAGCGCTGTATACCCCCAGAGCTGTATGTATCCCAATCCCTATGCTGTATATCCCCAGAGCTGTATGTCTCCCCAGCCCAGTTCTGTATATCCCCCAGATCTGTATGTACCCCACCACAATGCTGTATACCCCCCAGAGCTGCATGTAACCCACCACCCCAGTGCTGTATACCCCTCAGAGCTGTGTGTCCCCCAATCCCAGTGCTGTATAACCCCAGAGCTGTATGCTCCCCTCCCCCAAAGCTGTATGTTTCCCTCAGAGCTGTATGGTTCCCCTTACCCCAGAGCCTAATGCCCCCCTCTAGAGCTGTATGCCCCCTCTAGAGATGTATGCCTCCATTGCTGTATACCCCCTTCTCAGTAATGTGTATGCCCGAGTAATGTGTATGTCCCCAGCCCCTCCTATGATGTATATACAGCAGTGTCAGTGTGCTGTTTGTGTGGCCATGTTTATTACTAACGGGCACCAAGCAGTGCGGCACAGCTACATGCCTGGGAGAGGTGTGAGATGGTGAAACAGCCCCCATTGTTCATGGCCAGAAGTATGTACCTGGTTAAAGATGTGCATGGCAAGCCCCTGTATCACCTCACAAGCATGGTTTAGACATATATATTTGGTCTCATAAATTTGAACATTATTTATTGTATGTACCTTTACCACCTGCTTGCTGTCAGTAATGATGTGATAATACTTTATAAGGGACACAAATGTCACTATTCAACCACAAGAGGCCACTGTTTTTCAGCACAGATGAAAGACTGCAATAGGTAGCTCAGATGGGGGCGGAGCTACAGGCTGATAAATAAAGTACATCACAGGAAGTAGAGCAGTGGCCATCTTGGAAGCAGTTGGCAGTGAATTAACCCAGAGACAGAGGACGTGCAGAAGAGGGAAGAGAGAATATTTGCAAGTAGAAATCCATCATCTTGACCAGAGCTGTGACAGAGCGGAGCTGACTGTGACTGTACCGAATCCTTACCAGATGGGAGAAGATTGCTAAAATGACGCTGTTGTGAAGTTGATAAGACATTGTCAAGGAGACAAGCCATAGTTACAAATAGTATTGCTCATCTGTTGGAGAGGCCTCTCATCTGACTTTGTACTTCAGACATATTGTCCAGAGCAGACCCGGGTCGGTAAGATAAATAAGGCCCACTGCGCAATCGCAGTGGGTAACCGTGCACGCACCTTACATCAGTTTGGTGCTAGAATATTTGAGACTGAGGTAGGGCCTGTAGATAGTATAGGTAGGCATAGTAACCTTGTTAGGCAACAGTTACTGCACAATCACCGTTTGGTACCATCTTTTCCACGACTACATCATCTAGTTCTTTGCCATTGAGGCTTCTCTGTGGATCACAACGACCTAACACCTGGATGTTGCTAAGACCAATCACGGACTTTAGGCCATAATTGGGCTCATCCAGGAGGGAACTTGTGTTGAACAATATATTTGTTATTTATTTAAGTGTTTATTCTCTTTGCTAAGCAGCCGTTTTATATAGTAAGTTGTTTGGTCATTCAAGGTGAATCTTGGGAAGGATCCTTCATTAAGGGGCAATACATTTATATTGGGGCAGGGGAATAGTCAATTGGGGGTTAGAGTAAATTTATCTTAAGTTTGTAAACTGTTCTGCTATACCGCAAGTGGCTTGTATTTCACACCCATCCAATTTTTTTCATGTTTAAGAGTATTAATAGGTAATTGGAAGTTGGAATATCCAGTCATGCCTGTAGGTAACATATAGTGTATATATTGTAGTTGACTCATGTTGTAAGACGCCACGCTGTATAGCACAAGTATCTCAGCCTCTTCGCTGATTGTTTGTGAATTTTCCCTGAGTGTGTTCCCCTGTTTTGATTGTGTTCAAATTCAAATTGTAGTAAAGTACGTTTTTTTTTTAGTTAATCTAGTTTTTGGGCTGTTTATGTCCCATTCGTGACTTCGCTGTATTCTAAAGAGCTCACCCCGGTGCACGGCTTACAGGAGCTGCACAGGAGACAAGTGGGGGAGATGAGTGAGGCTGCTGCCAGCTTCCTCATATTAGAAATATCTCTCATGTGTCAGTGTGTGCATGTATGATGTGTGTATCTATGCATGTCAGTGTATATGACTGTTTATAGACTTATGTTTATTTATAAGTGTTTTTCTGAATTTCTGAATATGTGTACGTATCTGTATATTTGCGTGTCTACTGAGACTCTTTTGCCCAGTCCCACAAAAACCTGGAGCCGACCCTGACATTGGAAAAAGGAGAGATTAGTGAAAACATCACTGATGTTTGTGTAACTGAATGGGTTAAAGGGCACACTACTGAGTCAAACGCTGGGATCCAGTGGTTTATTCATCTGGTCAGAACCTAATGATGTCTGTTTCCCCCATTCACTAGATCTGACATCAAGGTCTAAAATTGAAGGGATCTTCCAATTGGGGAGACCAGATTTAAGTGGTGAAATCAAATATCTACAGGTGCACCTCAATAAATTAGAATATCATCAAAAAGTTAATTTATTTGAGTAATTCAATACAAAAAGGGAAACATATATATTATATAGAGTCATTACACACAGAGTGATCTATTTAAAGTGTTTATTTCTTCTAATGTTGATTGATTCCCCAATCATGGGGAAGACTGCAGTGCTGACTTGATAAATGTCCATTAGGCAATCATTGACACTCTCCACAAGGAGGGTAAGCGACAAAAGGTCATTGCTAAAGAAGCTGGCTGTTCACAGAGTGCTGTATACAAGCATATTAATGGGAAGTTGAGTGGAAGGAAAAAGTGTGGTAGAAAAAGGTGCACAAGCAACTGGGATAACCACAGCTTTGATAGGATTGATAAGAAAAGGTTATTGAAAAATTTGGGGAAGATTCACAAGGAGTGGACTGCTGCTGGAGTCAGTGCCTCAAGAGCCACCACACATAGACGTATTCAGGACAAAGGCTACAACTGTCGCATTCCTTGTGTCAAGGCACTCATGACCAAAAGATAACACCAGAAGCAACTTACCTGGGCCAAGGAGAAAAAGAACTGGACTGTTGCTCAGTGGTCCAAGGTGTTGTTTTCAGATGAAAATAAATTTTGCATTTCATTTGGAAATCAAGGTCCCAGAGTCTGGTGGAAGAGTGGAGAGGCCACAATCCAACCTGCTTGAGGTCTAGTTTGAAGATTCCACAATCAGTGATGGTTTGGGGAGCCATGTCATCTGCTGGTGTAGGTCCACTGTGTTTTATCAAAAACAAAGTCAGCACAGCTGTCTACCAGGAAATTTAAGAGCACTTCATGCATCCCTCTGCCGACAAGCTTTTTGGAGATAGAAATTCCATTTTCCAGCAGGCCTTGGCACCTGTCCACACTGCCAAAAGTAACAATACCTGGTTTAATAACTAAAGTATCACTGCGCTTGATTGGCCAGAAAACTCGCCTGACCTAAACCCCATAGAGAATCTATGGGGTATTGTCAAGAAGAAAATGAGAGACACCAGACCAAACAATGCAGACGAGCTGAAGGCTTCTATCAAAGCAACCTGGGCCTCCATAACACCTCAGCAGTGCCACAGGCTGATCACCTCCATGACACACCGCATTGATGCAGTAATTCATGCAAAAGGAGCCCCGACCAAGTATTGAGGCATTTACTGTACAGAATTTTCAGTAGGCGCCAACATTTCTGAGTTTAAAATCATTTTTTCAGTTGGTCTTATATAATATTCTAATTTTCTGAGATTATGACTTTTGGGTTTTTATTGCCTGTAAGCCATAATCATCAACATTAACAGAAATAAACACTTGAAATAGATCACTCTGTGTGTAATGACTCTATATAATATATAGGAATAGATCCCTCTGTGTGTAATGATGAATATAAAATATAATTTTCCCTTTTTGCAGTGAATTACTGAAATAAATTAACTTTTTCATGATATTCTACTTTATTGAGATGCACCTGTAGATTCTGAGATGTGCTAAGTATTCCCAAAAATTGAATAAATGTATGCTAACTAAGTAGACTATGCCCCCATACACCACTAATTTTCTGCAAGTAATGTACAGTTAGGTCCAGAAATATTTGGACACTGACTGAATCTTCGTGATTTGGGCTCTGGAGGCCAATAGTTTTTATTTAAAACTAGCTGTACTACCCGGCTTCGCCCGGGTTAATAACTGCTGTTAACAAAATAGAATGTATTAACAAAAATGTATTCTGCACACAAAAACCACAAAACAAATAGATAGAAATGTAATTATTAAATTGTTGCCTATATTAACCAATCAGAGCTCAGATTAATTAACTGTAGCAAAATAGAAGCTAAGCTGTGATTGGTTGCTATTGGCAGCCTGATAAATCTCCAGGCAACAGAAAGCCCTCCCCCTGACAGTATATATTAGCTCACACATACACATAATAGACACGTCATGTGACTGACGACTGCCGTATTTCCTATGTGGTGCATTTGTTGTTCTTGTAGTTTGGCTGCTTATTAATCAGATTTTTATTGTTGAAGGATAATACCAGACTTGTGTGAGTTTTAGGGCGATTATGTGGCGAGGTTGGTGTATGTGTGGTGAAATGTGTGCTGAGGGTGGTATATGTGTTCAAGTACGTGGTAGTGTGTGGCGCATTTTGTGTGTGTGTTCATATCCCCGAGTGTGGTGAGTATCCCATGTCGGGGCCCCACCTTAGCAACTGTATGGTATATACTCTTTGGCGCCATCGCCTCATTCTTTAAGCCCCCCTTGTTCACATCTGCCAGCTATCAATTTGCCCCCAACATTTTTCGTTTCACTTTTTCCCCATTATGTAGATAGGGGCAAGTATGATTGGTAAATTGGAATGCGCGGGGTTAAAATTTCACCTCACAACATAGCACCCGGCGCTCCCCGGGATAGTAACTGTCTCTCTGCTTCTCTCCCATTCTCTGTCTGTCTCCCCCTCTGTATATATCTCTCAGTCTCTCATTATCTCTTTGTCTGTTTGTCTCTTTCCCTGTCTGTCTATCTCTATCACTTTCCATGTCTGTCTCTTTCCCTCTCTTTCCCTATCTGTCTCTTTCCTTCTCTCTCTCTTTCCCTATGTCTCTTTCCCTGTGTCTGTCTCTGTCTGTCTCTTTACCTGTCTTTGTCTGTCTCTTACCCTCTGTCTCTTTCCCTGTCTGTCTCTTTCCCTGTCAGTCTGTCTCTTTGTCTCTGTCTGTCTCTTTGTGTCTGTCTCTTACCCTGTCTGTCTGTTTCTTACCTTGTCTGTGTCTGCCTCTTTCCCTGTCTGTGTCTGTCTCTTTCCCTGGTTGCATTGTGACACACCAACATTCCATATAAGGGCGTGGCTGCGCATTCTTCTGAAGTTCTGGCTGCACTGTGGCTCCCAGCTCCATTCACTTTAATGGAGGCAGGTTTTTTGGTGAATAACTGTAAAGAGCGGGGTTAAAATTTCCCCTCAAAACATAGCCTATGACGCTCTCCGGGTCCAGAAGTGTGAGTGTGCAAAATTTTGTGGCTGTAGCTGCGATCCCGGACATACACACACACACACACACACACACACACACACATTCAGCTTTATATATTAGATGAAACAACTGAGATGCAATTGAAGTGAATACTTTCAGGTTTAATTAAAGGGATTGGACAAAAATATCCTGTGCAACATTTAAGAATTACAAACATTTTTCTACAAAGCCTCCTCATTTCAGGGGGTCAAAAGTAATTGGACAAAGTAATATACCATAAATAAAACGTTCATTTTTAATACTTTGAAAAGGACAATGACTGCCTAACTCTGGAAGCCATAGACATCACCAAACGCTGGGTTTCCTCCTTTGTGATGCGTTCTTCAGCTGACCAGTTGCTTGTTTGTGGGTCTTTCTAACTTACGTTTTGTCTTTAGCATGTAAAGTGCTGCTTAATTGCCTTGGCCATTGCAGAATATTCTCCTTCTTTGCTTTAAAAAACTCCTGAGTTGGTTTTGCAGTATCTTTTGGGTCATTGTCCATCTGTATGGTGAAGATGTGTCCAATCAACCTTGGTGCATTTGGTGCAATGTAAGCAGAAAGAATAGCTCTGTACACATCAGAATTCATCCGGCTGCTTCGCCATTAGTCACATCGTCAATAAACACTAGTGACCCAGTGCCACTGGAAGCCATTCATGCCCGGCCATCACATTGCCTCTAACAAGTGTTACAGAGGATGTGCTGGGCCTTGGATCATGAGGCGTTCCAACCCCTCTCCATACCTTCTTCTTTCCATTATTCTGGTACAGGTTTATCTTAGTTTCCTCTGTCCAAAGAATACTTTCCCAGAATGGGCTGGCTTCTTTAGATGTTTTTTTGGAAAATTCTATTTGGGCCTTTTGATCTTAAGGCTGATTAATGGTTTTCTACATATTGAAGAGCTGCAATTTTTAAACCCTTACTCCAATTAGGATATGCATACAATCATGTTAAAGCTGAGAGTCTGCACTTTAAGCCCATATTGATTATATAGCTGTATCTTGAATATGTTTTGATAAACAGCTAAAATGACAAAACTTGTGTCACAGTCCAAATATTTCTAAATCTATTTATATACAACCCCTGGAAAATTTATGGAATCACCTGGCTGTGAGGATGTTCATTCAGTTGTTTACTTTTGTTTATAAAAAGCAGATCACAGACATGGCACAAAACTAAAGTTATTTCAAATGTCAACTTTCTGGCTTTAAGAAACACTAACAAAATCATGAAAACATAACGTGCTAGCCAGTAATGGTTACTTTTCAAGACCAAACGGAGAAAAAATTATGGAATCACTCAATTCTGAGGTAAAAATGATGGAATCATGAAAAACAAACAAACAAAATAACACTCCAATACATCACTAGTATTTTGTTGCACCACCTCTGGCTTTTATAACAGCTTACAGTCTCTGAGGCATGGCATTACTGAGTGACAAACAGCACTCTTCATCAATCTGGCTCCACCTTTCTCTGATTGCTGTTGCCAGATCAGCTATGCAGGTTGGAGCCTTGTCATGGACCATTTTCTTCAACTTCAACCAAAGATTTTCAATTGGATTGAGATCCGGACTATTTGCAGGCCATGTCATTGACCTTATGTGTCTTCTTTCAAGGAATGTTTTCACAATTTTTTCTCTATGGCAGGATGCATTATCATCTTGATAAATGATTTCATCATCCCAAACATCCTTTCAATTGATGGGATAAGAAAAGTGTCCAAAATTTCAATGTAAAGTTCGGCATTTATTGAAGATATAATGACAGCCATCTCCCCAGTGCCTTTACCTGACATGCAACCCCATATCATCAATGACTGTGGAAATTTACATGTTCTCTTCAGGCAGTCATCTTTTTATTGTTTAGCTTTTCTGTATGTAAATCCCATTTCCTTTAGGCGGTTTCTTACAGTTCAGTCACAGACATTAACTCCACTTTCCTCCCATTGTTCCTCATTTGTATTGTTGTGCATTTCCTGCTTTGGAGACATATTGCTTTAAGTTTCCTGTCTTGACGCTTTGATGTCTTCCTTGGTCTACCTGTTGTGAATACATTTTCCAGATTGGGGCTCCCTCTTGTGGTCAGTGCTGGCGGTGCAGTTGATTTGTGGAATGAAAGCTACACACCTGGGGAGGACTGGCAATCAGGTCTTTGAGATTAGGGTTTTTACGGCTGCAGACAGTGCTCCTTCCTATCCTTTCCTATAAAGATAGTTTGGGCCTCATGTTTGCTGAAACTGTTTTCTGGCTTTGTATTGTGTTTTCCTATATCACCGTAGTCTTTACATTTGGGGGGCTATCTATATCTTTGGGGATTGCTCCGAGGCAGATTAGCTTTTCTTATATTTCTATCTGTAAGAATATTTAGTTCTCCGGCTGTGTCGAGACCACGAGGTTAAGCTCGTCCCACGGCTATTTCTAGTTGTGTGTCAGGATTAGGTCTGCAGTCCGATAAGGTTCCAGCCACTCTGGATACTTTTTGGGTTTCCGCATTTTTTGATCCTCCTCAGTTCCTGAATCATAACAGTAGCACCAGCCTTACTTAAGATTCTAGGGTACTCAAAAGAAGGGAAAAAAAAAAAGTGTGTCAGAATTTTTTTTTTTTTTACTGGGTGTTTTTCCGTTTTATCCCTGGGTGCCGTGGAGGATCTTCTGCTTTTATGGATGTTACACAATTAGCTGAGCGAGTTGATCAGCTTACTTCTCAGGTTAAGGATATATCCAATTATCTTGTCCAGACACCTGCTTTTGAACCTAAGATACCTTTACCTGATTTGTTCTCTGGGGATCGGTCTAAATTCTTGAACGTCAAGAACAATTGTAGTTGTACAACAATTGTAGGTTATTTTTTGCCTTGAAACCTAAGTCCTCAGGGTCTTCCAGGCAGTGAGATCAGATTGTTATCTCTTTGCTGCATGGTGACCCCCAGGATTGGGCCTTTTTCCTGGCGCCTGAAGATCCTGCTCTTGCTGATGTGGAATTTTTTTTTCAGGCTCTGGGGTTGTTATATGATGAACCCAATGCTATTGATCAAGCCGAGAAAACTTTACTGACTTTGATCCAGGGTCAGGAACCTGCAGAAGTATATTGTCAAAAATTTCATAAGTGGGCGGTCCTTACTGAGTGGAATGATGCGGCGCTTGCGGCTCTCTTGCAGAAGGGGTTGGCAGAGCCTGTAAAAGATGTTATGGTGGGCTTTGCTGTCCCCTCTGGTCTCAATTACTCTATGTCATTGGCCATTCAGATTGATAGACGTTTACGTGAACAAAAAACAATGCAAGCAGAGGGGTTGCTCTCAAAGCAGTCTCCGGAGCCTATGCAGGCTGATAGGGTCCTTTCTAGGGTGGAGCAGCAGGATTTTAGATGGCGTAATAAGCTTTGTTTCTTCTGTGGAGACGCCTCTCATACTATTTCCGTCTGTCCTAAGCGCGAGAAACAATTTGCCCGTTCGTTTACTTTGGGCGGTTTACAGTTTAAATTTCTTTTGTCGGTTTATTTGATCGGTTCCCTATCATCATTTTCGGCTATGGCTTATTGATTCAGGAGCTGCTCTGAACTTGATGGATTTTGGGTTTGCTGAGCATTGTGTTTTTCCTATGGTACCTTTGCATGCTCCCATCCCTTTGAGGAGTATTGATGCTACTCCTTTAGCTGAAAATAAGCCCCAGTTTTGGACCCAGGTGACGATGCGGGTCGCGCCTGACTATCAGGAGGTTTGTAAGTTTCTGGTCTTGCATAATTTGGATGACATTTTGGTACTGGGATTCCCTTGATTGCAATCCCATAATCCAGTTCTTGATTGGATGTCTTTATCTGTGACTAGTTGGGGCTGCCAATGTGTGCATAGTGATACTCCTGTTTTGGCTAATTCATCTCAGACACAGGAGGTCCCTGACTATTTGGCGGATTTCATGGATGTATTTAATGAGACCGAGGCTGTGTCTTTGCCTCCGCATAGGGACTATGATTGCGCTATTGACTTAGTGCCTGGTTGTAAATTTCCAAAGGGACGGCTTTTCAATTTATCTGTACCTGAACATGCTGCTATGCGGACTTACAGTTAGGTCCAGAAATATTTGGACAGTGACACAAGTTTTGTTATTTTAGCTGTTTACAAAAACATGTTCAGAAATACAATTATATATATAATATGGGCTGAAGGTGCACACTCCCAGCTGCAATATGAGAGTTTTCACATCCAAATCGGAGAAAGGGTTTAGGAATCATAGCTCTGTAATGCATAGCCTCCTCTTTTTCAAGGGACCAAAAGTAATTGGACAAGGGACTCTAAGGGCTGCAATTAACTCTGAAGGCATCTCCCTCGTTAACCTGTAATCAATGAAGTAGTTAAAAGGTCTGGGGTTGATTACAGGTGTGTGGTTTTGCATTTGGAAGCTGTTGCTGTGACCAGACAACATGCGGTCTAAGGAACTCTCAATTGAGGTGAAGCAGAACATCCTGAGGCTGAAAAAAAAGAAAAAATCCATCAGAGAGATAGCAGACATGCTTGGAGTAGCAAAATCAACAGTCGGGTACATTCTGAGAAAAAAGGAATTGACTGGTGAGCTTGGGAACTCAAAAAGGCATGGGCGTCCACGGATGACAACAGTGGTGGATGATCGCCGCATACTTTCTTTGGTGAAGAAGAACCCGTTCACAACATCAACTGAAGTCCAGAACACTCTCAGTGAAGTAGGTGTATCTGTCTCTATGTCAACAGTAAAGAGAAGACTCCATGAAAGTAAATACAAAGGGTTCACATCTAGATGCAAACCACTCATCAATTCCAAAAATAGACAGGCCAGAGTTAAATTTGCTGAAAAACACCTCATGAAGCCAGCTCAGTTCTGGAAAAGTATTCTATGGACAGATGAGACAAAGATCAACCTGTACCAGAATGATGGGAAGAAAAAAGTTTGGAGAAGAAAGGGAACGGCACATGATCCAAGGCACACCACATCCTCTGTAAAACATGGTGGAGGCAACGTGATGGCATGGGCATGCATGGCTTTCAATGGCACTGGGTCACTTGTGTTTATTGATGACATAACAGCAGACAAGAGTAGCCTGATGAATTCTGAAGTGTACCGGGATATACTTTCAGCCCAGATTCAGCCAAATGCCGCAAAGTTGATCGGACGGCGCTTCATAGTACAGATGGACAATGACCTAACTGTATATTAAGGAGTCTTTGGAGAAGGGTCACATCAAGCCATCATCTTCAATTTTGGGTGCTGTTTTTTTCTTTGTGGCCAAGAAGGATGGCTCATTGCGGCCCTGTATTGACTATCATCTCCTTAATAAAATCACGCTCGATCTTCAGGGAGCGTATAATCTAATTTGCGTTAAGCTGGGGGATGAATGGAAGACGACGTTTAATACCCCTGAGGGGCATTTTGAGTACCTAGTGATGCCCTTTGGGCTCACTAATGCCCCTTCCGTCTTTCAATCTTTCATGAATGATATTTTCCGGGACTTTGTCGACAAGTTTTTGATTGTCTATTTGGATTTGGATTTTTTCTGACATCTGGGATTCTCATGTTAAACAGGTTCAGACAGTGTTTCAGGTTCTCAGGGACAATGCATTATATGTCAAGGTCTCGAAATGTCTGTTTGGCATACAAAAGATCTCTTTTTTGGGTATAATTTTGTCCCCATCTTCAATTGAGATGGATCCGGTCAAGCTCCAGGCCATTCATGATTGGGTTCAGCCTACTTCTTTGAAGGCCTTCAGAAGTTTTTGGGTTTTGCTAATTTCTATCGTAAATTCAGAGGCTATTTTTCTAGTATTGTCAAGCCATTGACTGATTTGACCAAGAAGGGAGCTGATGTTGTGACTTGGTCTTCAGAGGCAGTCTTGGCTTTTCAGCTTAAAAGGAGGTTTACTTCTGCTCCAGTCTTGCAGCAGCCTGATGTGTCTATTCCTTTTCAGGTGGAGATCGATGCCTCGGAGATCGGAGCTGGGGCTGTCTTGTCACAAAGAGACCATGTGACTTCTAAACTTAGATCCTATCCTTTTTTTTCCCGGAAATTTTCACCACCGGAGCTAAATTATGATGTGGGGAATCAGGAATTATTGGCTATGAAGTTGGTCTTTTAAGAATGGCAACATTGGCTGGAGGGGGCGAGACATCAAATTGTTGTACTTACTGATCATAAGAATTTGATCTATTTTGAATCTGCCATGAGGTTGAATCCTAGGCAGGCTAGATGGGCCTTGTTTTTCACGCGATTTAATTTTGTGGTCTCTTATATTCCGGGTACTAAGAATATTAAGGCTGATGCCCTTGGGTAATCTGTGATAGATTTTCCAAAATGATTAATTTGGTACCACTGCCTAAGTTGCCATCAGCTTCGGAGTTGGTACCTTTGTTTCTTCGTCAGGTGGTTCGTTTTCATGGGGTTCCTCAGTCCCTGAATCATAACATCTACCAGTATGTTTGCCTTTAACAACCTTGGCATGTTGTTTGTATTTGGTTCAGATTTTAGACACAGCTGACTGTGAACAACCAACATCTTTTACAACATTGTGTGATGATTTACCCTCTTTTAAGAGTTTGATAATCCTCTCCTTTGTTTCAATCTCTCGTGTTGGAGCCATGATTCATGTCAATCCACTTGGTGCAACAGCTCCCCAAGGTGTGATTATTCCTTTTTAGATGCAGACTAACGAGCAGCTCTTATTTGATGCAACTGTTAGTTGATAGAGAGTGATTCCATAATTTTTTCCTCATAATTGAGTGATTCCACAATTTATTCCCCGTTTGGTCTTGAAAAGTAACAGTTACTGGCTAGCACATTATGTTTTCATGATTTTTTTTAGTGTTTCTTAAAGACAGAAAGTTGACATTTGAAATGACATTAGTTTTGTGCCATGTCTGTGATCTGCTTTTTTTAAACAAAACTAAACATTTGAATGAACATCCTCAGAGCCAGGTAATTCCATAATTTTTGCACTAACGTTTTCGATGTTTTAGCTGTGTCTGTAAAGTAGGTAGCATGGTTTTGTGGAAGCCTCCTCAGTACCGCCTTACAAAACAGAATATGTCCTTTTTTAATGTAATAAGGGATGGTCTGGCCAATCGGGGTAAGATGGTTCCTTTGTCAGGTATGGGAAAGGAAACTGGCATTAAGACAGATCAGAATTTTACTCACCAGGTACCAAGAAGCTTAATGTTTAAACTGTCTTTCATGAAGCAACAAGCTTGATACGTGTTTTTCCAAAAATAAGACATTGTCTTATATTTTTTTTGCCCCCCCCCCCAAAAAAGCACTAGGGCTTATTTTTGGAGGAGGTCTTATTCTTGGAGAAACACGGTTGGGGGTAAGTTTACCCCCCAAAAAAGCAGACCCCCCCACTTCCCAGGAGACTCATACTCACCAGACCAGGACGTCTGCGTGGTTCCCAGGTCCTCCTGTGATCTCCGTTCAGTGTTGCATGCCGTCCTACCCTGCTGCTAGCTGACACACACAGCAGATCACACACAGCAGATCACACACACACACACACACAGCAGATCACACACACACCAGATCACACACACACACACACAGCAGATCGCAGATATACACAGCAGATCACACACAGCAGATCGCAGGCACACACAGCAGATCGCAGGCACACACAGCAAATCGCAGGCACACACAGCCGATCACAGATACACACATCCGATCACAGGCACACACACACAGCAGATCACATACACACAGCAGATCGCACACACAGCAGATCGCAGATATACACAGTAGATCACACACAGCAGATCGCAGGCACACACAGCCGATCACAGATACACACATCCGATCACAGGCACACACAGCCGATCACAGATACACACATCCGATCACAGATACACACATCCGATCACAGGCACACACAGCCGATCACAGATACACACAGCTGAACGCAGACACACACAGCCGATCGCAGAAAAACACAGCCGATCACAGACACACACACAGCCGATTGCAGACACACAGCAGATCACACACACACACACTCACTCACATCACATCCAGCACTTACGGCCGCAGGGAATGAGAGAAAGTCATGTGTCCGGCCGCAGGTCCTGTTCATTGCGCTCCACTGCACTGCCTCTCAGGATTCTGCCGGCGAGAAGAGATCGGTGTCGCTGGATGAGGTAAGTGTGTGTGCGATCCGATGTGTGTGCGATCCGATGTTTGTGTGTGGGATTTAATGTTTGCGTGTGATCCGAAGTTTGTGTGTGCGTTCTGATTATGTGTGCGATCTGATTATGTGTGCGATCTGACTGTGTGTGCGATCTGATGTTTGTGTGTGAGATCTGGTGTGTGTGTGTTTGAGATCTGATGAGTGCGGGTGTGTGATCAGTGCAGGTCCTGCTGCTCAGTGTCGGGTGAGTGTAATTGCCGGGTGCCGCTGTATATAATGAAGTGTCCTGCAATATCTGTATCTTTTTTAGCTGCATGGACACTTCATTATTGATCCGCGACTAGGGCTTATTTTCGGGGGAGGGCTGATATTTAAGCCTTGCTCCGAAAATGCTGAAAATCCCTGCTAGGGCTTATTTTTGGGGGAGGTCTTATTTTTGGAAAAACACGGTAGTTCCAATGGTCTCAAAAAAAATAAAAAATAATAGTCTGTCACTGCACTACAATGAATGATAAACTAGTATTAATCTGTATAAATGTTGAGGCAATAAAACAAATAAGCGTATAAACAATAATGCTGAATAGCAATGTGTAGTCAATCTATTTTAATGCTACAGGACACAACAGAATTACCATGTTTGAGTGCAGAATATTTGCAAGTAAGTAAAAAACTATTATATAAAATATAAAAGTGTGCAGTATGTAGAAATCAATAATGAAAATATACAGAATTGTTCTTTCAGGCAAAAATGAATAGCTTATTTGTAAAATAGCACTTGCTAAAGACAAGGTAAATTAAAAGCATAATGTGAATGACATCAATGTCAAATCCTCCAGGCCTTGTGCGCTCCCAAACAATTTGATCATACAGGCTGTTGTTATTTCCTGTACAATTTTTTATTATTTTTACAAGAACAAACAACTCGTTTTGACAAACAAATGTCTTCCTCAGGTATATTGTCACAATATACCTGAGGAAGACATTCGTTTGTCGAAACGCATTGTTTGTTCTTGTAAAAATAATAAAAAATTGTACAGGAAATAATAACAGCCTGTATGATCAAATTGTTTGGGCGCGCACAAGGCCTGGAGGATTTTACATTGATATTATTCCTATGGTAACTCGGGCTGAGTTACCGTATTTTTCGGACTATAAGACGCACCGGACCATAAGACGCACCCTTGTTTAAGAGGAGGAAAATAGGAAAATACAAATTTAAGCAAAAAATGTTGTCATGACACATTGTTATGGGGCTAGGATCTGCTGCTGACACTGTTATGGGGGTAATCTCCCCAAATTCTCTAATTCAGGTACCCCATCCTGGTAATGATCCTCCTGCCTTGTATATATATGCCCCTCATCCTGGTATAGCCCACATCCTGCTATATATTGCCATCCTGCTATATACTGCCATCCTGGTATGTGCTCCCATCCTGCAATATACCCCATCCTGGCATATGGCCGCATCCTGCTATATACCCCATCCTGACATATGGCCGCATCCTGCTATATACCCCATCTTGGTGTATAGCCGCATCCTTCTATATACCCCCATCCTGCTATATACCCCCATCCTGGTATGTGCTCCCATCCTGCTATATACCCCCATCCTGCTATATACCCCCATCCTGCTATATACCCCCATCCTGCTATATACCCCCATTTTGGTATGTGCTCCCATCCTGCTATATACCCCCATCCTGCTATATACCCCCATCCTGCTATATACCCCCATCCTGCTATATACCCCCATCCTGGTATGTGCTCCCATCCTACTATATACCCCCATCCTGCTATATACCCCATCCTGGTTTGTGCTCCCATCCTGCTATATACCCCCACCCTGCTATATACTCCAATCCTGCTCATAATATACCCCATCCTGGTATATGCCATCATCCTGCTATATACCCCTATACTGCTATATGACCGCATCCTATGGCACACAAAAAAAAAAACATTTATATTCACCTTTCCTCGCTCCATGCAGCATCACTCCTCCTCCCATCTCTGCCAGCAGCAGCGCCGCTTACCTGTGTGGAGCCGGGCACGCTCCTTGCAGCATCGCGATGTCCTCCTGTCTGTGCCGGCCGCGGCTGCGTGTGGACACGTGCGCACAGCGTTGACATCATCGCTGTGAGCACCGCTAGTCTCCATACACAGCCGTGGACGGCAGACAGGAGGAAATTGTGGTGCTGCAGGGATCGCTGTCGGTGAGTGTACTGATTCACTGCACCCTGCGCTGATGATGATGCGCGGGGGGCATTGCTAGTATAGTTGCCTGGGATGATCATGCGGGCCGGCTGTTTACTATGCGCGCACCCCTCCGCCCATCATCCCGCCAACCTGTCAGCGCCGGCTTCAGTGCTGAGAGATGGGCGGGAGGATGGGCGTGCATATGAAATGAGCGGGCCCACGTGGTCACGGCAGGCTGCTGCAGCCTGCTCATGTCCCTGATGACCCGCTCCACCGCAGCACCCTCATTCCCTGCAGCCCTACATTCAGACTATAAGACGCACCCCCCACTTTTCCCCAACATTTGGGGGGGAAAAAGTGCGTCTTATAGTCAGAAAAATACGGTATAGAATAGACACCAGGAGTCTGAAGCATACCATCTAGGAAGGAGAACTCTCCATTGAGGTCTGAGATCCTAAAGGATCGATAAGCAAGTTAACAAGGCTTGTTAAGGCCCTGGGCGCACTTACCGGATTTTGCCGCGGATTTTTTGCGGTTTTGCTGCAGGTTTCGCTGCAGAAAATGTTCATAACATCTCTGCAGTGAATCACCAGCAAAACCTATGGGAAAAAAAAATCCTGTGCGCACTAGGCGGAATTTGACAGCTGCATGTTTTGCTGCGGGAATCCCGCAGCAAAAACAATTGCATGTCAATTCTTTCCACACGTCGCTGCGGGATTTCACTCCATTGACTCCAATGTAATCGTGAAATCCCGCAGGGAATAACGCAGGCAGCAAATTCTGTGCGGTTCACTGCGTTTTCCTGCGTTATTCCCTGCGGTATTTCGCGGTTTACCTCCGGTAATGTACATCGCTTGCCTGCGGTTTTGCAGGGAAATGATGTCATTACAGGAAGAGGTAGCAAAGCAGAGAGTAAACACACACAGATCACACACATAGACATAGAACACACAGACATAGAACACAGACACAGACACATAGAACACACATAGAAAGCAAACGGAAATATAGAAAAAAAAACACGTGGGCTCCGCTGTATATTTACTGTCCAGCCGAGGTAGGCACACAGCAGCGGCCCGTTATTCTCAGGCTGGGGAAGGAGAGGGGCAGGGTTAATGTCCCCCACCTCACTCCCCCTCCCGCAGCCAAGAATATCAGCCGCAGCTGCCCCGGCACTGTCGCATGCATTATGCGGCAGTACCGGAGTGTCCCCGGCTCTCCCTGCAGCCGTGTAGCAGTGGCAGTCAGGGTAATACAAGGGGTTAATGGTGGCGGATCACCGCCATTAACTCCAGGCTTGATCATGGCAGCGTCTATGTGACAGCTGACATGATCAACCTGTAAGTAAAGTGA
This sequence comes from Anomaloglossus baeobatrachus, assembly GCF_048569485.1. Taxonomy (NCBI): domain Eukaryota; kingdom Metazoa; phylum Chordata; class Amphibia; order Anura; family Aromobatidae; genus Anomaloglossus; species Anomaloglossus baeobatrachus. The sequence continues at coordinate 104,987,150 of NC_134362.1, forward strand.
AAAAAACACACAGAAAAATCCTTTATTTTAAATAAAACACAAACAAGCCTCATTCACCCTTTTATTAACCCCTCCCGAAACAAAGATCCAGCGTAATCCACAGCTCCTGGGCTGCTTACATCCAGCCGCGACTGACACTGTCACAGCGCTGAATGAATGCAGCCTCACAGCGAGACAGCAGAGGTAATTACCGGTCATTTCCCACGGCCGGTAATGTGAACTCACTGCCGACCGTGGGAAATGCAGCGATCTGTCCTCTATCTATCTATCTATCTATCTATCTATCTATCTATCTATCCCTCTATCTATTCTTCTGTCTCTTTATCTATCTATCTAAAAGAAGGAAATGATTTTTTTTTTTTTTTTCAATGTGCTTTATTGCATTGAATGCAACAAAGCACATTTGCCAACCCGCACGCGGCAAAACCGCGGCAATACCGCGAACAATACCGCGGTAAAACCGCAGCAAACTGCAGCAAACCGCGTGCGGTTTTCGGGTGCGGTTTGCCGCGTTTTTTTACCGCGGGTCCGGTAATCTTTGAATACCTGCGGAATTTTCTTGAGAAAATTCCATTTTCCAGTGCGCACATAGCCTAAAGGTGAGTGTATGGAAATATAACATTCACCTACGAATTATCTATACAGCTACATTTAGATCGGTGCACTTTTTGTTTCCTTTACCCTTTCTCTTTAATGTGAATGACATAAATGTAGTCTGCATTTCAATAACATTCGCTGGTAAATAGTAACTGTATTATAATACAGGTCTATAGACAAAGGGATAAAAGTTATAAAAAAAAAGCATATTGAGACAATAAATATATAACCGCACCAAGCAAACCTCTGTTCACTAGAGACTGCAACGTACATACTGTATATATATATATATATATGTATATATATATATATATATATATATATATATATATATATACTGTATATCTACTATATATATATATATATATATATATATATATATATATATATATATTATATACTATATATAGCTCACGGAGTCAGTGCATTCCAGAAAAGTCTTTGCATATGAAAGAAAATAAATGCAAATAGGTCAGCAGTTTCTCATCTCATGGGAGTTAGGTGTATGTAGATTAATTCCATGTTCAGAAGCATACATGATCCATCCTACTTGTTACATAAATCTGTTGTTTACCTTTATTAGGAAAAAAATGATGAATGAAATAGCTGATGTCTGAATCGTGTAGGGACTGTGGATCATTGGCTTCTGCACTGGCATGCCCTTACAGGGCTGCTCACAGCACTCTCATGGTAGCCATTTTTAGGCTGCAAAATCTTGCAGTAGTATGCTTGACACTTTGCAGATGTGAGGGCGGTCCGGCGCAGTAGTCACGGGTGAAGGGCTCTACAATCCATTGGAGGTCCGCACCACGACCACCTCCACGGTCTTTCGTTTTTCCCCATCTTGTGAAAAACAATCTCTGTAATTGACCCAACAGTGCCCAACTGGCAGTCTCGCAATCCTATGGGGCAAAGGGTAAAGCCCATGGGAACAGTGCACAGTCTTTGGGAACAGGAGCAAAGTCCATGGGATACAGAGCACAGTCCATGGGGACAGGGACAGAGTCCATGGGACACATGGTATAGTCCTTGGCAAAGTGTGTAGAACCCTCTCTTAGGCTGCTTTCACACGTCCGGTTTTAGCAGAGCCGGCCAATCCGGCTCTAAAACCTATGCAACGGATGCGGCGACAAAACCGCATCCTTTGCATAAGTTTTTGACATGCGGCCCGTCCGGTTTTTGCCGCTTGCGGCACATGCACAGTGGAAAAAACGCATGTGGCGGCCGAATGCGGTGTTTGTCGCAGGACGCCGCATGCGGCATCCATAGGCATGCACTGCAAATCGCACTGCATCGGTCGGATACGGCGCGATGCGTTTTTTTTTGCCGAACAAAAAAACATGCCAGGCAACGTTCCATCCGGCCGCCGCATCGGCTAAAGCTGCCACATGCGGCAAAAACCGGACCGAACGCAAGCCCATGCAGCACAATCCGGCACTAATGAAAGTCTATGCAAAAAAACTGCAACCGGCGGCAAAAAAAAAATGGTTGCGGTTTTTCTGTAAAGCGCCGGATTATGTCGCACAGGAAAAAACGGATGTGTGAAAGCAGCCTTACAGTCCAGCAATCCAGCAGAGGGGTGCACAACGGGCGCAGAACAAACTGGGAGAAAGAAAACAATTCAAATTCTTTGGCTACTTCTGGCTAACTTCTATTATTCAGGTAGCTGAGTCTTCTGATCCACTCCTTCCTTGTGGAATGCAGAATAGTTCTACAAGTGCACGTACAACCAACTCTTCTCACGGACACTCATATAACTGCATGGCTGATTTTAGAACTTTTTTTGGCCATCTGCGGCCCATTCAGTGGAGTCCTGACCAAAGCACCCAATGCACACACATTAACATGGGTACCTCTGGGATCTCAAGACCATTTGGATTCCTTAGTCCATCTCAGAGTACATCCACAGTCTATTAGTACTGTGAAAATGGAAGACGTGGTCAGCACACGTCAGTATCTTCCAAATGTGACTGGCTGCATACCACCCTTGATTTTCATCTACCTTCAAGGACGATCACCCAAATGTCACCCAAAAAGGGGCTGTCTGGCCATAACAATTGGCAGTGCTCCACCCCACTATATTCTACAAAGACCTAATGCCGGGTTCTGGATTCCTGGATGTAGCCACCTCCCTGCAGCAGACCATAGTTAGTGATTACCCCGTCTGTGGCCAGCCTCTGGAACCATGCTGTGGGCAATATCCTTGGCTCCCTTACGCCCGAGTCCTAGCCCAGTGATTTCGGCATTTGTCACAACTCACATACAAGCTGTTGGACCCAGGTTTGGTATTCTCCCCTTCCCAGGTAACAACCACCACTGGTCGCCACTCTGCCATTCTACCACTCTGTTTGGTTCCAGGTCTCTCCGCTCTCACTAAGGGGTACTTTGCACACTACAATATTGCAGGTGCGATGTCGGTGGGGTCAAATCAAAAGTGACACACATCCGGCGTCGCTGTCGAAGTGTGTAAATCCTTTATAATACGATTAACAAGTGCAAAAGCGTCATAATCGTATCATCGGTTTAGTGTCCAACATTTCTATAATGTAGCTGCAGCAACGGTACGATATTGTTCCTCGTTCCCCTGCGGCAGCACACATCGCTGTGTGAGATGCCGCAGGAGCGAGGAACATCTCCTACCTGCGACACCGCGGCTCACGCAGGCTATGCGGAAGGACGGAGGTGGGCGGAATGTTTATGTCCCGCTCATCTACGCCCCTCCACTTCCTTTGGCCGCCCGCCGTGTGACGTCGCTGTGAAGCTGCCGGAGCGCTAATGTTCGCTACAACAGCAATCGCAAGATATCGCTGCTGCAACGGGGGCGGGGACTATCGCGCACGGCATCGCAAGCATCGGCTTGCGATGTCGTAGTGTGCAAAGTACCCCTAACTCTGTCTCACAGGATGGCACTGTCCCATTCACCTCTAGGCATGCTGTGCTGAGGTTCCGACCATAATGAGAAGTGGTCACGTCCAACTCATCATCCGTCCAAGGCTGTCACTCACCAACAGGCTGATCTCCATCTTCCAACAAAAGTGGTCAACGCTGACCATGGACCACCTTCCCCCGGCGTGGCATGCCCCCCAGGAAATGTTTCCTCCTTAGGGTCAGTCAAACCTTTGCGCCTATGCACTGCAGTGACACCCACAATGTGCCAGTCTTCTTTTTCATGCTGCATCTTACTCTGCCATTCCAACATTCATTTTACTTTTTGTCTTCATCCACACTTCGGTCATGGAGTTGCATTTTGCAAGGGCCTCTGACATAGTTTCCCATTTGTTCTGAAACAATGGTCAATCCTGCAGTTTATGCCAGATATGAGAGTAGTCCAGGGAGTTAGTCGTGGGAAAGGGGCTCTGCAGTCTTTCAGGGGTTCACACCCTGGACCTCTACAAAGCAGGGAGGAAGGGATTGGTTGTGGTGATCCTGGCTGGATGTGTGATCTTGGTGTGTGCAAGCTATACCTGTGATTAGGCCATCTTGCAAACCAGGATTCTTCCACTGAAAAGTCATCGATATATTGAGGAGGGCCATTGGATCAAATACTTAATTAACCTCGAGATATAGGGGATTGTGGGAAATCACAGATGAAATGTATTATTTCACCTTACATAGTTTGTTCAGATACATACATATGACACAGATCTAAAGATGGCTGCCATTTCCTGTTCTTCACACTCTGCCCTGGTATGCAAGGAATGTCCAGATGGAAGAAGAAGACCAACCCACTGATCACCTCATGGACCTGCCCACTGATGACATCACTGACCAGGCCATAGATGATGTCATGGATCAACCCACCAATGACTACATGGACCAACCCACTGATCAGCCCATGGATTAACCCTTTGCCCAACCCACTGACCAATGGGCATATCCAAACATGCCCACTACAGAGATGTCCACGCCCCGTACCCTTCTTTATATAAGTCACTGCTTTGTTGAAATAAAGAGAGTTGCTCGAGCCATTCTCTCATCAAGGAGAGATTCACATCAGACCCGTTTTGTCTCGTGTCAATTCTTTCACGCATACACTTAATCCATATCCATTAGACCAATAGCAGGCAACTAGTGAACATTTCAATGTGTTCACCCTAACAGATACAGACTTGGGATTCTTTTTAACAGTCTTTAACTATCAGTTAAGCACAGTACTTCCAACACATTGATACTGCTGGCACAACACTTGAACATGTTCTGTGCAGCAAATTCCATTTTAAGGCACACTTTAACATAGGCTGCTCCATCATTCCCGACCAGGAAACCTCTGTAGAGTTTTGGCCTGGTACTCACAACTGCAGGATGGATGTGACCCTCTACCTGTCCCTCACTGGAGTTCTTCCTGGTTGCTATGTTCCCAATGTTAAAGGTTGCCACAAAAGCCCACTTAGTTCGGCCTAAGGTATCTGACTGGCTTTCACACTTCTACTCAATATACTACCTACAAGTACAGCTTTCTACACTCTAATCACTACTGCCTAAACTCAGACAGAGTCACGTTTTTCCCTGCAGCTTGCTCCTTCTCCTGTGGCGACCCACAGAGATTGAAGACAAAACAAAAATCCAGCACTAAATGTGCACTTCAGCACTAAAAACTCCAAACTGTACCTATTATAAAAATTTTGAGATTTTTGGCAAAAAATTGCAATTTCTTGAGCTACCCCGCCACGTCACGGCAAATCTCATTTGGGGCAGTCCTACACTAAAATATTTTTATAAAATGTGCCATACCGCCTCACATATGAATAGTAGAACTGCTCTTAGCAGCACTCACCTGGTCTATTTCAATCCCGTACCCATGACTGAGTCATGGCTGTGGGCAGGACAGGTCCAAGCAAATGCTGCATGAAGTAAATAGCCTGTGGACAGGGCCTGATGACTGAATGTTAACAGTCACCAACCGCCAAAATCTAGACAGGTGGAATACACCCCAAATTGGGGTGCATAGCAAGGTGGGGGTCAGCCACCGACCAATTCAATGAAGAAAAAACAAAAAAGCCAGCACTAAATGTGCACTTCAGCACTAAAAATTCCAAACTGTACCTATTATAAAAATTTTGAGATTTTTGGCAAAAAATTGCAATTTCTTGAGCTACCCCGCCACGTCACGGCAAATCTCATTTGGGGCAGTCCTACACTAAAATATTTTCGTAAAATGTGCTATACGGCCTCACATATGAATAGTAGAACTGCTCTGAGCAGCACTCACTTGATCTATTTCAATCCCGTACCCATGACTGAGTCATGGCTGTGGGCGGGACAGGTCCAAGCAAATGCTGCATGAAGTAAATAGCCTGTGGACAGGGCCTGATGACTGAATGTGAACAGTCACCAACCGCCAAAAACTAGACAGGTGGAATACATCCCAAAGACCCACAGAGATTGACTGTTCCATGCCTATAGTCCTCCTGTTGCGAGGCAGAAGCTACTCTATATCAGGGAGAGAGGGGAGCCAGCACGATCTGAAAATGGCATGCATCATATAAAAAGTGCAAATTCACAGATTTATTCCAACTGTACTATAATATAAATTGAGATTTTTAGCAAATAATTGATCAATTCTTTGAGCCACCCCTGCCAACGTCACGGCAAATCTCAATAGGGGGTCCTATTCTATATTATGTATTTCATGTGCCATGTGGCCTCCTAGATAAAGTTAAAAGCAGAACCATAATGGAGCACACATACCTGTAACCTGTATATAACTGCTTCTATGTTGCAAAAGAGGCAATTGTGGATAGAGGCCAGCCCAGGTCCCAGCATGTGGAGCAAGCTCTACACATACCAGAACTATATCAGAACTGACCCTCCCAGTGCCAGACAGCAACCATTATAAAGGCGGACCATCCAAGTATGGTGCTTAATTAGCAATGCCTATGGAAAGGGAGAGGCAACTGAATGTGAACAGCTACCAACAGGAGGAATATATTGCAAACCAAGATCAGGCGTGCATAGCATGGTGGTGACCAGCCACTAGACATTTGTAGCATAACTACAACCAAACAGAGAGAGAGGGGAGCCAGCACGATCTGAAAATGGCATGCATCATATAAAAAGTGCAAATTCACAGATATATTCCAACTGTACTATAATATAAATTGACCTGTCTGGCACTGGGAGGGTCAGTTCTGATATAGTCCTGGTATGTGCAGAGCTTGCTCCACATACTGGGACCTGGGCTGGCCTCTATCCATAATTGCCTCTTTTGCAACATGGAAGCGGCTATATACAGGTTACAGGTATGTGTGCTCCATTATGGTTCTGCTTTTAACTTTATCTAGGAGGCCGCATGGCAGATGAAATACATAATATAGGTTAGGACCCCCCTATTGAGATTTGCAGTGACGTTGGCAGGGGTGGCTCAAAGAATTGATCAATTATTTGCTAAAAATCTCATTTTTTTTATTATAGTACAGTTGGAATAAATCTGTGAATTTGCACTTTTTATATGATGCATGCCAATTTCAGATCGTGCTGGCTCCTTTTTCTCTGTTATGACTGTAGTTATGCTACAATTTCTGGTGACTGACCATCACCATACCATGCACGCCTGATTTTGGTTTGCAATGTATTCCTCCTGTTGGTAGCTGTTCACATTCAGTTGCCTCACCCCTTTCCACAGGCAATGCTAATTAAGCACCATACTTGGATCTGGTCCGCCTTTATCAATGGTTGCTGTCTGGCACTGGGAGGGTCAGTTCTGATATAGTCCTGGTAGGTGTAGAGCTTGCTCCACATACTGGGACCTGGGCTGGCCTCTATCCATAATTGCCTCTTTTGCAACATGGAAGCGGCTATATACAGGTTACAGGTATGTGTGCTCCATTATGGTTCTGCTTTTAACTTTATCTAGGAGGCCGCATGGCACATGAAATACATAATATAGGTTAGGACCCCCCTATTGAAATTTGCCGTGACGTTGGCAGGGGTGGCTCAAAGAATTGATCAATTATTGGCTAAAAATCTCATTTTTTTTATTATAGTACAGTTGGAATAAATCTGTGAATTTGCACTTTTTATATGATGCATGCCAATTTCAGATCGTGCTGGCTCCTTTTTCTCTATATCAGGAAGCAGTACTTCAAACTTGTTCTTTAGATGGCCACACATACTTTATGCATGAACACATTGCATAAATAATAGCCTCATAAACACAGGTCATATTATGATATCAATCGGTGTTTTCAGGGCAGGAGCATACGGGCACAGTCTACACTTGTATCCCACCATTCTCAGTTAGGCTGCTTTCACACCTCCGATTTTAGCAGAGCCGGCCAATCCGGCTCTAAAACCTATGCAACGGATGCGGCGACAATACCGCATCCTTTGCATAAGTTTTTGACATGCGGCCCGTCCGTTTTTTGCCGCTTGCGGCACGCTACTGAGCATGTGCAGTGGGAAAAACCGCATGCGGCGGCTGGATGCGTTGTTTTTTTTCTGCATGACGCCGCATGCGGCATCCATAGGCATGCATTGCAAATCGAGCCGCATCGGCCGGGTGCGGCACGATGCGTTTTTTTTTGCCGGACAAAAAAACGTGCCAGGCAGCGTTCCATCCGGCCGCCGCATCAGCTAAATCTGCCGCATGCGGCAAAAACCGGACCGAACGCAAGCCCATGCGGCACAATCCGGCACTAATGAAAGTCTATGCAAAAAAACGCAACTGGCGGCAAAAAAAAAAAACGTTTGCATTTTTTCTGCAAAGCGCCGGATTGTGCCGCACAGGAAAAAACGGATGTGTGAAAACAGCCTTAGGCTATGTGCGCACGTTGCGTACAGTCACTGCAGAATTTTCTGCAGCGATCTGAAGAGCACATGTGCGCTTCGAATCGCTGCAGAAAATGTCCGTAGAGAAAAAAAAAAAGCCGATTCCATGCGCTCTGCCCGCAGCTCCTGCCATAGACAGAGCAGGAGCTGCCGGCAAAGCGCACGGAAGAAGTGACATGTCACTTCTTGAACGCAGCGCTTCGGGCAGCAGCCGAAGCGCTGCGCTCTAAGACGCCACGTGCGCACGGCCCCTGCACAATCTCCATAGACTGTGCAGGGGACGCAGGACGCATGCAGTTACGCTGCGCTACAAAGCGCAGTGTAACTGCATGAATTACGCACATGTGCGCACATAGCCTTAGAGGTAAATTTCTACAGACAGCACATATAACATTTTGTAATATAGCAAAGAATGGCGTATATGACATTTACAGAATGTTAGGTGGTATTGTAGTGTCTGCGGGGCCTTAGGGGTTACTCGTCACAGGGCCAGTGGTTTTGTGGGGTTGCTGTGACTGGCCTGACCCGGCTCTGTGGCCCAGTTGGCTACGTGTAAAAGACATGACAACACAAGGCCTACCCATTAAATTAAAGACACCACACTTGAATAAAGTAAATGGCATAAAATGGCCGTGACATTTATTAAGGGTTACATAATAAATAAATTAATTAATAAATAATTAAAACCAATATTTTATTAAAATTCTTCCATAACCATATACCATAAACAACCAGTCCGCCAGTAAAACTGGCGACTTTACCCAATACTTTCAAAAAGAAGTCCATAACCAACCAGTCCACCAGTAAAACTGGCGACTTTCCCACTAACAAATGTCACGACGAGAGCAGTTCATGAAGTAGTCTTTCTCCAGGGGGGGAGGGTGGGTGTTCTTCTTGATCTTCAATTCTTCTGACAGCCAGCTGACGGAAGCAGCTACTTTTATAGTTAAAATTACCCGCACTTTCTGCCAGCTGATCCAATCAGCTGGCAGCAAAACAGGCGCGCAAAAACCAGACTAAACCTGTCAGAGCCAGAATACCTCAGAGCCACTGACTGAAAATTTGTTAACCCTTTCTGCACCTGAATAATGTTAACCAAATTCACAACCAAATAGTGAGGCCTGTGTTATCATGCGGTCGCTACGGCATACAAGATACCGTGCTCTGAACATGACAACACAAGGCCTACCCATTAAATTAAAGACACCACACTTGAATAAAGTAAATGGCATAAAATGGCCGTGACATTTATTAAGGGTTACATAATAAATAAATTAATTAATAAATAATTAAAACCAATATTTTATTAAAATTCTTCCATAACCATATACCATAAATAACCAGTCCGCCAGTAAAACTGGCGACTTTACCCAAACGCCAAGGACTAACAGTCCTTGGCCCACCCCCACTAACAAATATCACAGCCATTTCTCGATACAATTTTGGAGCCCTAAATTGAATATGTCCAATCCCACGTCTGACAGATGGACTAAATCATCCCTGTAAAGGCCACTCAGAAAACCCTCCAGATCAAGATGTCTGTAGGTTGACCCATTTATAACTGGTAAAAACCTTTCCATGGCACGGTTTACCCTTTTCCGAATCCGCTCCCGAAACCTCAGCCTGTCACAATGCCACTGCAAACGGGGAACGATTTCGGAAAAGACCAAACCCGCATCAGGAAACCATGACCTAATGATTGAAAGGTCTCTTCGCATGGCAGCAATCAGATCAAGAGTTTTCACTTTTCCAATATCATTCCCACCCAAGTGCAAAATGATTAAATTTGGAGAAGGCCACAATGTTTTTAAACAGCTCATCTCCTTCATCAGTCCGTCCCATCTCATACCTCTAACGCTGTACCACAAAATGTTAAAATGTTCAATATTAATGGCTAAATTCTCTCCATATGACCTTCCTGATGCTCTTCTCTTGGCCCAAAATATGTAAGAGTGTCCCACTATCCAAATGACAATGGGACCTACAAAAAAGAAAAAGAAATTTTATACTAACAACCTTGGACGGACATAAATTTTGTAACGCTTTGACTCCCATCTCCCAATCCCCATAATTTTACTAGCCGGTAACCCCCTTATGGCTGCTTCTGTAGCTGCCCCTATACGAAAAGAATGGGATGACAGTTTAAGATGCTCTAGATTCAGTTTAATCAAGGATTTTTTAAAAACTGAATTAAACTGAAACACTGTCACCGGACTCCCATCCTGATGGATAAGAAACGCCCCATCAAATGGAGGTCTAATCTGAAGCCAATTGTTAACATTGGAGACAGGACAAATAACTGAATTCTTTATCCGAAATAACCTAACGTTTGATCCCAAACCATCCTGATCAGACTTAGACCTACCAATACAAATCCTCAACGACTTATCAGTAACAAAAACATCTGAAAACATCAATCCTGACAACCGACTCCTACTAACAGAAACTAACTCACTAATCCTAAAAGCTCCAAAATATGCTAAAACGAATGCCACCCTAAACACCATTGACTCAAAGTCATTAACGCAAATATATGGCAACACATTCCACAATGAGAGCAATAACTTAAGAGAAATAGGTCTACGATTATCCGGCTTCCACGTCCTTTTCCTATAGCCTTTCAATGCCTGTTGAACTGGGAAAAAACTCTTCAATGACAACAGACCATGCAATCTCAAGAAAAAAGACACACCTGAAAAAATATTAGAAACTGACCCCACCGCTAAATTCTTTCTCATCAAAAAATCCAGAAATTCAAGCGCTAAACCCACATTACTCTGAAAACAATCCACTTTATGAAAAACACAAAAATTCTGCCATTCTAACCATGCGGCCGAATACCTGGCCCATGTTGAATCAGCAATAGACCTCTTAATAGCCGAAACAACTAAGCCATCACTACAATCCATAAAGCTTCTGGGCACGGGCTCCCGAGAGAAATTGCCATCGGTTCCATACAAAAAAGTTCTTCCCGATCCTGCAGAGACAGAGCATTGTCCAACTTATTAACCCTGTCTGATTCCTGCTATCTGATACCTACAGCATCCTTCGATTTGACCACAACTTACCCCAGACCTCAACCAACCGCAAAACTGGAAATAAGGACATTCCCGTACTACTGACCGTCACAACAATAACCTTCCAATAATTGCGCCAAAACTCAAATACGAATTCACCTTGACAAAAAACCGTACTCACCCTGACCAAAAACAACTACAAAACGTAGGAAAGTTCAAAACTCCCGCCGAAAAAGTACCGCCACATAAACAAATCTTCCTTAAGCTGATGTGCCAAACTAATATAAGAACCCGAAGATGATAATCCCTTAGTATCAGCCTTCTGTCTGTCTAGGGAGCGCCTTAACCAACCCAGCATGTTTTGTAACCTCACTAGAGTCGCCGCCTTTAAAAATGGGCTCTTTACTGTTGTGTTGTTGCTGGTTATTCTGATTCTGTTTCTTAAAGCATTTGATGATGGCATGATTGCCCCCGCAAAAGGAGCACTCATGCCGAAATCTGCAGTTAGATGCAAACTTACAATTGGATTCATTGTAAGCGAAACAAAATCCTTTACTAACAGTAGAATTATTAATACTTTGTCTACCAAACTGGCTTCTCTGAGGAAGCATCAGATTCAGCCAAAGACCGATGTCTTTTTGACCCCACAGCATACTGCGATGGATGGCTAACTTCTGACGAAAACTCTCATCATAAGTCAGCCATGCCTGACCGCCGAAGCTGCGATAAGCTTCCAGTATGCTGTCAAGGTGCTGAAATAACCCCGAACAAACAGAAGGGTTCCTTTCCCCTAAAACAGAGGAAAAGATGCAAAATGCCTGCAGCCAGTTATGAAAAGATCTAAGGGGACCTTTCTTCCTATCATCCAACTCCGTCTTATCCTCTTTATTAACATTTTCTCTGTTAGACGGAAGCAGAGAAAATAAATCAATAAATTCCCCCTTATAAATCTTTTCTTTAACTGGCTGCGGCAGATGAAAACCCAGGGGAGACAAGTCACATGTCAATGCCTCTTTAAATAAATAACCAGGCAATGACATGGACTCCTGACTACCAATAGGGGCTGCACTACCCCCCCTAGGCGTCCCTCCCCCTGCTAACAATTGTCCTAACACCTTCCTAACTACAGACTCCATACTAACAGACAGAGGGTCGACACACGAGACAGACAGGGGAACATTGAACATCTCACCCCTCCTTCTGCTCTGCGATCCTCGGCCCTCCTCTGGAATTCCAGCTTCTGCAGCTGAGCCACGCTGATGATCCTGTTCTCTGACTCCAGCTGGCAGATCATCTTCTTCAGACGGGGAGTCAGACCAGGGGGCCCCCGTCGCTCTTCCGGCCTCCGGCACGCTCACACTTGCTGGTGCAGCCCTGCTCCTGCTAGGATTTTCAAATCCCTGGGTCAGCGCCGCGCTTTTACGACGGCGCTGACTAGATGATCCACTCTTCCTCTTCCTGGACACATGACCGGGTGCAGGAGGATGACGTGCTGAAGTCCCGGCAGACAAGATGGGCGGTGATAACTCCGCTCCGGCATTCCCCTCTTCTCTGGACGATGACGTCGGGGGGAGGAAGCTGCTGCGTCTCTGGGACCTCCTCCTTGCAGGGATTTCCTCAGTCAGCTCTGCCATCTCCTCAGGAGCGGTGAGTTGAATCACCGCAGCGTCGCCGTCCATCTCTTCCTCAGCTTCTGCTGGCCGCCTGGGCACCGCCAGGCATTGTTTAAGCCAGGCTTCTCCGCCGACCTCGCTCGCCCTCTTCATGAACTCCTGTAGCAGGCTCTCCATCAGCTGTTCTTCTTGATCTTCAATTCTTCTGACAGCCAGCTGACGGAAGCAGCTACTTTTATAGTTAAAATTACCCGCACTTTCTGCCAGCTGATCCAATCAGCTGGCAGCAAAACAGGCGCGCAAAAACCAGACTAAACCTGTCAGAGCCAGAATACCTCAGAGCCACTGACTGAAAATTTGTTAACCCTTTCTGCACCTGAATAATGTTAACCAAATTCACAACCAAATAGTGAGGCCTGTGTTATCATGCGGTCGCTACGGCATACAAGATACCGTGCTCTGAACAAACAAGCGAGTGTAGGTGTTGTTCGACGTAGAGGTGGATTGGAAGGAGGGCGAAGGGTCATTGGGGAGCGTGTCACCTGTTGCAGTGGTGACTGGGGTCTCGGCCTCCTCCGCCACAGAACCTTCCTGCGACTTTTCCTCTCCCCGGAGCGGTGTTGGATGGGGATGGGGGATGCTTTGCAGCGCCACCCGTGGTGTGCGGCCAGGAATTAACCACCACTGCGAGTTGTTACTCTCCTCTGGGGCTGATGTTAACATAGCCCAGATAGTCCAGCTCCCCACAGGTGGAGAGAGCCCCAGGGAGGATGAGGATGATCGGGGCAGCTGATTGAGCCAAAGCGCGGTGCGGCGGCGCCGGCAATAACTAGGACGACACAGGGGCTGCAGTTCAAAGTTCCGTTTACTCACAGTTCTTAAGGTGCCCTAGAGGTGCCGCTTTCCACTGCCATGGATGTACTCCAGCCTGTCCCGGGTGAATCAGAGACAATCACCAGTGTCTGTTGAAATGTGTGAGACCTTCATCCTTGCGCTGACACATGGTTCCCTGTAGCCTGAAGCGTTCTGGGGCCCCCTCTTGTTGTCACAATCCTGGCCTATATGGCAGGCAGCTTGAACCTCTCTTAGGTTGGACCTCTGTCCCCGTTCCCAGGTTCCCTTTTTGCTGCTGTATCCCATACACTAACATTGGTGAGGAACCCTGATGATTCCCTCACTGAGCAAATTTATCAGATGAGCTTGAAGCGTCTTTCTGAACTAGGGCTCTGCACCCCGACTTGCGCTGGTGTGGCCCCTGGCCTTATCTCCACCTATCTCCCGTCCCAGGGCCAGGTCTGCTTTAGCTCTGCTCAAGCTGTCTGCTCCCTTCTCTGTCCTGAGCTGTTCTGTTCTGTGACTATGGCTATGTGCGCACGTTGCGTAAATACATGCAGTTACGCTGCGCTTTGTAGCGCAGCGTAACTGCATGCGTCCTGTGTCCCCTGCACAGTCTATGGAGATTGTGCAGGGGTCGTGCGCACGTGGCGTTTTAGAGCGCAGCTCTTCGGCTACTGCCGAAGCGCTGCGTTCTAAGAAGTGACATGTCACTTCTTCCGTGCGCTTTGCCGGCAGCTCCTGCTCTGTCTATGGCAGGAGCTGCAGGCAGAGCGCATGGAATCGGCTTTTTTTTTTTCACTACGGACATTTCTGCAGCGATTTAAAGCGCACATGTTCTCTTCAGATCGCTGCAAAAATTTCTGCAGTGAATGTACGCAACGTGCGCACATAGCCTAAAAGTGAAAGTGCTCTTTGAGAGTGCCCCCCCCCTCAGGAATGTCTCAGCATGGCTGGGTGATTTCCACCCTGGCTTCCTGTATGTGGTGACTCATGCTAGATGTTTGTAAGTGTATGGCAGAAACCAGTGATTAACCTCTTCTCCACCGGGAGAGAATTACAATTTAAACCAGATGCAATTCCCTGTGGCGACTGATCCTCTGGGAAGCCACAGTATCTCTACTACAATAGGGTCAATGGTAGTGTGCTGCCCCTGCAGCGGTCCGAACCGCTTGAATCTGGGGGTGACTATTCATGGCTCGAGGGTCTCCGGACCCGGGGTATAGGGGCCACACTCGAATGAAGAAAGGGGCTATTTACAGGGGAGATATAGTTCGTGACGCCACCCGTAGTGTACGGTAATTGGGAGTACCGCCGCTGCCTTTGGGAGTACCCGGGGTGATGGAGTGGGGCAGCTATATGTCATCACCCTCCATGGGTAGGGGAAGGCCCCGGGGCTCTGGATAGTGGGGATGCAGGGTCACTCAGGTACTCACTCAGTCAATAAGCAGATGCTGACAACCGGGTAAACCACATTTCAGGGTATCACTGCTGCTTGAGGGGAGCTTGTCCGGGTCCCGTCCCCAATAGTGTTGCCTGGTGATCCGTGACCTGCCTCCTGGCACTAAGTTAAACTTCAACGTGGTGGCCAAGTAGTCTGAAACTTGCTGGGCCCCGCTCCCCACTGTGGCTAAGTGTGGGAGCCTGCTCTCAGGGCTCAGCCTTGAGATTTTCTGGACCGTTTGATTGGAAGGCCCTTTCCCCCTCGTTGAGCTAGTGCCCCGATTCTGGAGCAGGTGGGAACAGATCATAAAGGCTCCGTTCTCCTCAGGTAAATTGTCGGGTTGCCTGAAGCTTCTCCCCGATCTAGGGTCCATGTACCCCGTCGTGCCTTCGGTCCCGGACCTGTGACAGTTCTAGGCTGCTAACCGTCCTCCTCGACAGGTTCTGGCACCTAGCCGCAATCCCCTGCGACCGGGGGTGCAACTCCTCTAGGTCCAGACCACTGTCTGCAACCTAGACAGCTTCACTTGGGAGCCACCACTCCCAACCTCCTCTGAGCTCCTCACAACTCGAGGATTCCTCACTAACTGACTACAGACTACACTACTCACCTCCCCTCCCTGACCTCCCAGGTGGGCGACTCTATTCCACTCAAGCCGTCCACTGGTGTGCCTGGTGGGTGTGGTGCAGTGTGTATCTAGGATTTGATTTGCTGTTGGAGGCAAAACCATTCGATAGGGACCGAGAACCATGAGGGACTTGGAATACTGCACGGGAGGGCAGTTTTTGCAGTACCCTGTGATGACCTGATTGTCCAGGGGCGTCACAGTAGCTCATAGGAACTAAGGATTTGATTCCAGAACATATGTAATATTTGAGAACATTTGTGCACTCACTTTCAACCTATTAACATTTTAATGGCTTTTTAATTAAAACTACACCAGTTATAACATTATTGTAACATGCTGGATTTTTTTTAAGTCAATATCTTATTGATTATTTAAGAAATAACAACATACAATTGTACAGAACAAACACTTGGAGGTTATCTTCGAATCATAGAATTGCAATGTAGTATTCAGTTTTTATACTAACTTCCATTAAAGACAGTGATGTCTAATATCTTGTAGTGCTTTAATATATCAGAAACCAATATAAGTCAGCACCGTGTGTGTGAAGATGTGTTCCTTTTTTAATTTCTAGGCTGCTAAATCAAATTAACCTAATTGAGAAATGTACATTTCCTAGAGTTCCCCCGCATTGTATGTACTTACTGCTTACATAAGGTTTTTTTATTTTACATCTATTTCTGGTGAAATGCTTATCCTTGTCCGACAAGACTTATCACATAGGGAGCGTTCTCTCCAATAGATGATGTCTGCTCCCAGGGAGATCTGTGGTCTCCTCATTATCCACATTTTTACACTTTGCTTAATTTTCTGTCCCCACCAGTTATGCCAGAAAGGGGCTGTGACTGAGGCTGAATAAGTGATGACATAGCAAAATGCTAAGTGCGAATATTTATGTGCTAATTCTTACACAAAATGACTGCTCTCCATTATATGCCACACTGAATGAGAGTCTTGCCAATGTTTTCTGGAGGGGAGTTTTTTATTTCCTGAAATATTTCAACTATTAGCCTTTGCCCTTCTTCTGATAATTATTCCCCTGCAGGGGAAATGTAAGGGTGTTCACGTACCGTAAATCGAATATGCTGTGGTTTGGCCTTTTTTTTATTATCTTACTGCAGCAGTCGGAAGTGCAATGTCTACATACAATACTGTGCTAAAGTTTTAGACAGGTGCGAAAAAAATCCTGCAAAGTAAGAATGTTTGGGTTTTTCTTTAAGGCCTAAGCCACACGGCACGAAAATCGGAGCGTGTGGAATGCGATAAAACATCGCATTCCACTCGAACCAATATTAACCTATGTGCCAGCACCCATGATCGATTATTTTCTCAGCCCTAATCAGACAGAGAAAACAGTCGCAGCATGCTGCGGGTGCAATGAGATCCTTGTTTCTCTTGCACCCATTCAAGTCTATAGGTCCAGTCACACATAACGAGATCGTGAACGAGATCGCTACTACGTCACACTTTCTGGATCGTTTATGAGTCGTTGTTGAAATCGCATGTTGGGTGTCACACATAACGAGTTTATGAACGAGCATGCGTCCCGTATAACGATCTTTGAAATCGCTGGGACCCTGTCACACAGCTACTATGTTAACGATTCCAATCCCATTAGGGGCGTAGTAAAATGCAGTGAGTCACGTAGGCGTGCATTTGTGTCGCCTTTTCCGCTTTCATTGGCGGCCAATACTGCGTTCTGATTGGGCGGCCGGGCGGGCGTCGCCTTTTCCACCCCCTCCGCTCTGATTGATAAGGACCCTGTCACACAGCTACTATGTTAACGATTCCAATCCCATTATGCAGTGAGTCACGTAGGCGTGCATTTGCGTCGCCTTTTCCATACCCTCCTCCGCTTTCTTTGGCGGCCAATACTGCGTTCTGATTGGGCGGCCGGGCGGGCGTCGCCTTTTCCACCCCCTCCGCTCTGATTGATAAGGACCCTGTCACACAGCTACTATGTTAACGATTCCAATCCCATTATGCAGTGAGTCACGTAGGCGTGCATTTGCGTCGCCTTTTCCATACCCTCCTCCGCTTTCTTTGGCGGCCAATACTGCGTTCTGATTGGGCGGCCGGGCGGGCGTCGCCTTTTCCAACCCCTCCGCTCTGATTGATAAGGACCCTGTCACACAGCTACTATGTTAACGATTCCAATCCCATTATGCAGTGAGTCACATTTGCGTCGCCTTTTCCATACCCCCCTCCGCTTTCATTGGCGGCCAATACTGCGTTCTGATTGGGCATGCAGGGGGCGTATCTAGCGGTTAAATTTTGGATCGCGTCCACCCTTTGTCACTTCTTTTGCGCTTTGCTTTGAGATAGAACCTGCGTCTCCACCCTGATTCCTTCGTCCATTGTACCCGGTCGCTTTGTTGGTGTGTTTTTCGGATCGAAGCCGCAGTTGCACCTGGAGTATCCTTGCAGTGCTGTCGAGTGTCGGTGAGATCGTATTTGCGATTCCGCTTGGATTCTACATTGATATACACTTCTTTGAAAAGGTAGGTCTTTTTTCTTGTTGGGGGGGGTGGGCTTTTTTTTGAATAATGTTCTTGCTGTTAAGATATATGTTAATATTTATTATGTGAGTTGATTGCTGTTAGATATATGTTAATAGTTATTATGTGAGTTAAAGTTGCTGGCTTTTATCTGTGCGTGTATAATGCCTTTTAAAGAGGGGTCTCTCCATAGTGCTGTTTGTAATGTGTCCTATCCTAGCATTGCTGGCTCTTTTGTCTCTCATTAAATAAAATATAGAAATGTGGCACTCCTTCTATAGTCGCTGGTGCTTGGATAGGGTCCCACCCCAGATCAAAAAATGAAAAAAATCCAGCACTCAAAGCATTTAACTGAAATTGTTTTATATTTTATTCATGGATCTCTGTAATTATTAAAGCCGTTTCCGTCATCCGACCTTCATCAGTTTACGCATAAAAGGTTCTGTAGAAATATATGAAAAAGCTGGACCAGAGGAAAAAGCTGCCCGTCCCGGTCTGCAGTCAATGTCACATACTGTCTACAGAACCTTTTCTGTGTAAACTGATGAAGGTCGGATGACCGAAACGTCTTTAATAATTACACAGATCCATGAATAAAATATAAAACAATTTCAGTTGAATGCTTTGAGTGCTGGATTTTTTTCATCTTTTGTCTCTCAGCTACAGCCGCCATTTTGTGTTTCTGCCACACATAGGGGCGGCCATTTTAGTCTCTGCCACACCATAACCAAAAATTGTGATCGGTTTATTGCAACTTCTTTTATGTTTACATATAAATTTTTCATTCTTTATTTCAGATGGCTTATTATAACAAAGAAGACTTTGTGCGTGAGCTGTTGGATTTGTATCAATCACTGCCCTGCTTGTGGAGAATCAAATCCACAGAATATTCAGACAGAATAAAAAAACAAGCCGCCTATGCCCAACTGGTGGATCTTTTTAAAAAACACAGTGGAGGCGAGGCGGTGGATGTCAAAGTAGTAAAAAAGAAGATCCAAGGCTTGAGGACTGTATATAAGAAAGAAGCAAATAAGGTGGACAAATCAAAAAAGTCAGGGGCCGGCACTGACCAGGTATATGTTTCTCCCTTGTGGTATTTCAATCTCCTGGAATTCACAAGGGACCAGGAGCTACCACGAATGATGGAAAGCTCCTACCAAAGAAACGTAGACCTGGAAGCAGACATTGAAAACGATGACATCCCGATCGATGACAACACCTCCGCTGTTGTAGATGTAAGTACCTTATTTGCTTCACGTTACATAGTATTCAAACATTTTATGTACATGCCATTGAGGAACACAAAATAGTAACTTATTGTTGCCATGATTTATTGTGCAGTTTGGAAATGTTATCCCTTCCAGTTCAGATAAGTACACTCCAATACAATTTTGTCACACTTTAATTAAATTTACTAACTATTAATGTATGACTTTTAATTAACATTTATTTTTCTGTTCCCGCAGAACCCTCAGACAGATATGGTGAGGCCCCAATTGAATGAGAACCCCACCACATCGAGCGAGCCTATTGTGGAGGATAATGAGGCACCTGCACCCTCTGGTGAAATGCGGCGAAGACAGTTACGCAAAAAGAAGGCCAACACCCCTGTGACATCGGCTGAATTTTATTCTTTGGCAACCCAACTGCTATCACAGCCAAAAAGCACCCCAGTCGATAGCTTTGCCGCATTTGCATCGGACAGACTCTGCAAATTGGATTCCACACAGAGGGAGCAAGCCGAAAGACTGATGTTGGAAGTCCTAAGAAAGGCAGGCCGAGGAGAACTGGATGACAATGACACGATATGCAAGAAGAACCAGTCCCATGATTCTAATACATGGATTCCTCGCCAGCCCCTGCAAAGTACACCGAACAGGATGCATCCACCACGCTTGCAGCTTGACCACCCCCCACAGTATCCCCCCCCACAGTATCCCCCCCCACAGTTTCCCCCCCCACATTATCCCAGGTATTCAAATGATTCATTTTTAAGCCAACTGTCATCTCCCACCCGGCCTGAATATGTCCACCAATATGAAGACGGCCACTAAATTTTGTTATTGTTGTTGTTTTGTTATTTGAAATTAATTTCAATTGATTGTTATATTTTCATTGTAATAATAAATTTATGTTGTTTCAATCTTGCTGCCTGCGTTACTTAATTCAGCATATGGTTGTGATGCCCTGGCAAAACACGGTAGTTACAGAGATTGTACCATACTCCACCCTCATTGGCATACCACCACACAACCCACACACTCATGTACAGCAAACAACCAGTAAAGCCTAGTCACCCCCCTCGTGGATAATGGGATTGGTGCATCTATACAGATGCCTACATGTAATATGATGTTTGTGAGTGGTGAGTTTGTGAGTGGTGATAGCTGTTAACTTGCTTTATGCAATGAGACATACCAAACAGCAGATATCAATTTCAAATTTTTTATAACACATGAATATGGATACAATAACAAAAAAAAAAAAACGTTAGTTGCTGCTGCCCTCCCCTTGTCCAGCCACATAACGGGCCAGCAGCGCCGCATGCCGCTCCACTCTGGCCATCAGCCTCCTGTGGGCCGACAAAATCCTTCTTTGGGAGGACATGATTTCGGCCAAAGTGGGTATGCCTATGGAGGGAATGGTAAAATTAATAAATCATAATTTTTATTTCTGCTTATTATTACAAAGTAGGAGATTCATGACTTACGGTTATCCCCCTCGTCCGATACAGACTCACTTATGGAGCCTGGACTAGCATCTATGATAACAAAAAACACTTTATAGTACTCAACAGCTTTTTGTTTTGTACTTTATATGGCGTTAATGTTATATTAAAAAATTACCGGGGGGCGATCCGGCCGGTGGCCCCTGTGGGTGGTACTCCTCCTCCTCCTCCTCCTCCTCCTCTGGTGGCTGTAGATCCACTGGGGGCTCGGGCACATGCTCTCCCTCCTCTGCGGCCCCTTGCTCCTCTGGGGGTTCTTAAGAAAATATAAAGTTTAATGTGGTTGCGTTATGATACATATAGGACTGTGGGGGGTACATTGAAATATATGGCGGACTACGTAGCCTACCTTATACAAGGACTATGGGGGTGAATTTGAACACATTGTGGAATATGTGGTGCAGTATAATATATGGAGAACTCTGGGGTGAATGAAACTTCATGGAGAACTCTAGGAAATTCATTACAGTTCATGGAGGACTATGGGATGCATTCTAATATCTGAAGGGTTATGTGGAACCCTTTATACTATATGGAAGGCTATGTGGGGGCCAATATTGTATTTGGAGAACTAGATATGAGGGGGTACAAAAATACAAGCAGGAGATGGAATTTTTTTGTGCTGAGGGAAAAAGACCCACTACCCACAGCACCCGGCTTTGCCATGCTCTCTCTGATATGGGAAAAGCTGGGTGGTGAGGGAATGATGTTTTGCCAAGCATGGCGAAGCTGGGTGCCAAGGACAAGAGGTATATCAGAACATATGAAAACTGTGTGCTGATAGAGGGTTGTCAGTTCATGGGAAATATATATATATATATATATATATATATATATATATAATAAATATATATACATTAAAATATATATATTTATTATTTAAATATTATCTGTATATATTTATTTTTATAATTATATATATATATAATTAATATATTATATATTTTTATAATTATATATATATATAATTAATATATGATATATTTTTATAATTATATATAGATATATATTATGTATATTTTTTTTTTATTATTATATATATCTAAATATATTTTTCGAATTGTATCTATATATCTATATATATATATATATATATATATATTTTATATGTTTTATATATATATATATAATCTATCGATCTATAAAATAGATTATATATATATAATTTTAATTAAGTAAAAGGATATATATATCCTAAATATATACATTTAAATCAATATATTTATTACTTATTATATATGTATATTTTCTTATATTTATATTTATATATAATTAATATGAATTATATATATATTTAATTTAAAAATATATGTATAGACTTATATATATATGATATATATATATATATTATTTATATATGTATTATATATTTATATATTTATTTTTAGAATAAATATATATATATACATATATATATATAGATAGATAGATAGATAGATAGAGATATATATATATATATATATATATATATATATATATATATATATATATATATATATATATATATATATATATATATATATAAAAATAAATAGATATATATTTAAGAACACCATTATACGTTGCCAAGGCACACTCATCTGCGCCTACCTTGGTTTTGTAACTCTGCTTGTATGGCAGAGATCCGGGCACTGGAGCGGTACCGCAGATCCGCTAATTTTTTTCGGATCTGGGCGCAGGTGCGCTCCAAATGAAATCTCCTCCTCAACCCACGTTGGATCCTGCGCAATACCGCTTTCTTATGGAGAAGTGGATGCTCTTGCGCCTCACGGCAATCATAATCGCGAGCATCCACTTCTCTAATTAGGTACCGGACCTCCGCCTCTCCCCAAGCTGTTGCCCTCCTGCGTGCCGCCATTGTTCGCTGGTGTGTCTACGTAGCAAACGCAGTTGCGTCACCCGCGGTAACGCCTCTTCACATCTGATTGGACCGATAGCGTCACGTGAACGCTAGCTCCAATCAGATTGGGGTGGACGTTGTTGATCCTGCTCCAGCCAATGGCCGCCGTCGGCCATGGCGGGATTGTTGATTTGTGAAATATTACAATGCTATGTTTGAAGGTGAAAGTGCGACGCACTTTTAACAAATCAGAATGATCTTTGCTGCAGAAATGAGATCGCGCCATGACGCAAATGCTGTGTCAAGGGGTCGTGGTATCACACACTGCGAGCGCACATACAATTATAAGAAATCGAAAAAGAGATGTCGTTTGAAGGTTTCGGGGACGCACAAACGTCCCCGTTTAAAAACCCCAAATGAAAATATATAAGGCTTCATATTCATAATTTGTGGCCTCCGGGGGTGATGTAACGGCAGCAATGGTGGTACTGCTCCCCACAGTAGCCCTTAATAGTGAATGAATGACAAACAAATCTTGTGGAAAGTTAAAACAACTGTTTATTAAAGTAATCATTTTGCAAAAATGACATTTTATTATAAATGTGATGAACATAACAATACAAGTAACCATATATTTTAAAATTAGTATAAATGTGATGAACATAATACAAGTAACCATATATTTTTTAAAATTAAGAAGGGAAGTTTCTAAAACCAATCAATACAAGAAAATAAAACTCAGCATAATAAATGTGCTCAATACAAGTTTATCTAATGCTGCCACGTAATTGCACCAGGACCATTAAAATATTGGCAGTACTTTTCTCGACAGGCCTTCGCATCATCGGTATTTCTGCCGGGCGCCAATGGTTGAAGTCCTGCGATTGCGGGATCTTCAGAATGCCATTCGCCAAGCACCACTTCGCCATTTAAGTCATCAGAGTCTACAAAGCCTGTTGGACAGTACGTAATAGCATCTCGCCGTCGAAGAAAGTTGTGAAGGGCGCAACAGGCCAAAACAACTGCGTCTATTGATGGTAGACTCAGGTTAATTGGTGTGTGGAAAACGCGGAAGCGATTTGCCATTATCCCAAAGGCATTTTCCACAACCCTGCGTGCCCTTGATAATCTGTAATTGAACCTTTGTCTTTCCGCCGTTAGACTTTTCTGGGGGAATGGTTTCATGAGATTGGGATGAAGTGGGAAGGCTTCATCGCCCACAAATACAAAGTTAAGGTTTGCGGTAGTGTCAGAGTTGGGGGGCAAATGCAGTTCACCATTTTGCAAACGTTCACCAAAGCCTGTGTGTTCTAAAACCCCACCGTCAGAAACCCGGCCATTCATGCCAACATCAACAGCAATAAATTCGTAATTGGCATTCACAAGGGCCATTAGGATGATGCTGAAATAGCCCTTATAGTTATAAAAATAGGAGCCGCTGTTCAGTGGTTGAGTGATCCGCACATGTTTCCCGTCCAAAGCACCACCACAGTTTGGGAACTGCCAAAGGTGTTCAAAATCGGTGGCAATCTTCTGCCATTCCTCCACAGTTTTGGGGAACTCAATGTAGTTACGCAGACTGTGGAAAATTGCTCTACATGTCTCCGGAATAAGAATGCTGAGCAGGGACCTTGAAATTGCAGAAGAAAAATGTAAGTCTTGCAGGGAGCGTCCGGTGGCCAGGAAACGCAGCGTGACTGCCAATCTTTCATCTGCCGGGATGGCAGCACGCATCGCTGTATTCTTGCGCTGAATAATTGGCGTAACTCTTTCGAGTAAAAGGCTAAATGATTCTTCTGACATCCGCAGAAAATTGCGGAAATCCTGAGGATTATTTTCCTGGAGCTCTCTTAGCAGTTGCATGTGGGAGTATTTGTACCTCTTCTGCAGCCACTCTCTGGTCCACATGCGGCGCTTTCGTTTGGAACGCCTCTGTTCCACTTCACGTAGCCGACCGGCCTCAAACATCAATGCAGCACCCAGCACAACACGCTGCATGTCGTTCATGTTGTCCACACTGCAAAAAAACATGTAAAGATGAGAAAAGTTGCTATAAACCAATCACATTTTTTGGGGGGTGTAAAAGAGACACTAAAATGGCCGCCCCCATAGAAGTGCACCACTTCTAACTGTGTCAGAGAACCAAATGGCGGCTGTAACTGTGTCAGAGAAACAAAATGGCGGCTGTAACTGTGTCAGAGAAACAAAATGGCGGCTGTAACTGTGTCAGAGAAACAAAATGGCGGCTGTAACTGTGTCAGAGAAACAAAATGGCGGCTGTAACTGTGTCAGAGAAACAAAATGGCGGCTGTAACTGTGTCAGAGAAACAAAATGGCGGCTGTAACTGTGTCAGAGAAACAAAATGGCGGCTGTATCAGAGAGACAAAATAACCAGCAATACTACATAAGGACACATAAAAGGACGATGGACGCACAAAAGGACATATGTGTACAGATAACAACCAACCACTTTGATGATCCGCAAAAATAATTACTATCTATAAACACAAATACTTTCCATACTATAACAAAAACATGGAACAAGTAACATAGACTTTACGAAAATGACTTACCACGTCCAGAAAATGCAGCCGTCTATGCTATCTATTAATAATCGCAGTTTCGATCCTCCCAGCGACACGCTCGGGAACGAATGAGGGATATACAAGTGCAGATGCGGCTTTGATCCGAAAACCAAGCAAGCGGGAACAAAGCACGAATGAATCTGTAATACAGCGACACGCTCGGGAATGAATGAGGGAAGATGCAGCTTTGATCCGAAAACCAAGCAAGCGGGAACAAAGCACGAATGAATCTGGGTGTAGTCACCGGTTTGCTCCTAGAAGACTCAAAAGGGAACAAAGCATGAAGTGATACCCAATCAGAGCGCAATAGTGTTCTCATTGCTAACCAATCGTTGCAGAGAGGGGGCGCGGAAATGGCGACGTAACTAAACACTATTGTTCTCAGCGCCAACCAATGGGCGCAGAAGGGGCGTGGAAACGGGGACGCAACAACACGCCTTCGTGCATCTCATCTAGGTCGTCAACGAAATCGTAAATAGGGTGTCAAACATACAGATTCATGCAGCCCAGCAGGACTCCAACGAGCCAAAAATGGCCCAAGCTGTTCGGCATCGATCAGCGATTTCGCAGCAGGGGGTGAATCGTTGGTACGTGTCAAACATGACGAGATCGCAATTGAAGTCGTTCTTGCGTCACAGAAACTGTGACGTAGTAACGATCTCGTTGTACGATCTCGTTATGTGTGAAGTGGCCTATAAGGGGTGAGAGAAAAATCGCACTGCACTCGCATTACACCAGTGTAATGCGAGTGCACAGCAAGAATGGCAATAGCCGGCAATGGAGGAGAGAGGGAGATAAATCCCTCCCTCTCCTCCTCAGCACCAGCCCTCCCCTCCTCAGTGCGGGCCCACCCCTCCTCTGTGCCAGCCCGCTCCCCGCAGCTGTGGTCCGATCGCAGGATCGGACCTCAGTCGCAATGGCACTCGCATGACACTCGGCTCCCGCTGTGCTGCCAGCATGAGCCAAGTGTCATGTGAGGATCACAGTAGTCCCCATATTGCCCCAGCGTAAATAGAAGTATTAATTTATTTTTGTATTTTTCCAAATTAAGATTTATTATTTTTTAATAAAAGAAATTAACAGACAAAAGATATAATGCAATAGTAACAAAACACAAAGTGAATGAACCACTTGTCACTTGCACACAGATTTTGATGGAACTCAGCAGGGAGGTTGTTCCAAAAATCTTGGAGAACCACAGATCTTCTAGATCTTTTGTGGATATTGATTTATGCTAATCCTTTAGTCTCATCATGTGATCCCAGATATCCTTGGTGATTTTGAGATCAGGACTCTGTGGGAGCCAGATCATTATTTCCAGGACTCCTTTTCTTTTTCATGTTGAAGATATATCTTAATGACATTGGCTGTATGTTTGGAGTCATTGTCCTGTTGCAGAATAAATTAAATCTGGAGCCAATCAGATGCCTCCCAGGTGCTATTGCACGATAGAAAAGTATTTGCCTGTATTTCTCAGCCCTGAGGACACCAAAAAATGGGCACTATTTAGGACTGTAGATAGTAGTCGACCCAGAAAATGTAATGCTTCAAATGAAAGGCACATCATGCTTACTTATCTTCTAAATCAGAAGATATTCAGCAAAAAGTGGCTGTAACTAAAGACACTTTGCTGAAAGTCTGGAGTGCGGTATAATATTGAGAATCTACAGACAACAGTGACGAGTAGTGGAGGCTCCTTGAAGGTTCCTGGCTGCATTTAAGTAAATTAAGTTATGGGTTTGGTCAAGATGCATGGCGTAATCAATGCTGAGAAATACAGGCAGATACTTATCCATCATTTAATACCATCAGCGAGGCGTCTGATTGTATCCAAATTTATTCTGCAGCAAAACAATGACCCCAAACTTACAGCCAATATCACTGATAACTATCTTCATCATAAAGAAGAACACTAAGGGGTACTTTGCACGTTACGACATCGCTACTGCGATATCGTCGGGTCAAATTGAAAGTGACGCACATCCGGCGCCAGTAACGACGTCGCAACGTGTAAAGCCTAGATGCACCGATAAACGATCGCAAAAGCATCGTAAATCGGTGATCTGTGTAGTGTCAGACATTTCCATAATGTCGCACCAATAGGAGATACGATGTTGTTCCTTGTTCCTGCGGCAGGATACATCGCTGTGTGTGAAGCCGCAGGAGCGAGGAACATCTCCTACCTGCGTCCACCGGCTATGCGGAAGGAAGGAGGTGGGCGGGATATTTATGTTTGGCTCATCTCCGCCCCTCCACTTCTATTGGCCGCCTGCCGTGTGACGTTGCTGTGATGCCGCACGACCCGCCCCCTTAGGAAGGAGGCGGGTCGCCGGCGAGAGCGACGTCGCAGAGCAGGTAAGTGCGTGTGAAGCTGCCGTAGTGATAATGTTCGCTATGGCAACTATCACAAGATATCGCATGTGCGACGGGAGCGGTTACTATCGCGCTCGGCATTGCTATCATCGGCTAGCGATGTCGCAGTGTGGAAAGTACCCCTAAGTCCTGTAAGTGATGCTATGGCCTCAGCAGAATCCTGATCTCAACATCATCAAGCCTGTCTGGGATTAAAGGAAAAGACAGAAGCATTTCTACAGGCCTAAATCCACAAAAGAAAAATTTCACACAGTGTTGATTTTTTTCTACACCTACTCAAAACTTTTACTCAGTACTATAAGTAATAATAATAATAATAATCTTTATTTCTATAGCGCCAACATATTCCGTAGCGCTTTACAATTCAGGAGGATCATATACAAACAAGTAACAGTTATAGAAATACAATATTTAGAGGGGAAAAAAATACAACCCTGCTCGTGAGAGCTTACAATCTACAATGAGATGGGGGGAGAGGCAAGGTTCAAGTGCTTATTTACAATGACAATCCAACCATCTCACGGAAATGGGGCTGGATAATGGTTTCCTGGACCAGTGGGCCCGAGCCTTGAGATGCCTTTGGGTGCCATGGAGTTTGATGTGGAGCTATGTTGTGAGAGGTTGTAGAGGGACTATGTGAATCGAATCTGATTAGGGAGTGTGATAGGCCGCCCTAAAAAGATGCGTCTTTAGGGTGCGTCTGAAGCTGAGTAAGTTGTGATTTGTCCTAACTTCTTGGGGTAGAGCGTTCCAGAGGGTTGGTGCAGCTCGGAAGAAGTCTTGGATCCGGGAGTGGGAGGTTCGAATTAGTGTGGATGTTAGTCGAAAGTCGCTTGCAGAGCGTAGAGAACGGGTGGACTGATAGACAGAGAGGAGGGTGGAGATGTAGGGGGGTGCTGCACTGTGGAGAGCTTTGTGGGCGAGAACAAGCAGTTTGAATTGGATCCTATGATATATGGGCAGCCAGTGCAATGACTGGCACAGAGCAGAGGCATCCGAGTAGCGGTTAGCCAGATAGGTGACCCTGGCTGCTGCATTAAGGATTGACTGTAGAGGAGAGAGTCTAGTTAGGGGGAGACCAATTAATAGAGAGTTACAGTAGTCCAAGCGAGAGTGGATCAGGGCCACGGTGAGGGTTTTTGTCGTTTCCATTGTGAGAAAGGGGCGGATTCTAGAGATGTTCTTGAGGTGCAAGCGGCAGGTGCGGGCAAGAGATTGTATGTGGGAGGTGAAGGAGAGATCAGTGTCAAGTATAACCCCCAGGCAGCGGGCTTGCGGCCAAGGACTTATCGTTGTGCCACACACAGAGAGGGAGATGTCAGGTTGAGGAAAGTTGGAAGATGGAGGGAAAAGAAGAAGTTCAGTTTTGGAAAGGTTAAGTTTCAGATAGAGAGCAGACATGACATTGCAAACTGCAGTCAGGCAGTCACTGGTGTTCTGTAGTACAGCGGGGGTGAGCTCAGGGGAGGAGGTGTATAGCTGTGTGTCATCAGCATAAAGATGGTACTGAAAGCCAAATCTGCTGATGGTCTGACCAATTGGGGCAGTGTAGAGGGAGAAAAGAAGAGGGCCAAGGACTGAACCTTGAGGGACCCCAACAGTGAGAGGAAGAGGAGAAGATGTGGAGCCAGCAAATGATACACTGAATGAGCGGCCAGAAAGATAGGAAGAGAACCAGGAAAGAACAGTGTCCTTTAGGCCGATAGAGTGGAGCATAGAGAGAAGGAGATGGTGGTCAACAGTGTCAAAGGCAGCAGAAAGGTCAAGAAGAATAAGCAGAGAGTGGTCACCGTTACGTTTTGCTGTCAATAGGTCATTGGTCACTTTGACAAGGGCAGTTTCTGTTGAGTGTAAAGGGCGGAAGCCAGACTGTAAAGGATCTAGAAGAGAGTGAGAGGAGAGGTAGCGGGTGAGGCGAGAGTAGACCAGGCGCTCCAAGAGTTTAGAGATGAAGGAGAGATTGGAGACTGGTCTGTAGTTGCTTGTGCAGGACGGATCGAGAGAAGGTTTTTTTAATAATGGAGTAATGATGGAGTGTTTGAGGGAGGAGGGGAAGATACCCGAAGAGAGAGAGAGATTGAAGATTTTAGTTAGGTGAGTGGCGACAACCGGAGAGAGGGACTGGAGTAGAGGTGTGGGGAAGGGATCAGTAGGGCAAGTTGTAGGACGAGAGGAGGATAGGAGCCTGGAGACTTCCTCCTCTGTGACTGGGTCAAATGTGGAAAGTGAGCTGGATGGAATATGGGGAGGGATGGGATTCACAGGGCTTGGTGGCTGGGAGCTGATCTCTTGGCGGATGTTTTCTATTTTCTCTGTGAAATACGAGGCCAGGTCATCAGCATGAAGGGCTGTGACAGGGGTCTGTACTTTGGGACTGAGGAGGGAGTGAAAGGTGTCAAAGAGTTTTTTTGGATTGTTGGCAAGTGAGGAAACAAGGTTGGTGAAGTAGGTCTGTTTGGCGAGGTGAAGGGAATAGTTATAGGTCCTTAACATGAACTTGTAGTGGATGAAGTTTTCTGGTGTGCGGGTTTTCCTCCATAGGCGTTCGGCGCTCCTGGAGCATCGCTGGAGAAATCGAGTTTGTGATGTGAGCCAGGGCTGTTTTACTCTGTGTTTGGTCTTTCTGAGGGTGAGGGGTGCTACTTGGTCTAGCGTAGTCCTGAGTGTGTCATTGTAGTGCTTTACAGCCAGATCAGGACAGGAAAGTGAGGATATAGGGGACAGTGATGTGTGTAAAGAGTCTGAAAGTGTCTGAGAATCGATGGCCTGTAGGTTTCTGAATGTGTGATTGGTGGGAGTGTGCTGGGGCGGACGAGGGTTTGTGAGCTTGAAGGAGAGGATGTTGTGGTCAGAGAGGGGAAGAGGTGAGTTGTCAAAGTCAGAGATTGAGCAGAGGCGGATAAAGACCAGGTCAAGGGTGTTACCATCTTCATGTGTCTCAGAGGATGAGAGCTGTGAGAGGCCAAGGGAGGTGGTGAGAGATAGAAGCTGGGATGCAGAAGGGGAGGAGGGGCTGTTCATGGGGATGTTAAAGTCTCCTAGGATCAGGGTTGGTAACTCTGAGGACATGAAGTGTGACAGCCAGGCTGAAAAGTGGTCAAGGAACTGGGTGGGTGAGCCTGGTGGACGGTATATGACAGCTACTCTGAGGGAGAGGGGATGGAAGAGCCTGATGGTGTGGACCTCAAAGGATGGGAATGAGAGTGATGGAGCTGGGGGGATGACCTGGAAAGTGCACTGTGGGGACAGTAGTAAGCCTACTCCACCACCATGTCTGTTTCCAGGTCTTGGTGAATGGGAAAAGTGTAAACCACCATGAGAGATGGCAGCAGGGGAAGTAGTATCAGAATCCTGAATCCAGGTTTCAGTTAGGCCTAGTAAGTTAAGAGAGTTATTGAGAAAGAGGTTGTGGATGTAAGGAAGCTATCCTTATCCTTAAAGCTGGCCTCAACTCTTTGATCACAAGGGAACATCTGACCTCTAGTTGTCCCCAGCAATTAGAATCCCACTGTGAAGTGGCTGTTCTTGGGTGCTGCAGCTTAGCTACCATTGAAATGAATGTAAGCTTAGCTGCAGTAAACAAAATTGGCCACTATACATTATACAGCGCTAAGGAAGTGTAAGGTCATGGCTATTGATGAGTGAGTGTAATCGTTACTATTCACTACTCACTCGGATATTACGGTGTTCAGGTTACTCGTTACATTGCGAGATTTTTGTGTATCCGCCTTGCGATAGTCGTATGTCCCCCCCATCAGGTTTGGAGCCTGATTTTCAGCCACTAAACATGCTGAGCTTCTTAACCAATCACAGTAATATGCTGCAGCCATCTTGGTTGTGGCATTAGTGCGAGTCTTTGTGTATTTGCCTCGCAATAATCGTATGTCCTGCCCAGCAGATTTGGTGTCTGATTTGCAGCCACTAAACTTGCTGGGCTTCTTAACCAATCACAGTAATGCCTCAGCCATATTGTTTGTGGCATTACTGTGATTGGCTGGCTGTGCAGCGTCATAGAGTCTACAAAAGCCCTTTCGCCGCCCGGAGCGCAGCGAGAGAGAGAGAGGTTATTCTGGAACAATGTGGGTGACCAGCGTTTTTGATTACATTTTCTCCAGTCATCTTTCATCCTTTTTCCTCAAGCTCCCAGACCTCTTTGTTGGGTACAGCAGGAAAATTCCTCGCATTTTCCATTGACTTGCATTGTACTTGCTATTCATAACGAATATGCAAGTATTACAAAGTACTCTTTACGAGTATAGCGATTACGAATATTTTGGTACTCGCTCATCTCTAGTAATGGCTCCAGATCCCATTTGAGCGGTAGTGGTGGCAGGTGCCAGACACCCACTGATCTGATATTGATGACGTATTCAAGTCCCAGACAACCCCTTTATACTACTATTCAACTAATAATTCTTAAAACATTCAATCATTGGATTCAAATTGCACAATTAATACTGACAAAGAGTGCTTAAAGGGGTATTAGCTTCATCAAAAAATGAGGTTAAGGCTGCTTATATGCTTACATAGTGAAGCCCGAGCTGCTCTTGTGCGCCTTTCCTCTACTCCCTGATGCTCTTTGTTAACATTGTTGCAGTGGTGATGATCTGACTACAACACATGACTGTTGAAGCCACTGACTGAGAACAATAGTCATTGTGCCACCTACCATTATGTCACCTCTGCATGATCTCACTGCTGCAGCCCTGTCAATAAAGATTGGTAGGGATAGAGGTGGCATTGGAGCATTGGCGTGCAGGGACTTTAGTTGGTAGGTACAACTTGATTTTTTATTTTACAACACAACCAGTTTTATTAAAATTTGACATCTCCTTTAAATGTTATTATGCAGTACATAAACAAAACTACAGTAGGGTACTCCAAAAACAGGTCATATAGTGCCTATGTCTAAAACCAACGGCTCTATATGACCTATAAAACAATGCAGACATTCCAACGCAGCAATTTTGCAGTGCTTTGCTCATATGTAGACTCCCTTTAAAAATGGTCACAGTAACAATTACTGCTCCATTGTAGATGAAACAGTTCTTTTAATTATTTTTGCTGAGCCTAGAGTGTCGGAAAACAGTTCTTGATGATATTACCTCAGTGTCTTCGTCAACTAGAATCGCTACCCAACCTGTGCATGGTATTTTTGTTCTTTCACACTGCAAGATTACTCTAGGAAAGTTTGTTTCATGATCATTTCACAGTGTAAGCATATTGCCGATCACCCGACAAATGAACAAAACGCTTGGTCGCCAGGTGAAATGGTCTTTTGGTTAGCAAAGAATATCGTTCTCAACAGCCCATAGTCTTGTGTACATAGGATCTGTGATGCCTAAAACAATAGCAGTCTAAGCACAATGAGCTATTGCTGATTGTTCAGTGCACTTCTGATGCAGAGTCAGCTTGTGTAAAAAGGCTACTAAACAACTGGAAACTTTTTCTAAATGCATAGTGTTTACGTAGAGACATGGGGGTGGCTATGTTCTTATGTGGGGCACATGACTGCTGGTGTCGGGGAGCTACATTTCATTGATGCTATCATGAATTCACAGGTGTACTGCTCTATATTAAAACAGAAGATGTTGACATCACTCTGTGAAATAAAGGTATTTCAGCTCACCTGCCGACTCCACTGCTGTGATCTCCTGGGTGCACGGATCCGCTGGAAGGTCCAGGCCAGCCGAGGTAATGGGAAAATAGAACGAAGGAAGGAGGGATCCAGCACAAATCCTCGTGATTAAAAGTAAAAAAACATCCTTTATTTCCAAAAATTTAAAAGATCATCAGAGACCCGAAGTAGGGAACATATTTACAGTGGGCGCATAGGCAAACTTTACGCGTTTCGGACTGGGGGGGTAAAAACAACAGAGTCCTTAATCATAAGTGATTATGACTTTTAATCACGAGGATTTGTGCTGGATCCCTCCTTCCTTCGTTCTATTTTCCCATGACATCACTCTGTGCCCTTGATAGATGTGCACTTTTCCTGCACGACAATGACCCAAAACATGCATCTGTTGCATTATTGAAGAACAGGGTGAAAGTGATTCAGTGTTCAAGAGTCTCCTGATCTGAATCCAACTGAACAAATATGGGGTATTCTGAAGAGACCAGTTGTCATCATTCTTCATCCAGCATCCAGGCTCTACAAGAGGAATGGAAAAAGATAGATGTTGCAATATGTTTCCAATTTGTTCTTTCCATGCCTAGAAAACTTGGTGTTGTCCTTAAAAATTATGAAGGCCATACAAAATACTCATTTTTTTTTTTTATCAAAAACAGTGTTTACTAAATACCTTATGTTATCTGTACTATTACTAGTTACTTCATTGCTGCAGGGTATAGCCTCATTATGTTTCTATCTTAGGTTGTGTCTGTTAAATGGCCACACTGTGAAAATGCTTTTACATCTTGTATGAATACTGACTTTTGCTGCAGCTCATTTTGTTGGTTTTGCTGTAGTTTCTTGTACTTTGGCTCCCCCTTTTTGAGCTGGGCATTTCATTTATATAGCTTCCCATGGGCAGATGTCTGAACTAGCAAAACCCGGTCTTGCTCTGCACCCATCTACATTGAGGGCAGTTCACATGAGGGGTGATTTTAATACTAGAGGATAAGACCATTCCGAATGGGGTACACCTTGTAGCAGTGGGATGGCTTTTACCCTTTTTGATCAAAAATAGTGTTTACTAAGTACTACTGGTGAGCGAACGCATGGATATTCATGTTCGCCGAACCAGCATGGGGAAAAAAAACAGGATTGGATTGGGAACTTGAATACAAACTTAACCCCGAACAACAAACTCCATACAAGTCAATCAGGAGCCCAAGTTCGGGGCTGTACAATGGTTGTAGTAAGGACTAATGGGCTGCAAAAGGAACCTGAATGGGGGAAGGAGCATGCCAATTGCCCTGCAAACAAATATGGATAGGTAAATGACTTAAAGGGCGTTTGTCACCTTAGTAATCATGGTTACGTAGCAAGTAAATTAAGAAACTCAAAATTTTGACAGTTGTGCCACAGAGATGGATTTCAGAGATTCTCCACAGACCAACAATTTAAAAAAGAGGGCCCTTACAGAGCCTGTATTACCAGTTCACCTACACAGTAAAGGATGCTAGATTTCCCCCACACAGCAATAAGTTTAATCAATTTTCCCTTTATAGCCTGTATTCGCAGTTCACCCACACAGCCAAGTTTGCCAACGTTTTACCACAAGGTGTAAGTTGAAAGTGTAGGTCTCAACACAGGCTCTTTAAACAGTTGCCCCACACAGCCAGGATTGCCAGCCTTCCCCCACAGAGCAAGAATTTTAACAAACGTGCCCTACAGTTAGGTCCAGAAATATTTGGACAGTGACACAAGTTTTGTTATTTTAGCTGTTTACAAAAACATGTTCAGAAATACAATTATATATATAATATGGGCTGAAAGTGCACACTCCCAGCTGCAATATGAGAGTTTTCACATCCAAATCGGAGAAAGGGTTTAGGAATCATAGCTCTGTAATGCATAGCCTCCTCTTTTTCAAGGGACCAAAAGTAATTGGACAAGGGACTCTAAGGGCTGCAATTAACTCTGAAGGCGTCTCCCTCGTTAACCTGTAATCAATGAAGTAGTTAAAAGGTCTGGGGTTGATTACAGGTGTGTGGTTTTGCATTTGGACGCTCTTTCTGTGACCAGACAACATGCGGTCTAAGGAACTCTCAATTGAGGTGAAGCAGAACATCCTGAGGCTGAAAAAAAAGAAAAAATCCATCAGAGAGATAGCAGACATGCTTGGAGTAGCAAAATCAACAGTCGGGTACATTCTGAGAAAAAAGGAATTGACTGGTGAGCTTGGGAACTCAAAAAGGCCTGGGCGTCCATGGATGACAACAGTGGTGGATGATCGCCGCATACTTTCTTTGGTGAAGAAGAACCCGTTCACAACATCAACTGAAGTCCAGAACACTCTCAGTGAAGTAGGTATATCTGTCTCTAAGTCAACAGTAAAGAGAAGACTCCATGAAAGTAAATACAAAGGGTTCACATCTAGATGCAAACCATTCATCAATTCCAAAAATAGACAGGCCAGAGTTAAATTTGCTGAAAAACACCTCATGAAGCCAGCTCAGTTCTGGAAAAGTATTCTATGGACAGATGAGACCAAGATCAACCTGTACCAGAATGATGGGAAGAAAAAAGTTTGGAGAAGAAAGGGAACGGCACATGATCCAAGGCACATCACATCCTCTGTAAAACATGGTGGAGGCAACGTGATGGCATGGGCATGCATGGCTTTCAATGGCACTGGGTCACTTGTGTTTATTGATGACATAACAGCAGACAAGAGTATCCGGATGAATTTTGAAGTGTACCGGGATATACTTTCAGCCCAGATTCAGCCAAATGCCGCAAAGTTGATCGGACGGCGCTTCATAGTACAGATGGACAATGACCCCAAGCATACAGCCAAAGCTACCCAGGAGTTCATGAGTGCAAAAAAGTGGAACATTCTGCAATGGCCAAGTCAATCACCAGATCTTAACCCAATTGAGCATGCATTTCACTTGCTCAAATCCAGACTTAAGACGGAAAGACCCACAAACAAGCAAGACCTGAAGGCTGCGGCTGTAAAGGCCTGGCAAAGCATTAAGAAGGAGGAAACCCAGCGATTGGTGATGTCCATGGGTTCCAGACTTAAGGCAGTGATTGGATTGCCTCCAAAGGATTTGCAACAAAATATTGAAAATAAAAAATTTTTTTGGGGTTTGGTTTATTTGTCCAATTACTTTTGACCTCCTAAAATGTGGAGTGTTTGTAAAGAAATGTGTACAATTCCTACAATTTCTATCAGATATTTTTGTTCAAACCTTCAAATTAAACGTTACAATCTGCACTTGAATTCTGTTGTAGAGGTTTCATTTCAAATCCAATGTGGTGGCATGCAGAGCCCAACTCGCGAAAATTGTGTCATTGTCCAAATATTTCTGGACCTAACTGTATGTAGCCAGGATTACCAGTTTCCACAGAGCCAAGATTGACAGTTCCACCACAGACCCCTGAATTGTAAAAAAAAAAAAACAAAAAACCCTAAACAGCTTCTTTACCAGGTTATCGCTCACAGCCAAGATTACGTGAGATATATCACACAATGTTTGAAAAGGCACCTAAACAGCTTGTTTACCCAGTTGACCCTCACAACTCTCATTTCCTGAGATCCACCACACCAGTGGCATACATAGAAATCATGGAGCCCCATAACAAAAGTCTGATTCCCCCCCCAATAAAAACAATAAAATATTAACATAATAAACACCATACACGTTACTAGGGGTTGCTGACATGTTACTGGGGGGGGGCATACATGTGACTGGGGTCAGCATACACGTAACTGGGGGCCAGCATAGAAGTTACTAGGGGCCACTGGGAGGGCATACAAGTTACGGGAGCCAGTGGGGGGAGCATACAAGTTGCCAGAGGTGTATATACACATTATGAATTCATCTTTATTAGAGATGAGTGAATCTGAGGTTCGGTTTTCAAACTGGACACCAACTTAAAAAATCAAGATTCGGGGTTCGGATGCTTTAAGTGCTAACCTCACTCATGCAAGCAGCGCTGTGCTCGGGTACGCTTGGTGCTCAGCCCTATGTGAGCCGCTTGCAGTGTTTGAACGGCTCACTCTGGGGGTAACATCAGCACGATTAGATTTAGTGTGCAACCCAAAAAATTGTTTGATGTGAATAGAACAACAGACCTCTTAGAAAAGTACAAACCAGCGGCAGCCAAAGTAACAGTGACTGATGCGCACTGAGCATTACAGTGCCTGACGCTTGCTGAGCACCACGGTGTCTAAT
Organism: Anomaloglossus baeobatrachus; assembly: GCF_048569485.1. Classification (NCBI taxonomy): domain Eukaryota; kingdom Metazoa; phylum Chordata; class Amphibia; order Anura; family Aromobatidae; genus Anomaloglossus; species Anomaloglossus baeobatrachus. The sequence goes on from NC_134362.1 coordinate 105,024,927, forward strand.
ACTCGCTGAGCACCGCAGTGTCTGATGCTCGCTGGGCACCGCAGTGCCTTCAAACAGTGGAATCAGCCGCAGCCAACAAACCAAAGAACGCCAGTGTAAACAGTACTAAAAAATAGTCCTACCAAAGTGCCTCACAGTAATTATTGATACATTTACTGCCACCATAAAAATAATTAAATAATACAAATCTATACATATCATAGTATCATAGTATCATAGTTTTTAAGGTTGAAGGGAGACTCTAAGGGGTACTTTGCAAGCTGCGACATTGCAAGCCGATGCTTCGATGCCGAGCGCGATAGTCCCCACCCCCGTCGCAGCTGCGATATCTTTGTGATAGCTGCCGTAGCAAACATTATCGCTACGGCAGCTTCACATGGACTTACCTGTCCTTGGATGTCGTTCTGGCCGGCGACACGCCTCCTTATTAAGGGGGCGGGTCGTACGGCGTCACTGCGACGTCACACGGCAGGCGGCCAATAGGAGCGGAGGGGCGGAGATGAGCGAGATGTAAACATCCCGCCCACCTTCTCCCTTCCGCATATCCTACGGGAGCCGCGGTGACGCCGGTAGGAGATGTTCCTCGCTCCTGCGGCTTCACACACAGCGATGTGTGCTGCCGCAGGAACGAGGAACAACATCGGACCGTCGCGTCAGCGTAATTATGGATTACGCCGACGCTGCACCGATGATACGATTACGACGCTTTTGCGATCGTTAATCGTATCATCGAACCTTTACACACTACTATGTCGCATGCGATGCCGGAAGTACGTCATTTTCAATTTGACCCCACCGACATCGCACCTGCGATGTCGTAGTGTGCAAAGCCCGCCTAAGTCCATCTAGTTCAACCCGTAGCCTAACATGTTGATCCAGAGGAAGGCAAAAAAAAACAATGTGGCAAACAAGCTCCAATAGGGAAAAAATTTCCTTCCTGACTCCACATCCGGCAATCAGACTAGTTCCCTGGATCAACACCCTGTCATAACATCTAATATACATAACTGGTAATATTAAATTTTTCAAGAAAGGCATCCAGGCTCTGCTTAAATGTTAGTAGTGAATCACTCATTACAACATCATGCGGCAGAGTTCCATAGTCTCACTGCTCGTACAGTAAAGAATCCTCGTCTGTGATTGTGATTAAACCTTCTTTCCTCAAGACGTAGCGGATGCCCCCGTGTTCCAGTCGCAGGCCTAGGTGTAAATAGATCTTTGGAAAGGTCTCTGTACTGTCCCCTCATATATTTATACATTGTGATTAGATCCCCCCTAAGCCTTCGTTTTTCCAGACTAATTAACCCCAAGTTTAATAACCTGTCTTGGTATTGCAGCCCACCCATTCCTCTAATAATCTTGGTCGCTCTTCTCTGCACCCTCTCCAGTTCAGCTATGTCCTTCTTATATATCGGTGACCAGAATTGTACACAGTATTCTAAGTGTGGTCGCACTAGTGACTTGTACAGAGGTAGAACTATATTTATTTCATGAAAACTTATACCTCTTTTAATACATCCCATTATCCCATTATATCTACATTTCTTTTTAGTAACACATCGACAAAATAGTCATACAATTACCAAATAACACATACTATATAGTGTTACTGAACAACACCCACCATACCAAGACAAATAATACTATAATTTAACTACACTATACTGTAATGTAATAGAGGAAACAGAACTTTAAAATAGGAAGTTATGTGACAATGACACCACACAGCAATATTACAGATAGATCACTTCATATACTGATCTAATCTAATGCAACCACAATATATTGGTGGTCTCCCATCCACTTGTTAATGGTCCAGTGCTGCTTAGCATTCTTCAAATGGCCTCTGTACTTGTTATCTGTATACATCAGGATTCCATAAACTTCACTGTGGAACTTCATCTGTGATACTCAGAGCAACCCTGACAATCAGCCATTATTGTAAAGAAATATTTTCTAACTATAGGTAAGCAAAGTATGAGAGATCTAGCTGTAAAATGGGGGTCCAAGCTGCGTTCTGCTAATACAGAGCTCCTCGCAGCCATAGAAATAAATCTAAGGTTTCTTTCTGATAAAGAGATGTAATTTTGCTTGGGTTTGCCATCACTTTATGATCTGGTGGATAGTACCTTTAGGACCTCCACTGATCCTGAGAATGGCGGGGATGCAGCAATGATGTAGCACTTCATTCAATTAGCTGTTTTTCCACGCATAGGTTGCTATCCGGATGTCCAGGGCCAGTTCTCTGCACAGCCGGGTACATGACAGAACACCCGTGCAGGTGTAGCCTAGTGCTGCTGGGGATGCTTGGGCCAAAGGAAGGTGAAAAGTGGTCTAAAAATCACAACTCCCAATTTCACTTGAATAGTCTCTCAATTTTTGCAACACTCTCCTTGGGAGTAAGTACAGCTTGGGAAAAGCATTCCACAGTCACTGTTGGGTAGTGTGAAGATGGACTCCTATCTCAGTTTTAAAGCACCACTCCATCGTTTGTTTTTATTTCATTTCATTGCTGGAGTGGTCCACTAACATTAGGTCTCTGAGCCGAATATTACACTTACTAGCCACTGACTTCAGCTCTTCCTGTCACTGCTCTGGTCCCAATTCACCATCTTAAGACTGCAATTTCTAACTGAACATGTCTATGAGGGCCTCATTATGGCTCTTATAGACTTACATTGAGTTGTGACTTTTGGATCGTCCAGCAAACACTGGAACAATCCAGCAGGTCACAAACTGCAGGAAACCAACCAGAGCAGCACTTGTAAGAGATGAAGACAGTAGCTGATAAGCAAGTGCAGGTAACTTAGATAAGTGGCAGCACTACAGCTGTAAAATAAAAAAAAATCTGGAGTGGTGCTTTAAGTATGGAAGTGCCTTTCTGCTTAAAAACGGAATTGATATGGTATAATGTCTGTCGCTCGCTGTGACTGGATGAAGGACGGCCCCTCAGGGTTAGAGTTGGGCTGGAATAGGTACAAATCTAACCCTCTTTGATTCTAGTGGTTGCTTCAGATTAGGTTACTCATACTGAGGTGGCATACACAATGTTTCAATCCGTCACTGGCATAGCACAACTAAGACATCTCTACATAACGGTGGCATCAACAGGAACTCCCACAGGATCCCAGCGGTCATTAAGAAACAGTGATGACAATACAGCATAAATTTATGTGATGAAAAAAATCCTGCAACAACTGCTCCGAGAAACTTACAATGCCAGGTTGCTTCTTGGCTACTCCACAATTCCCTTATATATAATGGGAGGCATTCGTGTACAAGGGGCTGCTGACAAGACTTTGGCTTTGTGATCTTTTTTTTTTCAATGGTAATGAATGTTACATCACATGAAAGTCTTATATGTCTAAGGCTGGTTTCAGACGTCCGTGTTTTAGGTACGTGGCATGGGCGTGGCAGCTATAAGTCCCCTTACTTAGCAGCCAGACTGGCTTGCAAAGTCTCCTTAAGAAGAATAGTGTTCCCCCGTGGTCCCCACATAGCTTTCTCATTCTGCAAATTGGGATTCTGATCTGGCTTATATATCCAGAGTCATATTGCAAAGGATTGTTAAAAATCCACTTGTGACTTTTAGGATTGCTACTTCCAATAGGTGGTGCTGCGCTAGAGTTTGTCTCCTTTACTGGAGAGACAATTTGAATATTTCTTAGAGGGGCGTGGCAGCTATAAGTCCCCTTACTTGGCAGCCAGACTGGCTTGCAAGTCTCCTTAAGGAGAATAGTGCTCCCCCGTGGTCCCCACATAGCTTTCTCATGAGCCAGATCAGACACCCCCATACTTTGCACTGACGAGGGGCAAGCACCCCGAAACACCGTGTCTGCAAATTGGGATTCTGATCTGGCTTATATATCCAGAGTCATATTGCAAAGGATTGTTAAAAATCCACTTGTGACTTTTAGGATCGCTACTTCCAATAGGTGGCGCTGTGCTAGAGTTTGTCTCCTTTACTGGAGAGACAATTAGGTACGTGTGACATCCATTTTTTTTTTCCAAAACGTTTTTTATTGATTTTTCAAATTTGTAAAAACATGACAAGTATCATTGCAAAAGAAGAACATTCGTCTAACAAAATGTGACATAGAGGTGGGTGATACCCCAATTTGGAGTTCCATGTTGCTGTTCGATTTAAGATAGTATACAGTAACATTAAACCAAAACATAGGTAATGAAATATAATATAACATATGCAATACAATTCGTTAAATCTCTGTGTCGTCCCTGAATGATTTCAATTTTGCTAGCGTGTCTTGGTATTCCCAACCGTCTCGTCTCCCCCTCCCGCCAGAGCCCCCTCCTAGGTGATTCTCAGTTTACCCAGGCTGTCCTGGATATCGCTCAGGATATACCACTCCGAGTGAACAAAAGGTGCCATCAGGTTAATTATTTCTCCCTGTGTGAATTGGCTTTCAATAAAATGTCTCCATCTCACAAAAAACTTGGCTGTCAACCCATCTTTATCCCTCTCCGCTTCTAGTTTTTCCCACTTCAGAAGGTTGTGTAGTTCGCCCACAACCTCCTTTATGGATGGGCCCTCCCTTTGAATCCAGTGTTTTAAGATGCAACGCTTAGCTATCAAGGCTATGTCATGCATTATTGCGTATTTCCTCTTTTCCTGCGTGCTCGGTCCTCCTCCTACTCCTCCCTCAAAGGAGTGGAAAATCCACACCATTAAGTCTAGTTTGCTGAAAATTCCCCATGTTGACTGGGCAAATAGTCTGACTTGGTTCCAGAACCTAGCGATTGTCTCACATTCCCATAGCCCATGCAGCATATCCGTTTTTTCTTTTTGACACTTAGGACACCACCTATCCCTACCTGGTATGTTGAAACCTATAATGGCCCTATGTAGAATTCTGAATTGAGTGTCTCTCCATCTCTCATTGGTAATGTGTTTCCGCACTTGTACCCATCCTCTCAGTATATCATCCACCACTTCTTCCCTTCCCAATTGTTTCCCCCACGCTTTTAAAGTCCGACTATCCTCCCGAGAGATAAGCACCCCCCTTAGCGATCGATAAATTTTAGAGACATTTATACTTGTTACATCACATTCCAGTAACTCATCAATCGAACTTCTGTTCAGCTCTCTTCCAACCACACCCAGGTCTCCTATTATTCCATGTTTCAATTGTTCATACTGGATGACATGTGAGCTATTAAGGTTGTACTTATCCAGCACTTCCCGACCTGTCATCCACCTCCTGTCCTCCACATTCATAACATCTATCATTCTCCTGACTCCCCTCTCTTTCCATCTAGTAAATAGCTTGTTTTCTCGTCCCAGGGGAAAATTTGGGAATGCCCAGGGGTTCAAGTACTTGGACACTTTCCATGAGAGCCCCAGTTTTTTCCTTACCGACTTCCATGTTAGCATGGTGTCTCGGAATATAATTGAGTTCCTTATGTGCCCTTCAACCCTGGATAGTGGGGAGTGCAGAATGGACGTCAGATCCCACGGTGACGCATATTTAGTTTCCATCGCATGATCTGAGTGCCTACTCGTTCCTCTCACCCAATCAATTACATGCCTCATGATACATACAAGATTATACCCTTGGACATCTGGAAAGTTTAGACCTCCCTCCTCTGCTGACTTCATCAGCGTACGCAGCTTTATTCTGGGTTTCCTTCCCCTCCACAGAAATTCTGTATACGCGGAGTTGAGCTTATTCACATCCTTTAGTTTTAGCAATAGCGGGATTGTCTGGAAGGGATACAGCAGCCTAGGAAAGCTCATCATTTTTATCAGGTGACATCTTGCCAGTAATGGAAGTGGCAGACCTTTCCATCCCTTTAATTGAACTATAATTTTCCTGATTAGCGGTCCATAATTCAAGTTATAGATTGTTTCCACCGATCTTCCTATATGCACTCCCAGGTATTTAATTGAAGATTGTGCTATAGGAATTCCACATAGACAGCCATCCCTTATTTGTCCCCCCATTGTCCCATGATGCCCCTTTAGGAACATGATCTCGCATTTTTTTTTGTTCAGTTTGAAACCGGAGAATGAGCCAAATTTTTCAATCAAGGCAAGAGTCTGTGGCAAATCCGCACCGGGGTCCCCCATATAAAGTATGATGTCATCAGCAAAAAGCGCTGTCTTTACTTCTGAACCCCTTATCTTGATTCCTTTAAAGCTATTTTGTCCCTGTAGTATTCTTGACAACGGCTCGATTGCCAGGTTGAATAAAAGAGGAGATAATGGGCAGCCCTGTCTTGTTCCCTTCATCAAAGGGAACACGTCTGATAGAAAGCCCGGAGTGTGTACCCTAGCTCCCGAGTTGGCATAAAGGTTTCTAATGTAAAGTCTCATCTTGCCTACAATCCCTATGGCCTCCATTACCCTGTCTAACCACCCCCAATTTACATTATCAAACGCTTTTTCTGCGTCAAGTGTAACTAGGGCAGGTCTAGCCCCTCCCTCAGTGAGACCCAGTCTAACCGCGTCTACCACTAGAATTGTCTTTCGGATATTGGTAACGGCATTTCTCCCCTTAATAAACCCCACCTGGTGATTCGTAATGATCCTAGGTAAGATCTCGGCCAGTCTATTAGCCATGATCTTGGACATAATTTTTAAATCCTGATTTATGAGCGATATAGGTCTATAACTAGAGGGATCATCCAGGTCCTTGGTTCCCTTGGGGAGTAATTTAATATATGCTATGTTGGAATTTTTGGGTATTTCCGCCCCTCCCAGGAAAGCATTAAAGACTGAGGTTAGATCCGGCGAGATCAGATCCTTCAGAGCCTTATAGAATTCACTATTGAAACCGTCAGGTCCCGGTGCCTTGTTGGTGTTAAGCTCCCCAATTGTTCTCGTCACCTCCTCTACTGTGATATCTGCGTTTAAGGCACTCAAATCTTCCTCCGTCAAGCTAGGCATTTGGGCTTGTCTTAGCCACTTTGCCTCATCAGTCATGTCGTTATTCCCTGACCCATATAGTTTTCTATAGTAATCTCCCAACAGTTTATTAATGTCCTTAGGATCCGTAGTCACCTCTCCCCCCTTTGTTTTCAGTTTAGAGATCACTGTCATCTTTCTGCTGCCCCTTGCCAGATTGGCCAACATCCTTCCCGCCTTGTTGCCAAACCTATGTAAGTCAACCTCCTTGTGCGACCAGAATAGTTGTTCCTTTTTTTTGGCCCATTCGTCAAATCCCTCTTTTGCCTCCAACCATCTGCCTTTTGTCATGGGAGATCTATTTGTCACATAATTTGTATATGCTACCCGTACTGCTTCACTATGGAAATTATAATTCTCATTGGTTTTCCGTTTGATCATGGCTGCGTACCCCACCAGACGGCCCCTTAGGACCGCTTTTGCCGTTTCCCAAAATATCACTGGGGACTCTCTATGTTCCTTATTGTCCTCTGCGAATTCTCCCCACCACTCCTGTAGCACCTTGTGGAAATTATCTTGCCTGAGAAGGAACGATGGGAATCTCCATATGATATCTGTACCTCTCCTGAATTTCTCTCTAATGCCCAATCTCACCGGACTATGATCAGAGATCACCATATTCTCTATCACACAATCTTGCGTTCCACTCAGTAAGTCTTGCGAGATCCAGAACTGATCAATACGTGACCAGCTATCATGAGGGTGAGAGAAGTGTGTATACTCTCTGTCATGTGGGTGAGTTAGTCTCCAGATGTCTTTCAGTCCTACGTCTTCTAATGTTACATCCCTATTGTCTAAACTCCTGCCCACATTAGCTGTCCCCTCCTCGCCCCTCCTCCTATCTTCAGCTGAGTCTGGGACAGTGTTAAAATCGCCTCCCACTATAATGTTAGCCTCCCCATCTGCTAATATGGTGGCCTTTATGTCATCATGGAATGTGATTTGTTGTGAATTTGGGCCATAGACATTATAAATACTGAGTTTACCCGCTGGACTAACGATTGTTAAGTGCTGCCACCTTCCATGGTCGTCTGCCTCATGTGCCACTACCTCATGACTGAATTGTTTATTTATTAGAATCATAGTGCCCGCTTTTCTACCTTGTGCCGCTGCCCCGTAAACGGTGCCCACCCAATGTTTCTTCATGCGGAAAAAGTCCTCCCCCCCCCAAGTGGGTTTCCTGTAATAAGGCAATGTCTGTCTTTAGTCTTTTCAGATGTCTCAATATCATTGCTCGTTTGTTAGGTGATCTCAGCCCTTTAACATTCCACGTAGTTATCTGTATCATGTTAACCTGTGTATTCTGCTTTTACTACTCCCTCCCCTATGGGCCCCTGCATCAAGGAAGACGAGATGTTCGACACTAGAATCACAGTTGGTACCACAAAATCGACACTCCCTTTCCCCACCTTGCAAATATAACAAATACAACAAAAAGCATGTAACTGTAAAACATATTTTCCCTTCCGAGAAATCCACGGCGTTTCCCGCCACGTTGGTGAGCTCCCCTATTCCTAGCCAAAATATGTAGCTCCCTAATCACCCCCCAAAAAATATATGTTCTATCCCCGGACTAACTTGAATAAGCCTTTGAAAATTATGCAAAAATTAGCACAGTATGTCAAAACCTCAGCAAGATTCTCCAGTCCTACTTATCTCTGACTCCAGGTAGCCATCAGTCCGCCCAGAACAGGCCCACTTCATTTGAATTTGGATGATGTTCCTGGACAAAGGAGAAAAAGAAAAAAAGAAAAAAAAAGACCAAGGGGAGAGAAGATGGAGAAAGAAAGGAGAAGAACAAAAAAAAAAAAAAAAAAAAAAAAAAAAAAAAGAGGGGGGGAAGAGGACCCAGACTTTGGGATGTTTTCCTCTCTTTTCTCCCTTCCCCCTCCTCCTCTCACCTCCCCAACCCTCTCTCCGTAATGCATCCTCCTCAACGCCTCTCCCTGTTTGGGAAGAGAGAAAAAAAAAAAAAAAAAAAACAGGCAAAAAAAGGAAAAACAATGAGCGAGTTCCAGTTCAGGTATCATGGTTTCTCTCCAAGGGTTGGTTCCTGTGTTCCAGGCGAGAATTATGCTGTCGACCCGGGCTTGGCCTCCTTTCCTCCCTGGTCTCGACTTGCTTTTGTCCCCCAAGACGTCCCACATCTCTTCCTGAGCTTGTGGGGGATCCTCTTCTATTATTCCCTTCTCCACTAGCTCCTTTTTCTTGCCTTTCTGACCTAGTCTTGTTGAGCTCTGCCATGAGAATGTTTTCTGCTTCTTTGTAGTCCTTATAGTATACAAACGAGCCATTGGGGTTTCTAACTTTCAGTGTAGCAGGGTATAATAGCTGGCACTTTACTTTTTTGTTGTACAGAAATGAGCAAATTTTGGTAAATTCTTTTCTCCTTCTGGATACTTCCGCTGAATAATCCCCAAAAATTAGCAGTCTGTTGCCTTGATATTGTAGTGGACGCTTTCGTTCTCTAAAGGCCCTCAATATTTCCTCCTTATGCTTATAATCAAGGTACTTGACAATCACCTGCCTGGCTCTTATCGGGGTATTCTTGTTTGAGTTTTGGCCCTCTCCCTTATTCGCCTCCTGGTGTCTCAGTGGACCCACTCTGTGGGCTCTTTCAACTCTGAATTTCGCCTTTATGCCCAGGGCCTGCGGTAGCTCCAACTCGCATATATTATCCAACCGTCCAATCGACACAGACTCTGGCAACCCGACTATACGTAAGTTGTTTCGTCTCGATCTGTTTTCCAAATCGTCCGCTTTATCCTTCAAGTATTCATTAGATTTTGCTAGAGCTGCTATTTGTGCTTGCATAGCCAGTATTGTCTCCTCGGAGTCAGATATTCTCTGCTCTGATTCTGCCAGTCTAGAGGCATGGGCATTTATCTGTTTTTGCATATTAGCTAATGATGTTTGTATGGCTGCCTCAATAGCCACTTTAACCTCTTTTGACAAGTGTGATGTCACTTCTTCAGCCAGTTTTTTATAGTCCACATTAAGCTTTTGTGTGTACTTGTCTTGGCCTGCAGGTGGTGCTGTTTTCTTAGTTCTCTTTGTCTGGACTGGGCCACCACCTCCATCCCCCAATAGCTTGCAGGCTTGTGATGTTGGTGTAGTAGGCTGCTTTTTGTTTCCTTTGGAAGGGGTACTATGAATTCTTGCATTTGACTTCCTGTGAGTCTGAGTGGGATTAATCTCCCTGTGCTGTTTGTCAGTTTCATCCTCCAACACTGCTGTGTCTCTGAGCTGCCCTGCTTTGCCTGCATCTTCTCTCCCCTCTGCCTCCATATCTCCTTCATCCTCCCATTGCGATCCACCATCATCAGTCCCCTGCATCCACCTCTCTCCTGCTGTGTCCTCCTGTGACTCCTCGCTCATATCTTCCTTATCTCCTGTCTCCTCGCTCATATCTCCCTTATCTCTCCCCTTCCAGCTCTGTGTTTGCTTTTCTGTGTCTCTCACCATGCGTTCAGGCTCCTCCCCCATCAGGCTCGGTGCCATTATCTTATCTTCTCCTCTGTCCATATCAAAGCTTCTCCAGGCTGATTCACCGCTCCCAGAGCTTCTCAGGAGGTACCGTTCCATAGCTGTCTGCTTTAGGTAACCTCCTGTGCTGCTCTCTGTTTGGTGGCTCGTCCGGGGGGTCTGTTTTTAGTCGGTTTCTGTGAGGGGTGGCAGGAGCTTCTCCCCTAAGCTGCCACCTCAGCCAGGACAGGAACAGGAAGTCCCGACATCCATTTTTAACACGGATGTCACACATACCCATGTTACCCTATTGTGTACTCTCACACGGACCGTATGGCCCTGCTATGTCACACGGAGACGTGTCCGTTTTTTCTCCAGCAGCACGGATGTCACACGACCGCACACTGATGTGATCCGTGTGACATCAGTGTGACACGTACCGGAGAAAACACGGGTTTTTAAATAAAAAGAATTTCTATATTTGCCTGTTCCAGCAATGCTGTCTCTGGCTCTGCTGCCTCCCGCTCCTGACCCCCGCTCATTATTTTCATTGATTATTCACCGCAGTGAGCAGCTGGGAGCAGGGGCATCACGGTGACAGCGAAGGAGACAGCACCTCCGAGGACAGCATCGCTGGGGACATCGCTAGTGACAGGTGAGTGTCCTGCCAGCAGTGTGTGCAGGGACGTCCTGGAGGTCATCGGATTTCCCAATGAACTCTGATGATCTCCTGATGACACCCCTGCGACAACTGCATTACAGCGATTGTCACGATGGTGACTTCCAGGGGTTCATGAGAGTTCATTGGGAACCTTGATGAGTCCCTGGATGTCACTGCACAAACTGCTGTATACTCACCTGTCACCAGCGATGTCCCCGGTGATGTCCCCGGCAGTGCTGTCCTCGGCTGTGCTGTACCCAGCCTGTCCCCGCGATGCTCCAGCTTCCAGATCCTCAGGCAGTGAATAATCAATGAAAATAATGAGCGGGGATCAGGAGCTGGATGCAGCAGAGCCGGAGACAACATCACTGGATACAGGTAAATATAGAACATCTTTTCATTACACAGACACGTGTTTTACCCGGTACGTGTCACACGTATGCAAACACGGATGTCACACATGTGACACACGTGTGACACACGTGTAACACACGTATGACACACGTATGACCATAACCATGCGTGTGAATGGTACCTGATTAAACACGAACGTCTGAAACCAGCCTATTACACAGTATGTTTTCAACACTTTGTGAGTGTTGCTTATGGCAACAGTGTTCTACGCACGCGGGAAAACAAAATGGCGGAGTCTAATGCGATATTCACAGCAACTGAGAGCAGATGAGTGATAAAATTCTTGTTTCTGCAAGGAAAGTCCTCAAAGGATATTCATGATGATATGTCACAGACATTGGGGGATCAATGCCCTTCATATTCCACAGTTAACAACTGGGTTGCCAAATTGAAAACAGGCCACCTCAGCACCAATGATGAGGAACGTCCTGGACAACCGAGAGTGGTTGTTGTTCCAGAGATCATTGATGCTGTGCACAACCTCATACTGAAGAATTGATGAATTTCAGCTAAAGCAATAGCAGACATCATGGTAATTACCCGTGAATGTGTTTGTGTCATTATCCATGAACACTTGGACATGAGGAAGCGATCTGCAATGTGAGTCCCGAATGTTTGACAACAGATCAGAGAAGCATGCGAGTGAAAACTTCCCGGTCCATTTGTCGGCATTTCCAGACTGATAAGAATTTTTTGAATCGACTGGTCACTATGGATGAGACCTGGATTTATTTGTATGACCCTGAAAGCAAAGAGCAGTCAAAAAAGTGGAGGCACAGTAGTTCTCCTCGTCCAAAGAAGTTCAGGGTGCAAAAACAAGTCACTAAGGTGATGGTGTCTGTGTTCTGGGATAAGGAGGGCGTGCTGCTAGTGGACTACCTTCAAAAGGGTTCCACCATCAATGCAAGGTATTACATTAAATTTTTGGACCAATTGAAGGCAGCTCTGAAGGCCAAAAGGCGCGGCAAGCTGTCCAAAGGAATCTTGTTCCTGCAAGACAACGCCACCGCTTACATTGCACAAGCGACCACGGCAAAACTGGCAGAGCTGGGCTTCCAGCTGGTTGACCACCCACCTTATTCATCAGATCTAGCTCCCTCCCACTATCATCTGGTTCCAAACCTGAAGAAACTCCTAAAGGGTACTAAATTTCACACTATTTCTGATGCCGTAGCTGCTACGGATGCCTGGTTTGAGGCACAACTGAAATCCTTCTTTTTGCTAGGCTTACAGAACTTGGAATACCAATGTAAGAAATGTGTTGACATCAGTGGAGAGTATATGGAATAAATGTAAAGTTTCATTATCTTATCTAGTTTCTTTCTGGGTAAAGGCAAAGACTTATCAGCAGCCTCTCTTAAGCTGGTGTCACACACAGCGACAACGACAACGACGTCGCTGCTACGTCACCATTTTCTGTGACGTTGCAGCGACGTCCCGTCGCTGTCGCTGTGTGTGACATCCAGCAACGACCTGGCCCCTGCTGTGAGGTCGCTGGTCGTTGCTGAATGTCCAGCTTCATTTTTTGGTCGTCACTCTCCCGCTGTGACACACACATCGCTGTGTGTGACAGCGAGAGAGCGACGAAATGAAGCGAGCAGGAGCCGGCACTGGCTGCTGTGGTAAGCTGTAACCAGCGTAAACATCGGGTAACCAAGGGAAGACCTTTCCCTGGTTACCCGATATTTACCTTCGTTACCAGCCTCCGCCCTTGCTGCCAGTGCCGGCTCCTGCTCTGTGCACATGTGGCTGCAGTACACATCGGTTAATTAACCCGATGTATACTGTAGCAAGGAGCCAGCGCTAAGCAGTGCGCGTGGCTCCCTGCTCTCTGCACTCTGACATGTAGCTGCAGCACACATCGGGTTAATTAACCCGATGTATACTGTAGCAAGGAGCCAGCGCTAAGCAGTGCGCGCGGCTCCCTGCTCTCTGCACTGTGACATGTAGCTGCAGCACACATCGGGTTAATTAACCCGATGTGTACTGTACCTAGGAGAGCAAGGAGCCAGCGCTAAGCGCGGCTCCCTGCTCTCTGCACATGTAGCACAGCGACGTTATAATCGCTGCTTCTGCTGTGTTTGACAGCTAAGCAGCGATCATAACAGCGACTTACAAGGTCGCTGTTACGTCACCGAAAATGGTGACGTAACAGCGACGTCGTTGTCGCTGTCGCTTAGTGTGAACCCAGCTTTAGCAATTGCAGCAACAATGGCGCTTCCAACACAGATAGTGATAAGGGTGAAGGGCTTTATAGTCCCAGGAAATGTAAGTTGGTATGACCTGTCAACATTGTGACTCAAGAAGTTGCTGCAGCTCTAGACAGAAATAATATAAGTGATAGAAAGGTTGACCTAGTGATAGGCAGTCTGGCTCTTTTTGGTGATCCGGCTCCCATGGCTCCGCTCTCCAAAAAGAGCCGGATCTTTCAGATCGTTCTCAGCTCCTTATTAAATATGTGTTCACCCCAGGTGAACACATATTTAAGATTGTAGTAATGCCGCAAAATCCCCGCCCATCCGCGGCTATACCACGCACACTTACAATGGACCAATTAGATTGTTGAGTAGGCGGAGCCCAGCCGCAGGTGGGCGGCGTTTCAGTGGCGAAAAGAGCCGTTTTGAGATTTTAGTGGCTCTCATTGGTGATCCGGCTCCTGTCAGTCACTGCAGGGACCTGGATCTTTGTGTCGGATCGTTCGTAACCAACACATCACTATGACCTACCTACTTGCTGCTGTTTCTCAGTCTCTTGGCCATGATCCAGACAATGTCATATTAAACAGGGAATCTATCAGACAGGTTTGTTGTGGCATCGAGAGATTGCAGCAAATGCTATCACAGCTTCCTTTGATAGCAGTGGTTCACTGACTTTAGACTGGGATAGGAAAAGGTTTGCAAGCCAGACCCAGAATGAAACTGCTGAGAGACTGGCAGTACTAGTGTCAGGTGCAGATACGGAGAGGAAATAGCTGTGGAACAAGGAAGCGCAATAGGGTTTTATCCGGTAGGGAAATTAATAGTCACCAAAAAGGCACACTCACCTTTTAGAGTTGTGAACACTCACAACTCCTTAACACACGTGTAATGGTGGTGATCAGCCGCAGCCCCAAAGTGTAGAACGTAGATATCCAAAGTAAAAGAAATCATGTCTTCTGCCGCGCTAATCACGGAATCTAATATTAATATCATTCCTTTGTTGTTTATAGAGGTCTACGCGTTTCAGAGATATATCCATCTCCTTCATCAGGACAATAATGGAAAAATAACCTACAGGTCTGCGCATTTCAGAGATATATCCACCTCCTTCATCAGAACATTAAAGGAACAAAAAAGGTTATTGTTCCTTAAATTGCAGAAAAATAGTTATCTTGGATTAAGGCGCTGTTGCAGAAACATGTAGGATTTCGCTTAATGTGTCACCCCTCACTGTTTTTCATGATGTATGGACTTTTTTAATATAACTTCAATAAATAGTTTTAACTTTTTTGAAGTACTGGAGACCATTTACAATTTTGCTTGCTATTGTTCCTTTAATGTTTTGATGAAGGAGATGGATACCGTATATCTCTGAAACGTGTAGACCTGTATAAACAATAAAGGAATTATATTAATATTGGATTCCGTGATTCAGCGTGGCACAAGACCCGATTTCTTCTACTTTGGATATCTAGGTGCAGAAACTGATAAGTTGTTGTCAGTCCCAGAGATACCCAACAGCACAGGAGCATACCTCCCAACTTTTAAAGAAGGGAAAGAGGGACAAAGTTTGCAATTTTTAGGCCACGCCCCTAACCACACGCATTATAAAACGGCCACACCCATATCCACTCCCCATCTACACTCATCCAGCAAACTGAAACTGCAGAAGCTGTCCGTGATTGCTCTGAGCCACCACAGATCAGCAATGTGCAGAACAGGCAGGGAGTTAACTACAGGGTGTGCAGGCGGCTAGGACCCAGGAGGAGAGCTGAAAAGGGTGTGCAGCAAGCTAGGACCCAGGAGGAGAGCTGAACAGGGTGTGCAGGCAGCTAAAACCCAGGAGAAGAGCTGAACAGGGTGTGCAGGCAGCTAAGACCCAGGAGGAGAGCTGAACAGGGTGTGCAGGCAGCTAGGACCCAGGAGGAGAGCTGAACAGGGTGTGCAGGCAGCTAGGACCCAGGAGGAGAGCTGAACAGGGTGTGCAGGCAGCTAGGACCCAGTAGGAGAGCTGAACAGGGTGTGCAGGCAGCTTGGACCCAGGAGGAGAGCTGAACAGGGTGAGCAGGCAGCTAGGACCCAGGAGGAGGGCTGAACAGGGTGTGCAGGCAGCTAGGACCCAGGAGAAGAGCTGAACAGGGTGTGCAGGCAGCTAGGACCCAGGAGGAGGGCTGAACAGGGTGTGCAGGCAGCTAGGACCCAGGAGGAGGGCTGAACAGGGTGTGCAGGCAGCTAGGACCCAGGAGGCGAGCTGAACAGGGTGTGCAGGCAGCTAGGACCCAGGAGGAGAGCTGAACAGGGTGTGCAGGCAGCTAGGACCCAGAAGGAGGGCTGAACAGGGTGTGCAGGCAGCTAGGACCCAGGAGAAGAGCTGAACAGGGTGTGCAGGCAGCTAGGACCCAGGAGGAGGGCTGAACAGGGTGTGCAGGCAGCTAGGACCTAGGAGGAGAGCTGAACAGGGTGTGCAGCTAAGGGTATGTTCACACATCAGGTTTTTGCTGTGCGGCACAATCCGGCGCCCTGCGGGAAAAACGCATCTGGGTTTTTTTTGCCGCCAGGTGTGGTTTTTCCTCATAGACTTTTATTAGCGCCGGATTGTGCCGCATGTACTTGTGTTTGATCCGGTTTTTGCCTGATGCGGCAAAAATCGTCACTCCGGCGGCCGCACAGGGCGCAGAGAGTAACGTTTTTTGCCAGCAGCAGAAAAATGCCTAGCGCCGGGTGCGGCATGGTGCATAATGAAAGTCTATGCGAGCCGGATACGGTGTCATGCTTCAAATGCCAGAAGCATGTACCGTATCCGGTTTTTACTTCTGAGCATGCCCAGAAGTGATATAAATTCATTGCTTGTCAGAAAATCAATCAATCACTCACTCTCTCTCAAACTCTCTCACTCACTGACTGACTCACTGACTCATTCACTCACTCTCACCCATTCACCGATCACCGGCGCAGGGGTGCACGGCTGTCACACTGCTCCGACGGCTTCTCCTGATTTGAAAATGCCGGCCGCTCATTATTCAATCTCGTATTTCTTGCTTTCCCCGCACATCGGCGCCTATGATTAGTTGCAGGCAGACACGCCCCCACGCTGAGTGACAGCTGTCTCACTGCAACCAATCACAGCCGCCGGTGGGCGGGTCTATATTGTGCAGTAAAATAAATAATTACAAGAAAAACGGCGCGCGGTTCCCCCCCAATATTGATACCAGCCAAGATAAAGCCACATGGCAGAAGGCTGGTATTCTCAGGATGGGGAGCTCTACGTTATGGAGAGCCCCCCAGCCTAAAAATATCAGCCAGCAGTCGCCCGGAATTGCCGCATCCATTAGATGCGACAGTCCTGGGACTCTACCCGGCTCTTCCCGAATTGCCCTGGTGCGGTGGCAATCGGGGTAATAAGGGGTTAATCAGGGCAGGCGTCTATGAGACACCCCCAATGATTAACCTGTAAGTGAAAGTAAATAAACACATACACCCAAAAAAATCCTTTATTTGGAATAAAAGACAAAAAAACACCCTCTTTCCCCATTTTATTAAAATCAGCAAATACCCCTCCAGGTCCGACGTAATCCACAGAGGTCCCGCAACGCTCTCAGCTCTACTACATGAAGCTGACAGGAACGGCAGTAGAACACCGCCTCTCTTTATCAGCTCCACGCAGCAACTGAAGGGAGTCGCGCTGTCAGCGGTGACGTCACTGAGGTAATGCCGGGTTGTGTGCGGTGAAGATGCATGCAGGGTAGTGCCTGCATGTGCGGTGATGATGTGTGCTGGGTAGTGCCGGCGTGTGCGGTGATGATGCGTGCGGTAGTGCAGGGGTGTGCGGTGATGATGCGTGCTGGGTAGTGCCGGCGTGTGCGGTGATGATGTGTGCGGTAGTGCAGGGCTGTGCGGTGATGATGCGTGCTGGGTAGTGCCTGCGTGTGCGGTGATGATGTGTGCTGGGTAGTGCCTGCGTGTGCGGTGATGATGCGTGCTGGGTAGTGCCTGCATGTGTGGTGATGATGCGTGCTGGGTAGTGCCTGCGTGTGCGGTGATGATGTGTGCTGGGTAGTGCCGGCGTGTGCGGTGATGATGCATGCGGTAGTGCAGGGGTGTGCAGTGATGATGCGTGCTGGGTAGTGCCTGCGTGTGCGGTGATGATGTGTGCTGGGTAGTGCCTGCGTGTGCGGTGATGATGCGTGCTAGGTAGTGCCGGCGTGTGCGGTGATGATGTGTGCTGGGTAGTGCCGGCGTTTGCGATGATGATGCGTGCTGAGTAGTGCTGGCGTGTGCGGTGATGATGCGTACTGGGTAGTGCTGGCGTGTGCAGTGATGATGCCTGCGAGGTAGTGCCTGCGTGTGTGCGTTTGGGGTCTCTCTCAGCATAAAAAAAAAAAACGGATCCGTCGCATCAGTTTTTTCACAATCTGAGATGGATCCGTTGCATCAGGCACAAAGCAGATTGTGCCTGATTGGGAAAAAACTGATGTGTGAACAGCAGCTCTGCCAGGCAGGGGATCAGTGGTCGGTAGCTGATAGAAGCATTGGCAATGCTTCTATCTTTGCATATTACCGGCCAGTGCTGTGCCCCTGCAGGAGAGGACACAAGTGGTAAGTACACACTGTCTTCTCCCCAATGTCCTGATCTACCGTGGTGTGCCTGCAGCATTGAGAAGCAAACACTGTTTGATTCTCAATGCTGCAGGGCAGGCACACACGATGGATAAGGACATAGTGAGTCATAGAAACAGCTTGAGGATCTCACGGTCCGGCCGGGGGGGGTCTGGGGAGGAGAATCAGCGCTGGGGAGATTCAGTTTTCATACCTTAGCAGCAGCACAGAGCAGACAGAGACTAGTTTCGGGCAGCGCGCTCTGCTCTGTTATACTCACGTCACGTGTTAGGATGGTAGGAGGGAAAAGCAGCGAGGCGGGGAGAGAGTGGGTGGGCGGAGCCACAGGATACGGCCCTCCCACCCGTGGCAACGGGACAAACAATGCAAAGCGTGATAGTCCTGCTGTATCCGGGACGGTTGGGAGGTATGCAGGAGCAGCACCAGCTGTATTCAAGGTTTTGCAGGATTGGCAGATTTTGGAAAAAGAGAAGTTTATGCCAATCACCACGACCAGTAGTAACACTGGTACAAAGGCTGGTGCGTCCTATTGCAACAGAAACAGCATAAAGATCTACTGAGTTTAACAGGTAGGCACCACATGCATGAGCTAATTATTGCAAGCATGTTTGATAAATTGTGGCTGGCATCCAAATACAAATTTGTTAGAGATTTTTGGCTCCCTGGAATGAACTAGATAAAACAAAGTTTTTGTTGGTTGTAATGGAAGACAGCTAGTTTCAACTGAGCTAGGTCCACTTAAGGAACGCCTAGTTGAATTTTGCACCAACAAGCTTACACAATGTCATCCAAGAGATGATTACAAGGAATTGTTAGCAATGGCATGCCTGTTTCTTGGTTTGCTAAATGGAATTTCAGCAGGATCAAAAAAGACCTCTTAACCCCATTCAACACCAAATGAACATAAATCCGCTCTACTCATACTAAAGAGGACCTACGATCTGCAAATCGCCGTGACCTTCTAATCCCAGATCTCAGATACAGCAAAGGTCTCATCCGGACACGATATACTCGTGACAGAATTGGAGTAGTTAAAGGAGTTGTCCGACATTAGCTTACCAAACATTTTTGAGTTTATCTGTGCTGTATTGTCATATAAAACACCAATACATTGTTATTTTTATTTTCTAACTTTTGTTCCTCTTGAATTATCCCTTTATTTTCTGCAGCTCCTTGTTTACATTCAGCTCCAGCAAACTGACCACTTCCTGTGCAAAACCTCAGTCACAGCTGGCACCGCCCGGCCTCTGTGTCCAGCCCCGCCCCCTGCCCATCCTCAGTGTCCAGGCTTGCCCCCTGCCCGACCTCAGTGTCCAGCCTCACCCCCTGCCCGCCCTCACTGTCCAGCCTCGCCCCTGCCCGCCCTCACTGTCCAGCCTCGCCCCCTGCCCGCCCCCTGCACACCCATTCCCTGTCAGTATTCTGCCCCAGCACTGACCTGTTATCACTCTAGCTTTGGAAATAACAGCCCCACATCGGGCTCTGCGCCTGACACACACATCGGGCTCTGCAACCCTCCCCCCCCCACACACACACAAACGGCACTCTGTACCGACCCCCCCACCATCATTCTGTACCGACCCCTACCCCCATAGGGAACATATGTAGGCTACATTCACATGACCATTCTGTTTTTGCGGTCCGCAGAAAAACAGTCCGTTTTTTTCACGGATGCATCCGTGTGCCTTCCATTTTTTTGCGGACTGCAAAAAACTGAAGCAGCAAGAAAGATAAATATATGAGTAGATATAGAGATGGATAGCTAGATATAGAGACAGAGAGATAGAGGGATGGATGAATGAATGAATGAATAAACAGAGGGATAGCTAGATATAGAGACCAGAGATATAGACGGATGAATGAATGGGATAGATAGATAGATAGATGATAGATAGATAGATAGATACATGAGAAAAAGCTATATAATGTCCTACCCCCCTGCATATTCTAAGCTGTCACCTTTTAGTGACTTTCATGTGGCACTAAGGGGTGCTTAGCCTTGTATTTAGCCATGAAATAAATAATTAAAAAAACACGACGTGCGGTCCCCCCAATCTTTTGTAGCCAGCTAGGGTAAAGCAGACGGCTGCAGCCTCCAAACCACAGCTGGCAGCTTCACCTTGTCTGGTAATCCAAAACAGAGGGCACCTCATGCTGTTATTTTAAATTATATAAATAATTTAAAACAAAAAACGTGGGGTCCACCCAAATTGGATCACCAGCCAAGGTAAAGTGGACAGCTGTGGTCTGGTATTCTCAAACTAGGGAGGTCCACTGTTATTGGACACTCCCCAGCCTAAAAATAGCAGCCTACAGCCGCCCCAGAAGTGGCGCATCCATTAGATGTGCCAATCCCGGCGCTTCGCCCCAACTCATCCCATTGCCCTGGTGCGGTGGCAAACGGGGTAATATACGGGGTTGATGCCAGATGTGTAATGTCACCTGGCATCAAGCCCTGGGGTTAGTGATGTCAAGCATCTATCAGATACCTGACATTACAAACCCAGTCAGTAATAAAAAAAAAATAGACAACAAAAAAAGTTTTATTTGAAAAAACACTCCCCAAAACATTCCCTCTTTCACGAATTTATTGAAAAGAACAATAAAATCAGGGTCCGGCGTAATCTAATAAGGGGGTCCCACGATGATCCATACCATAGTCACTGTCCCAGTCAATGAAGAACAGAATGTTCCCCATTGGCTGGGAGACCAGTGCAGTGACCTGAGCTAACATCAATAGGTCAGCCCAGGTCACTGCAGGGGATGATGAGCGCTGCTGTCAGGAGGTTAGATGAGATCATTACCTGCAGTAATGATCTCCTGCTCTCCTGATGTCAGCGCCGTCACTGACTTCTATGCCCGCCGCGTTCTCAACAGTATCGCGAGAGCCCGTGACGTCACTGCTAGTGACAGTCTCGGGCCGCCCACGAGACATGACGTGAGAACGCGGCGGGCATAGAAGGCAGTGAAAGCGGTGACGTCGGCAGAGGAGGAGATCGTCACAGCAGGTAATGATCTCATCTAACCTCCTGACGGCAGCGCTCGTTATCCCCACGGCTGCACGCACTGTGAGAAGCTGCTGATACACTGCAGTGCGAGCAGCCGCGGGGCTGGCAGGGAGCGGGACACAGACTGCACACCACTCCTGCTATCCTAAGCACTGTAAGCAGGGGGTCCGGTGCTGGCGGTAACACCGTGGGCGAAGAGAGTACGGGGTGCAGGGAAGGGGGACGGGGACTCACGCACTGTACCCACCCAGCAGGGCGGCAACAAGCTGTTCCCAGATTTGCATGTCAACATGGTCCTGCCCATGTTGACATGAAATGACCGGAAGTAGCAAAATCGCGGCAGGGCGGTCACATGACCACTCTGAGCCGGGGGAGAGGGGCTGACAGCAGGGCAGGTAAGTGCTCACTATCTACTTACCTGCCCCAATGTAGCCCAATAGGGTAATAATCAAAAAAGTCAAAATAAGCCGGATAACCCCTTTAACTGGTGTACAGAAATTAATGGGTTGGAGAAATGACTTTGATATTAGGCATTAACCCCTTCACCCGTGGACGATTTTCCATTTTTTTCCTCCGCTTCTTCCACTATCAATAACGTTTTTATTTTTCCGTCATTATAGCCATATGAAAACTTGGTTATGAGGAACAAGTTGTACTTTTGAACGACACGATTCATTCTGCCCCATATTGTAATGGAAAAAAATTCCAAGTGCGGTGAAATTGCAAAAAAGGTCCAATTCTACAATTGTTTTTTTATTTACCATGTTCACTATATCGTAAAACTGACCTGGTAATAAGATTCTCCAGGTCAGTGCGAGTTCGAAGATGCCAAAAATGTATAGTTTTACTTTTATCTAAATGGTGAAAAAATTCAGACATTTGCAAAAAAAATTGCGCTTTTGTTGCAATTTTCTGAGATCAGTAGCATTCTTATTTTCCGGGATCTGTAGCTCAGTGATGACTTCTATTTTGCATCTTGAGCTTTAATTATACCATTTTTGGGTAGATACGATGTATTTATTGCTTGTTAGTGCATTTTAATGCAACGTTGCAGCAACCAAAAAAAATGTAATTCTGGCGTTTTGATTTTTTTTCTGTCTATGACCTTTACCGATCATATTAATTGATTTTATATTTTGAATGCATTTATGAATGTAACAATACCAAATAGGTGTATTTTTTTATTATTATTGTTTTATTTTCAATAGGGCAAAAGAGGAGTGATATGAACTTTTTTTTTGGAGGGGGGCTTATATTTTCTCAAACACTTTTTTTTACATTTTTTTGATTGATTTTACTAGTCCCCCTTAGGGACTCTGCCTGCACTATCCGATCTCTTCTGCTGATCAGAGCGCTGCTTCAACATTGCTCTGGTCCACAGAAATGCTGATCTCCAGTGAGTGACAGCCATCTGCCGATATTCACAGGCAGCACGCCATGATAGCGACAGGGGTCATCATCTGGCCCCATGCTGTCATGACAACCCATTGGCGCCCCATTATCGTGATCCCCGCTGGCGCGTGGTAGATTACGGTCAGAGTCTGACAGCGTGATCTAAGGGGTTAACAGGCACAGGTGGATGACAGATATATGCAGCTGTTCGCTGCATATATCTGCTAATCAGATCATCAGACATGTGCGGAAATAATGCAGGCTTGCCGCGGTCATGAAGGGATTAAAGGGAACCTGTCACCAGGTTTTTCCCTTAAGAGCTACAGCCACAGCCAGTGAGCTCTTATATACAGCATTGTAGAGTACTGTATATAACTGGCCAGGTCACTCTGCATAAAGTAAAGAACACCTTTATTATAATCACCGAGGGGGTGGTCCGGTTTGATGAGTCGGGTCTGGTACCTTCTCTCTGCTGTAATCGCCATCTTCCCAGCCGAGTGTGGATAACGTGTCCTACGTCATCCACAAATGCCAATATTGTGGTCCTGCGTAGTCACACTTTGATCTGCTCTCCTGAGGGCAGATTAAAGTACTGGAATGTGCAGATGTTAGGAAAGGTCAAAGAACGCCTGTGCATGCGCACTACAATACTTTAATTTGCCCTAGGCGGGCAGATCAAAGTGAGCATGCACAGGAGCGCAATGCCGGCCTGTGTGAATGAGTTAGGACACCTCATCCACACTGGGCTGGGAAAGAGAGCAGCGATCACAGCAGAGAGGAGGCGCCAGACCTGCGAGCAGCTACACCCATCAGACTGGACCATCCCCTAGGAAAATATAATAAAGGTGTTTTTTACGTTATATAGAGGCCTGGGCACTTATATACAGTAAACAAAAATTTCATGGCTAATTTGTGTATACACTGGGGAAAAGGACAAGACAATTTCCCACAGGAAAGGTGCCAACTTCAAGAGACATTGTAAACAACGAGAACAAGGAAGAAAAAATGGCACAAGGTATTGCAAAGGAAGATGTAAATTTTATTAGAAAAATCATTAAAAATATTAATCTCACTAAAGTCACAATAATTGCAATATAGTATCAAAAAGGATGAAAGCACAGGGTCATGGATAGAGAAAATTCACAAACGTAATATTGAACACAATTGTAATAGTACGACCCTAACCGCCACAAAGAGGGAGCCCTGAAGTAAAAATGGTACTGTACTCCACAATATTACAAGTTAAGTGGGTATGCGTTGAAACGCAAAGTGACAATCAAGTAATAAAGAGAAATTAAGAAAACTCATGGGTGTTGCGGGCTAGCAGTGGTGCATCCAGAAGGGAAAATGGAAATAGTCATGTAGCAAAGAGGTATGGGGTAGTGTCATGGAGTTGGTAAAGCAAAAAACAGGACTAATAGCCCCAACACCTGTGCGGCAGGCCAACAAAAATAAAGGGCTCAGGGTCAGTTGTGTGTGCACCGATTTAGTAGTCGTGGAATGAATGGTAAGACAGGATTAATGAAATTAGACCAAATTCCTGATCAGCCACACAAAACTGAAGCTATTGTAGTCGTATAGCAGAGAGGTATGGAGTAATGTCATAAAGTAATTTAGACAGTAAAAAACAGGAATGGTGGCCCCATCACCTGCGTGGCAGGCGGTCAAAAGATGTAGGCTCAGGATCAGTTGTGCGTGCGCCGATTAAATAGTCATGGAACAAGAGGTAAGGCAGGAGTAGTACGATTTAAACCAATTTCCTGATCAGCCACACACAACTGAAATTGAGCACTACTGGTGGTGTAAAATACAAAGAATGTATATCAACAGGAAAGAAAAACATATAAATCAGGTGCACCGCTGACACCGGCAGTGGAAGAAGTAATGCACCTGAGATACCTGCTGACAAAGATGGACACGGAAAGTATGCCTGCCGTGGAGGTGATGGGGCACACCTGGGGGTCCCTGTAATGAAACTGAGTACAAAATTAATGAACAGGATAGTGACAAAGTTGCCCACATGTAGGGTAAACAAAAAACCCCCAACCAGCCAGGAGTCAAGGGTCAGTTGTGTACGCTAGTGAAAGTGTTAAAAAAAAGCGCTCTGGCGAAATGGACGTTGGGACCGCTCACCTGCCACCACGCTCTGCCTTCACACTAGGTACTATTTTCAACCCAGCCCTCCTTCATGCCAGCGGTGCATTTTCGGCACTTTATTTTTCCTCGCTGACATGTTTGGCATTCCTCCTCACTGCATCCTGTTTCTGGTTTCAGTTTTGTACAGCTGATCATTTCTGCGATCTATCATTACCCTCACCTTTGCCCCCCCTTTTTTTAACACTTTCACTAGCGTACACAACTGACCCTTGACTCCTGGCTGGTTGGGGGTTTTTTGTTTGCCCTACATGTGGGCAACTTTGTCACTATCCTGTTCATTAATTTTGTACTCAGTTTCATTACAGGGACCCCCAGGTGAGCCCCATCACCTCCACGGCAGGCATACTTTCCGTGTCCATCTTTGTCAGCAGGTATCTCAGGTGCATTACTTCTTCCGCTGCCGGTGTCAGCGGTGCACCTGATTTATATGTTTTTCTTTCCTGTTGATATACATCCTTTGTATTTTACACCACCAGTAGTGCTCACTTTCAGTTGTGTGTGGCTGATCAGGAAATTGGTTTAAATCGTACTACTCCTGCCTTACCTCTTGTTCCATGACTATTTAATCGGCGCACGCACAACTGATCCTGAGCCTACATCTTTTGACCGCTTGCCACGCAGGTGATGGGGCCACCATTCCTGTTTTTTACTGTCTAAATTACTTCATGACATTACTCCATACCTCTCTGCTATACGACTACAATAGCTTCAGTTTTGTGTGGCTGATCAGGAATTTGGTCTAATTTCATTAATCCTGTCTTACCATTCATTCCACGACTACTAAATCGGCGCACACACAACTGACCCTGAGCCCTTTATTTTTGTTGGCCTGCCGCGCAGGTGTTGGGGCTATTATTCCTGTTTTTTGCTTTACCAACTCCATGACACTACCCCATACCGCTTTGCTACACGACTATTTCCATTTTCCCTCCTGGATGCACCACTGCTAGCCCGCAACACCCATGAGTTTTCTTAATTTCTCTTTTTCCCTTTGGCATTCCCTGTTTTATACAGGCTTATGCATCTGGGCTTTTTGTACTCCTACCCCCTTTTCCTTTTGTGGACTACCAGTGGTGCACCCATAGAGGGTTTTCTGTGATCACCTTCACACGACTAATTTTCTATTACTTGATTGTCACTTTGCGTTTCAACGCATACCCACTTAACTTGTAATATTGTGGAGTACAGTACCATTTTTACTTCAGGGCTCCCTCTTTGTGGCGGTTAGGGTCGTACTATTACAATTGTGTTCAATATTACTTTTGTGAATTTTCTCTATCCATGACCCTGTGCTTTCATCCTTTTTGATACTATATTGCAATTATTGTGACTTTAGTGAGATTAATATTTTTAATGATTTTTCTAATAAAATGTACATCTTCCTTTGCAATACCTTGTGCCATTTTTTCTTCCTTGTTCTCGTTGTTTACAACTTATATACAGTAATCTAGAATACTGTATATAAGGGCTCACTGTTGCTGGCCGCAGTTCATAAGGGAAAAACCAGGTGATAGGTTCCGTTTAAAGGAAATCTGTCAACAGGATTTCAGCCCCAAAACTAAACTATTTATGTGCGCCTGCAGCTCTTTGAAAGACAAATTCTGTCAAGCCTTTACTTGGCCAGTTTATTCCTCCACTACTGAGAAATGAATATTAAAATTAATATGCAAATGATGCTAAAGTGCTTTTGGTTCATGGAAGCTCCCCCCAAACCTTTGTCACTCCAACTCTATTATCCACCTAGCACTAACTCTTCCTGCCTGAAGTCACACAGCAAAGGAGCTGCCAGTCAAAAAGAGGCTACAATCACATAGCTTCCAACTGTCCAGGATCCGAGCAGACAATCCTGATTTGGTGGAGCAGTCCTGTAAGGTTACGGCTGTGCATTAACGTTCTGTGATGTCTCATCTTACATTAATTTATTTGACCCATTCTTCTGTTTTCTTTAAGTTTGGTTTATCATAGGATTCAGAACTCACAAATCAGCAAATAGCAGACATATTTGGTGACCCTATTATAGCAAGGGTTTGTTCAGAGCACGGTATCTCGTATGCCGTAGCGACCGCATGATAACACAGGCCTCACTATTTGGTTGTGAATTTGGTTAACATTTTATTCAGGTGCAGAAAGGGTTAACAAATTTTCAGTCAGTGGCTCTGAGGTATTCTGGCTCTGACAGGTTTAGTCTGGTTTTTGCGCGCCCGTTTTGCTGCCAGCTGATTGGATCAGCTGGGAGAAAGTGCGGGTAATTTTAACTATAAAAGTAGCTGCTTCCGTCAGCTGGCTGTCAGAAGAATTGAAGATCAAGAAGAACAGCTGATGGGGAGCCTGCTACAGGAGTTCATGAAGAGGGCGAGCGAGGTCGGCGGAGAAGCCTGGCTTAAACAATGCCTGGCGGTGCCTAGGCGGCCAGCAGAAGCTGAGGAAGAAATGGACTGCGACGCTGCGGTGATTCAACTCACCGCTCCTGAGGAGATGGCAGCGCTGACTGAGGAAATCCCAGCAAGGAGGAGGTCCCAGAGACGCAGCAGCTTCCTCCCTCCGGTGTCATCGTCCAGAGAAGAGGGGAATGCCGGAGCGGAGTTATCACCGCCCATCTTGTCTGCCGGGACTTCAGCACGTCATCCTCCTGCACCCGGTCATGTGTCCAGGAAGAGGAAGAGTGGATCATCTAGTCAGCGCTGTCGTAAAAGCGCGGCGCTGACCCAGGGATTTGAAAATCCTAGCAGGAGCAGGGCTGCACCAGCAAGTGTGAGCGTGCCGGAGGCCGGAAGAGCGACGGGGGCCCCCTGGTCTGACTCCCCGTCTGAAGAAGATGATCTGCCAGCTGGAGCCAGAGAACAGGATCGTCAGCGTGGCTCAGCTGCAGAAGCTGGAATTCCAGAGGAGGGCCGAGGATCGCAGAGCAGAAGGAGGGGTGAGATGTTCAATGTTCCCCTGTCTGTCTCGTGTGTCGACCCTCTGTCTGTTAGTATGGAGTCTGTAGTTAGGAAGGTGTTAGGTGAATTGTTAGCAGGGGGAGGGACGCCTAGGGGGGGTAGTGCAGCCCCTATTGGTAGTCAGGAGTCCATGTCATTGCCTGGTTATTTATTTAAAGAGGCATTGACATGTGACTTGTCTCCCCTGGGTTTTCATCTGCCGCAGCCAGTTAAAGAGAAGATTTATAAGGGGGAATTTATTGATTTATTTTCTCTGCTTCCGTCTAACAGAGAAAATGTTAATAAAGAGGATAAGACGGAGTTGGATGATAGGAAGAAAGGTCCCCTTCGATCTTTTCATAACTGGCTGCAGGCATTTTGCATCTTTTCCTCTGTTTTAGGGGAAAGGAACCCTTCTGTTTGTTCGGGGTTATTTCAGCACCTTGACAGCATACTGGAAGCTTATCGCAGCTTCGGCGGTCAGGCATGGCTGACTTATGATGAGAGTTTTCGTCAGAAGTTAGCCATCCATCGCAGTATGCTGTGGGGTCAAAAAGACATCGGTCTTTGGCTGAATCTGATGCTTCCTCAGAGAAGCCAGTTTGGTAGACAGAGTATTAATAATTCTACTGTTAGTAAAGGATTTTGTTTCGCTTATAATGAATCAAATTGTAAGTTTGCATCTAACTGCAGATTTCGGCATGAGTGCTCCTTCTGCGGGGGCAATCATGCCGTCATCAAATGCTTTAAGAAACAGAATCAGAGTAACCAGCAGCAACACAACAGTAAAGAGTCCATTTTTAAAGGCGGCGACTCTAGTGAGGTTACAAAACATGCTGGGTTAGTTAAGGCGCTTCCTAGACAGACAGAAGGCTGATACTCAGGGATTATCATCTTCGGGTTCTTATATTAGTTTGGCACATCAGCTTAAGGAAGATTAGTTTATGTGGCGGTACTTTTTCAGCGGGAGTTTTGAACTTTCTTACGTTTTGTAGTTGTTTTTTGGTCAGGGTGAGTACGGTTTTGGTGTTTTTTGTCAAGGTGAATTCTTATTTGAGTTTTGGCGCAATTATTGGAAGGTTAGTGTTGTGACGGGCAATAGTACGGTAATGTCCTTATTTCCAGTTTTGCGGTTGGTTGAGGTCTGGGGTAAGTTGTGGTCAAATCAAAGGATGCTGTTGGTATCAGATAGCAGGAATCAGACAGGGTTAATAAGTTGGACAATGCTCTGTCTCTGCAGGATCGGGAAGAACTTTTTTGTATGGAACCGATGGCAATTTCTCTCGGGAGCCCGTGCCCAGAAGCTTTATGGAATGTAGTGATGGCTTAGTTGTTTCGGCTATTAAGAGGTCTATTGCTGATTCAACATGGGCCAGGTATTCGGCCGCATGGTTAGAATGGCAGAATTTTTGTGTTTTTCATAAAGTGGATTGTTTTCAGAGTAATGTGGGTTTAGCGCTTGAATTTCTGGATTTTTTGATGAGAAAGAATTTAGCGGTGGGGTCAGTTTCTAATATTTTTTCAGGTGTGTCTTTTTTCTTGAGATTGCATGGTCTGTTGTCATTGAAGAGTTTTTTCCCAGTTCAACAGGCATTGAAAGGTTATAGGAAAAGGACGTGGAAGCCGGATAATCGTAGACCTATTTCGCTTAAGTTATTGCTCTCATTGTGGAATGTGTTGCCATATATTTGCGTTAATGACTTTGAGTCAATGGTGTTTAGGGTGGCATTCGTTTTAGCATATTTTGGAGCTTTTAGGATTAGTGAGTTAGTTTCTGTTAGTAGGAGTCGGTTGTCAGGATTGATGTTTTCAGATGTTTTTGTTACTGATAAGTCGTTGAGGATTTGTATTGGTAGGTCTAAGTCTGACCAGGATGGTTTGGGATCAAACGTCAGGTTATTTCGGATAAAGAATTCAGTTATTTGTCCTGTCTCCAATGTTAACAATTGGCTTCAAATTAGACCTCCATTTGATGGGGCGTTTCTTATCCATCAGGATGGGAGTCCGGTGACAGTGTTTCAGTTTAATTCAGTTTTTAAAAAATCCTTGATTAAACTGAATCTAGAGCATCTTAAACTGTCATCCCATTCTTTTCGTATAGGGGCAGCTACGGAAGCAGCCATAAGGGGGTTACCGGCTAGTAAAATTATGGGGATTGGGAGATGGGAGTCAAAGCGTTACAAAATTTATGTCCGTCCAAGGTTGTTAGTATAAAATTTCTTTTTCTTTTTTGTAGGTCCCATTGTCATTTGGATAGTGGGACACTCTTACATATTTTGGGCCAAGAGAAGAGCATCAGGAAGGTCATATGGAGAGAATTTAGCCATTAATATTGAACATTTTAACATTTTGTGGTACAGCGTTAGAGGTATGAGCTGGGACGGACTGATGAAGGAGATGAGCTGTTTAAAAACATTGTGGCCTTCTCCAAATTTAATCATTTTGCACTTGGGCGGGAATGATATTGGAAAATTGAAAACTCTTGATCTGATTGCTGCCATGCGAAGAGACCTTTCAATCATTAGGTCATGGTTTCCTGATGCGGGTTTGGTTTTTTCCGAAATCGTTCCCCGTTTGCAGTGGCATTGTGACAGGCTGAGGTTCCGGGAGCGGATTCGGAAAAGGGTAAACCGTGCCATGGAAAGGTTTTTACCAGTTATAAATGGGTCAACCTACAGACATCTTGATTTGGAGGGTTTCTTGAGTGGCCTTTACAGGGATGATTTAGTCCATCTGTCAGACGTGGGTTTGGACATATTCAATTTAGGGCTCCAAAATTGTATCGAGAAATGGCTGTGATATTTGTTAGTGGGGGTGGGCCAAGGACTGTTAGTCCTTGGCGTTTGGGTAAAGTCGCCAGTTTTACTGGCGGACTGGTTGTTTATGGTATATGGTTATGGAAGAATTTTAATAAAATATTGGTTTTAATTATTTATTAATTAATTTATTTATTATGTAACCCTTAATAAATGTCACGGCCATTTTATGCCATTTACTTTATTCAAGTGTGGTGTCTTTAATTTAATGGGTAGGCCTTGTGTTGTCATGTTCAGAGCACGGTATCTCGTATGCCGTAGCGACCGCATGATAACACAGGCCTCACTATTTGGTTGTGAATTTGGTTAACATTTTATTCAGGTGCAGAAAGGGTTAACAAATTTTCAGTCAGTGGCTCTGAGGTATTCTGGCTCTGACAGGTTTAGTCTGGTTTTTGCGCGCCCGTTTTGCTGCCAGCTGATTGGATCAGCTGGGAGAAAGTGCGGGTAATTTTAACTATAAAAGTAGCTGCTTCCGTCAGCTGGCTGTCAGAAGAATTGAAGATCAAGAAGAACACCCACCCTCCCCCCCCCTGGAGAAAGACTACTTCATGAACTGCTCTCGTCGTGACATTTGTTAGTGGGAAAGTCGCCAGTTTTACTGGTGGACTGGTTGGTTATGGACTTCTTTTTGAAAGTATTGGGTAAAGTCGCCAGTTTTACTGGCGGACTGGTTTTTTATGGTATATGGTTATGGAAGAATTTTAATAAAATATTGGTTTTAATTATTTATTAATTAATTTATTTATTATGTAACCCTTAATAAATGTCACGGCCATTTTATGCCATTTACTTTATTCAAGTGTGGTGTCTTTAATTTAATGGGTAGGCCTTGTGTTGTCATGTGAACACGTTTTTTAATTTGGGCGGCACGGTGGGTCAGTGGTTAGCACTGCAGCCTTGCAGCGCTGGGGTCCTGGGTTTGAATCCCACCAAGGACACTATCTGCAAGGAGTTTGTATGTTCTCCCCGTGTTTGTGTGGGTTTCCTCCGGGTACTCTGTTTTCCTTCCACACTCCAAAAAACATACAGATAGGGAATTTGGATTGTGAGCCCCAATGGGGACAGTGTTCTTGATGTATGTAAAGCGCTGCGGAATATGTTAGCAATATATAAAAATAAAGATTTATCTGCATGCAGAACTTTCTACACCATTTATGCATCTCTTGGCAGGAAAAACGCGGAGGACAAAACACGCATTTTGACGCGTTTCTGATGCATGTTTCCCCTGTGTTTTTAGACAGCACGGAATGTAATTTGAAGCTTATAGATCCTGGTGATAGAGATAATAAATACAGTTAGGTCAAGAAATATTTGGATAGTGACCGAATCTTCGTGATTTGGGCTCTGGAGGCCATTATTTTTTATTTAAAATGAAACAGCTGAGATGCAATTGAAGTGGAGACTTTCAGGTTTAATTAAAGGGGTTGAACAAAAATATCCTATGAAACATTTAGGATTACAACCATGTTTCTACAAAGCCTCCTCATTTCAGGGCTCAAAAAAAATTGGACAAATTTACTTTACCATAAATAAAATGTTAATTTTTAATTCTTCATTGACTATCATTTACAGGCAATGACTGCCTGAAGTCTGGAAGCCATGGACACCACCAAACGTAGGGTATACTCCCTTATGATGCTTTGCTGGTCTTTACTATAGTTGCTTGTGTGTGGGTCTTTTTCCATTAAGTTTTATCTTAAGCATGTGAAATGCATACTCAATATGGTCGATATCTGGTGTTTGACTTGGCCATTGCAGAAAATTCCACTTGTTTGCCTTAAAACACTCCTGGATTGATTTCGCAGTAAGGTTTGGGTCATTGTCCATCTGTATGGTGAAGTGCCGTCCCATCAACCTTACTGAACTTGGTTAAATCTGAGCAGAAGGTATTGTCTTGTAAACTTTAGAATTTACCCGGCTGCTTCTGTCTTCATATAGAAAAATAATCTGGCACTCAAATGAAGTGGAAGCAAAAAATCCCTTTAATTGGGTAATTCATGTAGCAGTGTTTAGTTTATGACGTTTCGGTCAATCAATGACCTTCCTCATATCAACACTAAAAGAATTGACAAAAATATATAACATTAATCAAAAATCATCGTAACCAGTACAATGGTTGTTACATCTTGTACATTTACACATAAAATAAATGAAAAAAAAAAAAAGAAAAAAATCAAAAACATCATACATAGTTTGAGTATAATAGCAATGATGATCATATTGTCTGATGTTCAGGTTTCAGGTATATAGAATTAAATATATAGTAACAAGTCTTCAAGCATCATAATCATTAATTCTCCTGTACCACAATATTGGCTAACAGGAATAAATCTTACAGAACTCGATATTTTATAAATTAATGAATACAAAAAACACACCTGAACATAAAAAAATCTCATGATAACATGGTTTTGCGGAACATCACAATTATGAATATACATTGTGGGGCATGTCATACATTTGTCAGTAATAACCTTCATACGGGTATTATGAAAAGGGGGGTACCTGTCATAAGCGTTAGGTGGGTATATTACGGTCTGTTGTAAGACGCTGCTGAGTGCGGCAGCTGAGGTATCTGTGATGGTAGAAGAGTATAATTAGTGCAAGGTCCGTAAAACAGAGAAGAGGAGCCGGCTATGATCCTTAAAAGGACCGTGAAAGAAGCAGCCAATAAACTTACCAGATCAGGAGGAGACGGTCTACGTGGAGTACAGCGAAATCGCTATGGTGCTTGGCGTGCAGACTGTGTGTGAAGGCGGGCTTTTTAAAGTTCCTAGTGAGCAGTGACTGGTTCCGCGAGACCGGAAGTGACGTGGGTTCCGACTCGGAACGTCATATCCTATGATGCGGCCAACAACCCTATTGGGGCTGGTAATTAATGGCAATTCCTGTTTACGGAATAGTGGCGCTAGTGCGCATGCCTAGAAAAAATATCCTCCGGAAGTACACTAAGGACCATGCATTGGAAAATAGGTAAACGGGATGCTATACACAAAAAAGGCAGGATGTTATAGGATCAGGGAAGGATGCAAAGACGAGACATAGAGAAGAAAATGGGGGGGAAGAGGGGGAAAAAAGAAGAAGGGGTAGGGAAAGAGAAAAAGAGGAAGGAAGGTAGATAAAAGAAAAGGAGGAAAAGTGAAAAAAGATAAAGAATAAAAATGAAAAATAGAATTGAAAATAAAATAAAGAAAAAAAAAAAATAAAAAGTAAAAAAATTAAAAATAAAGAAAATTAAAAATAAAAGTGAATGCAAAAAAAAATAAAAAAATAAAAAATAAAAATAAAAGTAAAAATAAAAAATAAAATATAAATTAAAAAATAAAAAATAAAATAAGGAAATAAAAATGAAAATAAAAAAAATGAAAAAAAAATAAATAAGGAAAAGGGGAAGTAAAGTAACGAAGAGAGTAGATGAGAAACGGAGAAAGTGTGATACCGATCCCATGAAGATCGGGTGGGCGCCACGTTATACTCAGAAAACAGTGCCCACAACCTGCCTGGTAAATACTTCACTATTATGTGTATATTTGTGCCGATTCTGACACTCTGAGATTTCGTATGATGATCTGCCATTTGGTTGTCGATACACAGAGCAGTTTTCATTTATGAGTTAACACCTGCAATTAAGGTTTGGGTAAATTACTCTGGGTTTATATTGGTTGCTCTGTTGGCAACAAGTAGTTGAGTGATACACTGTGGCCTGACCTCTGGCCACCTCTCTCTTTAGCACGTGACACCTTTATCTCTATTAGAAACAAGCAAAGCAGTATAACAGGACTTCATAGAGGGTAATAGGCACCAACTTCACAGAACATATGAAAAACGAGCAGAGTTGAAGTCTTTAGATTTGCCTAAATGACCATATACCCCATGGCCCAAAAATCACCAATACATAGATTCAGTTTGCACATAAAAAGTGTATATTTTATTGGGTCAGGCATAAAAGGTATATCATGGGGTATAGACAGTGAAAAAGGTAAAAACAGGTTAACAGACAGGAGAAAGTGAGGAAAAATCCCCATGTGGGGCTGCATGGAACAAGGGAGAGTAGATGGCAAAGTATGCTAACTCCCTGGTAAGGTAAGTGCACGTGGTTACAATTTAAATGAACACAAAGACCAATGTACAGGACAAAGTTGAAAGATCAGTCAGTGAACCAGCAAGTACATACATATTACCACAGCACAAAACCCAGCAGGGAGCTTACCAGGATAGGAGGATCACATGCAGACACACATGGGGAGCAGTCCCAACACGTGTTTCGTGAGATGACTTCCTCAGGGGACCATGGACAACAGAGGATAAAGTGGGTTTTATATACTTGCCTTCATCTCATGTCATTTGCAGCACCTGTTGCGATTCCATGGTGCAGTGATGCATAACGCTAGCGTGGGCGGCTACTCCAGCATCGCATGGGCTAGGGCAAACTCCTTGGTGACGTCAGTTTACCCAGAAGACGCAAGGAGGAAAACCGCGCACACTGCGCATGCGCAGTCCCACAACCAGGAAGCGCGACTGCAAATGCCATATCAGATGCTGGCAGAAGTAAGGGCAGATCACTCTGCTATTCAAACCAGGCTAAGAGCATGATTGAAGTTTAATATAGGTAGAACATATGCATAAAATATCACCACAATAGTGACTGAAGTAGTATATATTAGATCAAACATATTATGCTACAATGAGTTTACAATAAAACAATATCAGATAACACTGAACAACAGTCACATAAACTAGATCCAATCGTGCATATAAAGGTTATTTTCGCTTATTTCTTTCCTTCCTCGCTCTTTTTCCTGTACAGTAGGACAACAATAATGATAATTACAAGAGTGACATCCGGCAAGGACACAAAACAGTGGAGTGGGAAAAACTGTGGAAGGGAAAGACACAAAGGGTCAAGTTAAACATTTTTTTTTATAAAAAATGTATATGAACAAAAGAAGATTCAAGACAAAGATCTCGCAGCCAAAACAGAGCCGATAAAAGTCGGACAACCGCAGGAGAGACATACTGGTTTACAAAAGAGACGTAAAGGTCTGTCTCTCATTCAATCCACTGGGGACCACTGTGTCGAGGAGAAAAATCCATCGACATTCCGCCCGTGCCAATGCCTTATGAATATCCCCACCTCTAAGTCCAAGGTGCACATGGTCGATCCCCCTCACCTCAAAACCCGAGGGGTCCGAACCGTGATGCAGCCTGAAGTGGCAGGGAATAATCTTAAAGGCGTCGACATCCTCGGGTTTTGCTTGCTTAGCGGCAATGATGTCCCTAATATGCTCCCTCGTCCGGACCCTCAATTCCCGACTAGTGAGTCCAACATATATTAAGTCGCATTCACACGTGGCGTAATAAATTACGCCAGTGCTACTGCAAGAAATATACTATCGGATCTCAAATGTTTTGGATCCATTGAAGGAGGCAAAGGATGTCGCCCTAATGATGTTACCATGACAATAAGCGAAGCACGAGCCACAGGGATAGGATCCACATATAGGATGTCCAGTCATAAATGGTATTTTAGTTTGTGACACATAATGACTGTGGACCAACATATCACACAGGCTCCGGCCCCGGCGAGCCATCATGAGGGGTCGGTCGGGTAGCATATCCTTCAACACTGGTTCTGTTTGTAAAACAGACCAGTGTTTTGTAAGTATGCCTCTAATGTGGTCCCACTAGCGGTTGAAAGAAGAGACAAAACGAACCTTAAGCTCAGCACGCTGTGTCTTATTGGGGTTGAATCTCAAAAGGAGTTGGTCTCGTGGGGCCGATTTGGCATGTCTATATGCCTTCTTAATGGATCTGGCACTATAGCCCCTCTCCCTGAACTTGTCATGCATCTCATCAGCCCAACCCTCGAATACATTCATATCTGAGCAAATCCCTTTCAAACGGATAAATTGCCCAGTAGGGATGGCGTTAATGGTAGACTTTGGGTGGCTGGAGGATGCGTGTAACAGAGAGTTCACAGAAGAGGGCTTCCGATAAATATCGGTAGTCAGGACACCCTGATCACCAATAGATATGCCAATATCCAGAAAGTCGACCCTAGTCGAATCAGCCTGGAAGGTGAGATAGATGTTATATGGGTTGGAGTTCAAGTGGCGCACAAAGCCCTCAAGCTCTGGGGCGGTCTCCCCCAGATGACAAAGATGTCATCAATAAAGCGGAGCCAGCACTGCACATGGGAGCTAGCCGGCATGCCGCCGCCGAAAACCTCCCTCTCCCAGTAACCCAGGAAGAGGTTAGCGTACGATGGCGCGCATGCCGCCCCCATTGCAGTGCCGCGCCGCTGGAGGAAGAACCGCTCACCGAAGGAGAAGGCATTGTGCATCAGTACGAACTCCAATAACTCCAAAATCAGGTGTTGCAAGGACGGTGCCCAGTTGCTCATACTCAAGAAGTACTCTACTGCCTGGAGGCCGTGTTCATGGCAGATGTTAGTATATAGTGTCTACACATCCAGAGTCGCCAGTGACACCCCACGCTCGACCGTTACTGGGTTAATGGGTTACTGGGAGAGGGAGGTTTTCGGCGGCGGCATGCCGGCTAGCTCCCATGTGCAGTGCTGGCTCCGCTTTATTGATGACATCTTTGTCATCTGGGGGGGACCGCCCCGGAGCTTGAGGGCTTTGTGCGGCACTTGAACTCCAACCCATATAACATCTATCTCACCTTCCAGGCTGATTCGACTAGGGTCGACTTTCTGGATATTGGCATCTCTATTGGCGATCAGGGTGTCCTGACTACCAATATTTATTGGAAGCCCTCCTCTGTGAACTCTCTGTTACACACATCCTCCAGCCACTCAAAGTCTACCATTAACGCCATCCCTACTGAGTAATTTACCCATTTGAAACGGATTTGCTCAGATATGAATGTATTCAAGGGTCAGGCTGATGAGATGTGTGACAGGTTCAGGGAGAGGGGCTATAGTGCCAGATCCATTAGGAAGGCATATAGACGTGCCAAATCGGCCCCACGAGACCAACTCCTTTTGACATTCAACCCTAATAAGACACAGCGTGCTGAGCTTAAGGTTCGTTTTGTCTCTTCTTTCAACCGCCAGTGGGACCACATTAGTGGCATACTTACAAAACACTGGTCTGTTTTACAAACAGAACCAGTGTTGAAGGATATGCTACCCGACCGACCCCTTATGAAGGCTCACCGGGGCTGGAGCCTGTGTGATATGTTGGTCCACAGTCATTATGTGTCACGAAATAAACTACCATTAATGACTGGACGTTCTATATGTGGATCCTATCCCTGTGGCTCGTGCCTCGCTTGTCGTCATGGTAACATAATTAGGGCGACATCCTTTGCCCCCTCCAACGGATCCAAAACATTTGAGATCCGATAGTATATTTCTTGCAGTAGCACTGGCGTAATTTATTACGCCACATGTGAAAGCGACTTAATATATGTCGCACTCACTAGTCGGGAATTGAGGGTCCGGATGAGGGAGCATATTAGGGACATCATTGCCGCTAAGCAAGCAAAACCCGAGGATGTCGACACCCCTGAGACTATTCCCCGCCACTTCAGGCTGCATCACGGTTCGGACCCCTCAGGTTTTAAGGTGAGGGGGATCGACCGTGTGCACCTTGGACTTAGAGGTGGGGATATTCATAAGGCGTTGGCATGGGGGGAATGTCGATGGACTTTTCTCCTCGACACAGTGGTCCCCAGTGGATTGAATGAGGGACAGACCTTTACGTCTTTTTTTGTAAACCAGTATGTCTCTCCTGCGGTTGTCCGACTTTGATCGGCTCTGTTTTGGCTGCGAGATCTTTGTCTTGAATCTTCTTTTGTACATATACATTTTTTATAAAAAAATTTTTTAACTTGACCCTTTGTGTCTTTCCTTTCCACAGTTTTTCCCACCCCACCGTTTTGTGTCCTTGCCGGATGTCTCTCTTGTCATTATCATTATTGTTGTCCTACTGTACAGGAAAAAGAGCGAGGAAGGAAAGAAATAAGTGAAAATAACCTTTATATGATCCCCATTGGATCTAGTTTATCTGACTGTTGTTCAGTGTTATCTGATATTGTTTTATTGTAAACTCATTGTAACGTGATATGTTTGATCTAATATATACTACTTCAGTCACTATTGTGGTGATATTTTATGCATATGTTCTACCTATATTAAACTTCAATCATGCTCTTAGCCTGGTTTGAATAGCAGCGTGATCTGCCCTTACTTCTGCAAGCATCTGAACTGGCATTTGCAGTCGCGCATCCTGGTTGCGGGACTGCGAAGTGTGCGCGGCTCTCCTCCTTGCGTCTTCTGGGTAAACTGACGTCACCAAGGAGTTTGCCCTAGCCCAGGTGACGCTGGAGTAGCCGCCCACGCTAGCGTTATGCATCCCTGCACCATGGAATCACGACAGGTGCTGTAATGACATGAGACGAAGGCAAGTATATAAAACCCACTTTATCCTCTGTTGTCCACGGTCACCTGAGGAAGTCATCTCACGAAACATGTGTTGGGACTGCTCCCCATGTGTGTCTGCATGTGATCCTCCTATCCTGGTAAGCTCCCTGCTGGGTTTTGTGCTGTGGTAATATGTATGTACTTGCTGGTTCACTGACTGATCTTTCAACTTTGTCCTGTACATCGGTCTTTGTGTTCATTTAAATTGTAACCACGTGCACTTACCTTACCAGGGAGTTAGCATACTTTGCCATCTACTCTCCCTTGTTCCATGCAGCCCCACATGGGGATTTTTGCTCGCCTTCTCCTGTCTGTTAACCTGTTTTTAGCTTTTTCTACTGTCTATACCCCATGATATATCTTTTATGCCTGACCCAATAAAATATACACTTTTTATGTGCAAACTGAATCTATGTATTGGTGATTTTTGGGCCATGAGGTATATGGTCATTTAGGCAAATCTAAAGACTTCAACTCTGCTCGTTTTTCATATGTTCTGTGAAGTTGTTGCCTATTACCCTCTATGAAGTCCTGTTATACTGCTTTGCTTGTTTCTAATTGCTTGTCTCTGTGTCTTCTCACAGTAATTTTCCTCAGCAGTATGGACTACAAAGCCCGTGAGTCCACGTGGCAAACTCAATTGAACCAGGTTTTCAACACTGAGGGCGAAGTGGACAACTCGGTGGATTCAAGATCACACAGGGAACTCTGCAGCCAAATCAAACTCCTCTTTAACCGCAGAATGAGACTCTGGTGGAATAAGGCCTTTATGCAACGCTATGTCGACCGGGGATTGATACCCAGAGGTCTCAGGGTACAGGTCTTTCCCCCCTTCAGTGTCACGGATGAGACCTTTAAAAAGGACTGGGAGGATGCAGCCTCTGCGTGCTCCAGGTCCTTCATGCTGCTGCTTATTAATAGTAATGAGGCGTCTCTCCGTGACATTGATGGGGAGATTACTGTCTTACAAGACCGTGCATTTAAGGAACTCACCCCCTTGGAATTGTCTAATTTTCATGAGACAATGAACAAGGAATTTGTCAAGTGGCAAAAGGAGTTGGTCTCTAATAAAACCAAAAATTATCAGCGTGACATCACCGATTATAAGAACCAGCAGGTGTACCGGTGGAAGGAGATCGTACGTCGCAGGAGACACTTCGTCGGACTTACCAACTCCGTGTCAGCCTCCTCCATCTCCTCAGTGGAGGATGAGAATCCAATACCTCAAGCTTCATCTAGACCCGTGACGAGAGGTTTTGTGGGTAAAAATAGACCTAGTAATGCACCTCCAGGCCCTGTAAAATCTATGTTGGGTGCTATCCCGAAGAAGGGCAACTCTAACGAATTGGAGGTGATTAACCTTTCCCAAATGGAACTCTCTGGCAACCAGGTTGAAGTTTTAAAATTAGGTTTAACCTTTGTACCTGACTGTAATTTCGATCTCTTCACAGTCTCTAAGGACCTGAACCTGTTCCTCAGAAAGTTGGTCCTCCACAAATTACATTCTAAGAAATCCGGGCCGAACCCCTGCACTGCTGAGATTGAGGAGGAGGTTGTGCGGACAATTGAAGAACTAAAAGGGCAGGCATCTCGTGAGTTGGCCGACATTTTTCCTACATATCTTTATCCGCGTTCCACCACGTTCCCCCATTTTCGTTGTGCCCCCAGGTCCAGGTCTTCCATGACTTAGTCATGGGAGATCTGAGATCACTCTCCAAGAGAAATACAAGTAGCAACCTCTCTGCAAAACATCAAAGGGCTCTCGAGGAATTGAGAACGTTGGAGGGGGTAGTGATTAAACCAGCGGACAAGGAAAGTAACGTGGTGATATGGCCCTCCGCCATGTACGAGCGTGAGGTTTATAAACAATTAAGGAATGCCGACTTTTACCAGATGCTGCCCTCAAATCCGACCAACACCTTCTTAACACAGTTGACTCTAATACTCGAGAATGCTCTTGCCTCAGGCACTATTACCAAAAAGGTTTATGATGGTCTCCTTCCAGACATGCCGGTGACACCCACGTTTTACCTTCTACCTAAAATACACAAAAACCCTCGGGTTCCCCCTGGACGTCCAATTGTCTCTGGCATGGGAGGGCTATGCGATGCAGTATGTAAATTTAGTGATTTCTACCTCCAGTTGTTGGTTGAGACGCTGCCCTCCCATGTTAGAGACACCTCGGATGTCCTTAGGAGGTTGAATGGTTTGACGGTCGAGCGTGGGGTGTCACTGGCGACTCTAGATGTTGAGACACTATATACTAACATCTGCCATGAACATGTCCTCCAGGCAGTAGAGTACTTCTTGAGTATGAGCAACTGGGCACCGTCCTTGCAACACCTGATTTTGGAGTTATTGGAGTTCGTACTGACGCACAATGCCTTCACCTTCGGTGAGTGGTTCT
The DNA here is from genome assembly GCF_048569485.1 of Anomaloglossus baeobatrachus. NCBI lineage: Eukaryota > Metazoa > Chordata > Amphibia > Anura > Aromobatidae > Anomaloglossus > Anomaloglossus baeobatrachus. Next base: position 105,066,357 of record NC_134362.1, read on the forward strand.
TCCTCCAGCGGTGCGGCACTGCAATGGGGGCGGCATACACGCTGTTGTACGCTAACCTCTTCCTGGGTTACTGGGAGAGGGAGGTTTTCGGCGGCAGTGTGCCGGCTAGCTCCCATGTGCAGTGCTGGCTCCGCTTTATTGATGACATCTTTGTCATCTGGGGGGGGGACCTCCCCGGAGCTTGAGGGCTTTGTGCGCCGTTTGAACTCCAACCCATATAACATCTATCTCACCTTCCAGGCTGATTCGACTAGGGTCGACTTTCTGGATATTGGCATCTCTATTGGCGCTCAGGGTGTCCTGACTACCGATATTTATCGGAAGCCCTCCTCTGTGAACTCTCTGTTACACGCATCCTCCAGCCACCCAAAGTCTACCATTAACGCCATCCCTACTGGGCAATTTATCCGTTTGAAACGATTTGCTCAGATATGAATGTATTTGAGGGTCGGGCTGATGAGATGCGTGACAGGTTCAGGGAGAGGGGCTATAGTGCCAGATCCATTAAGAAGGCATATAGACGTGCCAAATCGGCCCCGCAAGACCAACTCCTTTTGAGATTCAACCTCAATAAGACACAGCGTGCTGAGCTTAAGGTTCGTTTTGTCTCTTCTTTCAACCGCCAGTGGGACCACATTAGAGGCATGCTTACAAAACACTGGTCTGTTTTACAAACAGAACCAGTGTTGAAGGATATGCTACCCGACTGACCCCTCATAACGGCTCGCCGGGGCCGGAGCCTGTGTGATATGTTGGTCCACAGTCATTATGTGTCACAAAATAAACTACCATTTATGACTGGACGTCTTATATGTGGATCCTATCCCTGTGGCTCGTACCTTGCTTGTCATCATGGTAACATCATTAGGGCGATATCCTTTGCCTCCTCCAACGGATCCAAAACATTTGAGATCCGACAGTATATTTCTTGCAGTAGCACTGGCGTAATTTATTACGCCACGTGTGAATGCGACTTAATATATGTCGGACTCACTAGTCGGGAATTGAGGGTCTGGATGAGGGAGCATATTAGGGACATCATTGCCGCTAAGCAAACAAAACCCGAGAATGTCGACGCCCTTAAGACTATTCCCCACCCCTTCAGGCTGCATCACGGTTCGGACCCCTCAGGTTTTAAGGTGAGGGAGATCGACCATGTGCACCTTGGACTTAGAGGTGGGGATATTCATAAGGCGTTGGCACGGGCGGAATGTCGATGGATTTTTCTCCTCGACACAGTGGTCCCCAGTGGATTGAATGAGAGACAGACCTTGACGTCTTTTTTGTAAACCAGTATGTCTCTCCTGCGGTTGTCCGACTTTGATCGGCTCTGTTTTGGCTGCGAGATCTTTGTCTTGAATCTTCTTTTGTACATATACATTTTTTATAAAAAAAAATTTTTTAACTTGACCCTTTGTGTCTTTCCCTTCCACAGTTTTTCCTACTCCACCGTTTTATGTCCTTGCCGGATGTCTCTCTTGTCATTATCATTACTGTTGTCCTACTGTACAGGAAAAAGAGCGAGGAAGGAAAGAAATAAGCGAAAATAACCTTTATATGATCACGATTGGATCTAGTTTATCTGACTGTTGTTCAGTGTTATCTGATATTGTTTTATTGTAAACTCATTGTAACATGATATGTTTGATCTAATATATACTACTTCAGTCACTATTGTGGTGATATTTTATGCATATGTTCTACCTATATTAAACTTCAATCATGCTCTTAGCCTGGTTTGAATAGCAGAGTGATCTGCCCTTACTTCTGCCAGCATCTGATATGGCATTTGCAGTCGCGCTTCCTGGTTGCGGGACTGCGCATGCGAAGTGTGCGCGGCTCTCCTCCTTGCGTCTTCTGGATAAACTGACGTCACCAAGGGGTTTGCCCTAGCCCAGGTGACGCTGGAGTAGCCGCCCATGCTAGCGTTATGCATCTTTGCACCATGAAATCGCGACAGGTGCTGTAAATGACATGAGACGAAGGCAAGTATATAAAACCCACTTTATCCTCTGTTGTCCATGGTCCCCTGAGGAAGTCATCTCACGAAACACGTGTTGGGACTGCTCCCCATGTGTGTCTGCATGTGATCCTCCTATCCTGGTAAGCTCCCTGCTGGGTTTTGTGCTGTGGTAATATGTATGTACTTACTGGTTCACTGACTGATCTTTCAACTTTGTCCTGTACATCGGTCTTTGTGTTCATTTAAATTGTAACCACGTGCACTTACCTTACCAGGGAGTTAGCATACTTTGCCATCTACTCTCTCTTGTTCAATGCAGCCCCACATGGGGATTTTTGCTCGCCTTCTCCTGTCTGTTAACCTGTTTTTAGCTTTTTCTACTGTCTATACCCCATGATATACCTTTTATTCCTGACCCAATAAAATATACACTTTTTATGTGAAAACTGAATATATGTATTGGTGATTTTTGGGCCATGGATTATATGGTCATTTAGGCAAATCTAAAGACTTCAACTCTGCTCGTTTTTCACCTTTATCTCTATGTTGAGATTTATTTATATACATATAATTATTTATATACAATTAACCCTTGTACTGTACCCTTATTTTGTGCACATTTCCTTAAATTTTTACATGCAGGCTATCTTTTTGTGACGCCCCTTTCTTCCAGCCAATGGTTGTGTTTTTTAAAAATATATGCATAAAATACGTATTTATTTTGGTTTTTAATTGAATATCAATAAAGACAATGTTTTTGTGACCCCTTGTTCGGTTTTCTTTCTTGGTGTTGTATATTTAATTTCGAATGGTCCTATTGGTCCTATATACCCCCACACTGATAATTATCATCTTATGATATTAATACAATTTTATATATATTCTTTGTTGGTGTGGTACGGGTTTATTCTCTAACAATTGTTGTCGATCCCAAGAAGATGTAGATGTGGGGACAACGTCCGTGGAACCCTATGACAGGTGCTGTGGGGAAGGAAATACCCTTTTATTGGGTAACCACATCCCGTATATAGATGATGGACCTTGTTCCCTTTCAACACATTACTGCATTGAAGACAACCCAAACACGGGAATGTTCCCATCCTTGGTGTAAGGAGATGTGTCTGTATCGTACCTGCGGAGCCTGGTCCAACATTAGCCCGTATCAATTTATTTTGTAGGTTGTTTGGTTGGAGGAAACAGGGAAGGAAAGGGTTCCTAAATTCTGAAATATCAGGACAGCTATCAGACAAAAGCTTCCAATGTCTCCGAATGATCTTGTGTAAACCATAGGCAAAAGGATGATACGTATGTACTAAGGGTATACGCTTCCCAGGGTCAATGTTGTTAGGTCTCCTTTCTGAATGTACTACTCTGGTTGAGAACATAATTGGGGTACCAACGTGTCCTAAAATGATTCTGCATCTCTTTCAATCTGTCTTGTTTTATAATGGGATTAGAGACAATGCTGTTGATCCTCATGTACTGGGACTTGGGTATAGCATGTTTGGTGGCAATAGGATGACAACTTGAAAAATGCAGTAAGTTGTTCCTATCAGATTGTTTAATGTACAGATCGGTGGAAAGGGAACCCGTCATGTCTTTACATACTACAGTGTCCAAAAAACTAATCTGTGTGGGGTCTGAGTGAATAACAAAGGAGAGGTCAGACCAAAAGTCATTCAAGTATGAGTGAAACTCCATGAGGGATTCATGAGACCCCTCCCAAATGCAAAAAATGTCATCAATAAATTGTCGCCAACAGATAGAGTGTCTGCGGAAGACAATATGAGTGTATACATAATGCTTCTTGAAAAATGACATATAACATTTTGCATAGGGAGGGGCCACATTCGACCACATCGCGGTGCCCTGTATTTGTAGATGAAAAGTGTCCTGGAACATAAAATTTTTTTTATGAAGAACCACTTCTAGTAGATCAATACAAAACCCCTTGACTCCATCTATATGTTATTGTGTTCCAAAAGCTCCCGTACAGACCCAAAAGCTTTCTCATGTGTGATGGACGTGTATAAGCTACTTACATCCCATGTGAAGGAACCTGATTAATATTTTTAATGGTGTTCGAAAAATCCCCTGTATCCAAAAGAAAATATAGAGTACATTTCACTAGAGGAGTTAGAATTTGTTCTAGTACTATGGCTAAGGGGGAAAGAATTGAATCAGTGCCTGCAACTATTGGTCGGCCTGGTGGATTATTCAAGTTTTTATGAGTTTTTGGGAGCGTGTATAGAACTGGAATAATGGGATCCTTTTTCATGAGAAATTCAGTGTTTTTTTATCAATTGTGCCTGAGTGGTAATGTAGATCTACCAGTGTCTTGATTTTTTCTGCAATCTTAAACATGGGGTTCCCAGATAAAATCTGGTAAACATCCCGATTGGATAGCTGGGATAACATCTCCCTTATATAGGAGTCTTTGTCCATGATGACAGTGGCACCATCCTTATCTGCAGGTTTAATTACGAGATTTTTCTCTGCTATCAATGTGGAAAGGGCTGTTCTATCAGACTCGGTGAGGTTTGATGGACTATGGAAAGTGTTTCTATCAACCTCTTTAAAATATGCCGCACTATCTCGTTCAATTATCGAGATAAAGGTTTTAACTGGGGGGCTATTTTTTGGAGGGGAGAAGGTACTCTTAGTTCTAAAGGTGGTGTCACACACAGCGACGACGACAACGACGTCGCTGCTACGTCACCATTTTCTGTGACATAGTAGCGACGTCCCGTCGCTGTCGCTGTGTGTGACATCCAGCAACGAGCTGGCCCCTGCTGTGAGGTCACAGCTCGTTGCTGAATGTCCAGCTTAATTTTTTGGTCGTCGCTCTCCCGCTGTGACGTACACATCGCTGTGTGTGACAGCGAGAGAGTGACAAAATGAAGCGAGCAGGGAGCAGGAGCCGGCATCTGGCAGCTGCGGTAAGCTGTAACCAGGGTAAACATCGGGTAACCAAGGGAAGACCTTTCCCTGGTTACCCGATATTTACCTTTGTTACCAGCGTCCGCCGCTCTTGCTGCCAGTGCCGGCTCCCTGCTCTCTGCACATGTAGCTGCAGTACACATCGGGTAATTAACCCGATGTGTACTGTAGCTAGGAGTGCAGGGAGCCAGCGCTAAGCAGTGTGCGCGGCTCCCTGCTCATGTAGCTGCAGTACACATCGGGTAATTAACCCGATGTGTACTGTAGCTAGGAGTGCAGGGAGCCAGCGCTAAGCAGTATGCGCGGCTCCCTGCTCTCTGCACATGTAGCACAGCGACGCGTTTCGTTATGATCGCTGCTGCGTCTGCTGTGTTTAACAGCTAAGCAGCGATCATAACAGTGACTTACAAGGTCGCTGTTGCGTCACGGAAAGTGGTGACGTAACAGCGACGTCGTTGTCGCTGTCGCTATGTGTGAACCTAGCTTTAGCCCTAAGTCAGATAGGACGATTGGTGGGATAGTCATATGTGGACCAACAGTTAATGTGGGTGGATCAGAAAAATGTACTTTAAGGCGTAAATTTCTAAAGAACCGCTGTAAATCCATCTCATATTGAAATGAGTTGAATTTATACGTCGGACAAAATTTAAGGCCTTTTTGCAATAGGCTGAACTGCTCACACGTAAGATTTTTTGAAGAGATGTTAATTACAAGCGATTCATTCGTACCTGAGATCTCGTTGCTATGTTCGACCGAGGAACCTCGGCGCCTCTGACCACCCAGCCTCATCCTCCTTTTCTTCCGGTCTTGCGTTTTTGGCCTAAAAAAAGAGGGATGAGGGGATTGTATATTGGAGCGTACCCGTGACCCATGATCTGAGTCGGAATGATAAGAATCTTGAGAAGAATGGCGAAATCTTTGGTAAAAGGGTCGAGAGGAGGTGTCCCGCTAATTATACACTCTGTTGTTCAGATAGTCCTCTGTGTCTCTGATGAATTTAGCTCTCTTCTTTTTTTGTGATTCCTGTCGATATTCCTGTAATTTGTTGGAAATTTCTTCTTTAAGCTTCTCAAATCCTCCTGCAGATGAAGGTGCGGTCAACTGGTTCTCAATAGAGTTGACTTTTTCTTTAGCAGAAATTATGTTCTTGTGTAGATGATCCAATGTAAGAGTCATCAAGTCTAGCGAGCACTTTTTGAGAATTTGCTTGAATGTGTTACAAAAGTCAGCACTGAAAATGGTAAGTCGTAGGTTGACCCTAAGGCTATGTTCGCACGTTGCGTTTTTTACCGTGTTTCTGCAGCGTTTTTGGCAGCAGCGTTTTTGTGCCAAAACGCATGCGTTTTTGTTTTCCAGCAAAGTCTATGGGAAAAGATGAAATCCTGTCTGCACTTTGCTTTTTTTTCTGCAGCGTTTAATTTGCATATTTGTGGTCAAAAACCATGCTGAAAAAGAAGCAGCATGTCAGTTGTTTTTGCCATTTCTGCAGCGTTTCCTTAACATTGGAGTCAATGAGAAATGGCAAAAAGCAACCAAAATCATAATTCCTGCGTTTTTCATGCTTTTTACCTGCTTTTTCACTGCGTTTTTGGCTCCAAAAACGCATGCTTTTCTGGGGAAAAATTAATGGGTTCTAATGTTCCTTTACACACACACAATAACCGAAAATTTAAATGTAAAAAAATAATAAACTTTAGCTATTTTTCTGTAAAAATGTGCATAACCACTAGAGATGAGCGAACCGGTCGCGGTTCGGCTCGAGGTTGGTTCGCCGAACGGACCTCCCGTTCGAGTTCGGTTCGTCGAACGTTCGACGAACCGAACTCGAACTGCATAGGAAACAATGGCAGGCAATCACAAACACAGAAAAACACCTAGAAAACACCCTCAAAGGTGTCCTAAAGGTGACAAACAACTCAAACACATTGGAAAGTGACAAGGACATATACTCATGCGAAAACAAAACAGCTGGACAAGGAAAAAGAGGAGGACACACAGATATAGGCATGGCACGCCCTTCTAAAATCATGTAAAACACCGCAAGGTGACTCCAAGCGGAGTCTCCCTTTTTTCCAAAAATTGGGCCACACACACACCCACCCCTTCAGTGGTAGCACTTGTGCCCCAGTTGCACACTTCACAGCTAGATTTGCATCAAGCACATTCAAAAATACGCCATAATTAACCGTCCCCAGGATGACACCAGGGTAGGTAGCTAAGTCTTTCCTGATCCCAGCTCTGTGCAGCTTGGATCATTTATAAAAAACACAGCAATCAAGGGTTACTCCAAGCGGAGTCTCCCTTTTTTCCAAAAATTGGGCCCCACACACACCCACCCCTTCAGTGGCAGCAGTTGTGCCCTAGTTGTACACTTCACAGCTAGATTTGCATCAAGCACATTCAAAAATACGTCATTCTTATCCGTCCCCAGGATGACACCGGGGTAGGTAGCAAAGTCTTTCCTGATCCCAGCTCTGTTCATCTTGGCTTCTTTTAAAAACACATCAAGCAAGGGTTACTCCAAGCGGAGTCTCCCTTTTTTCCAAAAATTGGGCCCCACACACACCCACCCCTTCAGTGGCAGCAGTTGTGCCCTAGTTGTACACTTCACAGCTACATTTGCATCAAGCACATTCAAAAATACGCCATTCTTATCCATCCCCAGGATGACACCGGGGTAGGTAGCAAAGTCTTTGCTGACCCATGACTTGTTCATCTTGGCTTCTTTTAAAAACAATGTAAGCAAGGGTTACTACAAGCGGAGTCTCCCTTTTTTCCAAAAATTGGGCCCCACACACACCCACCCCTTCAGTGGCAGCAGTTGTGCCCTAGTTGTACACTTCACAGCTACATTTGCATCAAGCACATTCAAAAATACGCCATTCTTATCCGTCCCCAGGATGACACCGGGGTAGGTAGCAAAGTCTTTCCTGATCCCAGCTCTGTTCATCTTGGCTTCTTTGAAAAACACATCAAGCAAGGGTTACTCCAAGCGGAGTCTCCCTTTTTTTCCAAAAATTGGGCCCCACACACCCACCCATTCAGTGGCAGCAGTTGTGCCCCAGTTGTACACTTCACAGCTAGATTTGCATCAAGCACATTCAAAAATACGTCATTCTTATCCGTCCCCAGGATGACACCGGGGTAGGTAGCAAAGTCTTTCCTGATCCCAGCTCTGTTCATCTTGGCTTCTTTTAAAAACACATCAAGCAAGGGTTACTCCAAGCGGAGTCTCCCTTTTTTCCAAAAATTGGGCCCCACACACACCCACCCCTTCAGTGGCAGCAGTTGTGCCCTAGTTGTACACTTCACAGCTACATTTGCATCAAGCACATTCAAAAATACGCCATTCTTATCCATCCCCAGGATGACACCGGGGTAGGTAGCAAAGTCTTTGCTGACCCATGACTTGTTCATCTTGGCTTCTTTTAAAAACAATGTAAGCAAGGGTTACTCCAAGCGGAGTCTCCCTTTTTTCCAAAAATTGGGCCCCACACACACCCACCCCTTCAGTGGCAGCAGTTGTGCCCTAGTTGTACACTTCACAGCTACATTTGCATCAAGCACATTCAAAAATACGCCATTCTTATCCGTCCCCAGGATGACACCGGGGTAGGTAGCAAAGTCTTTCCTGATCCCAGCTCTGTTCATCTTGGCTTCTTTTAAAAACACAGCAAGCAAGGGTTACTCCAAGCGGAGTCTCCCTTTTTTTCCAAAAATTGGGCCCCACACACCCACCCATTCAGTGGCAGCAGTTGTGCCCCAGTTGTACACTTCACAGCTAGATTTGCATCAAGCACATTCAAAAATACGTCATTCTTATCCGTCCCCAGGATGACACCGGGGTAGGTAGCAAAGTCTTTCCTGATCCCAGCTCTGTTCATCTTGGCTTCTTTTAAAAACACAGCAAGCAAGGGTTACTCCAAGCGGAGTCTCCCTTTTTTTCCAAAAATTGGGCCCCACACACCCACCCATTCAGTGGCAGCACTTGTGCCCTAGTTGCAAACAGGATGTTTTGATTTGCATCAAGCACATTCCAAATCAACAAGCATTTACTCTCCCCAGGATGACACAGGGGTAGTAAATTCCTTCTGGATCCATGACTTGTTCATTTTGATGAACGTCAGTCTGTCCACATTGTCACTGGACAGACGCGTGCGCTTATCTGTCAGCACACACCCAGCAGCACTGAATACACGTTCAGAGACAACGCTGGCAGCTGGACACGACAAAATCTCCAAGGCGTAAGTTGCGAGCTCTGGCCATTTTTCTAGGTTTGAAGCCCAAAAGGAGCAAGGCTCCAGTTGCACAGTCATGGCATCGATGTTCATTTGGAGATACTCCTGTATCATCCTCTCCAGCCGTTGACTATGTGTCAGACTTGTTGTCTCTGGTGGCCTTGCAAAAGAGGGTCTAAAAAAATTATGAAAAGATTCCATAAAATTGCTGTTACCGGCACCAGATACGGTCCTACTGGTACGGGTAGACTGTTGAAGATGACGAGACCGTCCCATGTTTGTCAAGTTACAACTGGGAGATTCACTCCCTGCACCTGCACGGTTGTTTGGTGGAAAAGCCGAGCTAAGATCTAGTAACAGCTTCTGCTGATACTCCTGCATACGTGCGTCCCTTTCTATGGCTGGAATTATGTCACAAAATTTGGACTTGTACCGGGGATCTAATAGTGTGGCAATCCAGTAGTCATCATCACTTCTAATTTTGACAATACGACTGTCATGTTGGAGGTAGTGCAACAAAAAGGCACTCATGTGTCTTGCGCAGCCATGCGGACCAAGTCCACGCTGTGTTTGTGGCATAGAGGTGCTACCCGTTCTTTCTTCCTCTGACATCTGACCCCAACCTCTTTCAACTGAAATTTGACCAAGGTCTCCCTCATCCGCTGAGTCTTCCATGTCCATGGACAGTTCGTCCTCCATTTCTTCATGTTCTCCTGCACCTTGCTCAACATTTCGCCTGCTACTATGCGCCCTTGTCGATCCCTGTCCCCCTTGGTCCCATGCCTGCTGCGTTGGTGATGATGAACGTCTGGACCTTGGTGATGTTGTTGTCCCTTGCGCATATGAATCCTCCTGTAGTTCCTCCCCTTCATGTTGTCCCACCCCCTGACTCCGAATAGTGTTTAGCGTGTGCTCCAGCATGTAAATGACTGGAATCGTCATGCTGATAATGGCATTGTCAGCGCTAAACATATTCGTCGCCATGTCGAAACTGTGCAGAAGGGTGCATAGGTCCTTGATCTGAGACCACTCCATCAGGGTGATCTGCCCCACCTCTGCATCTCGTTGGCCCAGGCTATACGTCATGACGTATTGCACCAGGGCTCTGCGGTGCTGCCACAGTCGCTGTAACATGTGGAGAGTTGAATTCCAGCGTGTCGCCACATCGCATTTCAGGCGATGAACCGGCAGGCCGAAAGACTTCTGGAGCGATGCAAGTCGCTCAGCTGCGGCGCTTGAACGGCGGAAGTGAGCAGACAGTTTTCGTGCCCTGTTCAGAAGGCCATCTAGGCCGGGATAGTGTGTTAAAAATTGCTGCACGACAAGGTTCAACACGTGAGCCATACAAGGTACGTGTGTCACCTTGCCCAGGCGAAGGGCCGCACCCAGGTTTGCAGCATTGTCGCACACGGCCTTACCAGGCTGCAGGTTGAGTGGAGACAACCATTTATTAAACTCGGACCGCAGAGCTGACCACAACTCCTCAGCTGTGTGACTCTTATTACCAAGACATGTCAAGCTAAAGACCGCCTGATGCCGTTGCGCTCTGCTGCCAGCATAGTAATGAGGGGTGCGTGATTCCTTCTGCGCAGTGAGAACGCTGGTGGCCTGACCAGGCAGGCTTGGGGCGGAGGTGGAGGACCCAGATGAGGTGGAGGATGCAGAAGCAGTGGCGGAACTTGGACAGACAGAGGATTGACACACAAGTCGTGGGGACGGCAAGACGTGTGCAGCAGACCCTTCACCATCTATCACCATAGTTACCCAGTGCCTAGTCAGCGACATGTAACGTCCCTGTCCATGCTTACTGGTCCAAGTATCGGTGGTGAAATGCACCCGTTCACACACAGAGTTTCTCAAGGAAGCGGTGATGTTGTGTGCGACATGCTGGTGTAGCGCGGGCACACCTTTCTTAGAGAAGTAGTGGCGACTAGGCATCTGGTACTGGGGCACAGCGACAGACATAAGGTCTCTAAAATCCTGTGTGTCCACTAGGCGGAAAGGCAGCATTTCGGTAGCCAACAGCTTACAGAGGGATAGAGTCAACCTCTTAGCTTTGTCATGGGTCGGAGGAAGTGGCCTTTTATTTGACCACATCTGAGGGACAGAGATCTGGCTGCTGTGTGTAGACGGTGTTGAGTAGGGTGTCCCTGGAAAAATGCAGGTTTGTGAGGAAAGTGCAGGCGGAGACATGATGTTGCCTTCATCCAACGTTGGTGCTATCGATGTCTGAGAGAGCTGTACACACTCACTTGTTTCCCCTTCCAAACCAACTGACGACCTTACAAGCAAACTGCCTGTTGCGGTTACAGTGGTGGAAGTTTTGCGTGGAAAAACAGGTGTGACAGCTGTCCCCACAGTCCTAGAAGATGAAGAGCGCGCGGATGCACTGGAAGGGGCGGGCGGTGGATGGTTCGCTCCGCTAGGCCGCATTGCAGCACGGTGAGCTTCCCACCGGGACTTATGATATTTAGTCATGTGACGATTCATGGAAGAAGTTGTCAAACTGCTGAGGTTTTGACCTCTACTAACAGAATCATGACAAATGTTACATATCACATGAGTTGGGCGATCTTTTTCGATGTGAAAAAAGGACCAGGCTAGGCAAGGCTTAGAGGCCATGCGACCTGTTGATCCACCCCGAATAATGCTCATAGGCAGAGTGGTGGCTGAGGATGCAGTTGTAGACGTGCTACCAGTGCTCCGACTCTGTCCAGGAAGGCGCAAGGTAACTTCGTCGTCGGTTGCATCCTCCTCCACCGCCTCTGTTGACCTCCTCGAGTGCCTGACTGGGGGTTGACAGTAGGTGGGATCTAGAACGTCATCATCAATTGTTGTGTTTGCACTCCCCTCCCCCTCAGACCGAGCCTCTTCTTGCCCTGACCGAATATTTAAGTTGTCATCCCAATCGGGTATCTGCGTCTCATCTTCATCAGTATGTTCCTCATTGTCTATAACCACAGGTGTTACAGTTTGTGACAAAGGGTCAACATTATGCTCAGAAACTTGGTCCTCACGGCCTGAATCAGAGTCACAAAGGTTCTGGGCATCACTGCAGACCATTTCCTGTTCTGTACTCACTGTAGCTTGGGAGCAGACCTCTGATTCCCAGGCTATAGTGTGACTGAACAGCTCTGCAGACTCAGCCATCTCAGTTCCACCATACTGTGCAGGGCTGATGGAGACTTCAGAGCTGGGAGAAATCAAGTGTGATTGGGATGACAACTCAGAGGACTGGTGTTTTTTGGATGCGGTACTTGAAGTGGCTGAGAGGGCACTTGTTGGACCACTTGAGATCCATTCAAGCATTTTCCTTTTTTGCCCATCATCTACCTTTGTTCCTCTTGTTCGTGTCCGTAAAAAAGGGAGCACATCGGATTGTCCACAATAAGTAGTAGACATCTTACTTTTGCTAGTAGATGGTCTATCTGCAGCAGATGATAATGGAGCTTTGCCACCTTCCCCACTGACAAAACCTTTTTTGCCTTTTCCACCACGCCTCTTCCCCTTTCCACCAGCATCTGTCATTTTGCCACTCATGTTGATTGCGACAAGATTGTGGACTGAAAATGTGGTAGTAAAAATTGAGAGGTGGTGAAGATTGCAGTGGTGGTCTAGCTTTATTAACAGCAGAATAATAAAGAATAAATATCCCTGACAATGTAACTTAGTTATAATTAGTTGGAGTGTGCAACGCAGGCAGACGTGCTGCAAATGTCTTGGCACTAGTGGGACTAAAGCAAAGTCCAATAGCCACGTATAGGATGCCACTAGGTACACTGAGTGTGTGCTAGTATAATGGCTTAGTTATAATTAGTTGGAGTGTGCAACGCAGGCAGATGCGCTCTGCAAATGTCTTGGCACTAGTGGGACTATAGCAAAGTCCAATAGCCACGTATAGGATGCCACTAGGTACACTGAGTGTGTGCTAGTATAATGGCTTAGTTATAATTAGTTGGAGTGTGCAACGCAGGCAGATGCGCTCTGCAAATGTCTTGGCACTAGTGGGACTATAGCAAAGTCCAATAGCCACGTATAGGATGCCACTAGGTACACTGAGTGTGTGCTAGTATAATGGCTTAGTTATAATTAGTTGGAGTGTGCAACGCAGGCAGATGCGCTCTGCAAATGTCTTGGCACTAGTGGGACTATAGCAAAGTCCAATAGCCACGTATAGGATGCCACTAGGTACACTGAGTGTGTGCTAGTATAATGGCTTAGTTATAATTAGTTGGAGTGTGCAACGCAGGCAGATGCGCTCTGCAAATGTCTTGGCACTAGTGGGACTATAGCAAAGTCCAATAGCCACGTATAGGATGCCACTAGGTACACTGAGTGTGTGCTAGTATAATGGCTTAGTTATAATTAGTTGGAGTGTGCAACGCAGGCAGATGCGCTCTGCAAATGTCTTGGCACTAGTGGGACTATAGCAAAGTCCAATAGCCACGTATAGGATGCCACTAGGTACACTGAGTGTGTGCTAGTATAATGGCTTAGTTATAATTAGTTGGAGTGTGCAACGCAGGCAGATGCGCTCTGCAAATGTCTTGGCACTAGTGGGACTATAGCAAAGTCCAATAGCCACGTATAGGATGCCACTAGGTACACTGAGTGTGTGCTAGTATAATGGCTTAGTTATAATTAGTTGGAGTGTGCAACGCAGGCAGATGCGCTCTGCAAATGTCTTGGCACTAGTGGGACTATAGCAAAGTCCAATAGCCACGTATAGGATGCCACTAGGTACACTGAGTGTGTGCTAGTATAATGGCTTAGTTATAATTAGTTGGAGTGTGCAACGCAGGCAGATGCGTTCTGCAAATGTCTTGGCACTAGTGGGACTAAAGCAAAGTCCAATAGCCACGTATAGGATGCCACTAGGTACACTAAGTGTTTGCTAGTATAATGGCTTAGTTATAATTAGTTGGAGTGTGCAACGCAGGCAGATGCGCTCTGCAAATGTCTTGGCACTAGTGGGACTATAGCAAAGTCCAATAGCCACGTATAGGATGCCACTAGGTACACTGAGTGTGTGCTAGTATAATGGCTTAGTTATAATTAGTTGGAGTGTGCAACGCAGGCAGATGCGTTCTGCAAATGTCTTGGCACTAGTGGGACAAAAGCAAAGTCCAATAGCCACGTATAGGATGCCACTAGGTACACTAAGTGTTTGCTAGTATAATGGCTTAGTTATAATTAGTTGGAGTGTGCAACGCAGGCAGATGCGCTCTGCAAATGTCTTGGCACTAGTGGGACTATAGCAAAGTCCAATAGCCACGTATAGGATGCCACTAGGTACACTGAGTGTTTGCTAGTATAATGGCTTAGTTATAATTAGTTGGAGTGTGCAACGCAGGCAGATGCGCTCTGCAAATGTCTTGGCACTAGTGGGACTATAGCAAAGTCCAATAGCCACGTATAGGATGCCACTAGGTACACTAAGTGTTTGCTAGTATAATGGCTTAGTTATAATTAGTTGGAGTGTGCAACGCAGGCAGATGCGCTCTGCAAATGTCTTGGCACTAGTGGGACTATAGCAAAGTCCAATAGCCACGTATAGGATGCCACTAGGTACACTGAGTGTGTGCTAGTATAATGGCTTAGTTATAATTAGTTGGAGTGTGCAACGCAGGCAGATGCGCTCTGCAAATGTCTTGGCACTAGTGGGACTATAGCAAAGTCCAATAGCCACGTATAGGATGCCACTAGGTACACTGAGTGTGTGCTAGTATAATGGCTTAGTTATAATTAGTTGGAGTGTGCAACGCAGGCAGATGCGCTCTGCAAATGTCTTGGCACTAGTGGGACTATAGCAAAGTCCAATAGCCACGTATAGGATGCCACTAGGTACACTAAGTGTTTGCTAGTATAATGGCTTAGTTATAATTAGTTGGAGTGTGCAACGCAGGCAGATGCGCTCTGCAAATGTCTTGGCACTAGTGGGACTATAGCAAAGTCCAATAGCCACGTATAGGATGCCACTAGGTACACTGAGTGTGTGCTAGTATAATGGCTTAGTTATAATTAGTTGGAGTGTGCAACGCAGGCAGATGCGCTGTGCAAATGTCTTGGCACTAGTGGGACTATAGCAAAGTCCAATAGCCACGTATAGGATGCCACTAGGTACACTAAGTGTTTGCTAGTATAATGGCTTAGTTATAATTAGTTGGAGTGTGCAACGCAGGCAGATGCGCTCTGCAAATGTCTTGGCACTAGTGGGACTATAGCAAAGTCCAATAGCCACGTATAGGATGCCACTAGGTACACTGAGTGTGTGCTAGTATAATGGCTTAGTTATAATTAGTTGGAGTGTGCAACGCAGGCAGATGCGTTCTGCAAATGTCTTGGCACTAGTGGGACTAAAGCAAAGTCCAATAGCCACGTATAGGATGCCACTAGGTACACTAAGTGTTTGCTAGTATAATGGCTTAGTTATAATTAGTTGGAGTGTGCAACGCAGGCAGATGCGCTCTGCAAATGTCTTGGCACTAGTGGGACTATAGCAAAGTCCAATAGCCACGTATAGGATGCCACTAGGTACACTGAGTGTGTGCTAGTATAATGGCTTAGTTATAATTAGTTGGAGTGTGCAACGCAGGCAGATGCGCTCTGCAAATGTCTTGGCACTAGTGGGACTATAGCAAAGTCCAATAGCCACGTATAGGATGCCACTAGGTACACTGAGTGTGTGCTAGTATAATGGCTTAGTTATAATTAGTTGGAGTGTGCAACGCAGGCAGATGCGCTCTGCAAATGTCTTGGCACTAGTGGGACTATAGCAAAGTCCAATAGCCACGTATAGGATGCCACTAGGTACACTAAGTGTTTGCTAGTATAATGGCTTAGTTATAATTAGTTGGAGTGTGCAACGCAGGCAGATGCGCTCTGCAAATGTCTTGGCACTAGTGGGACTATAGCAAAGTCCAATAGCCACGTATAGGATGCCACTAGGTACACTGAGTGTGTGCTAGTATAATGGCTTAGTTATAATTAGTTGGAGTGTGCAACGCAGGCAGATGCGCTCTGCAAATGTCTTGGCACTAGTGGGACTATAGCAAAGTCCAATAGCCACGTATAGGATGCCACTAGGTACACTGAGTGTGTGCTAGTATAATGGCTTAGTTATAATTAGTTGGAGTGTGCAACGCAGGCAGATGCGCTCTGCAAATGTCTTGGCACTAGTGGGACTATAGCAAAGTCCAATAGCCACGTATAGGATGCCACTAGGTACACTGAGTGTGTGCTAGTATAATGGCTTAGTTATAATTAGTTGGAGTGTGCAACGCAGGCAGATGCGTTCTGCAAATGTCTTGGCACTAGTGGGACTAAAGCAAAGTCCAATAGCCACGTATAGGATGCCACTAGGTACACTAAGTGTTTGCTAGTATAATGGCTTAGTTATAATTAGTTGGAGTGTGCAACGCAGGCAGATGCGCTCTGCAAATGTCTTGGCACTAGTGGGACCATAGCAAAGTCCAATAGCCACGTATAGGATGCCACTAGGTACACTGAGTGTGTGCTAGTATAATGGCTTAGTTATAATTAGTTGGAGTGTGCAACGCAGGCAGATGCGTTCTGCAAATGTCTTGGCACTAGTGGGACTAAAGCAAAGTCCAATAGCCACGTATAGGATGCCACTAGGTACACTAAGTGTTTGCCAGTATAATGGCTTAGTTATAATTAGTTGGAGTGTGCAACGCAGGCAGATGCGCTCTGCAAATGTCTTGGCACTACTGGGACTATAGCAAAGTCCAATAGCCACGTATAGGATGCCACTAGGTACACTGAGTGTTTGCTAGTATAATGGCTTAGTTATAATTAGTTGGAGTGTGCAACGCAGGCAGATGCTCTCTGCAAATGTCTTGGCACTAGTGGGACTATAGCAAAGTCCAATAGCCACGTATAGGATGCCACTAGGTACACTAAGTGTTTGCTAGTATAATGGCTTAGTTATAATTAGTTGGAGTGTGCAACGCAGGCAGATGCGCTCTGCAAATGTCTTGGCACTAGTGGGACTATAGCAAAGTCCAATAGCCACGTATAGGATGCCACTAGGTACACTGAGTGTGTGCTAGTATAATGGCTTAGTTATAATTAGTTGGAGTGTGCAACGCAGGCAGATGCGCTCTGCAAATGTCTTGGCACTAGTGGGACTATAGCAAAGTCCAATAGCCACGTATAGGATGCCACTAGGTACACTGAGTGTGTGCTAGTATAATGGCTTAGTTATAATTAGTTGGAGTGTGCAACGCAGGCAGATGCGCTCTGCAAATGTCTTGGCACTAGTGGGACTATAGCAAAGTCCAATAGCCACGTATAGGATGCCACTAGGTACACTAAGTGTTTGCTAGTATAATGGCTTAGTTATAATTAGTTGGAGTGTGCAACGCAGGCAGATGCGCTCTGCAAATGTCTTGGCACTAGTGGGACTATAGCAAAGTCCAATAGCCACGTATAGGATGCCACTAGGTACACTGAGTGTGTGCTAGTATAATGGCTTAGTTATAATTAGTTGGAGTGTGCAACGCAGGCAGATGCGCTCTGCAAATGTCTTGGCACTAGTGGGACTATAGCAAAGTCCAATAGCCACGTATAGGATGCCACTAGGTACACTGAGTGTGTGCTAGTATAATGGCTTAGTTATAATTAGTTGGAGTGTGCAACGCAGGCAGATGCGCTCTGCAAATGTCTTGGCACTAGTGGGACTATAGCAAAGTCCAATAGCCACGTATAGGATGCCACTAGGTACACTGAGTGTGTGCTAGTATAATGGCTTAGTTATAATTAGTTGGAGTGTGCAACGCAGGCAGATGCGTTCTGCAAATGTCTTGGCACTAGTGGGACTAAAGCAAAGTCCAATAGCCACGTATAGGATGCCACTAGGTACACTAAGTGTTTGCTAGTATAATGGCTTAGTTATAATTAGTTGGAGTGTGCAACGCAGGCAGATGCGCTCTGCAAATGTCTTGGCACTAGTGGGACTATAGCAAAGTCCAATAGCCACGTATAGGATGCCACTAGGTACACTGAGTGTTTGCTAGTATAATGGCTTAGTTATAATTAGTTGGAGTGTGCAACGCAGGCAGATGCGCTCTGCAAATGTCTTGGCACTAGTGGGACTATAGCAAAGTCCAATAGCCACGTATAGGATGCCACTAGGTACACTGAGTGTTTGCTAGTATAATGGCTTAGTTATAATTAGTTGGAGTGTGCAACGCAGGCAGATGCGCTCTGCAAATGTCTTGGCACTAGTGGGACTATAGCAAAGTCCAATAGCCACGTATAGGATGCCACTAGGTACACTGAGTGTTTGCTAGTATAATGGCTTAGTTATAATTAGTTGGAGTGTGCAACGCAGGCAGATGCGCTCTGCAAATGTCTTGGCACTAGTGGGACTATAGCAAAGTCCAATAGCCACGTATAGGATGCCACTAGGTACACTGAGTGTTTGCTAGTATAATGGCTTAGTTATAATTAGTTGTAGTGTGCAATGCAGGCAGACGTGCTCTGCAAATGTCTTTGCACTAGTGGGACTATAGCAAAGTCCAATAGCCACAGATAGGATGCCACTAGGTACACTGAGTGTTTGCTAGTATAATGGCTTAGTTATGAGTTGGAGTGTGCAGAGGACAAGAGGGTACAGTGGCAGGATTGTGGTGCTCTGGGTAGAGGAATGGAAGCCTGCCTTTCTATTCCCTCCTAATGGTGAAATGCAGGGAGGAAATCCCTGACCTTGGCTGCACAGACGCTGGCGCTGTTTTCAGGACCTGTCACCTTAACTCTGACCCTGCCGGTTTGAGCCCTTAAAAGGACTGCTATAAAGTGCTCTCCCTAAGCTGTCTAACGCTGTGTATGCAGCGCATACAGCTGTATCAGCGATAGGACTCAAGACGGAGCTGCGACAGTGATGTCTGACACCAAAGACGCAGAAGGCAGATAATGGCGTCCGTGAAGAAAATGTCCGGTTTTATAATGCAGGGACATGTGACATGCAGATCCTATCACACATGCCGTTGCTTCTCTGGCTCAAAGTCCACTTAGCTGTGTGTGTGTCTGTGATTGGCTGACATGCTGGCCCGCCCCACAAGACGAGCGCGCTTAGGGAAGGAAGACAAGAAAAAAAAAAAAAAAAATGGCGATCGCCATTATACAAACAGCAGTGATCTGAAGGCGCTGTTCACGCACACTATACACTGAAATGTGATAATAGTTTGATTCACAGAGTGACTTACACTATTACAGCAGAAACCAAGCTATGATTTAGCTGTTTTTTGGCTGCTAGAACCGTTCTCGAACGTTTCTAGAACTATCGAGCTTTTGCAAAAAGCTCGAGTTCTAGTTCGATCTAGAACATGCCCCAAAATCACTCGAGCCTAGAACTGGAGAACCACGAACCACGAACCGCGCTCAACTCTAATAACCACTATTATTACATTAAAATTGATAATTTCCCATTTAATTTTATTAAAAGTTAATTTTATACTTTTTTTCTCTTTTTTCAATCTTTTTGACTATTTCAACTTTATTTCTCAGTGTCTTGATCTCAAAAACGCATCTGCAGGTAAAAAGCGCTAAAAACGCGGTAAAAACGCGGTAAAAACGCATGCGTTTTTAGCGCTAAAAAATTGTCAAAAGCCATTTGGTCAAAAACCAAGGGAAGGAAAACGTGCAGAATAAACTGCAGGTACACCGACGCAACGTGCGGACATAGCCTGAGACCCCTTGGTATTCTCTGTGCCCTGATGTATTCTGCTATTGTTGTGCAGTGTAGTTCTAAATTGAGTAAATGTCTAGATTCCTTCTCCAAGTCCCGAGTTCTCAATTCTAAGGCTGGTATCTGAAGGAAATCACTTGGCAAAGTGACTTGCCCTACTATGCCTGATGTTTCAGAGGTAGTATATGAAAAGACCTCGCTGGTCATCTCTTTCTTAATCCTGGGTGCTCACACAAACATGTAAATACATTAAAGCATGGATTTATGGCACTCCTGGAGGCTATGATTGGTGCTCAGATAAGGTCCAACCCTGTCTTCATATAGAAAAAGAAACTGGCACTTAAATGAAGTGAAAGCAAAAAAAACTTTAATTGGGTAATTCACGTAGCAGTGTTTAGTTTCTGACGTTTCGGTCAATCAATGACTTTCCTCATATAAACACTGAAAGAATTGACAAATATATATAACATTAATCAAAAATCATCATAACCAGTACAATGGTTGTTACACCTTGTACATTTAAACATAAAATAAATGAAGGGAAAAAAAAGAAAAAAATCAAAAACATCATGCATAGTTTGAGTATAATAGCAATGATGATCATATTGTCTGATGTTAAGGTTTCAGGTATATAAAATTAAATATATAGTAACAAGTCTTCAAGCATCATAATCATTAATTCTCCTGTACCACAATATTGGCTAACAGGAATAAATCTTACAGAACTTGATATGCCATAAATGAATGAATACAAAAAACACACCTGAACATAAATCTCATGATAACATGGTTTTGCGGAACATCACAATTATGAATATACATTGTGGGGCATGTCATACATTTGTCAGTGATAACCTTCATACGGGTATTATGAAAAGGGGGGTACCTGTCATAAGTGTTAGGTGGGTATATTACGGTATGTTGTAAGACGCTGCTGAGTGCGGCAGCTGAGGTATCTGTGATGGTAGAAGAGTATAATTAGTGCAAGGTCCGTAACTCAGAGAAGAGGAGCCGGCTATGATCCTTAAAAGGACCATGAAAGAAGCAGCCAATAAACTTACCAGATCAGGTGGAGACGGTCTGCGTGGAGTACAGCGAAATCGCTATGGTGCTAGGCGTGCAGACTGTGTGTGAGGGCGGGCTTTTTAAACTTCCTAGTAAGCAGTGACTGGTGCCGTGAGACCGGATGTGACGTGGGTTCCGACTCGGAACGTCATATCCTATGACGTGGCCGACAACCCTATTGTGGCTGGCAATGAATAGTAATTCCTGTTTACGGAATAGTGGCGCTAGTGCGCATGCCTAGAAAAAATATCCTCCATAAGTGTACTAAGGACCATGCATTAGAAAATAGGTAAACGGGATGCTATGCACAAAGAAGGTAGGATGTTATAGGATCAGGGGAGGATGGAAAGACGAGAGATAGAGAAGAAAATGGGGGGAAAAGAGGGGGAAAAAAGGGGGAGGGAAAGAGAAAAAGAGGAAGGAAAGTAGAGAAAAGAAAAAAGAGGAAAAGTGAAATAAGAAAGGATAAAAATGAAAAATAGAATTGAAAATAAAACCAAAAATAAAATTAAAAATAAAGAAAATTAAAAATAAAAATAAAAGTGAATGAAAAATAAAAAATAAAAATTAAAAAATCAAAAATCAAAATAAAAAATAAAATATAAATTAAAAAATAAAATGTAAAATAAGGAAACAAAAATTAAAAAAAAATGACTGTCTTCAGTCATATCATCAATAAACACTAGTGACCCAGGACCATTAGATGCCATGTATGCTCGGCCATCACACTGCCTCCACCAGGTTTTACAGAGGATGTGGTGTGATTTGGATGATGAGCTGCTCCGAGCCTTCCTCATACCTTCTACTTCCCATCATTGTGGTAGAGGTTTATTTTAGATTCATCAGTCCAAAGAATAGTTTTCCAGAACTGGGTGGCCTATTTAGATATTGTTTTTGGAAAAGTCTAATCTGGCTTTTCTATTTTTAAGGCTGATTAACAGTTTTCACCTTGTAGTGAACCCTCTGTACTTGCTCTCATGAAGTCTTCTCTTTATGGCAGACTTAAGGGCACTTTACACGCTACAATATATCTTTCGATGTGTCGGCGGGGTCACGTTGTAAGTGACGCACATCCGGCATCGTAAGTTACATTGTAGTATGTAACAGCTACGTGCGATTGCGATTGAACGGTAAAACGTTCATCGCATGCACGTCGTTCATTTCCTAAAAATTAAACGTCAGGTTGTTCATCGTACCTGGGGTAGCACACATCGCAGTGTGTGACACCCCGGGAACAATGAACAGATCTTACCTACGTCCTGCGGCTCCCGCCGGCAATGCGGAAGGAAGGAGGTGGGCGGGATGTTTACGTCCCGCTCATCTTCGCCCCTCCGCTTCTATTGGCCGTCTGCCGTGTGACGTCGATGTGACGCCGAACGTCCCTCCCACTCCAGGAAGTGGATGTTCGCCGCCCACATCGAGGTCGTATGGACGGGTAAGTATGTGTGACGGGAGGTTATTCGTTTGTGCAACACGTTCAACAAATTAAACGTGCCGCACATACGATGGGGCGAGTACGATCGCATACGATGTCGTATGCTGGATCGTATGGTGTAAAGCAGGCTTAAGATGCTTAAACACCCACTTCCTGAAAAATGTTCTTCACTTGAGATGTTGAAGGGGGTTTTCATCACCATGTAAAGGAATCTGCAATCATCCATCACTGTTGTCTTCTGTGCACATCCAGGCTTTTTTGCATTCCCAAGCTCACCAGTGTGCTGTGTTTGCAGAATGTACCAAATTATTGATTCGGTCACCCCTGATTTCTTCTATCTCTAGCAGTCTTCCCCATGATTGTGTAGCCTACTGAACCAGACTAAGGGACCATTTTAAATGCTTAGGAAGCCTTTGCAGGCGTTTTGTAGTAATTATAATTTTTTGAGATAATGACTTTTGGGTTTTCATTGGCTGTAAGCCATAATCATCAACATTATAGGAAGTAAGCAAAGGGAGCGTGCTGTGAACATACCTGGTGGTAAAGTAGGATATGAATTATGGGCCAAGTGGCCACTCACCTATTGGGGTTGTGCACCCCTGCACAACCCCAGTTCTGGCTTGTTTGGTGAAGGTATTATTGCTGGAGGGAACCGAACACTGCTGGCCTCTGTTGCCGCCATTTGCACAGTGCTTCCAGATAGTGACACGTAACCGGGCTCCACCAGAAGTACGTCACCACAAGTCCTAGCATGCAGCTCCCAGGCTGTCGAGACCTGCGGTTAGGTCTACCTGGAGCTGCTCCTGCCGTTGATCCCTTAGGAGGGATAGGAATGTGTTGATGAAAAAATTAAACAGTCGTATGGAGCTCTGGGGTAAAAAATATATCCTTAGATGATTAGATGGATTAAGAAACCTTTTATTATCCCTCTAACTGGACAAAACGTGTTTCGATAGACAAAGCTACTTACCACCTGATGAAGATAGCTTTATCTATCGAAACGCCTTGTGGCCAGTTACAGGGATAATAAAAGGTTTGTTAATCCATCTAATCTAAGGATTAGAGTTGAGCGGATAGTGTAAAATCCGGGTCCGGCTGCTACCCGGCGGGTTGATGAGAGAGAGAGAGAGCGAGAGAGAGAGCGAGAGAGAGAGAGAGAGTTGAATTTTTTCATCAACATTAGCAGAAATAAACACTTGAAATAGATCACTCTGTGTGTACTGACTCTATATAATATATGTGTTTCCATTTTTCTATTGAATTACTGATATCAATTAACTTTTTGAAGATATTCTAATTTATTGAGATGACCTTGAATATCATTGCACAACCCCTGACATTTTATAAAATTAGTGCATTGCATGTGTAGCTTATTGTACAGCTTTCTATGATGAGGAATGTAATAAAGGAAAAAAAAAATGATTTTGGGACCCCGCCACTTCTGTGGCTGCTGCCTCATCAGGAAGGGACCGGTGTCCTCCTCTCTCTGGACACCTGTCCCTTCCTGATGAAGCCATAGATGGGATGTACTACACCCCTGGCGAAACACATGTTGGTGGGTTTTGGGGGAATCTTTTTGGCTGAGGACACGGATTTCTGGCAACTTATATATGCACTTAGCACTTTTTTGGTAGGTATATGGTCCCATTTATTGATATCGTCCTTGCATGTTAGGTACACCTCTCGGATGTCATTTTCATTAGAGACAATTGTCTTTCTATATATACGCTTATTTTCATCCACCATCTTAAGAGCCTGCTCTGCATATGATATTTATAATCTGGAAGCATATATTGTGATCTTTACACTATATCAATTTTTGCTCTTCCATTACTATATAGCATGTCCCTATCAGTGTCCTTTCTGTATTTTTTAAAGCTGCTGTTTTTATGTGTGTGTTACCAACTTTCTTATTAAAAAAAAAAAAAGTGAACACATATGAACAACTTTCCTCATGTTTTTATATTATTTCCAAAATGCTGTGCGGGTTGTGTAATTATCATATTTTTCGCTTTATAAGACGCACCGGATTATAAGACGCAACCCAAATTTAGACATAAAAAAAGGTAAAAAAAAGAAAAATGGGGTCTGTCTTATACTCCGGTGTTCTCTTACCGGAGGGGGGCAGCAGTGGTGGTGAAGCGGGGTCACAAGAGGCAGAGGTTGTGCTGGCAGGCACGGCGGATCAGTGCCAGCGGGGTCCGTGGTGACAGGTGCGGTGGCATCTGGGGTGGCAGGAGCCACGGGACACTGTGGTGGCAGGAGCCGAGGGCGTCCGTGGTGGTGGCAGCGGCGGCGGCAGCAGCAGCGGCGGTGGGTGAGTCGTGCAGCAGGCCGGTGCAGTGAGTGTCCCAGTGTCCGAGGTCTTGGTTCAAATGATGGCGCCTGGAGCGGCGCATGCGCAGATGGAGCTCTCATTCAAGGGCTCCATCTGCACACGCGCTGACTCCCGGGGCAGCGCATGCGCAGATGGAGCTCTCATCCAAGAGCTCCATCTGCGCACGCGCTCGCTCCCGGCGCCATCATTTGAAACTGGGACCGCGGACAAACTGGGTAACTTGCTGCACAGCCGCCCACCCCGCGCACACAGAGTGGCAGCCAGCAGGCTGCCCGCCCACCCTGCGTGCAAGCGGCCGGGTACCTGTGCTTGCGTGCGGGTCCCTGTGTGAGGGCGGCAGCCGGCTGCCGCCCGCACACAGGACCCGGCTGATGCCCGCACGGGCACCCGACTGCCGCCCGCACACAGAACCCGGCTGACACCCGCACGGGCACCCGACTGCCGCTCGCACACAGCACCCGGCTGCCGCCCGCACGAGCACCCGGCTGCCACCCGCACACAGGACCCGGCTGACACCCGCACGGTCACCCGACTGCCGCCCGCACACAGCACCCGGCTGCCGCCCGCACACAGGGCCCGGCTGACACCCGCACGGGCACCCGACTGCCACCCGCACACAGCACCCGGCTGCCACCCGCACACAGGGCCCGGCTGATACCCGCACGGGAACACGACTGCCGCCCGCACACAGCACCCGGCTTCCGCCCGCACACAGCACCCGACTGCCGCCCGCACGCAGCCACGGGTACCCGGCTGCCACCGGACGCAAGCACAGGTACCCGGCCACTTGCATGCAGCCACAGGCACCTGGCCGCCCGAATGCCGCACAGACAGGACACCCAGGTACCGCTATATTCGGATTATAAGATGCACCCCCCATTTTCCTCCCAAATTTTTGGGAGGAAAAGTGCGTCTTATAAAGCGAAAAATACGGTACATATCTATCCATCTATGACAATATACTATCTACAGTGGGGAAAATAAGTATTTGAACATTGCAGATTTGCATGTTTTCCCACCTACAAAGAATGGAGAGGTATGTAATTTTTATAGTAGGTAAAGTTCAAGTGTGACAGACAATATCCGCTCCCAAACCCCCCAAAAAACAGACAATAACAAGGTATGATTTTTAAGTTATTACTTTGTATCTTATTGCATGAAATAAGCATTTGATACAATAGAAAAACAGAACTAAATATTTGCTACAGAAACCTTTGTTTGTAATTACAGAGGTCAGATGTTTCCTGTAGTTCTTGACCAAGTTTGCACACACTGCAGTAGGGATTTTGGCGACTCCTCCATACAGATCTTCTTCAGATCTTTCACTGTCACTGGACAACATTGACTTTCAGCTTCCGCCAAAGATTTTCTAGTGGGTTCAGGTCTGGAGACTAGTACAGTAGTGAGGCCTGGCTCAACTATTTAGGTGATGGAGGTGCTCAGAAAAACAAATGTCCAGTAAGTATAAAAAATCCGGCACACTAATAAAGATGATTACGAAGAATTATTTACTGAGAAATTTTTATTGTGTTATTCTTGTGAGGATGTCAAAAAAGAATCAACAAATTTCCAAGTCCAACGTTTCGACCACAATCCTTGGTCTTTTTCAAGGACTATAAGATGTAAAACAACATAAAGAACAAAATTTACACAAAAGAAATACAATATACATTGTTTAGTCACAATGGGAATTATTATAATAGAAATATATACATATATATTGTACGAGACACCACTATTGGTGGAGAGAAAACAGGGATTGCAATAAGTTTACACAAGAAAACACAATATGGGCAAAAGGTGATACATTAGGAAAATGAAGCATTCATATATCATGTTCAAGTGGGAGAGACAATGATATATTTGACTATTTAGGGAGGAGACATTAAAGTATGAGAACAAACCTCAATGGGTTGTAGGATAACGTGTGTCACATGGAACGATCTGTTGCGTGTATCTAATGTTCACCACTCATAAAGAGCCTGGGATCAAAGGACGATGGAAGACAGTAAGTAACATACATGACGTAAAAAATTATTGTTGGGGATACAATTGCATGATTTGTGGAAGGAGGGGACAGTATAACAGTAAAAGACAGGTGTAAATACCTTGGCACCCTCATAACAGTATGTAGAATGTAAGTGGTCCTCTTATCCACTCGGTTTAAGAGCTGTATGACAAACAACATATATTTCAGTGCTGGGAGCATGTACAGGTACTGTTATGTTATATAAAGGTACATACATGAATGGTAACAATTACCTAACTGTCCAGAACAAGGGAGAACAAATTGCGAGGAATTCCAGAAACTGTTGTGCAAAATAAGTTATCAGACTTTGTGAAAAATCTTTTACGAAAGGTATTCCCATCTTCAAAGGCATTGGACTTAATGATTGATCGAATCCATAGATTACCACGTCCGAAATCTATTCCTGTGGACTATCCGAGGGAGACCATTCTACGATTTCATTTTTTCCAAACAAAAGAGCGTCTGTTGGACTATTTAAAAGACAAAAAAGTGCTTCCTCAACCATATGAACAAATCAAAGTGATCACGGACCTGTCGAGGGATACAATTCAACTAAGAAAATCTTTCTTGCCTATAACCATGGTCCTGCGTCAAAGGGGAATTTTATACAGATGAGGATTTCCCTACAAACTATTAGTATCCTACAAAGGGAAAACAATTCCAATCCTTACGCTGGATGAGGGGCAGAAGTTGGTTTCCAACTTGGACAAAGATAAAGACCGCCCACCCGGTGCTCGCTTTCCAACTTGATGTGGCTTATTTGAAATAATACTGTTGATTTATGACCCATTTGGAGACTTCATTTGTTGCCTTGGATTTTTGGAACTTTTTTTTTTTTTTCCTTTCTATCACCACTGGTGACTTTTGATCTTAAAGGAGCACGCCATGCTGCGGATTAGAAGATTAAAGAGAGATTCATTGTTACTGAACTTTTTGAATTTTAAAAGAAATTCTTATTATGGTTCTTATGCTTCCTTTTTATTCATAGTTTTTTAGGTTGTTTTTTTCTATTTTCCTCCTACTTCAGAGGTTATAGTGCATATTGGATTGGAATTTTTTAAATTTTATATTATATAAGTTATTTGAACGACAACAAATATGTGTTCCGAATTTCCTCATTGGTGTTTTTTTTTTTTTTGAAGATGGTTACCTTGAGCTATTGCCTCGAACTTGACCCCCCCCCACGAGAGGTGTTTCACTATTTGTTTTTTTGGTTTTCTTTCTTTTCCCTTTTCTATTTTTAACCTTTTCAGGTATAGTATAAGTTTTGTGTACAGGTATAGTATTCTAACTTATAAAGTTTATTCTTTTAGGTATAATTCTGTTTGTATTTACATTCAGTTGATAACAGGTCTCAACTGAGGGTATTTTTAAACAGCACTTTCTCAGCACATTAGTTGAATTAGACATATGGAAATGTCTACTAAAATTTTATCGTATAATGTGAAAGGTCTCAACAGCCCAAAAAAGAGATACTTAGCGTGGAAGGAAATCAAAGAAAGTAGAGCGGATATTATTTGTCTCCAGGAAACCAAATTTGAAAGAGATAATCATCCTAAATTTACAAATAAAAATTATTCCCATATCTTTGAATCTTCAAGTACACAAAAAACAGCAGGAGTGATGACATTCATTAATAATAACACCTCCTTTAAATTGCTGCAGGAGTGTAAAGATGAAGAGGGTAGATATATTATTCCTGTCTGCTTGGTTAATAACCACTTATGTACAATCGTTAATATTTATGCTCCCAATAAGGCCCAGATTCGTTTCTTGAATAAACTTTATGAAACTATTGAGAAAATTAAAAAAGGGGACCTAATCATCTTGGGTGATTTTAATGTGGTGCCTGATGGGAGAATGGATTCCACGGCTCCAACCAGGCATCAATCTGTTACGCTAAAATCTTGCTGTTGAAACAAGAGCTATTGGATGCCTTTAGATGCATTAATACATCCTCGTTAGAGTATACTTATTACTCCGATGCACACAAAACATTCTCAAGAATAGACCTAGTATTAACCGACTCTGCCTGTATTTCCAAAATTAAAAAAGTAATCATTAACCCCAGGAGCTTTTCAAACCATTCTTCAGTGTTAACTGAATTAATATTAGGCCCCTCATTACAAAATAACTTTCTTTGGAAATGCAAGTCATATTTGTTAAACTCCCCTTACTACAAAAAAAATATTGAACAGGCAATCAAACTACATTATTTAGAAAATTCTTCGGAAACTATGTGCCCCATAAATTTATGGAATGCACATAAGGCGGTGCTTAGAGGAATTTTGATTCAAACCTCTTCGATTCACAAAAGAAAGCAAAAAGAAAAAATATACACTATCCAAGCCAGGTTAAGAGAGAAAGAACGTAATCAACAGGATCTTCCTGTTCCTTCACCTGCAATTCATTCTGAAATATTAAAGTTGAGAACAGATTTAAAGTCTCTTCTCTTGGAGAATATGACAAATTTGCCCGTTCCATGAAAATGAATTACTATATCTCTGTTAATAGGCCTACTAAACTCATGGCTCAGAAATTGAAGCAGGCAAGAGTTAGACAGAACACCATATAAATAAATACCAACAACCGACTACACATGGTATATAATATGCTCCTACCTAGTACATAGATAGTACATAGGATTATTGAATATATATACAAAAACTACCACTGTGCAGATCTGGACTAATAAGGGCTAGTCGCAAAAATTAACAGGGTACATAGAGGGGACAAACGACCATACGCCCAGATAATTTCATGGAAAAATTTATTTTTTGAAAAGTGCACATGCAAAGGGTGAAACAGAAACAATACAGAACTTAAAAGCCCCAAACAAGGTCACAGAGCCCACATATATAAATAGCTGCCAAACTTGCAAGATCATAAGGCACCTTTACTATAAAAATATCAGGAGCGTCCACTAGATGTCACTAGAACACCCCGTGCCATAGCCCTGCATATACATATAATGTAACTAAGAAAATTCCCACGATACAATAAAACAAGCAGTATATTTACCCACAATGGAGCCACACGAGGAGACGCTGGGTGCCAATAAGAAAGGGGGACCGTGACCCACCCGACGGCCGTTTCCGCTCAGGGCAACCTTGTGTTGCGGAAACGGCCGTCGGGTGGGTCACGGTCCCCCTTTCTTATTGGCACCCAGCGTCTCCTCGTGTGGCTCCATTGTGGGTAAATATACTGCTTGTTTTATTGTATCGTGGGAGTTTTCCTAGTTACATTATATGTATATGCAGGGCTATGGCACGGGGTGTTCTAGTGACATCTAGTGGACGCTCCTGATATTTTTATAGTAAAGGTGCCTTATGATCTTGCAAGTTTGGCAGCTATTTATATATGTGGGCTCTGTGACCTTGTTTGGGGCTTTTAAGTCCTCTATTGTTTCTGTTTCACCCTTTGCATGTGCACTTTTCAAAAAATAAATTTTTCCATGAAATTATCTGGGCGTATGGTCGTTTGTCCTCTCTATGTACCAAGAGTTAGACAGAGAATCAATGAGGTGAAAAAACAGGATGGCTCTATTGATGTCCACCCAAAGGATATTGTTGATACCTTTGCAGAATTTTACTCAAAAATTTATAACCTGAAAGATGACCCCAATACCTTTCAACCTACCTGTGACTCTATTAATAGTTTCCTTTCAGAAATAAACCTCCCGCAAATTTCTCAAATACAATTAGAGCAATTGAATTCTCCTTTTTCAGAAGTGGAAATTATTAAATCAATTAATGGTCTTAAACTTAGGAAATCTCCCGGGCCTGATGGCTTTACTAATGAGTATTTTAAATCATTTTCACAACTTCTGGTGCCGTACTTAACAAAAGTCTTTAACAAGGTGTCCTCAGTTGGGGAATTTCCTGCTGAAATGCTTCAAACAAATATTATAGTGATCCCCAAACCTAAGGGAGAAAAAGAGCTTGTTAGCAATTACAGGCCAATTTCTTTGATTAACACTGATGTGAAATTATTTGCCAAAATAATTGCCACAAGATTGAAAAGCATCCTTCCGAGGATCATTAACAATGATCAGTTGGGGTTTGTTGAGGGTCGTCAGGCCTCAGACGGCACTAGAAGAACGTTAAACTTGATATCCGTTATGGGAGACACAAAATATCCCTCTCTTTTATTGGCCTTAGATGCCGAAAAGGCATTTGATCGAATTAATTGGAAGTATTTGAAATTAACCCTAGCTAGATTTGGCTTTAATGAAAACTTTATCAAGACCATTATGTCCCTCTACTCTAACCCTTCTGCAAAAATTTATGCGAATAACCACTTCTCCCGACCAATTGCTATTTCTAATGGCACTAGGCAAGGTTGTCCTCCTTCTCCACTGTTGTTCGCTATGGCAATGGAACCCTTGGCTGAACATATTAGAAGTAATGGCAGCATAAAAGGCATTCTAATAAATAATCGCCAATATAAAATAGGATTATTTGCAGACGATGTTATTTTGTCACTTTCTGACCCTCTGAACTCAATTAGGGAATCAAAGGCTATATTGGATAGATTTTCAAGAATTTCCTACTATAAATTAAATTTGGGAAAATCCAAAATATTACAATTCAATTTAGAAGATGCCACTATAAGAAACATTCAGAGCTTTACCTCATTTACATGGGTAGAATAATCACTGGAGTATTTGGGAATCTCTCTTAGTAAGAACTTGCAGTTTCTAATTGAGTCTAATTTAGAAAAATTGGTTGGAACAGTCCGGAAAGATATTAACAATATGATAAACACTGATTTAACTTGGCTTGGAAGAATTTTGTCTTTTAAAATGGTAATTCTCCTGAAAATATTATATATTTTTAGAGCAATACCTTTAACAATACCATCAAAATATCTTAATGACCTCCAGAAATTACTAAATGACTTTGTTTGGAACCATAAAAAACCTAGATTAGCAAAAACTATTTTAACAAAGCAAAAGAAAAGGGGGGTTATAGTCTTCCAAACATAAAGGGTTATTACCAAACAAATTTAATAAGACAAAGTCAAAATTGGGTGAATAATAATGATTCTCATGCCTGGATTGAATTAGAGACAGGGCTCAATGGTGGTTCCCCACTCCGCTCATTTATTCTCTCCCACATTGCAAATCCCCTTTTGCCCCTACCTAAATTTCCTACTCTTTCAGCGACCGTTAATGCGTGGAAAGAGTTATCTAGACATAGACTGGGTGTATCCAAATTTGAGGAAATTAAAGATTATCCCTTAAGGTTTCTGGGAGTTTTAGCAAATGTAGAGATTCCTTTGTCCTGGGCCAAGCTGGGATTAAAAAGCATTAAATATATCTATAATGGCAAGGATTTTATACATTTTTTAGATATAAGACTTAGATTTGGTATCCCTGACTCAGCTTTTAAATTGGTTCTCTCACTTAGAGGGGCTCTTAATGACTTACTCCGTAATAAGAATTCTTTGCCAGAACTTATTAGTTTCTTGTTCTGCAAGTCAGCCAGTGTAACAATTTGGAAAACAAGGAATATTTATGATTTTATTAACAATGACCACTCATTCGATAAGAGTCCTTATATGGTCAAATGGGAAAAAGATCTAAATAAGATCTTCTCCTTGGAACAATGGCAACGCTGCCTTAAAACAACATATAATTCTATTGCTTGTGCGACTTTGCATGAATCATTTTACAAGACCATCACAAGATGGTATTATACCCCGGTGCTTTTAAATAGAGCAGCATTAACTCCGTCGCCACTTTGTTGGAGAGAATGTGGAAGTGAGGGAAATCTCCTTCATACCTTCTGGAGCTGCCCGAAATTAAAGGGCTTTTGGTTAGGAATATCCGCTCTGATAAGCCGGATAACCCACATTTCTATTAACCTTACGCCACAAATGGCTGTTTTATCTTTGGATATGGAGCACATTGATCCAATTGTTAGACCAATTAAAGTTCACATATGCATGGTAGCTAAAAATCTAATTGCATCATACTGGAGACAAATTTTGATTTCCATAATCACCGAGGTGATTGACAAAGTTACCTTACATAACGATCTCGAACAAAGTTATGCAATTTATAATAATTCATTTGCTGCATATCGTAAAAATGGAGCCCTTGGCTTTCTTACCAACAACATTCTTAATAGAGTCTGGTCTATGTTCTTGTTTGTTTTAATGTTTTGTTTATTGAAGCAAAAGAAAAATAAAAATACACAAACAATAGAAATCACAGATTTGACTAATACAATCACATTTGCATCAGACGCTTTCCATTTCAACTTCATAGCTCAGATTACGTATGTGCTGTCCGAGCCATCAAAATAATAAACTTAACTATCTAGTATTGGGAAAGCCCTAATTAACTTAGTATTCTGGTTTCTGTTTTAATATGCAACAATTTTTAACAACAAGTATCCTAGATACTAGAGGCGGGGGGGGGATCCAGAATCTAGGAGAGCGAACTTCGTCGCATGAAATTCAGTTACAGGATTAGAGTTAGAGGGTTCAAGAGACGAGAGGGAAGGGGAAAGAAGTAGAAAGGAGAAAAGAAAGGAGCAGATTTTGGTCTTGGGTCCATTCAATTCGCGGAAAGGATGTTGAGACAACTGTCATTCATCGCAATGGTGAGGGGAAGGGTAACTTACAGTCCCCTATGCTACCGTCTGCGAAGTTACTATTGAAAATTGCGGTTTAGACTTATAGGCCTGCCAATCCTTCCAGACCTGAAGGAAAGAGAGCATATTTTGACGCGAAAGGGCTGAGAGTTCTTCAACGTGATACAATTGATCAATCTTCAGCAAAAGCTGTGTGAGAGTAGGGATTTTCGTTGTGCGCCACAATTGGGCTATGAGAAGTTTACACGCTGAGCCTACAAATGACGCTAATTTTGAAGTAGCTTTGTCTTTAGGCCACATTGGGAAGTTCAGAAGCATTTGTCCAGGTTCCAGAACCCCCTGCTTGCCTGTGAGATCATATATTAATTTTGATGCCATCCGCCAGAAGGTCTGGACTATCGGACAAGACCACCAAACATGCAAATATGTTCCCTTGTCTCTCTCGCATCGCCAGCATTGATCTGAGTTGGAAGAGCTCCATGTACTAGACGAGGTGGGGACAATGTACCATCTCGCAATCACTTTAAACGAGTTCTCTTGAACTCTCACACAACACGACGGGCCATGTGAGGCATTATAAATCTGGCTCGTTTGTAAATCAGTAAATATAGTGCTCAGATCCCTTTCCCATCTTAGTATATATGCTCTCTTTACCACCAGATTTTTTGTAAGCAGGGTCTGGTACAGGTTAGAAAGAATTTTCCTGGGAGTCCGGGTTTGCATGCAAAACGATTCGAAAGTAGTTAATGGTCTGTCAAGATGAGTGTGAGGTAGTAATGGATGAATCACATATTTTAACTTTGTATGATGAAGAAATGTGAGCTTAGAGAGGCCTGGATTCATACCCATCTCCTGGTCAGAAATCAAAGAGCCGTCCACCAAGAGATCAGCTATCGGAACATTCACATTGGTCAGAAATGTGGATTTCGTGGACGCGGCTTGGTTTACATCAGCATCTAATATGTCGGAAACTTGGGTTAAAAGAGAGAGGGGCGGGGCCAGTATCTCTCTGTTTTCCTTCCATTTGTGCAATAGAATTCTCGTGAGCTCATTTGTGACGGATCTTTTATCCCTCTGGTTAGCAGGGGAAAGTAGCATAGCTCGTAGAGGAGTAGGGGCTAGGTATTCTTCTATGGGTATCCACAATTTAGTCGGTGGGCGTCTGATCCAGTCTACCGTTCTAGACAGGACGGCGGCTTGGTAATATACCGATATGTTGGGAAGCCCCATGCCCCCCCTGTCCCTTGGGAGGGTCAATGTTTGAAAGTTGATTCTCGGTTTGTGTTTGTCCCAGACGTAGTTGGAGATTAAAGAATTACATTGAGAGAGAAAAGCTGCGGGGATTGGAATGGGTAGCATTTGAAAAAGGTAAATAAACTTTGGAAGTATAATGCTTTTAATTATATTTTTCCGACCCATCCACGAGAGGAAGGGAGCCTTCCACGAGGCTATTTGTGTGGTAAGTTTAGGAAGAAGGGGCTTGTAATTGAGATCAAATAGGGACTTGAAGGTTTTCCCTATCTTAATGCCTAAGTATGTTATATGACTATTTGGCCACCGAAAAGGGAACGTGTTTTGGAGAGATTTAGTGACTTTACTGGCGACATTAATGCTTAATGCTTCTGATTTGGATAGGTTTATTTTGAAGTTGGACCATCGGCCATATTCCTCTAATAATTTCATAAAGGCAGGGAAGCCCCTCTCTGGCTTGGACATTACCACCAACAAGTCATCGGCAAAGGCGGCGGACTTGTGGTGAACTCCCTGCAGATTAAACCCCTCAATGTCCCGATCCTGTTGAATGGAGGTTAGCAATGGCTCCATGACCAAAACAAAGAGTAGGGGGGATAAGGGGCAACCCTGTCTTGTGCCATTTTTAATGTCAAAAGGGTTGGTGAGAGTATTATTTATTTTAATCCTGGCTGTGGGGGCTGTGTACATCTGTAGGATTGCGCGTGTGGTATCCGGAGGAAAGTGGAAGACCTCCAGCGTCTCCCGCAAGAAGGTCCAGTCCACCCTATCAAATGCCTTCTCGGCGTCCGTTCCCAGCAGGACTAGAGGCAGCTTATGTGTCCTGGCGAATTGCATTAGGTTTATTACTCTAAGCGCGTTATCCTTCCCCTCTCTACCCCTGACAAAACCTGATTGTTCTGGGGAGATGAGATCTGGAAGGATATCTGCCACTCGATTGGCAATTAAACTAGCATATATCTTTAGGTCTACATTCAAGAGTGAGATGGGCCTATAGTTTCCACAACACTCTGGATCTTTCCCGTCTTTGTGTATTAATGATATATGTGCCTCTAGTGCCTGCTTGGGTATAGGATCGCCATGTAGAAGGGCGCTGCATGAAGCTAATAGATGATCCCCCAGAATATCAAAGAATTTCTTATAATAAATAATGGGGAGGCCATCTGGACCTGGAGCCTTCCCCACGGGGCTCCTGGACAGGATGGACTGAACCTCAGTCCGGGAGAACGGTTTTTCTAAGGACGCCTGCTGTGTTTTAGAAAGTTTCGGAAGATTCAAATTAGCTAAGTATTTTTGTATACCACATTTCCTCTTGTCTCTCTCCAATGCTGACTCTTCTGTTCGAATTTGATATAAATTTTTGTAGAAATGAAGAAATTCATTCGAGATTTGAGAATAGTCTTGCGTACGGTGCCCCTGTGAGGTTTTAATTGCATGTATGAATGTGCGAGCCTGTCTTTTTTTTATCATGGACATCATAAGCTTGGAAGCCTTATCCCCATGGAGGAACATACGATTCCTCCAGCTGAGATAAAACTTTGCCGATTGCTTATTAAGTATATCCCTGAGTTCCACACGCTTCGCAGTCAATTGTTCTAATGTCTGTTGGGAAAGGGATTTCTTATGCTGGGCCTCTAGTGTGGCTATTTCAGCATACAGAGTCTGCAAGAACATTTTCCTCTGCTTGTTGAGATGTGAGGAGATGGAAATCAGTTCTCCCCTAATGACCGACTTATGCGCTTCCCACAGCATTGGGGCCGCAATATCTGGTGTCTTGTTCTCTGCAAAATAATTACGGAGACATTCAGATATGCGTTTCTTATTTTCTTCCGAGGAGAGAATTGATTCATTCAATCTCCACGTACGATGTAGCCAGTACGGCCTCAGGAGTGAGAAACTAACTGAAACATAAGCATGGTCAGAGTAGGGTATAGAATGGATCTCTGAGTCATTGACATTGGGTAGTAAATGCCTAGGTAGAAAAATGTAGTCTAGTCTGTGATATGATTTGTGGGGATTTGAGAAGAATGTGAAGTCTTTGGTTGTGGGGTGCTGATAGCGCCAGATATCAATCAAAGAGAGGGAATGAAGAGAGCATTTAATCCGAGATAGGTCCCTTAAAGAGAGGTGACTTTTTTTTGCAGTGGAATCCAACTTGGGCTCCATAGCCACATTAAAGTCACCGCATACTATTGGAGTACCTTCTGAAAAAATGCGGAATTTTTTGAGCGTGGACATCAACCATCGAATCTGTTTGACATTTGGGGCATATACATTCCCTAGGGTTACCATAGAGCCAGCCAGCATACCCTTGACGAAAATAAATCGGCCCTCCGGGTCAGTAGCTACATCTTGAGCCAGGAAGGGTATATCTTTAGCGAGGGCTATGGAAACCCCTCTAGATCCCTTACGTGGGGAAGGGGCATGGAACCAATTGTTGTAGTGTGCTTTGTCAAAGCTTGGGATTTTGCCGACACGGAAATGTGTTTCTTGGAAGAATATCATGTCTGCGTGTCTCTTTTTCAGGCTATGCAAAGTCTGTGACCTTTGTACGGGGGAATTTAATCCATGTGCATTAAGGCTTATTGCCGTAAATACCTTATGATGTGATGACATGATGATACAAACGGGAAGACAATCTGTTCTTTTCCCATCGAGATGAATGGACCAGACCTAAGACCAGAGGGAGAGTAGAAAAGATAGAGAGACTAGGGGGTAGAGAGAGGTTCAAAAGAGAGCAGGGTATTAGTATCAACATATTCAACTATGTGAAATTCAAACAAAAAAGAATGTGCATCAAGAGGGAGCAAAAAGTGCAAAACCCCTGTAATAACTTTATGTTTTAAGCTAGCATAAACAGTTATATACTTCAATAGGCCCAATCAAAGACCCCTTCAGAGGGGCTCGCCTTCAGAGTTCATCTGGAGTTTCTTCGCCGCTTTACGCCTGGATCTATGGGTCTTTGGGGTGAGGCTATGCCATGGTGCCGGATCTGGAAGCATTTGTAATGTAGATGCCGAACGATGAATTTCCAGCTCCGGGTATTTCTCCAATGTGATCCCCAAATCTTCACAGATCCGTCTTATCTCCACAGAAGTTTTGGCTTGATAGTGTTTTCCATTAGCAGTTATAGCGATGCCGAATGGGAATAACCAGCGGTACGGAAACTGGCGTTGGCGTAACACTGATGTGAAGGGTTGTAGCAATCTTCTTTTGGTCAGGGTGGTGGAAGCAAGGTCCTGAAAGATCAGAATTTTAGAGCCTTCGGGACTTATAGACTCCGCTTCTCTGGCTTTTTTGAGAATAAGTTCTTTAATTCGGTAATCCAGGAAGCGGCAAATAACATCCCTTGGTGGTTCCCCTTGTTTAGGTCGAGGTCTCAAAGATCTATGAGCTCTTATCAGCTCTAATGGTGGAGCAGGGTCAGAGTCCATCAGGTCAGTGAAGATGCCCTGCAGGGTCGGGATCAAAGCTTCATTTGCTACCGATTCTGGAAGACCCTTTAATCTGAGATTGTTTCGCCTTTCTCTATTCTCATGATCTTCCAGAATGGCATGAATTTGATTGATGTTGTCCTCCTGTTGGCGAAGACAGGAGATGACAGTGTTGGAAGTGGAGGTTATTGTGGCTTGGGCCGCTTCCAGGGATTCCACCCTGTGTCCGATTTGGCCGATTTCTTGTTTGATATCTGATAGCTCCTTTGCCACCGGTTCCAGCGCATTTTTAAGGATCCGTTTCATAAAGGATCTTGAGATGGGGAGACTCTTGCTATTATCAGCACCTTCAGTGTCACTTTCATCATCATCATCTATATCTTGTGCGTCGTTGGTAGACATGCTTTGGGGGCTGCCTGTTTTAGCGTCAGCTGTATGGAAGTGTTTTTTGAGAAATTTATCGACATCAGCCTGGGTAGTAGATTTAACTGGTCTGGGCAGTGAGCTAGCTCATGCGTTGCCGATTTTGACCATGTTAAAGTCAGACATATGAGGTGTTATGCTTGAGAGAATGAATAGTAGGGGTTAGGCCACTCCGCTCCCTCCAAATTGCACAGATTTTTAAAACATTATACTCCTTCAGGGAGGGGGAGGAGGGGAGAAGAGAGTGTCCCTATGTTGGAGGTACCACTGTGTGACCTCTCTCTATATCCTCTTCGCCAAGATCCTGCCACTGGCCAGGTTCCTATGTGGTGTAGGCCCCAAACCTGAGCCGACAGAGCACCCTATAATGTGGAGGGGCACAGAGCAGTTCCTCACGGCTCCCAATGTCCCTGGGTATCTTGAAAGGGGGGTCTCCCCGGACCGAGTCCGTTCACCTTTCACTTGGTAAAGTCCCGGTGTATGGGGACCCTATCTGCCCTCAGCACTGGCCCCTATTCCCCCTGCGACTCCACACTCAGCAGTGATGGCGGCCGCTGAGCTACACGGGGGGGGCAATGGAGGGGGGCGCCTGGGTGCTGGGTGCCCGCAGCTGGGCCCGACTGTCACCGCAGGCTGGATTTGGAGCCTCGGAGCAGGAGAGGGGCAGGCATATAGCCGGGTGCTGGAGGATGACTCACTCACCGCCAGGCCTTTGCTCCGGTGCTGCAGGTTTCTCCCGAAGTGCCGCTCCCCACCGTCGCGATATCTCACGCCGCGTCCCAGGTGCTCCGCGCGGCCTCTCCAGAAGACCGCGCCTCAGGCCCTCCGACCGACCCACTGGTGAGTACCGGGCCTCTTCACCTCCCCAGGTCCTCCGGCTTGCTCTGGCAGCCCGCGCGGTCTCGGCTCCGTCCACCCTCCTCAGAGCTGGGTGGATGGGAAGCCAAAATGGCGGCGGCGTCTCCC
This sequence comes from Anomaloglossus baeobatrachus, assembly GCF_048569485.1. Taxonomy (NCBI): domain Eukaryota; kingdom Metazoa; phylum Chordata; class Amphibia; order Anura; family Aromobatidae; genus Anomaloglossus; species Anomaloglossus baeobatrachus. The sequence goes on from NC_134362.1 coordinate 105,105,752, forward strand.
CGGAGCAGCGGATCAATCCGGACCAGGAAGATAGGGAATGGGGGTCGTCTGACTTCAGTCCGTACGTTCTGAGCCCCCTGGGGAGCTCTGTCTTTCCTCCGGCGGGAGCCTCCGTTATTCTGGGGCCGCGTTTCTCTGGCCCTGTCACCACCAAAGCTCTGCCAGGCCGCAGCTGTATCTGAGCCCTAAGATACACTCCTATGGATGCAGCCGGCAAATGAGGGTCCCTCCTTTCTTGTGGCACTCTGGGGGCTTGGATGAGATAGCCAGATGTGTGAATTGCCCGCCGGGGAGCAGGATGCCCATGGATAGATCAGGAGCTCCCGCATCCACGTCTGCCCCTGTCAGCGGCCATTTTGGAACCTCCTGGTCTATGTTCTTAATGACTGATTCTTAAACTTCACAACCCTTGAAAATTGAGACTTCTATACCTGGAATTAGATTTTTTTTATTCTACATTTTATCTTCTTTATGTATATATACTTGAATTATCATAAAAGTTCTCCATTGTTTCTTACCCTTTCACACTCCCTTCCCTCTTTTCCTCTCCTGCCCAATAAAATGTTCTTTCCTTCATCCCATCCCTTCCTTTTCTCCCTACCCTTTCCCTTAGGTATGATGGTTTACTCACTTGATACGTTAATGTCTACATATATTGCTATGTATTGAGTATCCTGTATTAAGTTACTGTTTGTTTCGCATTAATTGTATGAAAATTCTTTAATAAAAATTATTTCAACCAGAACAAGGGAGAACGCAAACCCACCTGGGCCTTTCTTATGTGAAAATTGGACTGAAGGCAAGATATGCCACAGGCACTGGAAAGTCCGTTAGTTCCAATTTGTACAGCTTACAATCTATAACATACAATGTATAAGTGAATGTCACTGAGACACTAAAACGACTGAGTGCCATATTACCAACTGACATATATATAAATAAATGTGAAAATCATCACCTGTTAATTGATAAGGGTATACCTATCGGGTTGTGGGCAAAAAGCCAAAGTCAGAATTATGTGAAACAACACCTGAGTTTACATAAAAAAGAGATATCTATTATTTAACCAGGGAAGTCGCAGTATTGTATAAATTGCAGTGGAGCTACCAAAAGGAAATATGAGGTG